>NC_081824.1:25227500-25852500 GCF_030867095.1 Alligator mississippiensis
GGGTATGAAAATTACCTTTAAACTTCAACTATTTTGTCTTAATTTTGTTAGCTTAGCTTTTCTTTAGACTTGTATCCTATTCTCTTTGTCTGTCCATTCCATTTTTCTCTTTAAACTGAACCGTAGTCCCTAGTTAATTGCCGAAATGTGTTCAGAGGCCACAGTGTGTGTGTGTGTGTGTGTGTGTGGGGGGGGGGGTTATTATTGGGGGGGGGGTTTAATAGTTGACATTATCTGTGCTTCTGGTAATACTCTTTCTCCTCAGCCAGTCTCAAATTTCATTTCCCCTTTTCATAGTTTGTATCAGATCTTCTTGAAGCAATGGCACCTCTCACAGGTTTCATCACTAAAGATTATTGTAATTTCTTATTGTTCTTCATTTTTAGGTTTTATCCACGTTTCCAATACCAATTTCCTTACCTCTCTCATTTTTTTTCTTCCAATTTTTCTTTGTATCCCACACATCCATTACTTACTTTCTTTCTCTTTTCTTAGTCTTATCCTGTGGTCTCTCTATTCCTATGTACATTTACTAATTATGCTGTTTTCTTCAGTCCCTGTCCTTTTATTGGGTGTTCTGTGATCTTGAGCTAGTAAAGCATAATTTTATTGACTCCTGAAAGGTCAAGTTTAGGAGAGGTAGACTTGAACAACAAAACAAGCCTTTGAGAGTTTGATAGATCTTCATTGCTGCATGGTACCATATATTATATAGTATATATCAATTCTCTATTATATATTCTGATGTACTTTATATATTAAAACAGAGATATACAAGTTATATATGAAAAGGAATCTCTGTTAAGACCATACTTAACAGAGATTCCTAGTGAAATTCTATATTTACAGGTAAAATGTTCAGCTTCTATGCTCTTCATGTCTAAAATATCAAAGCATCCTTGTTTAATATTCATGTAAGAAATAAAACTGCTTGGTTCTGACTGAACAGTGTGTTTGCTTTTTTCATTTTTTTTAATGACAGTAGGGTTAAAAAAAAATCTTCTCTCTCTCTCATTGTAATGAGAAGTGTTTAAAAAACTTTACCCCATGCCCCCAGGGGTTCAGGTTCAAATCTTAATTTTTAACCTGATGGAACATTAAAGAGCTGTTTATGGCATTTCCTTCTTAAAATGGAACTAGTGTACTTTTTGAAACTTACTTGATGGGATGGTTTTACGTATCTGATTTTTAATTAAATTATATTGCTAAGTACTGAAGTCAGTACAGTTATACCAGGGTGGAACTGGAGTGAACGATTGCCTGTTGAGGGTCATGAACCTATCAGTTTTGCATCTGGGTTCATGACTAAATTCTGTTCAATCACACAACTGGTGGCCAGACTTTTGGCCCCCTGGGCCACATGAATGGTACGGGTTCAGTTTACAGGCTAATCTGGGCCTTCAAACGTGTTGTGTAAACCCAGAATGTGCCCACAGCCCCAGCCCTACATTCAGGGCTAGGTCATCTGGCCTGCAGCGCTTAGAAATTTGGTGATATGGGAAAGGTGGCTTCGCTCATTTCCACCACTCCTCACTGCCAAATTTCTGAACCCGTAAGGAACCATGTGAGCTAGAGATTAATATTAAAGCTCACACATTGTAATCTGTCTTTAATGCATGTTTTTCTTTGAACAGTGCGTTTATGTTCTGATCGACTTACTATCATCAAGGACTGTATTGCTCAGTTGCCAACAAACTACAAACAGTCTGCCAAGCTCCTGGGACTTGCAAATCTGCTAAGGGTTGCAGGTAAACTGTTGTAAATGTTAAACTGCAATGCCAGCATATATTTTTGCTATGCTGTAGGGCACTTGAGTTAATCATTGGGATATGTTCAAGGATGTCACTAAATGTCCTTTAAGAGAACAGGCTTCAAGGAAGACATATATTTTATAGGATTAATCTTGTATTCAACTGTTGTGACCTTCCCTAATACATAAAATAAGAGCCTTGTCTAACTTGGGATTTCAGGAAAAGCTTATGTCAAAACTGGATTTACAGGTTAGAATATTTTATGACTTTGCCTCAATTGTTTGTATTAATGTTTTAGTAAATCTCTTGTCCCTGTCAAATAAGCCAGCTTGATTTAAAAACAGCCCTATTTAGGTAAGGAAAAAAGTTGAGTGTACACACAAATCATGTTGGTTAGACAGAAGTTTATCTGCAGTTGCTTATCACATATATTTATAGTTTGCAAATAATGAATTAGAGGGTGGGATTTTTTGTTGAAGCTCTGAATGCTTTATAAATTTGGTTATATAGTATCATTACTAATCTATGATAACTCCCTGTTTTTGCAGAAGAGACGACCTGTTTTCTGTACAGCTTTCTACTGCTCATTAGCAAACTGTTTTTAACAGTCTGATTGTGTTTACAGCTAATCATATTAATACCTAAATCATTCATCCACAGTTAATATAAATGTAGATGATTATGTTACTTTGTATTTATGACTTGACTGGTGAAGATTTTGTCTGAAATGATAGAGACTGTCCAGGGAAACTGGCTTTTCTTCCTGGCCACTATATATATATATATATATATATATATATATATATATATAACTTCCCTAGTTCCTCTTCCTCTTGTTCGGACCAGATTGCTGATTTTTCCCCTTTGTATTGCTTGTGCTAAATTCTTGGGTCATATTTCTTTTAACACATATGAAGATATCAGTGTGCGTTTAAGATGGGTTTTCCACAGACTTTCTGATCTGAGGATTATGACTAGTGTGTGCTGTCAGGTACTTTGCATAAAGACTTGTTAACCCCATTCACTGCTTTCAGTATCTTCTTGAAGAATTCCTCATAATGCAGTACTATCTTTTGTCAGTTTGTTTAATAGAAGTACTTACTTCTGACATTATGATATAAAAAATCTACACACTTTTCCCATCTTGTCACTTCTTACATGTTCCACTAATTCCATTTTTTGTTGCACTTTTAAACATACTCATTTTAAAATATTTTCAATACTTACAAGTGAATGGGGAGCAGCGGTTGTACAATGGGAAGGATCACAAGGTGTTGGGACAGGAGACATGGCGTTGTGAGTGACTGAGGGTCCTGCCTGGAGATGCAGAGAAATGGGATAAGGGGGCTGCCTGAGAAAACGTCATTTAGAGAAAGGGCTGATAGGAAATACATCCTAACTTTTCTGTGAAATTAGGCTGCTTCACAGACATGGAGGGGGAACAGTCTGGTGCAAAAAAACACAACCAATCCAGTGCTTTACTTTTAGCCTTCGTGCATGCCCAAAAGAGACATTGCATTAGTTTCACCTGTTTTGCCCCAAATCTGTATAGATTGTGCTCTTCAGCAGGGCTTTTTGGCACTTTTATCTAATAGCTGATTGAATCACATATTAGATAAAAGTGCCAAAAAGCCCTGCTGAAGCACGTGACCAATCAGTTAGTAGATAAAAGTGCCAAAAAGCCCCACTGAAGTGCCTGATGCATATGGACTCTGGGGAGCTGGGTTGAACAAACGTGCTTCCTCTTCCGGTAAAGTACTGTTTTGGGGTTCGGTTTTTTGTTGCTGTTGTTTTTTTTATGTCTGTCAGTAGTCTTTATGCTGTTGTCATGAAACACTGGATTTCAGTTAATGAACTGTGTTTGGAATAGTAGTGTGTGTGTTTGTGTGTGAAGTCCCACAAATGACAGGCTGGAAAACAAAGAATTAAATCCCTGTACTCCAGCAAATGAGGCAGCCCTTGGATGTAATTTCTACCTCCTCCATAAGTTGTGGCAACCAGGTGAATGGTGTGGCTTTTTTATTTTAGTCTCATCAATAACCTCAGTGATACTGCCTGTAAAGAAGAAAGGCCCAGTGTTCAGGGGAACTCAGATAAAGTGTAAAAACAACCCAGTAATGACTACAACCAACAACTTGTTTATATTATCATTGTGCCTTAGAAATCCTAGCTGTGGTCAAAGTCCTACTGTGCTAGGTGTTGAACAAGCAAAAAACAAAGCCAGTTCCTGCTTCAAAGAACTTTTAATCTGTATATCAGATGAGAGATCAGCCACACATACATAGATGAGAAGCATAAGCAGATAAATTGATCAACATGATGGGTGGAAGAAAGTGTGATGATGCTTGTTTGAAAATGTAACATGTAAGCGATAATGGAACTACTTTGTGCATGAGTAGTTATTTTATTTCAGCAGAGCATTAGACAACTCTTTGACTTTAGAGATAAAATCTCAAGTATTATAATGAATTAATTTGCACTCATTCTTCATGGGAAATGGGTTTTGGCCACATGTACTTTGAAAATACAAACCTTTTAAGGACTTTTGTATGTGTTTCTGGTCATCATTCACAAAGTGATTTCCAAATGGTTATACTTGTGTTATATTTTAGGTTGTAATGCTTGTCTATATTACAAGCCTTTAACTGTAGAAGTTCTGCAAGCAGAGAACTACAGTCACAGGGAAATCACCACAGCAGATCCCCATCTGCATCATTTTTGGGTGTTCCCTGCAGCTTCTCTCCAGCAGCTGTGCCAGCAAGGAATGTGACGCACCTGGGAAATGGTGTTTAAAGGTCTTGTAACTACTGGCAGAAAGTGTGAGCACAAGTTTGCATGCCTTCTGGCAGGTTCCCCCATGTTATTCCTTTAGTAGAAAGAAGGAGCTTTCTTGACAGAGTCGTAGCATGGAAAAATGTGCCTGGGGCAGTCATCTCTTTATCCTCTCCTCCTCCTCCCTTCTTGCTTGCAAGACACTGGAACAGCAGCAAGTAGAGAGCCAGGCATGGTCAAGGAGTGCAAGGTATTCTGGGAATTGTTTTCTAGAGTGACAATGGACTTTGCTGTTGCCAGTGAGAAACTTTCACCCCAGTTTTTTTCTGCCAAAGCCCACGTCCTAAAAGGCAAAATTTTTTTTTTCTGATTTTCTGCTGCAAAAAACGGGGTCAATTCTCCCCCCAGCAGCTGTGAATTCTATGGCTACTCTAGAAAACTACAAGTCCCAGAATGCCTTGCACTCTGACAGCCATTGCCTATGCCAGCTGCTTCCTGTAGTTGGAAAGTGTAGGGAGAGCCAGGCAGGCAGCAGCAAGGCAGGCAATTGCCCTGGGGTGAGGTGCTCTCCTGCCCTTCCTCTCATCTCATCCTTCTGGTGCCGCTCCCCCTAGGCAGCACCCAGGCCATGTGCCCTGCTTGCCCACCCATGTTATGCTGCTGTTTCTTAACTGACGGGACCTGTGAGTGCGGTTTCTGTCTCATTTGTTTTCCTGGTAATTAGATGTACAAACTAATATTGCACAATATGCTCTTTCCCATTAGTAACTGACATGAAGTTTATGACCCCCTTCATTAAGCAGATGGGCACAGTTTGTACCACACTCGTTCTAATTCCTCATAATTTGAGATTAAATTTAAACTTCAAAATATGAGATTTGTATCTTTCCTTTTTTCTTTTGTTAGCATTAACTATTGTAACTATGAATAATATTCTTGTTCTTATTCATGAATGTTCATATTCAGCCAATTCTCTTCTGATTTTTACTAAATTCTCTGCTACGTGATGTGGGAAATATTTCTACAGTCAAATAACTTGTTTTAAATTTGTCCTTCATTAAGCTTATGAAGCTAGATATTACTTTGACTTTAGTTGAACTTGTGCATATTTTAAAGGTTGCAGGATGGGGCTCTATATTTCTCTTCTTAATAACACTGAAGGCTTTTTTGCACTAAATCCTTAAATGATGAAGATGGTTTTTATTATAATCGTATTTGCTTTCAAAAAGGCTAAATTTTGCTTTTAGTGAGGACCTCAAACCAGTTTGAAGTAAGATCTTATTTTTATGGCCAAGTTAATAAAACCTTGAAAAACAGCAATTTAAATGGAAATGCTGACACAGCCATAATCATAGTGTGTAAATGGAGACTCACATAAAATTTAATCATCAGTATAAAAAATATATGTATCAATGAGATTGTAAAAGCAAGGCATTTATAAAGGGCATTTTTGTGTCTATTGGCTCTTAATTATTATTTTATTAGGTTGCACCCTAACATTAATATGATGAATACTTATATAGATCTTTGTAGCCAAAAGGATGTTAACAAATGTTTATTGTAGTCAGTCTGTGCATTGTTACCTCAAGAGTAGCCTGTATGTTGCTATTATTTTTATAGATGAAAATTGTAGGTTTTGAATTTTAGTATAATTTTCAGCATGAAATAAAATGCACTAGATTGCTAGGTTAATAGGGTTTGTCCTACATGGTTCATTAATGGATTAAGTAGCTATAACACACCCTGACCCCAGATTATGTCTTTGAGACATGGTCAGGGTGCACTTGCGCGTTCAAGGATGCCCTTCAGACCCAAACTCCTCTCTGCTGTCTTCAACGACCTGAAAGATGAGATGGAGTACACCCTCAGCAACTTTGCAGATGATACCAAGATAGGAGGAGTAGGGCTTAGATTCAGAGGGATTTAGACAAATTGGAGGATTGGACCAAAAGAAATCTCAGGAGGTTCAATAAAAAGAAATGCAATTTCCTACACTTAGGATGGAACAATCCCACATGCTGGTAAAGGCTGGGGAATGACTGGCTAAGTAGTAGCTCTGCAGAAAAGGACCTGGGAGTTACAGTAGACAATAAATGGCATACTGGCTACAGTAGTAGGACCGTTGCCAGCAGATTGAGGGAAGATATTTTCCCTCTCTCTTTGGCACTTGTGAAGCCATATCTGGAATAGTGTTTCCAGTTTTGGATCCCCCCCCCACCACAGAATGGATGTGGACAAATTGGAGAGAGTCCAGTGGAGGGCAACGAAAATTGTTAGGGCACTGGGGACCATCACTTTTGAGGAGGTTTAATAAACTGGGCTTATTTAATTGGGATGAGAGAAGATTGTGAGGGGGGATTTAACATCAGCCTTTAGCTACCTGTAGAGTGGTTTCTAAGAGATTGGAGCTAGACTGGTCCCACTGGTGGCAGATGACAGAACAAGGAGCAATGGTCTCATTTTGCAGCAAGGGAAGTTTAGGTTAGATATTAGGAAGAACTTCCTCACTAGGAGGGTAATTTCGTAGTTTCATAGTGCCTATGGTCGGAAGAGACCTAAACAGCTCATCAGGTCTGACCCCATGTCCCAGGCAAGAACGAGTACGGGGTCATAACACCCCAGCCAAATATCTGTCCAGCCTCCTCTTGAAGACCCCCCAAGGTAGGAGAGAGTACCACCTCACTTGGGAGCCCGTTCCAGAGCCTGGCAGCCCTAACTGTAAAGTAATATCTCCTGATGTCCAGCCTGAACCTTCTGTCTAACAATAATTTGTGGCTGTTATTCCTAGTAACCCCCGGTGGTGGCTGGGGGAACAGAGCCACCCCCAATTCCTACTGGTGAGTTTTTGTAAACGGCCACCAGATCCCCTCTCAGCCTTCTCTTGTGGAGGCTGAATAGATTCAGGCCCCTTATCCTCTCTTCGTAGGGCCTGACCTGCTGCCTCTTGACCATGCGAGTGGCCCTCCTCCAAACCCTCTCAACGCTAGCCATGTCCCTCTTGAAGTGCGGCGCCCAGAACTGAACGTAGTACTCCAACTGCGGCCTGACCAACACCGCATAAAGGGGAAGGATCACCTCCCTGGACCTGCTTGTGATACATTTGTAGATGCACGACAAGGTGCAGCTAGCCTTACTGACCGCTTCCTCCCATTGGGGACTTACGTTCATCCTGGAGTCAACAACAACTCCAAGATCCCTTTCTGCCACTGTGTTGACAAAAAGGGAGTTCCCCAGCCTAGAGGTGTGTTGCTGGTTCCTTCTCCCTAGATGCAGCACCTTGCACTTGTCTGTGTTGAATTCCATCCTATTCTCATCCACCCACCTCTGTAACCTGTCTAGATCTAGTTGGATTCTGTCCCTCCTCTCCAGCGTGCCCACCTCACCCTGCATCTTGGTGTCGTCAGCGAACTTGGCCAGAGTAATTTCCACCCCCACATCCAGATTGCTGATAAAGACGTTGAACGGTACTGGCCTCAGGACCAAGCCCTGGGGGACTTCACTGCCCACATCCCTCCAGGTTGAAAATGACCCATCCGCCACCACTCTCTGTGTGCAACCATCTAGTATAGCATTGAAATGGGTTACTCAGAGAGGTTGTGGGCTCTCCATCCTTGGAGGTTTTGAAGACCCAGCTAGCCAAAGTGGGTTGGATTTAGATGACTTCCCAAGGTCACTTCCAATCCTAATTTTCTTTGATTTCATGATTCTAAGTGTTTTGGCCTTCTATTTTCTTGCTACTTTCTTGTACTCACATATGAAATTATAGTTCTGAGACAGCTTTATCTAGTGAAAGATATTTCAGACATCTAAGGGGGTAAACTACCTCTTAAAAAATGGGTTCTGGTTATACACTATGGAGCTTTCACTCCTTTACATGAACTTGTCCAATATTCTTGTTTAACTGGTAGAAACACATTATGAGATTACTCTTACTTTCCATGATTTCACAGACAAGTGAGGGAGATACAGGGCTCATATACATGTGCTGTTAATGCAGCTAAATAAACTCTGGTACAGTTCTAGCCTAAGTTTATTGTTCCTGGGCACTACATTTGTACATGTCTGAGTCCACAGCACATTGAGCTCCGGGGCAGTGCAGCCCTGCCTGGCAGGAGTCTTGGGGGTCAGCACAGGGCTTCTGTGACCTGGCTCAACATGCTGTGGAAGGGCTGGCTCGGGCACAAAAGTGCTTCAGTGTGGGGCTAGCCAGCATCCAGCCCCTTTCACTGAAGCACCCTTTGTGCCCCAGCCAGCCTTGTCACCGTCTACATGTGCATTGCAGCGGAGTAAATAACTTGGCAATAGGATAGTACTTGTGTCTGGCAGTACTATCCTATGGTGGAGTTAATTAGCTTAGTCTGTTTTAATAACACCATATGTGTAGATAGTGACATTTTACTGTGGAGCTAATTAGTCAGCTCCACAGTAAATGTTTTGTGTTGATGCACCTACAGTGAGTTTTTTACAGCAATCGACGAATCAGTAGCCTATTTGGGAACTGGAAACCCAGGAGATCCTGGTTCCCAGTACCCTTATATATATTCAACTTGGATGCAAGCGTTGTTTAACATTAAAAAAGGTACAGAATTAGTATATAGAGAAATAAGCTTGTTATGATGACATTCATCTCACTGATGGTCGCTTTCTTTTTCCCTTCTCATCTTGAATATCTCTAGTCAGTAGTGCAAGGGACAGGGATTGAGGATCTAGAATTTGAAAGCTACATCGCTTTTATATGATTTAAATCCCAGGTCACGAGCCGTGAAGCTGTGGCAGTAAGTTTTCAGGTCTAATTAGAAAAATGAAAAGACGCTGGAAATCTGCAGGTTGTAACATATTAAGTGACTACACTGAGTCAGTGCAGACCACATTGGGGGGGGGGGGGTGGAGGGAAGGTTCTAGCTGTGCATTGCAGGGGATTTGCTAGTTGTATTGGAGTTGACAGTTACCCTTTGGTATAACACTGTGCATCAAGATAATGGAAGTCTAAATGAGAAGAGTGTAGGTAGAATACAGACAAGAGTGACAGAGTGCAGAGAGAATGATGCTGATCTTTCTGTTCTTACGCTCTTATAAAACATGCAGAGATATATCCCACTGCTCCAAAATAAATTAGCAAAAAGGAAAAAAAAAATGCTTCACCATATGATCACTCAGGCTCAATTAAGAAAAAAACAATTCCCAGCTCCAAGTGGGCCCCTACTGATTTTAAGCAGAAATAAATTGCAGTTGATTATTGGCCTAGCTGAAATCTGAATAACAAAAATCCGATTACTGCACTTTTATTGCCTCTCTTGTGTGCCTGCTGCTGAGAGACAAATCTCTATGTAGGTACAATACATTAGAAAGCTGTCAGGCATGTGGGGTGGCCACAGGGTGGCGGGTGGAAGAAATAGGAACATTTCCCTTTTATATGTTACCAATTCAAATTAGCCAAGTGTGGAAATGACCAAAAGTTGTTTTTGATTTAATTGCAGTTCATTTGTTTGGATGAAAGGAGAGGAGCCTGTAGTCCAACTCCCTTGGGCAGAAAGTTCATGTCTCACAAGTCATGATTGTGAATAATTGGCAATACTATTAACAGGCCAAAGAGTGAACACAGAGGCCAAGGTATCCTCCCACTCTCAAAGATGGTTCATTCATATTGGAACTAGAGACATTTAGTTGAGCTCTTTAAATGGAGCAGTCTAGTCTTTATGAATGTCAGTGAGCAGAATTTATGTGAACCTTTAAAAGAAAAAAAAAATGCCAAAAAATGTGTTCTGCCTTTGTTGAATTAAATGAGTGAAACTAAACAAAATAACCACATGGCTTGAAAATCAGTAGCTTTTCATTGTTTTATAATACTTTAACACAGATCGATTTAATGTTGCTAAATAGAGTTGAATTATTCCAAGACAGATATATTTATGCAGTGACATAAACTGATTTACTTTAATATGGCTCTATCAGCATAGCATCCTTAAAATCTTTGATACTTGAGAAGAGGGAAAAAGTTTTTAAAAAATGTATTGAAAGAGTCCCTTTAATTCCGATTAGTCCATCTCTATAGTTCTCTCATGAATTGAAATACATAGAATTGTACCTTACTCCTGTGTGTTTTATTGCCCCTTCCTATAAAGTATGCAATCCACTGTGTTTATAGCAAAGTGCCAAGTAAACGGAGCAATGCAAGGTTGCAAAAACATGAAAGGAAGATTATAGGCACTGATTACAACTGGTTTTCAAAAGGAAACGGAGATTTATCCAGAATAAATATTCCTGACTCAATTTCTATTTTATGTTCAAACCTATAAGATAAACTTTATCAGAACACAGGGCTAACATACTAGATGCATGGGTTCAAAAGAAAGGAATTTTTTTTTTTAATTTCTGTATTGGTCATATTTTATTTTGTTTTTTAAATGCATTGCTTAGGAACAGCAATCTGTTGTTGCTTAGTGATAAGCAGTTGAACAAACTGTAATTCTCAAAGCCTTCAATAACAACTTAAACCTTAGTCTGAGCATGAGGTTAATAGAGAGCAAGAGCACAGTGACAGTAATGCACAATGCAGAAGGTCAGAACATGGAAAATCAGATGGAGCTTTTTTTTCCTTTTGAGACTGCAGTTGGTATCCTCTACATGTTTACCTTAAATGACTAAGAATGCAAAAATTGAATAATGTTGTTTTGGTTGAAAAAAATATCAGGCTCTTGTATAACCCAGATTTACATTTGAATCACTCCACGTCCTGGATGAGTGTCCTACTTGTTGAGTTGCTAGTTACTCTTCATTGGTCTCTCTCCCCAAGATGTGTCAGGTTTGCCATGATACAGTACTGAAAATACTATGAAATAATGGGTTGGTCTAATAAAAGATATCACATTCACCCAAGGAACCGTGTCTGCCTATGAAATAATGGGACTTGGGAACAGTTCCTACCCAGCAGCACTGTTAGACATCTGATTTTTAAAGGGCTAAATATTAGGACCCCAGTTCTGAAGATCTTGACTAACATATAAATAAAAGTTGATCAAGAAGACCATATTTATTTTTTTCCAAAGGGATTTTTCCTTAGCATATCTAATGGTGCGGTGCAAATTCCTTAGCAATATAAGAGTATAGGGTTTTAGCATTTAAATTCATTAATGACTGAAATTTTTCGTTGGTTCTGTCAGGAAGACTTACTGCCTGTTGGTAGCAAACAAACCACTGTTCTATGCCTGAAAATGGGTTCTTTTCGTGCTACGGAGTGCTACAAATTTAATTTCTATTGACTTTAAAATAATTAATAAAAGCACTTGTGACTTTACCTACAGGAGATGACCAGATGGAAAGAAAAGGCCAAGTTTTGATCCTTTTAGTGGAACAAGCTCTCCATTTTCAGGACTACAAATCAGCTAGTATGCATTGTCAAGAGCTTATGGCCACAGGTAAGGTAAACAAATCTGTCATTATGTCAAAATGTAACATGTGGCCCTAGATCGGGTGGGCAAAATATGGCCCGGGAGCCCAATCTGGCCTCTGGTGATTCTTTCTGTCCCGCCTGGTCCAGGCACCATCCAGCCTGTGGTACATGTCCCGCTACCCCCAAGTACTCAGTGGGGCTGGGGCAGCTCCTCCCGGTTGCTGCTGCCAGCCCTGGCTCTGGCCCTAGCCCCAGCCCCATGGAGACTGGTGGGGACCTGAGTGCGCATCCCTGATCCCAGCCCACCCTGAGCCTACTCCGGACTGGCCTGCCCATGATGAATGGCAGTGGCAGAACCTGTGCAGAAGGTGCTGCTGGGCGTGAGGAAAAAGTGGCCACCCCCGTCACTGCTGCGGGGCCCTTTTTGCTGCAGCTGCCGAGAGCTTCTACTTGGGTTGCCCTATGGCTCCTCTCAGTCACCATCACCAGCACTGCCTCCGTGGCAGTAGAAAGGAGCTGCAGGACACCCCAGCGCTTGCTCGGTAGCTGCAGCAAGAGGGGCCTGCAGCGGCGAGTTTGGGGGTGGCCGCTGTTCCCCTATGCCCAGCAGCATCTTCTGCCCCAGCACTGCTGCCGCTGTTCATTGTGGGTGGGCTGATCCAGAGCAGGCGTGGGATGGGCTGGGGCTGGGGCTGAGGCTGCGCGTGGTGGTCCAGAACTGGTCCATTCTGGCTGGGGCAAGTCCAGAGCGGGCACAGGGTAGGCCAGGGCTGGGGCTATGTGCTCAATGGCTACTGGGCACTGATGGAGGTGGCAGTGGCAGGGAGGAGCCACAGGGCCTGCAGGCTCTGGGTTTGGTGAGCTGTTGCTGGTGGGGGAGGAGAGGGTGCTGATTGGCCTGCAACAGCTCCCCAAAACTACCTACTGTCTGCTGGAATTTATGAATTGTAATTCAGATAGCCTTTATTTCTATAGCATGATTTCATAAATCCATCCCAGCAGGAATTTAGTTTTAATTGTTTTCCACAGACTTTTTTTTCTCCAAATAATTCTTGGAAGAGTGAGGGGAAGAAAGGTGTTTTTCATTTGTTTGATTGTATAGATTGTATGAATCCTGCTGTTTGCTTGGTTTGAGCAACATTTTCACTAATGAGCATTTATTAAAATAGTGAAAGACTTTCATTAACTATATGATCCATATGTATTTTGAGAATACCCATTTATTCTTTCTTTTTCTGTGTAATGTTTTTAGTTCTAATTGAGCAAAATAAGCTATATTAGGATCTATTTCAACCTGCAAAAATTTCAGCTAAATCAATTATACTATGAAGATTTCCGAAGTCAGGGGTGCACAGGATCAGGTCATTTAAGCCTGTAAATGTCTGCCAAGGAAGCTTTCCTGTCGTAAAACAACCCAATGTCAGCTGCAATAAAGTTGTTCAAATCTGTAAACCACCTGTGTTGCCACCACAGTTTTTTGGCATTTGTGGAGCAACAAGGTTATGCATGTCTGTTTGCTTGCTATTTGTAATGCAGTAAAAATGTTTATGGTAGCACAAAGGCAACGTCTGTTTCCACCCTAAAATTCTTTCAGTCTTGTCCTGCACGTAGGGAGCTCTGTTAACATCAGGAACCTGGTTGCTCCTTCTTTCCTTTGTGTACTAGCTTTATAGATGAATTGAAGCATGCAGCATTTTTGCAGCATGAACACATTTAAAGCAGATATTACAAAGAAACCCATATTCCATAAAAATGTTATGTGCTTCAGTAAATACAGACCATACGGAACAGTTACAGGCCTTTTTTCTCAGTTACATCCAAATCACACACAGTCTTCTCAGTTCTGAGTGTAGCAGCAAGAAAGGAGAAGCTTTGCCCCCTCTTGCCATTACTCTCAGGGTGAGTCTAAGGGTTTTGGGGAGGGCTTTGTTAGGTGATTTGGGGCATCTCCAAATTTTGCTAATGAGGAACAGTTTACAAGAAGGATGTGGAAAAATTGGAATGAGTCCAGAAGGAATGAACAAAACTGAGCTCTAAGCAGGGTTTTGATGAGTTTTCAACCCTAGAAAGGGTTGGGGATCAACTGTTCTTTGTGTACATATGGCATAAAAGTAATGGGTTTAAATTTCAGCAAAGGAAATGTAGGCTGGATATCAGGAAAAACTCTCTGTGAGGGTGATTAAGCATGGGAACAGATTATCTTGAAATGTTGAGGAAGCTCTATCTTTTTGAAGTGTTGAGAAGAGCAGATTAGATGAATACTTGACTAGAATGATTCCAATGAGGATGAGTCTGTTTTGAACATGAGTTATACTAGATGACCTCAGCTCTGCATAAACCCTATTTTTTTGATTCTCTATGAACTGGGACTAGCAGTCTCTTAGCCCTTGGAAGGTTTATGTGCATTTTGGAGAACCATGCTTCCTCATCTGTTCTACAGTTTGCACCTTACCAGCAGGATAAAGCACATGATGACAGCTAGTGGAATTAATTAAATTTCAAGTTTCTCCCTTTCCTTCCAAATAGTTTTTAATTCTCATAGGTCTGATATGGCATATGCAGACATTTGTAGATATTGAGACATAGGGGGTGGGGAAGTTTCTCCTACCCCTCACCTTGATGATCAGTTTGGTCCAAAACAGAGGAATTATATTATTTTATTTCAAAAGAGCAAAACTAATAATATATACTAACTGTTCTAAAGAAGTTCTACACTTCTTTATTTTTCTTTTGAAGTGGTCTGGTTTGATTTTGTTTTTGTGATAACAGTAAATACAAATAGACGGACTCTGTGCATGGTAGGGTCGAGGGATGTTGTAGCTATAACAGTTCAGGAATTATGTGAATTCTTTTATTGGACCAGCTGCAATATAATGTTCTCATTTTTGAAAGAAAGTCAAGCAAACTTTCAAATTCAAGACATTCTCCATCAGGCCACCTATGTGCATCCACATGCATAGATTGACCTAGATCATGATAGCTGTGCGTGTGTGAGAACTGTTCTTAACCCGCATGTTGAGAAACGGACAACATGTATCATAATCTCATCTGGTTGTTTTGCTGATACAATAATCATTGGTTATTAGTGAAGGTTGATTTCCTGCCCTCCCTCCCCGCCGCCCTTAAGACTTTAAACATTTAGTTATGAATGCTTACAACTTAAACATTGTTGTGTTTCTTTGTAGGTTACTCTAAAAGTTGGGAGGTGTGCAGCCAGTTGGGACAATCGGAAAGTTATGCTGACTTAAGTACTAGACAGGAACTTATGGCTTTTGCTCTGACACATTGTCCTCCAAATGCCATAGAGTCACTTCTGGCAGCAAGCAGTTCTCTGCAGACCCAGGTACAGTGCATTTCTGTCAGCTTTTCCCAGACAAGTTGAAAATGTAATTGAAAGGGTTTTTTGTTTCATTTGGGTTTTTTTAATGGTTTGTTAATTTTAAAATAGGAGCTGACTATTTTTTGTATGGTTTCAAACTTCCACACAGCTTTTTTTTAATTCTCTAACAGTCTTTTATCCATTTTACTCTTTCTTTTCTACCTAGCATTTTGTCTGGACAGGTAAAGTATTGTTTGTTTGCTTTCTTAAATATTTTTCTACTATAGGTAGACACATTTCTCAAGTAGAAATGTAATCGCCTGTCTGATATCTACTGCTGGTAGACAAGTATTCATAGCCTCAAAGATTTCTAAAGTGCAACACATTTGGCTCTTTGACAGACTGCTCCTTTCTCTCTAATACTTTAATTTGTTTTCTTATTTTCAGATTAAGCATTTGTTTGGGATGTACAATTAAGTCATTCTTTTTAATGTTCTTTTTTCAGACTCTATAAGGACTTTATACATTATAACACAGCTTCAATAAATGTCCACTTCATGCGTTAGTGCTTTTTAGAGGTTCTGCTAAATATAGGGGGAAGTCTTTTATTTTTCCCCATTAATTTCACCCACAGTGGATTTAATTACTGATAGTTATGGTTTAGGTTTTGATCCTGCTATTAACTCTGCACCGCCAGAGTTAATAGCAGGATCAGGGCCCTACATATCAAATTTATTATGCATGCAAAAGCATAAGTTTTTAGCTATTTTATTGTATGTTTTGCTACGATGACTAATCCTAGTTTTTATAGATGTTGTGGTGCAGTAGTTCAGTTAGTCAGAAGATTACATTCCTATTAAGTTTAACTCTGTTTCTGCCTGTACTCACAGAATCTCTTTAATTGCTTCATACAATATGCAGTTATGTAGAAGAAGGGCTGGAAGGGACAATGTAGACCGGGGTGCTCAACTTTTTCAAGTGGCAGGCTGGATGAATGGCACGGGGCTCACCCATGGGCCAGATTGGACCCCAGGTGCCAGGATCAGCCCTGTGCCACCTCTTCTCTGCTCACAGCTGGATACCTCCTCCCCCATTCCATAATGTAGCAGGAGAAGCTAGGCCAAGTGCAGACCCAGTGGACACTTAGGGACTCCGGGTCTAGCCTCCAAATATAAAATAGTCTTGTCAAGGTGGGGCAGGTGGCTGTTAGGAGCTGGAGTCAAGTCATGGTTAGATTGGCCACTTGGGGGCACCACAGCCACCCTTGAGACCAGTCCTGCTACAGGACACATAGCAGCAGTTGGGGAGGGGTTCCCTCCCAGCCTCACGTGGCAACCAGCAAAGCCCAGAAGCATGTGAAATACCCATAGCAATGCCTACATCATCCTTGACCAATGGCTGTCAAACCTTTTCTTGAATACTTCCAGTGATGGAGACTCCACGGCTATCCTGGGTAGTCTGTTCCACTGCCTCACTCTTCTGTGTTGCACCTTGCATTTCAGAGCATTGAACTTCATCCTGTTAGCTGCAGACCAGTTTCCAATCTGTCAGGATCCTTCTGAATTGTGCTCCTGTCCTCCAGGTGTTTGCAGTCCTTCTCAGTTTCCTGTTGTTTGCAAACTTTCTCAAGAAGCTCTCAATTCTGGGCCCCTTGGGCCCTGGAAAGGCCCCTGTGGGTCTCCACTTGAAACCTTCTGTCCTGACATGGATCTCTTTATAATCAGCCTTCACTTCTGGCTACTGAGCCAGTTGTCCATCTCACATTTCTCCCATTTCTCTATAAAAGGGTCATGAGGGACCTTGTCAGAAGCTTTGTAGAAGTCCAGATACGCTATATCCACAGCATTCTGTTCATCTGCCCAAGTAGTTACTTTGTCAAATAAGATTAATTCGCTTTATGCTGTTTATTTTTAGTAAATCCATTCTGGGTGCTTGTGATTAGTTTTTTTCCCCCTCCAGATGCTTGCAAATGAGCTTCCTTATTATATTTTCCAGTATCTTTCCTGGTATTGAGGTGAAGCTAACTAGTTTGTAGTTCCCGGGTCCTTCTTTTCGCCTTTTTTTAAAAGGAGTACTGTGTTGGAACTTTTTCCAGTCCCCAGTACCTTGCCTGTCTCTAAGAACTTCATGAAGATCATTGCCAGTGGCTCCAAGATCTCGTTCCTTCAGTACCGTGGGATTAAGTTCATTACGCCCTACTGACTTGAATTCATTCAGACCCATCAAAAGCTCTGTGATGGTCTGGTTTTTTTTGTTTTTTGTTTTTTTTTTAATTTCACCCCTCAGCTTGTCACCTTCCTTACCCAAATAATCTTTATTAGGTGCCTGGTGGCACCTTAATTTTTGTGGAGACAGAGTAGCAGTTGAGTAGCTCTGCCTTCGTGCATCTTCTGTTAAGAGTTTTCCCTAGCTAGTTGAGAGAGAACCTGCATCTTCCTTCGTCCTTCTTTCCTGACCAACATACTTATAGAACCTCTTTTTGTTGTCCATAACCTCCCTTACAAGATACAGCTCATTCTTTACCTTTGCCTTCCTGATTTTGTCCCTGCAGGTTCTTGCTGTTTTCTGGTATACTCCCTTGGTGACCTGCCATTTTTTTTTTTTTCATTGCCTGTATGCTTTCTTTTTGCATTTAAGGCATCTTGGAAGATCTTTGTGCAGCCACATTGGTCTCTTGCCATTCTTTTTGTGCTTCCATTGTGTCAGAACAATTTCTTCTTGGGTTAGCAATACTGCACCTTTTAGAATCTCCCATCTTCCTGGGCACCTTTATCCTTCAGTCTGTCTTCCCATGGCACTGGACTCAGATGAAATCTACTTTTCTGGTGTCTAGCAGCCAGCCTAGTTTTGCTGACTTCATGTTTTCCCTATCTCATGATCTGGAATTGTATCATATTGTGATCGCTTCCTCTCTGGTTGCTTATCATCTTCACATCCTTCACCAGTTTTCCCTGTTGGTCAGGACAAGATCCAAGATGGATGATCCCCTGGTTGTATCCTCCACCTTCTGGAACAGATAGTTATCTTCTACACAGGGTAGGAACTAACTCAACCTTTTGTGTTTGGCTGAATGGTTCTTTTCAGGAGATGTCTAGAAAACAGAAATCTCCCAAGAATACCAGCTTATAACTTTTGGATAGATTTATCACCACCGTGAAGAGTGCCTCATCCACTTTTTCTTCCCAATTTTATGGCCGATAGTAAATTCCCACCTTTATATTGGTGCTGCATCTTTTACCTCTTATCTTCACCCCAAATGTATTCTGCTCTGCTATTTTCTTTCTCCAGAACCAGGGAACAAACGTGTGTTTGATATACAAGACAAAACCAGCATCTTTTCTCCCAACCCTTCCAAAATAAAATGTAACCCTAATTATGGACATTTCAGTCACAAGAGCTGTCCCACGGGTCGTTGCAATACCTATCAGGTCTTAGATTTTTTACAGGCTGTGGCTTCCAGCTTATCTAGGTCATTCCCCCTACTTTGTATTTTTTTTACATACATTGGATGTGTTTTGCATTTTGAGTTATACATCTCCCCTTTGCACTACTTGTTGCAGTGCAAAGGTATATTTCAAACTTTACTTACTAGGCCTGTGTGAAGTGGCTAGTATTTGCTTTGGATTCGGCCAATTTGGGGGACAGTGATTCGATTTGGTGATTCGAATCACTGTCCCGCATTGATTTGGTCGAATCTGATTTGGAGATTCAGCTATCGACGAACTGGCCAAATCTTCGAATTGGACAGGCCCCATCCCCTGCCCGGCCTCAGCCTCCCAGCACTTTTTTTTTTTTTTTTTGAAGGCCTGGGACTTAGCAGCTGCTGCCAGTTGTGTGTGTGTGTGTGGGGGGGGGGTGATCCCCACTGCCCCATGGTAAGAACTTGGGGCAGGAATTGCACCTTTTGCAGGTTTGGTACTGACCACAATTCTGAAATGGACCGTGGAGATCAAAGGATCATAAGTAAATAGGGCTGCAAGGGACTGCATGCTTAGGTTCTTGCTCAGGGTAGCATCATCCTTACCTGAAGCAACCAAATCAGGTGTCTGCCTAATGTGCTGTGGAAAATTTCCAGGGACTCCACAACTTCTCGAGGTAGCCTGTTCCAATGCCCCTAGTCAGAATGTTCTTCCTAATCGCCACCCTAAATTTTCTTTTCCTGCAGTCTGAAGTCATTGCATACCCTCAACCAGAAATCATTAACAAAGATGTTCAACCGGGTATCTGTGATACCTACCAGATCATAGTTTTTTTCACAAGCTGTGGCTTCCAGCTTAGAACCCAAGACAGACACATAGGGAACCCTACTTGATACTCCTCCCAAGCAGACATGGAGCCGCTGATGACATTGAGAACAATGATCCAATAAGTTTTGTTATCCACCTTGTATTACTTTTATCTAGTAGATATTAATTTTATCTAGTTAATGAAAATGTCATGGAAGATGGTGTCAAAACTCTTAAATACATCAAGGTATATCACACCCACTGTCCCTTCCTGTCCCCTGTGCACCCCCCTCCACCAAGCCTGTCATGTATAATTTAAAAAAGGAAATCAAGCTGCTTAGGTATGACTTGGTCTTGAGCAATTTATGCTGGCTGCTCCCAATTATCTTGTCCCCTTTAGGTGCTTTAAAATAGATTCCTTGAAGAATTACTGATAAACAATAGTCTTATTTAATTTAGACTACACATGAGTATGCACTTTAACTTAATGTCTACATGGCAGATTTATCGTTCTTGGGATTCTAAAACATACAGCTCTGCTCCAGATGGGCTGTCTCCTAAACTCTGAGCAGCCCATTTGTTTCTGAGGGGCTTTTTGTGGGCTGATTTGTACTGGCAAATGATGGTGCTAATTAGGTTAACACCACATTCATAAATCCATTCATGATGCAGTGCAAATGCAACTACACTGCTTTTGATTTAGAGAACCACCTTTTCAAGGCAGCCGAGTGTTACAGTGGGTTCTGCTGCTGGGGATGAGTTAAGTTTACATGCAGAAATGACCTAGAACAATTAATAATGAAACTGGATGTTCCAATATCATTAGAATGCTTCTGTAAGAAATCTGCTTGCTACCTACTTACCAAATCATTTTATTACTACTTGCCCTCTCCGTAAACATTATCAGAAACTTGGCATTTGTAGAATACCTACCAGGTCACAAAATTCATGTTATTTTTATTTGAGAGTGAGCACAAAGGAGCTTCAGGGTCTGGGAGCCCTAACAGCATGCACTGTACTGGTAACCTTTTTGTTTTTTTAAACAAGGAAGTATGTTCTAGCTTGAGCACTTCTGATGCCAGTGTGTCTCTATGGCCTGGGGAAGAGAAATGACTATATAGAACCCTATAAAATTGCTTTTACAAAGTGACTCCTCATATATAAGTGCAGTTTGAAATATATCCTTTGCACTGCAACAAGCAGTGCAAAGGGCAGGTGTGTAGTTCGAAATGCAAAATATTTGTAAAGAAATGCAATAAGTAGGGGGAATGAACAAGATAAGCTGCATGCCACAGGTTTGTTTGCTTTTTTTACAGGCTATCACAGAGACCCGGCGGGATAGCTCTTACGACCAGAATGTCAATCCAAATTCCACTCCTACCTGCTCTCTTATAGCTGGAATACACAGTAGTTTTAAAAAAAGTGTTTTGCCATAAAAGTAAGCTAGTGTGAAAGAGAATGCAGACAAGAGGCAGATCTGTTCAGTTTTAAGGTGCCATTTTCCCATTTTTATGGTTATTTTTAAAGAAACCCCACAATTTATATTGCAGAAAAATACAATATTGTATAGCAGCAAAGGTGATTCTGTGCAGTAGATCAGCAGGATGCCAAGATAACTTATTTTTGCCTTTTCCTAGAGGCTTTACAGTCTGACATTTCTCTTTCATGACATTAGGTAGTTTTGTTCGTTTATATGATAGTAGAGATAATATTTACTATTACTTTGCAGATTCTCTATCAAGCAGTGAATTACCAGATACTTCCCTCAGAAGGAGGAGAGAATATACGTGTCTCAGGAGCTCCATCACTGATCAGCAAAGAAACTCCTCAGGTAAGTTTTTTAGAGACTGTAAAATGCCCATTATTTCATTCTCTTTTATTCCATATCATAAGAAGAAAAGGACTTTAAGAGCTCTAGCATAGCCTGTGAATTTGAGGTTTACTAATGTCTCCCTGATTTATGCTTTGCACTTAAAACTAACAAATAACCCAAGAAAACAAACTAATAGATGAATATTTAATAGAGTTTCCTTGCTAATACATTGTGTAGTGTGGTCTTACGTGTCCCTATCCAGTGGAATCTCAGCACGATAGGAAAAATAATTGAAACCATAAATAAATTGTAAGTCAGGCAAAGGGGAAAGCAAACCAAAAAATCTTATGTACGAAAGAATGAATAATTCTGATTTTTAGCGTGATCTCAAAGTGCTAATCAACATTGGTAAATAAAGCTGGGTAACGTATTTATACCAATAAATATATTTCAGTCTTTCTCCCCTCCCATCTATGTATTACCATATTTATCCAAGTCCAAGATGACCCTGAAATGATTAGATGACAGCCATGAAAAAAATTATAATGTTGTTATTTTCCAGGTAATCGACCCGCTCTTGTGGTTCAGTGGTAGAATGCTTATCTGCCAAATGGGGGTCCCAGGTTTAATACTTGGCTGTGCATATAACTGCAGCTATCGAGGCACTGGCCATCTTGACTCAGTCTGGCCTTTGGGTCTTGTCTCAATGGTCTAAAGGGGAGAAGGAAGGTCTGGGTAACCTCCACTCCTCCATACTTCTGCCTAGGTGTATATGTCAAAGGTTCTGGTGACCTCTCATGAACGCACCGTGATCCAGAAGGATTGACAGTTGCCTGCTACTACCATGTATAGTATCTAATTGGAGGGGTGTCTTAAATTTGTTTCCCCTGCAACTGCAGTGGGGAAAGCGGTGGCAGAGGGGGCAGACTGGGGGAGAAGGGGTGGGAAGTTCAAGCAGCTTGATCCCGGCCCCCTTTGTAACTTCCCCCATCTGCTGTCACTGCCCTACTCTGCCCTGTCTTACCCCCTATCTCCCCAGCCCCCACCCCCTCCTGCCAGCTGCTGGTGCTACCAGGCTCCTCAGGGGCTGAAGCAAATATGTGCTCCATGGCCCAGGCTGGAGTTGGGCCAGATCCTGCCTGAGCTGGAGCGAGGGTAGGCTGCTGAAGGGAGAGGTTGGGGCCAGGCAAAAGCTGTTCTGTTTCTGACCCCAGATCAAGGCTGAGACTGCAGCAGCTGCCTGCCCCTTCCCTCCCAACCGTCAAGACAAGGGGTTTCCCCCCCGGCCATTTAACATGGGGGGCGATTGTCCTGAATTCAACTAAATACCATACTTACAGGCTTCATTCTTTATGAAATGTCTCAAACTGTTTATAACAAAGCGTTTTCAAAGATACATAAATTTCTGATGCTTTATGATTTTGTAGTCTGACCTGCTGAATAACACAGGCTATAAGCTTTCACCACATAATTCCTTTACCATTGTGATTTAGCAACAGTATATCTTTGAGAACAGTTTCATCTTATAAGAGATGTGTGTGTTGGTAATCTATTTATTTGATGCTTTGTGATGCATTATTGTGGTGTGCAATTTGTCATTTCAATTGTGCATTATTTTCTTCTCATTGGATAATTGTACATTTCTAGACAGAGAATATACTCCCATTGCACATAACCAATACCTGCGTTTGAACAATAACGCCTCTTAATTCTGGGGAAATATAGGTGTTCACATGAAGAATGGTCATTTCTTAGCACTGCCGGCAACAAACTATATATTATTTCAAGTTATCTCAGAAAACAAGCAGAAAGGGGCGGAGTGTGACCAAATTGAAAAATATTCTTGAACTTGCAGAAATGTATACAAAGCATTTTTCCCACCAGCCTGGGTGAATTATAAGAGAAATGGCACTACAAATGCATACATTTTGCCTTCTGGCCTTTTAATAAGTATTCTTATAGGCAGTCTCAAACCTCTACTATTTCAAGATGATATAAAGCCATGTTTTCAAACGTACATGAGGGCGGTTGCTCTGGACTAATTTGAATTGATATTTGTTTAAAAATGGTGTCATAATTTAATAGTCTGTGATCTCTTTAGGTGAAACTTGTTTGTGATGATTTAGGCTTTTTTTTCTGCCTTAAGCTATATATCAAAAATGCCCTTTTCCTTTTTTCGTGCTTATAGCTGAATCACAACCGGGAAGCTTGATATATTGTAAACACCTGATTCTCTCTCACAAAGATATATCCAGCTATTCATTATACAAGGAATATGTGTTTTATAGGCTATTTTGGAGGGTCAAGACTTACAAGTCTGGGAAATGCATTTCTTTACATTCCCCTTTTCTTACTCTTACCCTTTTCTGTTTCATCCATCATTCAGGTAGCATTGATTGATCTCTCTTTTTGTTTATTTTTTTTTAAAAGGAGAGTTGGTACAGGGGGAAAAAAAATGGTTCAGATGATCCTTCTAGGACTTAGGTCCCACCTACATGTTACACTTAAGACATGATTAACTGGTTAATCATGTCTCAAATTGTGACCCAGCTCCATGTTCAATCAGTTAATGGCGTGATAAAACAAGGAATAAGCCACAAAGTAATTTCACAAAAAATGGATCAGCAAAAATGCAAATGCAAACAGAAAAATGCTCAAAGAGTTGGCTTGCTGCTTGCTTAACATAGCTGATTAACTTAAAATATGATTTTTGTCTTTTATAGCTGCTTTGTTTAATTTCATTTGTTTGTTTGAGGGGTTAGGTTTTTGTTTGGTTTGTTTTTGATCAAGCTGACCCTGGGATTTTGGGTTAAAAACGCCAAGGAAAAAAACAGTTGTTTTCAATATCATTCATATTTACATTCATTTAACATTGGTAGTTAACAAAATCATTACTTTTTTATGAAATAAAATTGTATTATTTCACTATAGGAGTTAGCTATCTTTTTTATAATTTGTGTAAGTATCTAATCTACTGAATATTTAGCTGTCTCTCTTCACTGTCCTAATAAATTTAATGATTAAAAGATTTGACCATTATTTGATAATATTTGACTGGTCAATTAACTAAGTGATTGGACAGGTCAAAACCCTTAGTTTTTGGCTGTTAAATGTACTTATCCTCTCCCCCCCCCCCTTGTTTTTTTCTCAGTTACAATCCAGTTGCTAATTGGAAAAAAAAATCTTTGAGGATAAGAAAATAGGTAGATTACAAGGAGTTTTTCTTTTCTTTCAGCATAGCTTTCTCAGCACATCCGATTCCACGCCCTCTGGTGCTCTAATAAAAGTTTAGCATGTCTGCTAATTTTAGCTTTTTTATCCTTGCCCAGTGAATTGAAATTGGGAAACCCAGCAGGTTTTTTCTTCTGTATTGGCAGTGCATTGTGATGACATATATGGACCATAACTAGGACCACCCAGCTGCTCTGCAAAAATCCCACTGCTTTAGCAGTTTTAATCCTTTGTACAGTCAAATTATTAAAACAATATTCTGAACAACTCTCCTGCTTGAGTCCCACAATTGCAGTCTCAGCCGCAATAAAATCTTCCTCTCCGCATACAGCTACTTCTCTCTCTGACTAGAATTTTGCCATTTTCTTCAAAAGAAAACCTACAACCCATGATGTGGCTTTCTCCCTCCATCTTGCCTTTCCTGGCTCTCCTGTATCTCCCTTCTTCTCCCCTGTTGAAGATACAGAAGTTTCTCATCCCTTGACCCCCCCCCCCCCTTCCATGTGCCCCAGGGATTCATTTATATGAAATGAGAACTTTTTTATCTTCCTTGCTTTCCTTCCTATCTCCTTTCATTTTTCCTTAACCTCTTATTCTTTTGCTCTTTCCTTTCTAAATACAAATGTATTTTCAGTTTCTTATACCTCTAAACAGTATCTGCCCTTCACTCCACTCACATTTCCAGCTGCTGCCCATTCATCTCTTCCTCCTTTAGGCTTTAAGCTTATTGAACAGTCTGTGTGCAGTCATCAGAGTTCTGTCCTCTGGTTGCTTCCTAGACCATTTCCAGTCTCTTTCCCTTAACCTGTGACCGGGCACTAGGATGCACCTGACCCTTTAAGAAGGCAAACAGCCTGAGAGGTAGCTTGCAGATAATGGAGGGGGCTGAGTGGGAGCTCACTTGACTGGTGGGGGCTGGGCCTGAGCCTGAGCTGGTCAGGCACTTCAGCCCTGAGAGCCATAAATTGAGAAGGTCCAGCAGCAGAGCAACAGGGCTCCTGAATAGACTGTGTGTGGGGCCCAGGGTGCTTGTCGGCAGGAGCAGATGCTTTTAATTAAGTTATACCAGTGTTTAGCCTTGGCCTTGATCCCTGCTGAGGGGAGGCTCAAGACCCATTGAGAGAAGCAGTAGCCCAGGAGGGGCTGAGAGTGGGGCCCAGCAGCGAGTGCTGGAGCCCAGAGAATGGGGATCAGAAGATCTACAAGTCAAGACCCAGAAAGGGGCTGGGAGCGGGATCAGAGGATCCAGAAGGCCAGGGTGGGGCTGAGAGAGCGCGGGACCAAAGGAAGTCCAGGAGCCAAGATGCTGTCTGAGGGTGGGACCAGAAGGTCTAGGAGCCATAGAGTGGCTGAGAATCAGACTAAAGAGTCCAGAGAGGACAGAGACCCAGACTAGAGGGTCCACAAGTCTGAGAAGGGCTGAGAGCCAAGCCAGAGGGTCCATGGGCCTGAAGAAGGGGTGAGAGGTGGACCAGAGGGCCCACAAGTCTGGACAGGGGCTGTGTGCGAGTCCAGGAGGTCCGAGAAGTCAGGGACTGCATGTGTCACCAGGGGGTCAGGGAGCCCTGTGAAGAGACTGAGCATGAGGCTGGAGGGTCCAAGAGCCCAGGGAGTATCTCTGTGTAGGACCAGGGTCAGGAGTCCGGACATAGGGGCTGGAGAGGACCGGAGTGTCCAGAAGCCCAGAGAGAGGGGCTGAGAGTATCGAGGTATCCTAAAGAGGGGCTAAGTGGAACAAACCTCAAGTGACATCAGTGAGTGATAATGCACGGATGTGGCGTAGGGGAGAACCAAGCCACACAATGAGCCCTTAAGGCTACGTGTGTCCTGCAGGGGCACAGATGAGCTGATTTTGTGTCAAGGCTAAACTGAGAAAAAGGGGGTCCAGGAGGGACCTGGTGGTGATTTGTGCAGATTCAACCTCACTGTAAAGCAGCAGTTCCCAATCTGTGGTATGCATACTACCAGTGGTAGCAGACAGCCTATCAGTGGTATGTGGCAGCAGCAGGCAGGGGTGCTCAGGGTACTTATGCCCAGCACAGGCGCCCGGCTGGGCAAGGCTTCAGCCAGCGCAGCACATCACAGTGAGGGGCACATCCTCTGCCAGGCTGTCTGTATCACCAGCACTACCCACATGCACATGCAACTCTCCCATTCTCTGGGCACGGGAAGGAAGCCCCACGTGCTGGAGCCAGCTGCCTTCCCCACCAGGGACGCGTGGCATGGGAGGGAAGCCCCAGGCATCTTCCCCTGGGCGGGGGGAAACGAAGCCGGCTCCAGTGTGCAGGGCTTTCCTTCCATGGCCAGCAAGTGTGGGGAGCACCATCAATAAAGAAAGCCCGGCAGAGGATGCGCCCCTCGCTGTGATGTGCAGCGTTGGCCAGAGCCGCACCCTATTGGGCGCCAGGTCCCTGAGCACCCCTGCCTCCTGCTGCACCATGAGGGGTGTAGGGGTTCCCCACCCTCCCTCACACCCCACAAACCCCACACACTCACATCCTGCTCCCACAACCCCTGACATATACACACCCCCAACATATCCTATGCTCCCCTACACACACAGCCACAACTCCTTAGAACCCCCCTGTCCACACACCTTACCATACACATACACACCCATGCACCCCTCCCTTGTGCCACCTGATGGTACTTAAAGTTGTGCCATTTTAAATTCGTGGTGTGTCATTTTAAATTCGTCAGTTTGAGAACTGCTGCTCTAAAGCCCAAGGGCAGCCTCCCTTACACTATTTCTAATATTGTGGTGGGCAAATGATCAAGGGAAGACTACATTAGAGCGTGAGTCAGGAAGGGTCCCCATCTTTGCTAGGGGGCGTCACAGTCAACCCTGTGGCCCAGTTCTGTAACGCTCCCTTCTTGCACTCAACTGGGTGCAGGTTCTCACCAAACTGGTGAGCAGTTCTCACCAAAGTCTGTAATGATCTTGTCTTGGCCAAAGCCGGGAACCAGCACTCCATCCTTCTCCTAGATTAGCATCCACCTTTGACACAGTTGACTATCTTTTCACTTCTATGACCTTGTTTTCAGCATACCCTTTAGAGGGTCCTTCTCAACCCCACCCAAGAGTCTCTCGGTTTCATCGAGGATTTATCTTGCTCAACCTTCTATTCTCCACTGTACCTTAACTCTGAATAGTTTTATTTTTTATTTCCCCTTTTGTCTGTCTCTAGCTGTTTCTTTGGGGCAGAGGTCATTTTAATTCTGGACTGCCTTGCAGGTGCTATGATAGTAACATTAAACAATTCAGAAGTATACGGGCCAAGCCTGAGGCGGTCTGGGTTGTGGTGGATGACCTCATTGACTCAGTCTGTTGTCTTCTAATGTAACCTTAAAAAAATTGGGCTCTGCAACAGGAAGGAATTCCACCATGGTGGCATCTCTTGCCTATTAAACTTCTCCTGCTCTTGCTGTCTTGCTGTATGCCATAATTACCTCAACAACTAATTTCATAGCACTTAGAAAGATCTCAATGAGCAAATTAAAGCCTTGATTCATGAACAGTATTTTAGAATAATATTGCTAGCATTATTAGATTAAAATATAGTGCTTAGCCACAAGATGCTGTGTTATGCAATAACAGTAGAAATAATAACCATGGTAAATCTTACCTCATAAATGAGGGCTGACTATGCCTAATCTGCTTAATACTTAAAACATACATTACTTCTGCTGTAAAAAATATGTTTTTATTTATATATCTAAGTAATCTGAAAATGTAATTACTGTGCTGTGGCACATTAGCCCAAAAGGAGCTTAGAATTTCACAAATATTGTTGCTGTCCTTGAAAATATACTGTTTGGAAAATAGCAAAGAACACATTGCTTAGAAACATTCTATTAAAATAGCAGATCTGCTTGTGTGTGTGTGTAATATGCTTTTGATCAGCACTTGCGTAGTTTTCTTACTGTTAATTACAGAACTGATCCTATGTTTTTATTGAAAAACTCTAACTACACTTTAAAAGTTTGCTACACTGTAAGACTCATTAAATGCTACTTTTATTCACCTGTAACATGCATTGTTCTTCACTTTTATTGAATGCCAAATATCTTTAAAGTTAACTGCAGCTAAGTATATTGTTTAGTTAAAGGTTAGCCTAATTGAATCTATTTAACGAAGAATTTGTCTGTTTGCATACGTATGCATGTATGTTTAAAGCCCAGGTGGTGATATTTTCCATTCTTCCCATTTAGGATCAAAAATAGTTAAATAAAAATGGATAATTGTAGAAATGCTTAGTTAATTTATAGTAGTGCTAGCTAGGGTGATAATGGCCAAATTCTTCTCTCATTTATATCTCTGAAATGAAGAGTTTAGTCCACTGAACAGTTTCAGTGATTTCAGTGATGTCCAACTAAAATTTCCAGTAATGGGATGGTTGGCAAAAATGCTATAGCCAAATCTGGGGTAAGAATTGTATTGTTTAAAAAAAAAAAGGAGAGATTATTTAAGATGTATGTGAAAGTATATACAAACTCTTTCATAGATTTTTTTTTTTCCCCATAGATGTCATAAATTTTTAGGGTTGGAAGGGACCTTGGTAGATCATAGAGTGCAACCCCCTGCCCTGGGCAGGAAAGAGTGCTGGGGTCAGATGACTCCAGCCAGGTGCTTGTCCAGTCTCCTCTTAAAGACCTCTAGGGTAGGGGAGAGCACCACCTCCCTTGGAAGCCCATTGCAGATTTTGGTAACCCTTACCATAAAGAAGTTCTTCCGGATGTCCAATTTAAATCCGCCCTCTGTAGTTTATGGCCATTATTTGTAGGTACCCCAAGGGGTGTCCTGGTATACAGAGCATCTCCTATTCTTTGCTCTTCCGCTCCCCCTCCCCCCGCAATGAATTTGTAGACGGCCATAAGGTTACCTCTCAGCCTTCTCTTGCGGAGGCTGAAGAGATCCAAGTCCCTCAATCTGTCCTTGTAGGGCTTTACCTGCAAGCCCCTAACCATACAAGTAGACCTTCTGTGTACCCGCTCAAGGTTATCCACATCCTTCTTGAAGTGTGATGCCCAAAACTGGATGCAGTAGTCCAGCTGCGGCCTTACCAAAGCCACATAGAGGGGTAGTATCACCTCCTTAGACCTATTTGTGATGCGCCAGCTAATGCATGATATCACTTCGTCGCATGGAAGACTCATGTTCATCTTGGAGTCGATTATGACTCTGAGATCCCAAGATCTTTGTATGTACTGTATTTACTCAACTATAAGACTAGGTTTCTTCCCTAATCAGCATGGGGGGAAAAAGCTCCTCATATTACAGTTGCACACAAGGAAACTTCATTAAATACATAGTCTGTCATTAAACTGATGCCAAAAGCAGCATGTGCTCACTAATGGAAATCAACTATGAAGTTGAGTAAAATACAGCCAACACTGAGCATTACTATAAAACACATGGCCCATATTGGGCTCACATGCTGATGGGAACCTTTTTTATGTAGCCCTTATGTGCCTGTCTCCGTTCGATGATACGCTTCTGCGCTGCCTTTGCATGGGCGCCTGGTCTTAGGCGCCAAGTAGCTTTGAGTGACCCCCAGAGAGGTTCGATCACTTCTGGGAAAAGCCCCAAACTCACCTGCCACAACTTCAGATAGATCTTCGGATAGATCTTCAGTGGAGGGGTTCCTGGGGATACCTCCAGAGTTGTCACGCCTCTGGGCAGATGTACATGGGGCTCCAACCTTCCCTACACCCCGGGCACACGCCACCCTTCGAGACAAGCCTCAGGATCTTTTTCAGCTAGCCCTTAAAATGATGTCTTCCTCAGTTCCTATGCTTCTTTCTTTGTGGATGGATGTCTTGGACTTCCACTAGACCAAAAGGATCTTGGAACATTCTGCTTCAGGAGATGTTTTCTCTGACACCCCGGGTGCGCCACGAAGGATGCCACCGGTCACTGTCATGTCTCTGTGTTGCCCGTAATTCCCCTATTGGGGTCTCTGGCTACCAAACCCCAGCAAGGGAGAATGAAGTAAGCCTGTGCTTAGCAGGGAAAGCAATAGAACAGTGAAAGAAAAAGGAACAAGGAAAAAAACCCCTACACTGACGGAATGCTACGACATACCAGGGATGACATGAAACCAGAAAGGAAAAGGGTTAGAAGAGGAGAGAAAAGAAAGAAAAGCTAAGGAGAAACCGTAGAGTTGTTGGCTCTCCCCCCCTCCCCCCATCAAGGGCCCTAGAGAAGCATGTTCATTGGGCTGGGATCCATGCTTTTAGCCCAGGTGGGGTTTTCTTCAGCTCCTCCCAGAGCCGCATCTGGCTTGGCGTCCCAGCAATGTCCGCCACTGGGGTCAAGTCCTTTGGCGGCTCCTGCTGCTGCCACCCTCTCCGCCAGACCTTCCAATCCGCACCTGGGTGGGGAACTTCTGCAGCCACTGCTACCACTGCCACTTGCCTCCTCACCGGCTCTTTGGCTCCTTGTCGGTGCTGGATGCCTTCGCTGCCGCAATCCCCCGCAGCTCCTCTCACTCCCAGATTTCGCCCTGCCACTCTCTCAGGGCCGGCTTTTATCTCCACCGGGCAGCGTCTCCTCCTGACTTCACCCGGCCCCAGCTGTAGATGGGCATGGCTGATGAACCACATGGGCGTCTCTCCTTGGTATGCTAGCTCGTTCCTCCCACGTCCTGCAAGAGGTAAGTTTTTTTTATTTTTTGTTCATCTTAGGTTTCTCTGCAAGCGTGGTTTCCGGCTTGCCTTTTCTCATGTCCCTGGGACACCTTAGAAAAAACAAAACCAAAAAAACAGGCAGGTATTCCCTTGGCAGGGAACTGGCACCTACTGCAATACCAGGCCAGCAGTGGGAGGGCCAGAACCAAACCTGATATCCTCCCCTTGGTACCAAATATTTGCTACATTTGAACTTTGCCAAAATGGCCAAGACGCTGATGAGAATGTAGGACAAAGATAGGCCTATGCAGCCCATCTACATAAGATATGATGTGCTGCCTATTGTGTTCAGTCCCTCACAGTGCCAGGTCATTATGAAGTCATGGTGAGCCACTACACTGAATACATTTCAATTTCCTTTGCACTCCCATAGCTGAGCTGCACCTCTCTTTCCCATTTCTAATGATTCCTGTTTCTTCACCAGCCTTAAATGTCTGGCAGGCATCATCAAACACGGTCACCCAGAATCCATCTGTTGCCCCCTCTCTAAGCCTGTCACATACAATTAGTGTTGCCCTGTCCTCCATGAGGTAAAACCGGATCAAGTTGCTCTGCATCTCATCTGCATATATATTTTGGGAGGTTCCCAGGACTTATGACAAAACACACACAATTCCAGCCATGAGTGGAGTCTAATTAGCAGCTGGATCCTTTTTGAAGGGTGTATCTGGATTACACATGGAAACTGAGCAGTTCTGAGCTGTTGTCACCATGGCTTCAAATGGTGTGGTCTCTGGTGGGGCCCAGCCCATTGAACTGTATGGTACATCATGAACCCTTTGGCTTTATACTAATATCATGCACCATTTGTGCTCCATATAAGGAGGTACAAAAGTGCTGCTTAAAAGTATGTTTGTAGAGTGCCTGTGCTAAAACTTGTATCAGTTTTAAAAAAAAAGATAAAATGCATCAGTTCATCTTTCAGTGTTTTCAGAGTTGGTCCTCATTTCCATGTGCTCAGGGAGAGCAGGGTCTGCGAGTTACAGGGGAGCACCTGTAGGGGAAAAAATTGGGGGAAAAGGAGGCAAAGGCACCACCTGACTTTCCCTTCCCCCCCCTCGGTATATTTTCTCTGCTGTAGCCGCAAGAGGGGAGCACATTCAACGTAAGCCTCAATAATTAGATTCTATACCTGGAAAATTGTAACAAATCTATAAATTTTCTACAGGTAAAATCTAAGTATTTTGGGGGGGGTCTTATAATCAAGGTCTTCTTATATTCAAATAAATATGGTACACTGTCAAGCTGCAGAGGGATTTTTCTTCATCATGAGGGAGGCATTAAATTAATGTGGCAAGAATCAAGAACTCTGAAGCTTTTGAAGAAAAGGTTAAGCTTCACTCAAGATAGTTGTACCTTTTTCCTATCTCACTGTGACTGACTAATTAGTGTGATAACTGGAGATATTTTAATATGGTTGTTGTAGGAGAGCCAACATTTTAGCTGGAATAAGCAGATGTCTGCCACTCCTGGAGAAGCTCAAGTTCTCAATACGAGTTTGTTTGTCACTTGATTGTTACCAAACTTTTAATCTAACTTCCTACAAAGCTCCCATTTATCTTGGCAAGAGTGAAGCTTCTCAGTTTAATGACTTTACTGCTTACTCATCACACACAAAAGGCATAGATTCTTGTATTAAAAAAGACTCTTTAAATACCTGTTCTGTTAAAATGCCTGTAACAAAATCATATTTAAAAACTTGTCCTGTAAGTGCAGCTCCATAGAGTCCAGTCCTTATGCCCACATGAAAACTTTAGTCGTGTTTTCAGCATGCCCAGAATTGCTTGCAAAATCAGGGCTTTAACAGTACTTTCCATATTTTACAGAAGAGTAATGATACAGACAGGCATTTTCAAGGCCTGTGTTGAGGGTGTTTGTTTAATTTCTGTCCCCTGGACTAGACACCAAAATATGACATGTGGGCAAGGCTCTGATGCATATTTATTCTTTCATTATTTTCAGGCTGATTGAAAATTATAATTCTTGTTTTATTCTTCCTTTGATAGACTAGCTCCAGTTTGAATTCTCATCTGAAGTTCAGACATACACATCTCTTAGCTCATCTTAGTCACATGAGCTAAGTACAGACAGTCAAAAAGCCTGAGGCTGAATTGATTCAGTCTTTGCAAATTAATCTAAACTACAGGGATTAAACTGAGAAATAACTGGACACACATTTACTTTTGATTCAGGAAATGCAGTCACATGTCTGCAGTGGCTCAGGCCACAAGCTGGGGGGGTGCTAGAGTATGGCTTTCTGGCATGTAACCATCATGGACTGTGTGTTCGTTTCCTCTTCCTGCTGCCCCAAGGTCTCTGGGATTTGCAGTCCAGAATCACATCAGCAAGACCGCAGGGTTGCTCATCACTTCTTCTGGCTTCCAGACACAAGGCTCCTTCCAGGTGCCTCTGGGATTTCTAGTCCACAATCACAGCCAGCAGTAAATCGGAGTGGGGGAAGGCATGTTTAATCCCACTCCCAGGCCCCAGTTGGTGTTTGCCTGGTGGGGGAGGAGGCAGTAGCCCCCTCTCCCCATTCCTTCCCCCCAATCTTTCTCTGCTGGAGCAGACAGCCCAGCCCAGCCCAGCCCAGGGCTGGAAAGCATGCTGGGATGCTCAAGGACTGTGATTTAACTTGAACCAGGAAAGAGCCTGGGACAGAAGTTTCATAAATCAGTTTGACCAAGTCTGATACTATATTCAACCAGGTTTATCTTAAACCAGTTTCAGCCATTTTGAAACTGGCTTATGTGAACTGAACTTATGTTCTGTTACAGGTTTAAACCAGATTCTGATCACTTGACCTGGTTTACGTGTAACTTCTGTCCCTAGCTTAAGGTTAGGGCAAGCTTTTTTATAATTCTCTACATTCAAATCCACACAATTTACTTTAATTACTACTGGTAGCTATATGATTAGGTTTGTTAAAGAAAAGATAAATTGTTTCATAAGCAGTAAACACTTTTATAGCTTATGATTCTGTTAAAGTAATGATTTCAAAACTATTTTCCTTAGAAATAGAACTAGGGAAAATCACTAAAATTTAAGAATAAAGACTAAGGATTTGTAGTTGTCTGTTCAAAATGCTATCCCATGCTTGTCAAACAGCTTGTCATCTCATGCTCTTCAAGAATTAAGCAGCCCTGCAAAGGCCCTGCTCTGCAAAACACATGTATTTGTCTGTATTTATTGAGATAAATTGGGGTCGAGATTATATTTCTGGGATATATTCTCTTATTGTAATGGCTTAGCTCTCTGAAGGCAGTTTCCAATTGAGATCTAGACTTTTTAAAGCAAGTAGCTTGCTTTGCACTCAGGTGTGTGAATGTGATTGGATGTCTAAGTTTATAATGAGCATATATATAGATTGAATGTATAACTATTGCAAGAACATGGCAGATGGCCTTTTAGATGATTAAGTTTGTATTTGTGTGCAGAAGATCCTGTAATTACTCATGAAAGATGACATTTTCTTCTGGTATATGTGGATTGAGTATTGTTGGTGCTATGGAATTTCATTATAATGCACTGGTAGAGAAGTTGGCCCATAACATTTTGTATAGACCTTAGCCGCCTATATTTAAAAATATACATTGTTTAAATTAAGTTTAAAAGTTGGATAATTGTTGTTTTTTTTCCCTGCATTATCAAACATCTTCAAGCTTCTATTTGGAAATAGCAAAAAATGTAATAAGAGGCAACAACAACAAGGAGCCCCAAACTATGAATTTTCTGGAAATGGCATTTTAATATAAAAAGGAGCTTGCACAATAAGTATCAAGAGGGAATATTTTCCTTTAAACAGAACCAAAGTATATCCTATTGCTATTTATTTTCAGTGAGAGTAAAGATTCTAGCATGTTCTGCTCAGCATGCAATTCTTTCAGCTAGTCAAGAGGGAGTTGAAATTTCCAGCTGATTGTTCAATGTTGGCAGGCGGTCCCTTCTTTCAATCTTCCTATTACTATTAATAATCAAGAACTGCTTGCATTTACACATTCTCTTGCAGGTAGAGCAATTGTGGATGCCTTTTTAATGCCAAAGATAGGTTTGATGCTGAATGTTGTCTTTGTTGTTTACATTTTTTTTTTAAATCTAAAGTAATGGAGAGCGTCAGACCAGATGAAAGCTAAAGGAAGAATAATTTGCTCACTTCAATTAATCCTTCAGGACTGCTAAGAGAATTCTGATAATGGTTTTTTAAAGTATTTTATCTAACTACCAGATAATAATACTAAAAAAGTATAATCATGTGGTTTCTGAAGTAGGTAATTTCTCAGTTTTGTGATTGCACATCTGATAGATGGCTAATTGCTACCATTTGTGAGTACAAAATTGCTCCTGAAAAGAGACAATGTAAAAGCCTCCATAGAAACTGGGCCCTTAATACAGATGAGATATGGCTGTTTTAGGCTACCTTCCTTTTTTGGTTATGCAACTCTAGGAATCAGTATTTCCCATATAGTTGATAATAAAACTGACTGGGGGAAAATTCTGCCCTGGTGAATGCCTTGGGCATTTTGTTACAGATTTTAGTGGGAGTGGGATTTTACTTTGACAGTCATATTTTTATTTTATTTTATTTTATTTTATTTTATTTATTTATTTTTTAACAATCAGTCCCATCCACATTTTTTGTTTAAAATTGTCCCAAGTTACTGAACTGAAAACCAGTATATGTTATGCAGTTATGAACAATGGTATATAATCAAATGAGGCATAGACTACTAAAGTATATTTTATATTGTAGTATTTAATCCTGTAAAACATAGGAAGAATTAATTTAGTCCTAATAGAATGGAAATCATTAATAACACCTCTGCTCCCACAATATTTTTTTGGATGTATTCATTTAAATGCTTAGAGGAGTCATGATTATTAACCTATGTTTGCAAAACTGTCTCCACAATTTTAACACCAGACATGAAGATACCTTTCCTGAGACTAGATCTGTTCTTTGCCAAAAGAGTTTGTATGTATGTGTGGGATCTGTTTGGTAACATGTTAGATTTGAAGCATAAATGTAGCAGCAACTCATTTGTATAGACTTCAAGATCTCAACGGAACAGTGGGACCAGCTGAACAAAATGAATACTATAAGCTTCAAAAATGCATAACCAGTGTTTGCATTTTTTATTTTATTTTTTTTGCAGCTGGTTGCTAAATTGGGTGATAAGTGAAATAGTCCATTAACAAAACTTGCCAGTGTGTTTCTAATATTCTTAGAGATTTAGCAAGGCAGAAGACCTAGAGCAAAGCATGTTTTTCTAATGCTTGCCATTGTGTGATGCATATACTTACAGGATGAAAGCAGCTTTTCCTCTAACCAGTCTGCTGACTTGTTGTATTGGACAACAACTAAAACCATGAAGGTTCTGTCTAATACGACTACGACTACAAAAGCCATGCTGCATGCTGTTAGCAATGGACAGTGGTGGAAGAAATCATTAACTTACCTGCGGCCATTGCATGTAAGGAGACTGTAACCCTCATAGTTTTATATGTAGTTTCATTATTAAATGTATAAGTCACTTTCCTTCAAAGGGACCTACTGGCTGAACCCTGGAGCCAAATATTGATGCTTTTGTTAGTAGATCCCAACTCAAGTATGGGACCATAGAGTATTTCTTTTTAAGATTTTGTTGTTGTTGTTGTTATTTGTTCCATATTGCCACAGTCCATTTTTCTTTATTTCTTGTGTGAGCTGTGATTTCAAAGAGGAAAAGCACAGTCTAGAGCTAGTAAAATTGCAGGGCTTTTGGGATGGCAGCTATACATAATCAAAAAACAATTAAAACAGTGTTATGATTTCTACTTAAGTCTATTTCTTTTCAGTTTGTGTTCTGTTTATCTTTCAAAACATCTCTTTTTCCTTATCCTATTTTCTCTGCTGTCTCGTTTCCTCAGCCTATTTTTGCAATTTTGTTTTTTTAAAGTTAAGTTTAAATGTTTCAAGTTATTGGTAACAAGACAGAGCAAGATCTGGATCTACATGGGCATCTCTCTCTCTCTCATAGCAGTTAGTGTCTCTAGCTTGTGGCCCAGTGACAAAGTTGCTGACCTCCTAAGCATGGATTTAAGGCCGTGTGTGTGTCTCCCTCCAGTTCAGTTCTGCGTGATTTTTCCACGTGCAGTTTTTGCTGTAGATTTGCCTACCACCTGAATATATGGCTGTCGATCTTTAATAAAATATTGTTGTTGTCCAGCTGACCTATGCTTACGACTTTCAGGGTCAAGAATTTGGAGATGTAATGAAAAGCGGGGCTGGAGCAAATGCCACAGTGGAAAAGCAGGGCTGCCATCCTTTTTATGAGTCTCTAATTCTTGATCCATACATTGCAGATGTAAGTTTAAAGTGCATGAATAGTTCAAGGGTCTCTATTAAGTGTATTTTAAGGCATTAAAATCTTTACTCTTTAATGTTGCTATAGTTATGTAATTTTGTTTCAATACTATTGCTTAATTAAATCAGACTAATGATTTGATATCGTATGCAGCAAATTAAAAGAAATAAAAGTATAGGAATGAACTTGATTATTGTTTCTGATGCAGAAAATTATATAAAATGCAAATTAAAAATAATTGCAATGTTTTTTGTTTTAAAAGTCTGAAGCAACTTATGCCGCATACGAGCACAGCTCTTTGGAAAGCTTTGCAGAAGTGCTGCTGAGAACAGGAAAATTAGCAGAAACAAGAAGTGAGGGAAAAGACTTCTTTCCAACTACAGAAGGTAAATGATGTGCTCAACTCTGTATATTTCTGTGTGTACATGCATGTGTTGGATAACAAACATGAGCTATATGTAGGCAAAGTTATTTGGGTAGATGTGATATCTTTTACTAGACCAGCTAAATAGTTGGAAAAAGTTCTTTGCAAGTTTCAGGCACAAACAACCTTCAGGCATTGGGAGACTCTGCTGGTGTTATGATTTTTCCAAGGTAGAAAAGAAGCTAAAATAAACAAGACATCTGTGAAGATGCAAATGAGTGGATGCTTGGAAGACCAAAGGGGGGGGGGAGGGGGGAGAAGGGAGGGAAAAGTGTGAAGGAATGCCAGTGGTCAGCTAAAGGCAGGTTACCTAGTGTGTTAGATCAGCATTTCTCAACCCATGGGTTGTGACCCAAAAGTTGGTTGCAAGAATATATGAAAGGGTCGGGAACAAACCTTAAAAGTGGATTCTCCTTTAAAGGAGAAACATGTGGGGAAACCATGGCTTTTTCCTTGCAGGCTGGCAGAGTTCTAGCCCCAGACACCCCACCCCCTACTGCACACCCACACAAAGGATTTTTTTCCAGCTATTTAGTTGGTCTAATAAAAGATATCACATCTACCCAAAGAACTTTGCCTGCTTATGTCTTTAGACCAACACAACAACCAACAACCCATGAACTATATGTAGTACTCTACATATAGTTCATGGGTTGTTGGTTGTAGCCATGTTGTACTCTGAAGTAATGTTTTGATATTTTTTTTAAAAGTTGGTCATGTTGTCTACCAGAATATTGATCAGAATACAAAAAATAGTACTTTTTAATCAGTCAGTAAAGTTTCTGGCTTTCCCAAGAGCAGGGCTTTTCAACCTTTTGGATCATTTTACCTCCAGGCAGTCGGATATGGGGCAGTGTACCCCTGGCCGCAGCGGGGGAGAGGGAGAGTGGTGCACAGCTGGATGCCAGCTGGGGGGAGGGGAGAATGGTGTGCGACCAGATGCCAGGGGTGGAGGGATGGTGTGCAGCTGGATGTGGAGCGGCGGCAGCCACCGCATACGAACTTCCCCCTCTGGCTGGGCAGGCAGCACCTGCACAACAGCACGGGGTGGTGCGTGGCAGCACTCCATCCCCACTGCCCTCATGTAACCCCTAGGGCCTTCTTAAGTACCCCGAAGGGTACGTGTACTCCCAGTTGGCAATCCCTGCCCAAGAGTATTAATAGATCTGTTATGGGCAGGACAAGCCACTACTTGAAGGATGGTATCTACTTAACAGAAATGGTCAAGCTGTGGACTTCAAGAATGTCACTGACCCACAGGTAATGAGAAGCAGTGATATGTTATATAGGCCCCTGGCACACAGAACACTTAAGACATGATGAACCAGTTAATCACATCTTAAGTTGTTACCTTGCCACACATTAATTGTTAGTTCAGTTAAAGGTGTGAAAAAACAATGAATAAGCCACAAAGCTGTTATACAAAAAACATGTAATAACTTTATGGCTGGCTTCTATCATGACTTTAATTGAATGTGTGGCCAGGCTGGGACTTCCAGCCCTAGGGTGCACATGCAGGGGTGGGGAGCCCGTTGGCTGGGACACCGTCAGCTGGATGCACCCCCCTGGCTGAGAGCCCAAGCAACTGGCAAGGCTCAGCTGCGAGAGCTTTCTACTTGCTCATGCAGAAGGATCCTGAGCCTCCCCATGCACGTGTAGAATGGCAGAAAGTGCTGTTGTTGGGGTCATGCATCAGATAACATCAAACCTTTACTTGGATATCTGTCAGGGGCCATGGCACATGCCATAGTATCTGTAGAGATATGCGTTCCTTTTAAAATTAGTTCAGATATTGTATTATTTTGATAATATACCGTCTTTGGATTGCTGTTTTCCAGTATTTTATTTGCTCACACAGTTGCTCATTTAAAATTCCTGGATTTCCTTGAACTTTAAGAAAAGATTAAAATTTATCTATGGATTATATTTAGTGGCTTATTAAAAGTAAAACCCTCAAATTGAGCATTTCCATTTCTTTTTCTGTCAACAATTATACATCTTTTCGTTTTAGCTGCCTCCTGCTTGCTTAAGAAATGAACTATTAAAATATTTCCATGCTGTTAGTGTCCTTTGAAGGAAGATGTCTGTCTAATAGTTTATGCTATGGGGAGTTCTGCCATGACAAATTAATGTATTGGTTCACATGAAACGTAAAAAAATGTCTTGAAATGAAGCTTTTTCCATCAGTCATAAATTTTTCACTGCAAAGTGATCCTATCCATCCAATTAAGAAGTTCGTGTTTGTGTTAAGGGTATACATCGGGCCAACTCTGGATATATGACTTGTTTTCACAGGTTTTTGATAACCTCATAATACAGTACAGAATTATGAGTATTGAAAAGTCAGTAGCAGTGAGTTTATGAGGATGGTTTTAGGCTGTCTTAATGTAGCTTGAATTTTAGTATTTGTTGAACTGTCAGGTGTGAAGTGGTACGGGTTGTATCAGGCTCCCACAGTTTGGCACATGTGCTGTCAGGATACTATTACTTTTGCTACTATTACTAACAACCTTGTCAGTTGTAATCAAGAGCCTGCAGCCTCCAGTTCTTAGTAACAAAGACTCTTTGGGGTTTATTGCTCACAACACCACTAGAACCTGACATTATACAGATTCAGGCATGACACCTTTGAGGTTTATTTGCTGAATATGGCACCAACATAAAGTGGGACCCCTACCCAATGCAATGTATTCAGGGTTCCCAGCCCCCCCCTTGCACACACTGATCAAAACAACTTTGTCAGTTCTACCAGTCACTAAATGTGTTTAGGTGACATCATTAGTATATGATTTTCACTGGACATTGTGACTTTCCTACCAAATAGGGGGGCCTGTTTACGAGCACATCCTGGGTACTGCTTTAGTGTCTTGTACCCAAGTTATCTATTGTTTTTAATGCACCAGCCTTCTGAGATGTCTAGATGTTTGTACTCCCAACTTTTCCAGTGCTTCCGCTTAGGTCCTGTATTATCTGATGTCTGAAGACACAAAGGCCCATCACTCAAACTGTTACTGAGACCTACTTTGCTATATGCTGTTAATAGGCTTTTGTGTGATTTCTGTGTGTATTGATCCTGTATGATAGTGATGGTTTCTACCTGGATTGGTCAATGAACGTATCATCCATGTTCCGTTAAGATCTACAGTATTTTGTGTATATGAATGACCTATTTTGTCATGTATATGAAAAGTATACAGGTTTCCAGCTATATTGGTCTTACTTAAAGAAATGGGAAAGGTATGAGAAACAATATATATTGCTTTGTAATAGCAAATTTTGTGTACATCCAGAACACTTGTTACCATCAAGTTTTGTATTTTAGATTCTGGTTGTTCTAACTCATCAGTTGTTTATGGACTCAAATTTTGTGATTGGGCATTTGCCCAGGGATTTGTTTTAACATACGCATTTAATTATATATATATTGAAATGGGACCATGTTTGTTTAGGTCCCGCCTATTGCTTCAATTTAGGTCATTCAGATGTAAAATAAATAACAGAACGGCATGTGCTGTGGTTTGTGAAGTTCTCAGTTGTTAAATGTATCATTTTGCTTCAATCTCATTGTTATCTTTCCCCACTTTTGCCTTTTTATTTCCCGCTCCCCCTTTTTCACAGCTTCTGCTTGGTTCCCAGGCAAGCAGAGGTTTGCTGTAACTGATCAACACAAGCTAAGGAAATGCCGACTAAAAGTACTGTAAAGAGCAGGTTGGCTTATCATGTTCAATGAGTAATCAGCAGTGGCTCAATGTGTAGTTGGAAAGAAGTATCAAGTGGTGTTCCCCAGGGCTCTGTCATAAACCTGATTTTGCTCAGTCAGCATCTTCATTAATGATTTGCAGGGATCTGGGTTTTCTGTTTCCCATGGAAAAATCTGGTAAAACCTGGATTTTCTCATTTTAAGGAGAAAAGCATTGATTTTCTCCTTGAAAGGAAAAAAAAAACACATGGAAAATGGTGGGTTTTCCTTTGCAGGCTGGCAGCGGACACCATGTGCATGTGTGCACTCACCCATGCACGTGGCTGCCAGGTAGCCTGGCGAGCAGCTCTCTGCAGGTAAATCTGGAGGGGGAGGATCAGAATTGAGGCCCCCCCATTGTGACTGAGGAAGGGAGTTGGGCAGTGCTGGGGATGCTGCCCGGCTGGGGTGATGTGTGGAACTGCTGCCCAAGGCCAGAATGCATGGCCACAGGGCCTGGGTGGGAGCGGGACAGAGCCATGGGTGGTTTGTTGGTGGTTGGGGGCTGGCTCCCCACTACTGTGTGCACTCTCAGGTGGCGGTATGGGGGTGGGGCATGTGTGCTGGCAGGGAGGGGGCTGCCTGCTATGGGCTCAGGCTCCCTACTCTTCTGCCTTCCCCCCTCCGGGGGTCTCAGCTGCCCAGCAGATGGGACCTGGTATGGCAAGGCAGAGCAGAGTGAAGCGGGACAGGGAAGGTCATTGCTGATGCTGCCAGCCCCGTGTGGTTATGGCGAAGCACCCCCTGCCCGCCCAGCAGCAGCAGGGGTGGCAGCATGGAGTTGTGCCTCTTGCTGCTGCTGCGCAGGGAGGGCGCGCCTCACCATGGTGGTGCAGGGCTCACAGCAGTAGCAATAAGCTTCCCCACCCAGCCCCTCTCTGCCCTGCCATGCTGGGTCCCACCCACTGTGCTGCAGAGGTCCCTGGGGAAGGGCAGCAGAGTGGGGAGCCCTGAGTCCACAGTGGGCAGCCTGCATCCACCCTCCGCCCCCACCCAACAGGCTCTGCTCCAGCCATGCTGTCCATGGGGGGAAGGGGGAACCAGGCTCTGCACTCTGCTTCACTGCAGCAGCTGTTGCCTCCCATGGGTGGCAGCCCAGGCTCAAATGCTGCTGGGAGGTGGGGGGCAGGGGACTGTGCACCTGGGTCCCTGTCCCCATAGCTCTGGCAGCTGCGGGGTGCCCTCTGGCAGGCTGGAGGGGGCGGGGGGCGGGGGGCTGTAGGTGAGGAGTGAGGGGCACTGTGTCAGGGCACCGTAGGTGCCTGCCACTTTAAGGGCCTGACGCTGGCAGCTGCCAGGTGCCTGATGAGGGCAGCCATTTTGGACCTGGGGCCGCCTATATAAACAGGGCAGTTTTGCTGCTGGAGGTCAGGCAACAACATTGCCTGGTTGGATGGCTGCTGGTATCATCTGGAGGTAAGGGAGGAGCTGTAGGGGATGGATAGGAGGCTCTTGGTCCTGGGCATGACCTAAAACTGCACCCTGCCAGGAGTGGGTGGCCTGGTGGGGCTGTCAGTGGCGTGGGAGCCCCCAGGAAATGCCAGGCCAGTTACCACCCTGGTAAAAGGCGAGTAGAGGCACCTTAACCCTAGCCCTCACCTTCAGGTGAGTTGCGTTCCATCGGAGGTAGTTGTGGGGGTGCAGACCCCACAAGGGAGAGTGGGGCCACATACGGCCGAGGTTGCCTGAGCCCTGTGGGGTTCGAGACCCCGAGAGGGAAGGTTGGGGCCAGGTACGGCTATGGTGAGCCCAGCAGGGAGCCACCCCCCCACCCCCCCCCGTGGCCCTAGTGACGGGGGTGAAGATCTGGTATCCCCAAGTGAGGGGGCAGGGTTGTGTAGCCCCGAGCAGAGGGGGCGATTGTGGAGCCCCAAGTGAGGAGACAAGGTTGTGGAGCCCCGAGCAGAGGGGGGTGTTGTGGAGCCCCGAGCAAAAGGGACGGTTGTGGAGCCTTGTGTAAGAAAGGGGGGGTTGTAAGATCACAGACAAGTTAGCACCATGACCTGCTGCCCCAGGTCGGGGAGTGAGTCCCCTGTGAGACCCTGGGGCACCAGTCATGGTTTGAGGTACCCCAGCTCCCCACATCCAGTGAAGGGGGACCCAGAGAGAGTGTGAGGCTAGTGAGGCCGGATGTAGAGTGCCCCCTTGACTGGCCCATGCTGGGGCCAGGACCGAGTAGGTTAAAAGGGCCAGGCACCCACCGTGAGGGGCACCCAGAGTCCGTAGGCCTGGGACCTTGTCTGGCCTTTGAGGTGAGGCCAGGGCCTGTGTATGGCCGAAGGTCCTGAGTAGGGACCATGCCCGAGAGGGGAGCCAACTACGAGGAGCTTAGTAGCCCGGATGAAGGCGTTGTAGGCCACCTGAGTGGAGAGTTCACAGGAGGGTCCTGCCAGGAGGATCCTGGAACCTAGGGTGGGGCTGGTGTGCTTGATAACATCTAGCTCCAGGTGAGGGGCAGTAGGCTAGCCCCAAGGCAGGACAGAGTTGTGGATCACCAGTGAGGGGGTAGCCCCAGCGAAGGGGGCCATGATCAGTAGCCCCTGTGAGGAGCGGTGCGTTAGCCCCAAGGCAAGGCAGAGTTGGGGATCCCCAGTGAGGGGTAGTCTCTAGTAAGAGGCAGAGATCTAGAGCCCCAAGTGAGGGGGTGCCCCAAGTAAGGGGGGTAGGCCCAGGTAAGTCTCTGGACGCGTGAGGCCGAGGTTTGGGCCAGGAGGAGTGAAAGGGGGCTCAGCTCCAGAGTGAGGGAGGCGAGTCCTGACCCTGGTAAATCCTCTACTGCCGGGAGGCAGTGTGGGGGTTGAATGTAACATCTGTAGTAGCACCACAACCTGCTGTCCCGACGGGGAGTGAGAGTCCCCTGTGAGACCCTGGGGCACCAGTCGTAGTGTGAAGTACCCCAGCTCCCCAGATCCAGGAGGGCGGGCCCAGAGAAAGTGTGGGCTAGCGAGGCTGGAGGTAGAGTGCCCCCTTGACTGGCCCATGCTGGGGCCAGGACCAAGAAGGTCAAAAGGGCCAGGTGCCCAAGGCGAGGGGCACCCAGAGTCGTGGGCCTTGGGACCCCGCCTGGTCTTTGAGGTGAGGCCAGGGCCTGTGTAGGGCCGAAGGTCCTGAGTAGGGACCACACCCAGGAGGGGAGCCAGCTATGTGGAGTTCGGCAGCTCGGATGAAGGCAGCATAGGCCGCCAGAGCGGGGCAACCAAAGGAGGGTCCTGTGAGGAGGATTCTGGAGCCTAGTGTGTGTTTGTAACATCATGCCATCTGTGAGGCTTGGGCTGTGGTGTAGGGGAGGATCGGAGCTGCAGATAGTGTCCCCTGGCATCAGGGCAAGAAATGGGCAGCGTCCCGCTTATTCAACATCTACTTATTTATTTTCCAGCAAGTGATGGCGGGCGAGACAGGCGGGCGCCGTGCCCGGAGGCAGGTGGGAGGCCGGCAACGGCTGGCCTGAGAGAAGCCCACTTTTCTATAGGCACCAGCAGGGGGTGAGGTGCACATGTGGGGATGGGGGTAAAGGGAGGCTGTGGATGGGGAATGGCATGGGCAGGACACCAGCATATCGTGGCTGGTCAGCACCAGAAAGCCACAGGGGGATAGCCGCAGCTGGACCCCTGTTTTGGTGAGTGAAGGAGGCAGGGGAAACTCTGATTTTCCATGATAAAAACCCAAAATCAAACACCGATATTGTATAGCTATCTATAATTTATTTGATTATAGTGATTGAGGCACTGGTAGGCTTCCAAATTGCTTTAAAATTGTAAATATATCAATAAAACATTGTGTTTAACTGATACCTATATATATAGTGGTGTTTCATTTGAATCGTGGACAAACATGGATTTGGGGGGGGTTTTAATCGGAGAATTTGCAGATTTTTCTTAAAATAAGAGAATTCGTGATTTTTAAATAGAAAACCAGAATTCCTGATTTATTTTTTTTTTTGGAGGAGGGAGTTTTCCTCAAGTTCGTTTATTTTATGCAATGTATAGAAGGATTGTTTGCACAGGTTTTAACTGTGCAAAAGTAAACTAAAGACTGAATTGACTGTGCATGCTCCTTCCCTGAGGATAGCGTCATGCTGATTGGACAAAACCAAAGCATTAGGGGCTTGATCCAAAGTTCATTGAAATCAGTGGGAGTCTTTCCATTTCCGTGGGATTAGGCTCATACTCTAAATAAGCAAAGAACAGCATTTCATATCCTAAAGTTGCTTTGATTTATGTTCCAAAGTAGGTGCACCAATATTTTGAATTGCAAAAAAAGAAAGGGTGGGGGAGGGGGAAATTTGTGCAAGGGAGACATTCCCTCTGAACATGGATCAGGAAGCAAATTTCTTCTCTCGGTTGTAGAAGCATCAGCAGTAATTAAGACTTTCTATGAATAATTTGAGCTTGCTGATCCTCCTCTTAAGTCATGAGATACTAAAAATAAGAGAGATCACATAATTCATGGTATCCTTTTCTTGTACTTTCTGCCCTTTGCTAGAAAGGTCATGGCATCAAATTCCACAGCAAAAAAAAAGCAATGGTGGTCCACATGGTGTGGTCAACAGACAAGTTTATTTTCTTCTAAATTTTAGAAGACACATTTCTGCTAGTAGATAGCCCACTATTGCTTGTTATTTAAAAAAGAACTATTCCAATATATTCTGAAGTGCCTGTATTTACAAAGGCTGTCTTGAAATAAGCCCTAATGCATGGGGAGGTATAGTAGGATTCGTAGTAGAAATCTGAGGTCATTTGAAAATGGAATTGAGAACATATATTTTCTTTAAAATCTGTGCATTTGCAGATATACTATTCTTTTGGCATAGCTTCAAACATTGGATCTAATTCTCCTAAAATTGATCTCAGTTGGAATTTGTCTCGACTAGTGTGATGCTCACTACTCTTTGAAGACAAAATATTAAATCTTTGTACAGCTGTTAAAGTTAAAGCCTTTGAACTGAGTTTCCAAAAAAAAGGCAAATTTTCTATGAAACCTCAATGAATATGAGATCTTCCTTAAAGTGTTCTGTTCTTTCTCGTGTTCAATATCCTTATTAGCAATCTGGAAGATGGGATGGATTGAACCCTCAGCAAGTTCGTGGATAATACCAAACTGGGGGGGGGGGGGTATAGTAGATATGCTGGGGTGTAGGGCTAAGATGCAGAGTGACCCAGATGAATTGGAGGCTTGAGCCAAAGGAAGTTTCATGTGGTGCATCAAGTACAAGTGCAAAATCCTGCACTTTGGACAGAAGAATCCCATACACTGCTACATCCTGGAGACTGACTGGCTAAGCAGCAGCTCTGTAGAAAAGGACCTGGGGGTTACAGTGGACAAGAAGATAGATATGAGTCAGCAGCGTGCCCTTGTTGCCAAGAAGGATAATGGCATACTAGGCTGCATTAGTAGGAGCATTGCCAGCAGATTGAGGGAAGTAATTATTCCTCTCTATTCAGCATGGGTGAGGCCACATCTGGAGTACTTTGTCCAGTTTTGGGCCCCCCAATATAGAAAGGATGTGGACAAATTGGAGAGACTGCAGCGGAGGACAGTGAAAATGGTTTGGGGGCTGGGGCACATGACTTATGAGGAGAGACTGAGGGAACTGGGTTTATTTAGTCTCCAGCAGAGAAACGAGAGGGGAATTTGATAGCAGCCTTCAACTCCCTGAAGCGGGCTTCCAAAGAGGATGGAGCTGGATTGTTCTCAGTGGTAGCAGATGACAGAACAAGGAGCAATGGTTGCCAATTGCAGCAAGGGCAATTTAGGTTAGATATTAGGAAAAACTTTCTCACTAGGAGGATGGTGAAACACTGGCACAGGTTACCTAGAGAGATGCTGGAATCTCCATCCTTGAAGGTTTTTAAGGCCTGGCTTGTCAAAGCTATGGTTGGAATGATCTAACTGGGGTGGTCCCGCTTTGAGCCAGGGGTTGGACTAGATGACCTCCTGAGGCCCCCTCAAACCCGAATTTCCTGATTTCTGTGTTTCTATGATGACCTGTTCAACACTGCTCCCATACATACACATGCCTATGTTCTCATTGTCCAACCATTTTCCCATTAGAGCTCTGTCCATGTGGGAGACAGAAGTCTGTGTTTCCCCTTCTCTCCAGGTCTCTTATTAAAAGAAGGAGCTCTAAATGCTCTTTCTTTTTTATACTACCACCAGTAGGAAGGGGTATCAGGATAACAATTCTTTTTCCTTCACTCACCTAGTAAATTTATTTTTAAAAAGTAGTTAATGTATTTTCTCAAAAATAGTATGTACCTTTTTTCCAGAAATCAACTGGTGGAAAATGTATGCACATTTTAAGCAGGAAATATAGTAATAACAACTTCTGCAGTTCAAACATCTGTTCAAGCACGTGTGGCACACCTAGCTCCTGATTGTGGACACCTTTCTTTTTCCCATGCCTTCAGCTGGCTAACGGAAAAACCTCGATACAATTATTAATGGAGGCTCATCGTAGAAATGGATGTAGGATTTGGTTGGAAGGACCTGTTCTTATATGAATCAATTCTAGACAGAACTGCTGTTATGTAAACCGGGTATTTGGCAGAAAATAAAAGATCGCTGATAAGTTATTGGATGACACACTTAATGAATTGTTCAATAGTAAGAACAGCACACTTTTAGGATAAATCTGAATGGTTTGGTAACCTGGATGCAATTTAATGCGTGTTAATACAGATGATTGCCAGATCTTTTATCCAGGAATTTAAAAAATGTAGGTGTTTTTACAGGATGTGGGATGTGTCATGGAAAGTCATGATTTTTGAGCATTTAGGAATAATAGCAGATAACTCCTGACAAGAGTGTGACAGGAGAAATCACCAGCTTAAAAGGGTTTTCCGCCTGTCGTGATATGGTAGCATATACAAGGAATTGGGTTCATGGGGACAAGAGATGGAAGACGCATATTTTCCATCTAGCGGGGACAAACTGAAGCAAGAGGAGACACCTGAGAATAGTGTTTTGTTGTGTTTTGTGATGCTCATAAGTTTTATGATTTGATCAATATATTATGCCAAGAGGGAAGGACTTTAAATGGCTCTGGCAATAAATTGATGGTATTCCCCTTCTCTGGATGATGAAACAGCCCCCTTCTTAACAGTGAACTCTCCATACAATAGTGTAACTGCAAAGGCTAATGTACAGCAGTATCATTTGCGCTTTAACAACATATCTTCTTTCCATGATATGGAAAAATATTTAGTTCTCATGCAACAGGTCTCATCAATGTATTGTTTAATTAACAAATCTATATGGGCAAATACACATGAATATTGCTTAGAAGTCTAAATCAGCAGTTGTTAAAATGAGTAAACTCAGAGTAGCAATTTAGTATTATCTAATCTTTATATATATTCTGAGTTTATTGAACAAAATATGTTCCTTGTGTCTGATTCTTCAATAGATGACAGGTTAGATTTGAACTGTGACAACTTTAAATTCATTAGAAAATTATTTAAACCTTAAAAGAGATGGGGATAGGAATCTGGTCAGTTCTGGTTGGGGAATCCTGACGGCTCAGTAGACAGATGTTTATACACAAAATAAGGATAGGTTGTTTATTTATCTGGCTGCTTTAATGGATAATGATTTTTAAATTAATAATGCTGGTTGTTTTCTTCCTGTGAATGTTGCTTTGAAAGATCCCATTCTAGGGTTTCCAGAAAGCCATTTGGTTTATGTGGTGCAAATCAACTTACTAAATATTTTTTTCTGTGATCCTTGGTTTTAACAATTCCAAATCTTCCTGATTTTATTTTTTTATTTCAGAAAAAAACCTAAAATAATATAAAGTAAGGAAACAGTGCAACTCCTTTTGAAGTCAATAGCAAAATTCCCTTTGGCTTCAGTGGGATCTCCAAGAAGTGGTCTAAGCTAAGATTAGGGGCCAGTGTGACAGGAACACTTGGCATATTAGGAATTAATATAAGATATTGAAGAGGAATAGCCCTTTGATTGATTCATGTCACAAACAGGTCTAACACTGGCTTGGAGAATTGCTCTTATGTGACATGGCAGTTTTGGAAACCCTCCTATTTACCTATACCCAAAGCACTTGTCTTTGTAGGCTTGAGTTGAGCTGTTAAAATTGTGTGAGCTCTATGCACAATGGGTTTGTTTGGCTCTAAATCCAGAGATAACAAAAAGCATCACCCAAAATGTACTCCACATCATGATTATTATTTTCAATAGTTACATAGCAGCTTTTTATCTGCAGCAAAAATCTTACCTTTTTTGATGGTTCTGGAGTAAAGTCTGGCTTACAGTATCTTTGGTGGAGGACCTATCTGTTAGAGGAGAGCTGTTGACTAGTTATCCCTGGTAACTTCAAATTATTCAGAAAAGCAACTTTGAATTATTGGGGAGTTGGAAGATCCACTTTAGAAGAATTCTGTCAAATTGCTACTCTCAAATGCCCTTGAAAAACACAGCGTACTCATTACTGTGATTGAAGAGCATAACTGAGACATGGCAGTAGGTAGAAAAAAGAAAAGGATTAGTACTAGGTCCTTTCAGATTACCCGAGACAGGATAATTACAGCCTACTTATGAAGGCCTAACCTTTATTGTGCTTTGTATAATCAACCTCTTCATACTCAACCAAGGAAATGTTTAATTTTACATATGATGAGAAGTGCTCATATATACCTCAGATGTCTAATTAGGGAATGGTATTATGGTTACGTTTATCCTAAGGACCTCATCCAAGAATGCAGACACTACAGAATCTAACCACCACTCTAATCTTCTATACTTCCGGTTCCAAGTGCAAAGTCAAGGCACATGCCTTGCTGTCAGTAATAAAAACACACAACATAGCAGATATAAACCATAATTTATGCATAATCTGAGATCCTTATTTTTTTAATCCATGGGCATTTTTCCTTCGGGAGGAAATATTGCATGTGATAATCAGTTGTCATATTCTTATATGCATTTTTAAAGAGAACTTGAGTCCAGTGGTGATGGACATGGTACAGGAGTCTAAATAGAATAAAATAATATTAACTTTTTTTTGGCCACGGTGCCACATTTGTTTGTACAACTCTCAGCTAAACTTGACTATATAGGATCATGCATCTACAATGGTGTATGTATCCATGGCCAGTCTTTTCTTCTCATCTTAATAGAAAGCTAGACCTCTTAGGGGCATCATACTATATTTTGATGAAGACAGACCACTGAATATTTGCCAACAAGGCGATTTTTAGCATATTTCTAATTCTTAATGCAATTCTTGATGTATGTGTTATAGCTATGCATTTATAAAAAAAAATTAATGGTTCCTGGAGCTATAAGTTAGGTTTAAAAAATAAAGCACTTTAAAACTTCCTGAGAAAGCTGCTGCTATTCATTGTCTGCTTAACAAGGATTTAACAACTGAATACTCCATTTGATCAGCTGAGGACTGCACATAATTTTCTTGTCACATAATGCTTTCAGAGACATACATATATCCAGTATAACCAAATTCCTTGTCATGTAAGAGTGCATATTAGAAGGAGCATCCGTATGTTGCAATTTCTCTCATTTGCAGTTTGTAGAAGGAGCTCTCTCTAAGGCTTCTTACTAGCATGCATATACAAATAGGATGCCTATAGAGTAGTGGTTGTCAGTGTTTTTTGAGCAGTGGTATAAAACAAACCAGCTTGGGTCTGTGGTGTGCTGCTATTTATGATGCAGCTGCTGCCACCACTGCTTCTCCCCACCCCCCACATGTGGTATGGGCAAAGCTCCCTACCACTCAGCCACAGTGTAGGAAATCCTTCTATCACTGAAACCCCTATTCTCTACATATGACTCAGAATCTTACAAGAAAAGAAAAAAAGTTGTTCTTATGCTAGAGGTAGATAGGATCTTTTTTTTTTTTTTCCTAGACTAAGGCATAGTCATCTTCCTTTTAATTTCCCCACACTGATTTTATAGTCTGTAGATAGTGTAAAAATTAGACTGTAGATGGGAGATGTTTTTCAGACACGTTGACTTTTTTCCGCACCCAGTTTCGCTTGCAACTTAAACACTCTGAAAGAGAACCAGCCAAGTTGGCTTTGGAGTATTGCACTCAACATTTTCTTCAGGCACTCTCCTTTTTCCGGTTGCCTATCTTGGCAGGGAAGGAATATTGGAAAGCCAAGGCCAGAAAACATGCTATATACTTCAGTACGGAGGGGGTTTGGTTTGTCTATCCTGCCAGAATTTTCCTGCCAAACAGTCACAATTTGTTAAAAACAAAAGTTATTGCTTATTTTCGCAATATCATGTAGACACTCTAACTCTTCTTCTCTTCCCCTCCCCACTTCTTACTCCCAAATAGTTGTTCTGTTAGTATGGATGGATTTTATACTTACAGGATAACATTGTTGGCAGGAAAGTTATTCTTTCCTTTGCTGGAAAGTCAGTACGAAAATAGGTGACTTTCCATTCATGTCAGTCAGGTTTGGATTACAAGGTTGGTGTCTCTCCAGTCTGTTGGTATCTCATCTTTTTCTTACCACTTCAGAAATAATTCAGTGATGCAGTTAACTAATTTCTACACACTTCATCAGATACATCATCTGAACGAGCTGATTTGTACAGCTACTTCCAGGTATTCACCTGTCTTAATCAGCACTTAGTTTTAGAGAGTTTTCTTTAAAATTGCATGTACTGCTTTTGGTGCCATTTTTTTTGTCTTAAGAAGACAGTAAAGTTAAGATTTTTGTTGTGTACAATTATAAGTTGTCATGATGATTAGAGCTGGGTAGATGACATATATTACTCTGTTCCTCTCCTTGGTTTCTTTAATGCTCATAACTTTATACTACTGCCTTGATTTTTACAACCACCAGATTTAGTTGTAAATCAGGTTAGAGGATGTTTCAGCAGTTTGGGTTAGCATCTGTTACTGCACTATTTCATCTTGTTGGATTAATGTATAAAACACTGGCCTGCAAGTTAAGGTGAAGCAACATTGCAGTTTAATTGCACATTATCTGTTTCTGGATTGCACTGATTAGTGTTTAATTAAACATGTATAGAATGCTTCAAGCTAGTATCTAGTAAAGCATGGTTATATGGAAAAACATTTCACTTTTTAGCTACAAAGGGCAGATGGATCAGTAATCAGTGCCTTCTTCCCTCTTCTCATGTATTTCAGTTCTCCTACAACTGGCTAATGATGCCTTACCAAATGATATGACCTTGTCTCTTGCATATCTGCTTGCATTACCACAGGTATGTCTACACTGATTTTGTATTTGAGCTCCTGTTCAAGTGCTATCCATGTATTAAGTTCTTATAATTGTTTTAAAAAATATTCTTATAGTTTTGTTAAAATTAGTATGTTTTATTGTAATAAAATACAGGTTGAGCAGATAAGTATGAAGAAGATATTGATAGGCCCTTCAAGGGTTCAGCCATGACTTGGGAGAGTGGTAGAAAGATTTTTTTTTTTTTTTACATTAAAAAGAGCTTTTTTTGTTGATTAATAACTCAAATGAAGTTCATAACTTTGCAGTTGAATGAGAGTTGATGTTAGGTTTGGTATAGACTAATACAGTATTATATTTTTGTAATTATATTTTTGTGATGCCCATTTTTGCTATGTGGTTATTTAATTTTGGAGGGAAAGGTGGGATGCATTCATAGCTATTTCATAACCCCAGCTTGGCAATAGTTTCTAAAAAGTTTGTGCACTTAAAGTGGTATGATTTTTAATTCTTTCTTTTAAAATAACACTGCTTTTTCTCCTAGGTGGTAGATGCCAACAAGTGCTTTGAAAAGCAGTCACATTCTGCTTTATCGCTCCAGCTGGCAAGTTATTACTATAGCCTGCAGATTTATGCTTGTTTGGCACCGTGTTTCAAGGACAAATGCCACCCCCTCTATAGGGTTTGTTCTCTTTTTTTTTACTGTATTCATTAATATGCAATATAAAATCTAGCATAAAAAGTTAGTACATGACTTAAGGAGCAGATTTGACTCTCACTCTGGGCAGGCATACTGCCAGTAGTTATTTCTTCTAGTGTTCTGTAAACTGACAGATGCTTAATATTAAAAAAAAAAACAAAAATAGTACATGCTTTTGATGCATAAGGCTGTATACTACATAAGTGCATTAGCACTTTCAGTCTTCAAATTACTTTACAATACTGATAGTCATAATATGGCTGCTCGCAGTACTTTCTGGGAAGAGTGGAATGTCCATCCAAATAAGAACTCCGTTATTTGAAAGGACTTCCTTTTTTGTGATAGAGTATTGTTCTGCTGAAACTTACGTTACAGGCTGCTGCATTGAAAATAATTCCTAAGTCTTAATGATTCAATAATTTGCCTTGACAGATTGTTTCCTACTACCCAGATTATCCCCCATCCATCACTAATGGTTAATGTCTCCCACCTCTGGAATTCAGGGGCAGTTCAATTTTGTGGCTCGAGGCTCTAGGACAAGTATCTGTCCTTTCTTTTGAGGCCATGAGATTTTTCTGCTTCCAGGAGTTGTTGAACAAGTTAATGCTTCAGTTTCTCCTGACCATTTTGCTCTACAGTTGTAATTTGCCATAGTCTATCTCCTCCTTCCCCTTCTCCACCAATGGATGATATCACTCCTTGTGTTCTGGAATTCTGATCCATGACTATGCCTCCTTTGTATTATGATAATGCAGATAATTAATATCTTGTTCACATTGTGTGAACATACCAGTTGTTTCCTGTTCATTTAATTCAGTCAAAAATATTGAAGCTTTAGGACTTTAAAAGTTCTGTAGGCATGGGGTTTAAAATCCTGTACCAGCCAACATGCTGGTCTTTATGGAAGCTCCTTGAGATACTAAGGAAGTGACTGAGTCTTGTTTGAGGAGGATTTGTGAAGTAATGCTTCATTCTTCTGCAGAATCCCCCTTTGATAGAAGGATGTTCCCAGTTGGTTCTCACATAATTCCTTAGTTTGTAATCACTGAGTTTTGTTTCTGCAAATTTCTATTCTTTTATCCTTATAGCCTCCTCTAATAATAATTAAAACTTGCTCCTCCCACCCTTTCCCTACTTGTGTGATTTACTGTTTGCTATTTCCCAGTAGCGATGAATGAGGAGAGAAGCTGTGCAGCGGAATGAGAAATTCTTTCCTTATGAGTTTCCGTGTATGAGCAGCTTCTTTTCTCATTCAGCCCTGCAAGGTAGTCTGTAGGCCTGTGTGAAGTGGCTAGTATTCGCTTAGGATTCAGCTGATTTGGGGGATAGTGATTCAATTTGGTGATTCTAATCATTGTCCCAAATCAGTTAGGCTGAATCTAATTCAGAGATTCGGCCACTGCCAAATCGGCCAAATCTCCAAAAGAAACAGGCCTCATCCTGTGCCCGTTCTCCCAGCCACATCAATGGCTGCCCTGCCTGGCCCCAGCATCCCGGCGCTTTAAAAAAAACACAAAAAACAAGCCCCACATTCACCAGCTCCTGCCAGGTTTGGGGGGGGGGCGATCTGCCCCATACTGCATGCCCCCAGAGGCCCTGACTGCAGCACTTAGTAAATGAGGGCCTTTTTTTTTTTTTTTTTCAAAGCATGGGGAAACTGGGGCTGGGTGGGGCAGCCACTGACCAGGCTGGGAGCAGGCAGGGGTCGGAGGGTGCTCAGGGAGGCTGGGGGAGCAGGCATTGGATACGGCCTGGTGGGGGTCCCTCCATGGTCCCCTCTCCCGCCCCCTACTTACTGGCATGAAATCCGGGTCTAGCTCCCTGTGGCAGCGAGCGGGGACTGTCTGAATCTCTAATTTTCCTCCAAATCTTTTCCTAATTGATTTGGAAGCTTCGGATCAATTTGGACCTTTTTATTGGTCTCCCGATTCAATTCAGATTTGGAGGTTTGGCCACTGAATCTCCTCTGAATCAAAACAGCAACTGAAGCTTCGCATAGCCCTAGTAGTCTGGTATATGGCAAGAATGCAGAGTGATTTTCCTTTTCCCTTCTAAAAGGAGACTTAAAATATAATTGTCCTAAGGTTAATTAATATATCAACCAATTTTCTTATGCTAAAAACCTGGTGCTTACATGTTTCTACAGCTTTGGACTACTTTACTGGTGGCCTGTGCTGAAGAGCTAGGTTTAGCAGTCTCACATCTGACAACAATATTAAGCCAGCTCTGAATTGTGTGTATGTATATTGGGGGGGACGGAGTGATAAAGTGGGGTGTGCAGCCATTACCATATTAATGATAGATGAAGGAAAAATAAGTTAGCAGAAAATTATCAGGTAAAAAATGTTTTCATTCCTGATTCCCTCCCATTTGAAAGTAAGAAAACAAAACATTTGTTGACCATGACCGTTCTTTTCTGGTCATTAGGTCTGTAGCTTGTCTTGCAGTGTTGTGAAATAGTAGACACTTTCACTTTGGTAACTGATGCGAAATCCCAGCCCATAAATTATCATAGTAAGGGTTTTGGAAACTGGACAGTCTTGCAGACTGTTGGCCCATCTGCAAATAGAGTGGAACAGCTGATCTTGTGAGGGCTAGGGAGGCATTGTGTAGAAGGGAGCATTCATATAATTGACTTCTCGAATATCTACTTGTCCTTTGCTTATTGCTCAATGTCTCTAGAGGGTACTAGGGTTTTTATAGTGTTATGTGAGCAAGATATGGTTTTAAATTGGCATCCTCCACAAATGAGCTTGTTACATTGTTGCGGGGGGGTTCCCTCTTTCAATTTCAACTGCCTTGAATCTTCTTCAGTTCATTTGTCTCCTCCTCTTCCTGGAATAGCCGTATTCCACATCTGGTAATGTCTTCCGTTATGGAAATTTATTCTATACAGGATCTCATGCAGCCTCTGTTGCTAAGCGATCTAAGCACTTTCTAGTAAGGCATTAAATGACCTGCATAATTTATGTGGTATGTAATTTGTTCTCCTACCTTCTTTCCCTAAAGGGAAAACAATGTATGGAATTATTTTTGAACAAAGGAATTAGTGCAACTTTCTATGTTGTTCTATTAGCAAAGAAATGGTCAAAAGAAGTGCACTGTGCCTTGTACCTGACACAGTAGGTAAGCACTGTGATATTGATCTTTAGTTCCTGTGAGAGTTCCTTCCAAAATCTCTCAGCAACCATGAAGAAGTCTCTCTCATTTGTCTGTGTGAGCTGTACCCATAATTGTAGAAGGCTCCATCAAATCTGAGTAAAATTCTATGGTCATTATCCTAGAGCTCTAGGCAATATTTTGGATTTCTTTGGCATACAGAATTGAGTATGTTAAACATAAGGACATAAAATGTGACCGTGCCAAGATATACCATGAGGAACCCCTATAGACAACATTGTCTGTGGTGCACACATGTTGCTGAGATGATACTTTAATATTCAAAACCAATCCAGCTTTCCTGAAGATTGATAATTTTGTGCTCCATTCTTCAGTATTGCTATAATCCAACCAAGAGGTAAGTGGAATAAATCTCATCAAGTGCCCAAAGAAGTCTCTTAAAGAGTTCTGAATGATTTATTGTGTTACTTCTAAATTTTATCTTAGAGCTCAGCATTAGTGAGAGATTTAATAGTAAACTTCAGCAGTTAACTAATTGTCAGTCTGTGAGATAAGTGAAAATATGAGGATAATGGACAAATACAAACATATAAGGTTTAAGTAACGTGTGTGTGTGTGTGTATGTATATAGTTACAATTAAATTATGCAGTAGTGTGTAGTTGTGTATGTATGTATGTATGTTACAATTAAAATATGCAATTGGTAATCTGTATTGCAGCCTAATCTCACTATAGTTTGTTAAAATCAATTACATTAAAATGCAGTATATGTTTGCTGTTATTTTTTTTAAGTTATACCCTGACATGGTAGAAGTCACTGGGTCAACAGATGTAACCTGACTTTCTTGAAGAGCTAAATTAGCTTAAAGAGAGTAGCACTTTGTTTTGTTTTGTTTCCCTCCAAGGGGCAGAAAGAATTTCTTCTTTTCTTGCAATTTATTCAGTTAGGTTGGTTTAATGACTAATTCATTCAAAGTTGAATGGAAGATTGGAAGAGAAAAATCAGGAAAGCCCCCCACTTCCCTGCTCCCCCGCAACTCTCTGTGAATAAAAGCCAGTTATTTCAGTCATATGGCATGAAATGGTGACCAGAAACAGTCAGTTCAGTTAAGTAATAAACTCATGTAGTAAATAGAAATGCCTTATTCACCATTGCAGACAAGGTTCCTTGGGTGAATTTAATATCTTTTATTAGACCAACCCAAATAGTTGGAGAATATTTATTAAGCAAGCTTTCGGGTTCAAAAACCCCTCATCAGGCTAAGGAAGTCTCAGCAGTTGGTGCGTGCTCTTCCTGGATGGAACCATTGTAATTTCATAACAAGTATATATACTCTTGTCCATGTTTTGGGGGAGCCTGGTATTATTAAGGTTTCACATGATGGATAATAACACTATGCTTTCTGCATGTGTTGTGTCTAAAATGTCTCTCTCTTGCTTAATATTGTTTTAAACCCTGGCTCAGGCCCTCAGTTCCTCTTTGATCTGCCTCTTGATCAAAAATTCTGCAAGCAAACAAATCTTCTCTGACCTCTCCCCCTCTTTATCTCTTTGCTTAAATTCCTTCGCTGCTGTTCATCATCTGTGCCTTCTATCCACTTTTCAAGGTCAGCACAGCCCTTGCCTTTGTCCTTCTCTTTCTGTCGCCTTTGTATTCTCACATGTGTACTCAGTCTTTTCTTATGTAGCCCATTACGTTCAGAACTCTTTGTCTTTCTACATAGCAAACTACCCTCCCATACTACTTCATCTCTTTTTCAAACCCACTTGTTGGAATGTAAATCTGCTTTAGATGTGTACACCGACTATTGCATTCAACTCATACATGCATATAATATAACTTAAGTTGACTTTTTAGTTCCTAGGGGCAGTGGACCTAGGAAGATTCCCCCTTCCTGCCCCCCTTTTATATTGTCAAATTATTGCATGTATCTGCAGTAATGAAGGAATAATAAATAATTCTATCAGGTCTCAGCAGAACTCATACTATTGCCTAATGTACCTAAAATCTCTTTAAAAATACGTTAACAGTTCAAGATTGCATTCTATCCCAAAGCTATATGTTGTATTCAGGGCAGGACAAGTGTCATCACTTAGACAAAAACGGCAGAGTTTCTTTCTCCTTCGAACTCTTGGAAAATTGGAAGGAGAATTGAGGGGGGGGAACCAGTTAAAGGTAATTCAGACTGAAAATGTAACTCTACTTCCATAATGCATGTTAAAAAATATACAGAAGGCAGGGTAGATTTGCATGTTATAGACCAACTAAATCAGAGATGTATAATATAAGCTTTCATCAACAGAGACTTTACTTCATCAGATACTGTAAAAAGACATGCCCATTTGTACTACCTACTTCTTAAAAAAGTGCATGTCAATTTTTACTAATGTCCCTGTTAAGGCAGTCATCTGAATTGGGGTTTGCAATCTTCATGGCTAAGTACCGACAGTCAAAAAGTCTGAGGCTTAATCAGTTCAATCTTTGCAGGTTAGTCTGTGCTGTATAGATTGAATTGATAAACAAGTGAACAGACATTCACTTTTGATTCCTGAAATGCAGCCACATGCCTGCAGAAGCTTGAGGGCGCTAGAGCATGCCTCCTTGCTTGGCTGAAACAGACAGCTTGGACCAAAGCTAACCTGCCAACCCTGAAAGGGGGAGGGGTTCAAAGCATCCTGGGATGCTGGGGGACTGTGAGTTAACTCGAATCTGGAGGGGATCTGAGTCAGAAGTTCAATAAACCAATTTAACTTAAATCACTTAAGTCTAATACTACATCCATCGAGGTTTATCTTAAAACAGCCATTTTGAAAGTGGTTTACATGCACTAAACTTCTGTTGTGTTACAGGTTGGAACTAGATTCTTATCACATATACCGTTTTATGTATAACTTCTGTCCCTAGCCTATGCGTATGGTAGTTTCTGGTGAGGAAGAAAATTTACCAGATAGCAATTTTTCTGAATCATTGTATTGCTTCAGAGGTGGTTTTGTCTTATACAGGCAACAAGAAATCAAGCCACCCGTTTGTACCTTTCTCCACTGCATTCTCATATAGCTCAACTTCCAATTTGATCCAAGAACTTCATGACTAAACTTGTCTCATAAGAAATAATTATGGGTTTTTTTGTATAGTCCCATGTTTAAGTGTAAATCCCACAACCATATTGTTGTGGTCCTTTAACACCTACTTTCTCTCGTTGTCTCTTATCTTCCTTTTTCTTGGAGTTGGTAGGAAAGGAGAACAGTAATTTCAGATTCTTCTTAATGTTTATTTCTCAAGCTGCTTTCCAAACACCGGTCAAGTAAAATTGGGGTATTTCTAGTTCTTCTCACACTGAAGTACAAGGGTTGGCAACCTATGGACCCACAGGTCAGAGCTGTCCCGTGGAGCCACTTTATCTAGCCCACAATGCAGGGGGAGAGGTGGTGAATTGTGACATTTAGGCAGGCTTCTCTGATGTGGAGCTTTACCCATGTAGCAGCTGGACAGCTGAGAGCAGCAGTGGTGTTAGGGCATGAGCAATGACTCTCGCTACACGCTCGGAGCTAAGCTCCATTAAAGCAGCCCCTGACTCCAAATTGTTGCTGACATTGGTGTAGATCGCCTTGCAAATTTGACACCTTAAGTGCTGAATTTAAATGTAGTAAAATGACTGATCTGGATCTAAGCTTTCTGTAAACTTAGACCCATAGTAGTGAAAATTATGGTGTCTGACCTCCCCCTGCCCCTGTACTTTTTGGTAGCCATATTATATTTTAATTAGTTTTAGATCTAACAGTTCTTCCCTAACATTTCAGTTTCTACAACTTTTATGCTGCTTTTCTAAGCACCTACATAGTTGTGTATGGTAATTGATATTTTATTTTCCAGATTTATGCCCCAATATGGTCTTGTTTTCTGTATTAATTTTATTTCTGTCAGTTCTGGTAGACTTAGAAAAGATCCTTCATGGAATGCCTTGAGAGCACTGCTTATATAGATACTGGAACCAGTTACTGCAAGGTAATCTTGGGTGTATGATCGTACAGTGCTTGGGGTACTCCATAGTACATGCCCATGTGCCAATTCTTTGCTATAGTGAGAGCAGGATAGCTTGCCCCATTTTCACTGACAAGTAGTCATGCACACATTTAGTTCACACGGGGTGGTTGACTTGCTGTGAGTTCACCCCGTCCATCACCTTGTGATATGTTGTTGAAGCACCCATGCCCTCAGAGAGATAAGTGAAGGGCCACAATAAGAGAAGATGGAGATGGGTTTTTCTATTTGGCCATAGGAAAGGGGACAAGGAGCAATGGTCTCAAGTTGCAGTATTGAAACAAGCTACTAGAAAATTTGTGGAATCTCTATTCTTGCATATTTTCAAGATCAGTTTCGACAGGGACTCGTCTGGTTTGATCATCAGGAACAATCCTGCCTTCAGCAGGAGGCTGGAGTAGATGACCTTGTGAGGTCCCTACCGGCCCTACTTGCCTTGTATATGATGATTTTTTTCCCATTATTATTCCATTTTAACATGCCCAAACTGTTTACTGTATTTAAACCTTAACATAGATATTTCAGTCCCAGAAATCTTTAAATGTAATAACTTCAGAAGGCTATATGAACAGACTCCTTGTAGTTCTGCACCTTCTATATGTGTTCTTTTAATATATATTAATTCCATGGCAAAATTTCCTAACTATCTAAATTGAAGGGGAGAGGTGAAATAGTTATTTTGAGTTTTGTTCACTGTACTGAGAATACTGGGATTTTGATGATAAAAAGCTTAAGAATGAAGCCAATTAAGTCCTTTAAAATTCACCTGTGGCTTATTTGGGCAATTTTTCATCAAAATTAACTTCACCATATTGGCAACTGTGTACGATTGGGCATCAGTTATCATGCTTGGGAATGCAAGAAAAAGGGGCAAAATTTGAAGGGGTTGGGTGAGGTTAAAATACATCTGTCTTGATTTCTGAAAAACATTGACTGCTTTGCACTCATGAGGCTTTCCAGATGGTGGCTTTTTGTTTGATTGCTCCTCTAGGGGAGCAATCAGCAGGAACTTCCTGGGCAGGAGATGCCTTTAAAACACCCCAGCAAGCAATAGAGACTTTCATGTGTCTTTACTTGGCAGTAAGTTGCTCATTACCTGCAGCATCGTTGTCTCTCCATGAGGCAGTCTTCTAATGTTTGAACAAGTTCTGTAGTGAGCAGTCTAAGAAGAAAGAAAATATTGCTCATGGATTAAACTAGGTCAGACGCTGAGATGCGTGGAGGGACTTGCACCTATAATGACTTAGCTCTAGCATGAGAAGTAGCAAGAAGGCTTGAAATGGGGAGGACAGTGGGGTGCCAAGTAACCATTTACTTTGGCTCAGGCTTTATTGTACATCACCCTCTGACACGATAATCTGCCAGGTTGGACTTCCCTTGTGATTTGCCTGCAGTCTGGCAGAGCATGCTGCTTGGAGATCCAAAGCAGAATGTCTCCACTGTCTTCCTTGTGACTAGCTTAGAAAGTCACAACAGCTAGACAACTCCTGTTTCATTAGTAGGTATTTCTGCCCCTCTGACTAAGTCCAAAGCTTTCAGTGTTTACGATTTTCAAAAAAACTTGAAGGCCATACATGACACTTAGGTGCAATTTAGTCAGAATGCAAGTGTGCAAATACAGGCCCTGACTTACCTGAAAGCTGCAGATACCCAAGCCTTTGTCCGTAAAGTTTCCTACTATCACTTAGGGTTTTCTGCTAGTTGATGTCCTAAACTAAGCAACTGTCCCATGTGTAAACCTAGTGGGCAGGTTTACAACTCAAACTCTGACAGCCATTTGCAAGATACATTTTTCCAGTTGAGGGTCACCACTGTTGCGATCCCCTTTGATTGGCTTCAAGGCCTCATAATGTTTGGAAGCAGGAAACTAGACCTCACATGCAGACATATATATAGAGAGAGAGAGATTAATGAATTGCCATGCAGCGAGTGCTCAGGACTGTTTGCCTTTTGAAATCCCTTTTCAGTGAATAAAGTGGCTTAATAAAGAATTATGGCTGCTGGCTGCTTTGCCCTAGTAGGCTTAATTTTCTGCACCCCTGCTACAAGGGTTCCACAATGCAGAGGTATCTAGTTGAGGCATAACGAGATGTTGCAAAATAAACCAGATTTTCTGGAACAGACAACACATGTTGCCCATGGTCCTGTAGGGTTGGGCCCCTGCTGCTCCCAGGTTTTCAGAAACCTGATCCTGTGGGGCAGTACTCAGGGTGTACCTCTGCAAATGGGACCCCTGGGTTTTTCTACTTGCAGAGGCATGCCCAGGCAATTGTTTGGTACTTATCTGCTAACTAGGAAACCTGGGGTTTTCATACTTACAGAGGTGCACCCATGGATTCCAATTTAAGGCACACGTCTGCAAATGGGGAAACCCAGGCTAGTACTCCTGGGGCTTCAGGGACCCGATCCTGCACACCCCAGGAATTCCCCTGTAGGGGATTGGGCCCCCGAAGCCCAGGAGCTCCTGCCTAATGACGCTGCCTATGCTCTCCTGCCTTAAAAGAAACAGAGGTCCATCAAAAAATAGCAGCACAAATTAATAACTACCATTTGTTGCCGCCACAAATTTGAGCATATGTGGTATGTCAAAGAGCACAAGTGTCTTTGGTTTTGCTTTAATTCTTCCTTCAGCCCAGGAGTCTTTCCCTTCCCACATAAGTATGCTGGGCTGCATAATCATGCTAGTGAGGGAGCAGGTCCCTACTCTTTTGCTGTTTCACTGAACCCTTGAATCTTCCATTTTTTCTATGCAGTGGTGTAATTGTCAGTAAAAAGTTGAGAATGCCTCTAGCTTTGTCTCTGTTCTGGTGGTTAGGGCATTCTTGTGGTGGAGGACATAGAACTCAAGTCTTTCACTTCTTTCAGTTTCTTTAATCTCTAGACTGCTGTATAAAATACGGACACCCATCTCTTTCAAGAAAACACTAGCCAGTTGTCTATTCTTACATAGAAATGTTAGGCTCTGAGGTCCAGAAGGGGACTTGGAATTGTGAATCGCAATTGCTCATAGGCATCCAAAACTGGAAGATGGGCCAGGATTTAAGAAGCACCTCTCTCGTCAACGTTTTTTGTTTTCTGGTTTCTACATCCTCCTGCTCAGTGTATTAAGTATTATGAATTCCATTTTGAGAAACCTAATTCACCCAAGTTGGGTGTCTGTTTTAGGGTTGTGACTTTCATGCTGGGAGCCAAAGACCACACCAAAGTTCATTTGTGGATCTGGGCTGAAGCAGAAACTGAAGAAGCATTTATCCTTTAACAAATGTACCATATTTTTCTGAGAACAGCTTTTTATTAAATGAATTTAGGTTTTCATGGAAAATGCTTGCCTCAACAGCTTTGGAGTTCAAAGCCCTTTATTTATCCAGAGGTGTGAAGTACGTTTTATAATCTGATAGAGATTTGCCATGTAACCCTGCTAATGTTCCTTTGACCTGAAAGCACTACATCTTTGGTTGAAAGGATAGCTCATCTTCAAGATCTTTCAGTATTTAATCCCTCTCCTGCGTTTCTCAAAATTATTATGAATAAAAAAAATTATACAGTACTAGATTGTGCTTCATCTCCACCCCAGAGAATTTGTAGTAACTGCCTGCTGACACCAGTGGTGGCTTCAGCGGTGGGCAATCTCAGGAGGGGGCTGGGGGGGGCACATGCCCCCCCCCCCCCCCCGGGGGTCTCCCTCATACACGTCACCTATGGTCGTTGCCTTACATTTCACTTTTTTGAAGACCTTCCCATATGAGTTGTGGGTAGTGCCTGGACTTCCTAGATCTAGTAGTTGCCTAACATAATCAAGACTTTTTTATAAACTATCAGCTAAAATATTCCTGAATATTCAGGCAAACTGTACACACTTCTGTTTAGGGTTTCCAAGAGTATTTGTTAAAATAAATATTCTTGTTTTTGCTCTTCCAATATGCATATATTTATTGCATTATTATGAGAAAAGAGGGAGATTTGACTTCCATATTAGTGGATGTATAAATATTTATATTGTACAGTCGTACATTTCTTACAGTGCACTAAGATATCAAGTTAAAACTACTTCCCTTCACAAAAATAAAGGTAAAGACTTGTCATTTAAAACTATAGTAATGGTTCCACATGTATTATCCCCCTACCCTGAGTTTCGCAAGGAAGAAACAAGGAAGAAAATGAAGTGGTCTTGTCATGTCATAACTTTTGGAATTTGAGACTACCATGGATGTGCTGTTTCATGTATGGCAGCCCATTTTGATGAAACTGTATGCATCAAATAACATTATCATTTTGTCCACAGTTCTTAGAAATCAAGTTACTGGGGATTACCATTTTAAGAGCAACTAAACTGGCCCCCCCCAAAAAAGGAACACCTGGAATTTGGTGGCAGAACAGTTAAGTCGTCCTGCTTAATATAATAAGCTGTGATGCTTAATAAATACTATTAATATTATTAAAGGGATTAAGATTATGTGCTTCCCTATACAGACTTAAAAGCTATGTTCCCATCCCTGAGTAATATAATTTCAGACATTATTTGCTTAATTCTGCAAACATTTACCCACATGCTTATCTTCTTGCCCTGCCTATGGAAATGAGACTATCCATGGTCCATAAAGTTAAATGTGGGTTTAAATGTTTCCAGGATTGGAGCCATACACAATGAAACACTAGGAGACCAGTCTGAAGGGGGAAAGGAGTCCAAGAGACCTGATTGTATTTTAAAGAAACTTTACTGAGGGCACAGGATCAAGCCACCTTAATGTGCAGGAAGAATAGCAAATGTGACAGGCGACATGATGACTAAGTAGGAGCATAAGAATATTGCTCATGCATGCAGGGATGAAATCAGGAAAGCCAAAGTGCAACTGGACAGATGAGGAGGAAAAGGCTGAAGTGCTCAATGCCTTTTTTACATCAGTCTTCACAGGCAAGGTCAGCTCCCAGACTACTGCATTGGGCAGCACAGTTTGGGGAGAATATGAGCAGCCAACAATGGTGAAAGAACAGGTTAAGGACTATTTAGAAAAGCTGGATGCATACAAGCTCATGGGTATCTGAGGGTGCTGAGAATTGACCCCACTACAGAAAGGATGTAGACAAATTTGAGAGAGTCCATTGCAGGTCAATAAAAATGGCGAGGGGGCCGGGGTATAGGACTTATGAGAGGAGGCTGAGGGAACTGGGCTTATTTAGTCTGGAGAAGAGAAGACAGAGGGGATTTAATAGCAGGCTTTAACTACTTGACAGGTGGTTCCAAAGACGATGGAGCTGGACTATTTTCAGTGATGGCAGATGACAGAATAAGGAGCAATGATCTCAAGTTGCAGCAAGGGAAGTTTAGGTGAGATATTAGGAAAAACTTTCTCACAAGGAGGATATTAAAACTCTTCCAACCCTCATTTTCTATGATTCTGTGAAATCTAATTTACAGAATAATTTTTTTGTTTTTATTTTTTTAACATAAATAAACTGTAGCTTCAAGCAGTACTATTTCCATGATGCCAGCTAAGAGGGGTTTTGATGATGGTAGCTCTGTGGAAGAGTAGAAGAAGGACTTGCTACTGACTGTCATCACATCCCGAGAATGATACTGGATTTCTTCTCAAGAATTCAGTTTCTTATTTTCATCAGTGCATATACCTTGCAGGTTTCTCTCTGTGTAGCTACAATGGAATAAGCTGACAAGAGAATTGTTGTATGGGTCTATAAGAGAAACATATCATAGTTCATATGATATCAGAGTACAGTTCCTCTATAATGCCATAATTTGAATTCTCAGGGTGTTCGCAGACATGCAGAAAGAACACACGTCAGACCTTTATGAATGTCTTATCCATAACAATTTTTGGACTGGTTGTTTTTGTTTTGTTAGGACATTCATTGGACCAGAGGAATCTGTTGAGAATTAGAAAGCTTGATTTAAGAATTTAGTTTAGATGTTCTACCAACTCTGTTGGAAACCATGCCTTAATCTGATCAGATTTCTTTCTTTTTAAGCAGTGTCTTGAAAACGTATTTATTCCTGTTAACACTGCCTACCGCAGGAAGGGGTATATTGTACTGTAAATGTTAGACAAGATTATTTTTAAAGAAATATGGCCTGAACAATAATGTATTTATTTATCTTTATTAAATCCTCTTTATTATAGCCTTTAAAAAGGAGAAACGATAATAGTAGCATATAACCATTCAGATGCAGTACCTCCACAAGTGTGCATTGGTTTCTTCAATGGATTAGGTCTGTGTGAATGGAATTCCTAGTGGTAAACTCATGTTACAAAATGCAGGTATTCATGCGAACCAGGGTGTTTTTGCCTATGCAGTTCTATTTTGTGTAGGCTTTCACTTGTATGCAAATGAGTGGAGAAGGCTTAAGGGACCATTAACCTGTGCTGAATGTGTGAATGCTAACCCAGGTTGTGCCTAAGAGTCTTACCAAAAAATTATTTTCATTCGACTTGCAAATAGAAGACTGCATGTGGTTTTAAACTTCTACTTTGAACTTCTAGATCCCCTCTTACTTGAATTCCCCACAGTAGTTAAGCCATTTCAATTATTAAATAGTTTTTTAAAAACTCAGTAATGGTACAAAGGGAGGAAAAGGCTGTATTGAAAGTTCAATAAACACTTTTATAATAAAGTTGTTAAGCGCATTGTGATATGCCTTGACCCTCTGGGTGCGCCTTCGAGACGCGCTCCAGGGTACTTCTTCAGGGTGCCCTTCTGACCCAAATCCATTGCTGCTGTCTGCTATTTGACCACTGAGAACCAGCTAAAATGTGCCAGAGGCCAACTCCTTGACACGTTGGGCCTCATCTTTACCTGTCTCACTTATGCCTTGCCAGCCTTTAGTAGAGGGGATTTTGCTGGCTAAAAGGATCACACTCTTTACCAGTCATGTGCTAAGAAAAGATGGATTCTCTTTTCCATAGGATGGGCAAGCCTGTATGTTCAAATACTCTGGAATTACAAATATTACTGACAACAAGTGGTTTGTAAAAAGATAACACATTATGAAAACATGAACAAGCATAAGAAATCCATAACCATACTTCAAAGTAGTCAGAGATATGAGAATAAATAAGCAAAAGAAGGTACCAGAACAATACCCTGGTTTTACCCTGCACTTAAATTCAAGGACACAGTCCCTAGCCAGCTTCAACAGGTTAAAAAGCATGCTGTGCCTCTGATCTTTCTGTCATGGTCTCCTGCAAGTTCGCCTCCAGGCTGAAGGACTTCAGCCTGCCTTGTGCCTGAGAAGACTGAACACAAACTCATACTCTCAAAGTAGACTTAAGTACAATTTCCTATGTGGCTGTTCACATACATCACCTACTGGATTCTTCAGGGGCCCACCTTGTATAATTCAACTCGGTTATGCTGAACTGTACAGACTGGTTGGTTCTTTCTCTCTTACTTCTCCTCTCAGTCTGTTGGTCCTTGCATCAAATCCTGTCTCAGATTACTTAGGGATTGGAATGTGTTCTTTAAGTCTATATCAGGAAGCACATAACAATCTTAGTGCTTTTAGTAATATTTACTTATTTATTATTATTATTGATTATTAAAAGGAGAATATTACTCCAGCAATGATTTCACAGGTTAGTTAAAACGGAAAAGGTCTGCTTGAGCCTAAGGTCTCGTTTGGCTAATGAGGATATGGCACACCAGTTTCTGTAGCCGCCTCCGCCTCTGCCACCTCCTACTCATGTGTCCTTGTCATAAACTGTTTTTTCCAGAATCCTGTGTAAGCAATGGCTCTTTCCATTATACCGGTCTGACCAAGGAGTCAAGAAATAAGCAGGTGCTCCATGGTCTGCACTTGACCGCATTCACATGTATTCATGTCATGAGAGTAGCTCCATTTGATCGTGTTTGTTTTTGATCTTCCACTTTGTGTGCACAGGTGATTCAGGTATCACCATATTGACCAGTGTGCATCAGCCCCTCTGGGAAGGTCCTCTTGGGTTCCACTTCCATGTCAGGGCATCTGGTTGAGTATAATTTTTCCTTCCGTAACCTCAGTAGTGATCTGTCAGTCATCGTGTCCAAGGGCACAACATTGGTCCCAAAACTCTTTTGTGCTTTAAGCCATTTGGTTAGTTCTGTGTGACCATAGGGTGGACTGTAGGGTGGATGCCTAGGGTCTTCCATCTGCCGTGATCATTCTTTTTGGCTTCCTACCTTTCTTTTGATACCAGGTGGTGCAATGCCAACCAGTAAGTACAGGCGATTCTTTGGTGTTTGCTTTAAACATCCAATTATTTCACAACAGCTGTAATTTAGAACTGGGTTTAGTGTCTTGGTGTGAACTGGTCGTTCCCATACTAGACACGCATACTCTGCACTGGAGTACCACAAAGCCATAGCGGTGGTTCATAATGTAGCTGGGTTCACTCCCCACTTTGAGGTGACCAGCTTTTGAAATTTGTGGGCACTGATTTGCTCTTTCATCTCCTCTACATGTGTTTTGAAGATAAGTGTTCAGTCCAGTGTTCCCCCCAAGTACACAGGGATCAGGTGATTCCATCCCAGGTGATGTTTAATTTCCACTATGGTATAGGTAAAAGCCAATTCTGTAGCTAATGACATGGAAGGGAGTGATGTGGATAGCATCTGGGCAACTCTCCAGCCCAAATAAATAGATATCCATTTTACAGTTGTGTTTACTGCAGGCAGTTTTCCACAAGACTCTAGAGCAGAAACCCTTGCTTCTAGAATATAGCTTTCTACCCCTCCATGTATGTTTCAGCAGAAATCTTTCCTGATCCAATTAAAACTAGGGTAATATGTGAATCCTTTCAAACATATTTTTTGAGGGGTGCTCACCCTGGCCTGCAGGCCAGATTTCGCCTGTGGCCCCATGTCTAGTGGTACACAGGGAACCTCTTGGGCCTGGAAATGTGGAAGCAGCAGAGTGGTAGCACCACTTCCTCACTGCCAAGGACTCATGGGGAGCCCCAGGCCCTGCACACTGGATTAGGTGCATGATAATAGTGTGCAGGGCAGGGCAGAGGTGGTGCTGGGTGTGAAGACCAAATTCTTGTGTAGAAGGCTGGGATGGTCCCGGGCACTCAGGACCCAATCCTAGTGCACTACTATGGGAGAGGTTTCATAGATTCATAGATGCTAGGGTTGGAAGGGACCTCAATAGATCATCGAATCCAACCCCCTGCATAGGCAGGAAAGAGTGCTGTGTTCAGATGACCCCAGCCAGATGCCTATCCAACCTCCTCTTGAAGACCCCCAGGGTAGGGGAGAGCACCACCTCCCTTGGGAGCCCGTTCCAGACCTTGGACACTCTAACTGTGAAGAAGTTCTTCCTAATGTCTAGTCTAAATCTGCTCTCTGCTAGCTTGTGGCCATTATTTCTTGTAACCCCCGGGGGTGCCTTGGTGAGTAAAACCTCACCAATTCCCTTCTGTGCCCCTGTGATAACTTATAGGCAGCCACAAGGTCGCCTCTCAACCTTCTCTTGCAGAGCCTGAAGAGGTCCAGGTACCCCAGTCTCTCCTCCTTGGCCTGCAAGCCCTTAACCATACGAGTGGCCCTTCTCTGGACCCTCTCCAGGTTATCCACATCCCTCTTTAAGTGTGGCGCCCAAAACTGCACACAGTATTCCAACTGCGGTCTGACCAGCACCCGATAGAGGGGAAGTATCACCTCCTTGGATCTGTTCATCATGCATCTGCTGATGTACTATAAAGTGCCATTAGCTTTTCTGATGGCTTCGTCACACTGCTGACTCGTGTTCATCTTGGAGTCTGCTAGGACTCCACTAGGACTCCTTGGAGTCCACTAGGACTCCAAGATCCCTTTCCGTTTCCGTTCCACCAAGCAAGTCATTCCCTAGGCATTAGGTATGCTGGACATTTTTCCTCGCTAGGTGCAACACTTTGCACTTCTCCTTGTTGAATTGCATTCTGTTTTTTTCCTCTCATATGTCCAACCTGTCCAGGTCTGCTTGTAGTTGTTCACTGCCCTCCGGCGTGTCCAATTCTCCCCACAGTTTCGTGTCATCCGCAAACTTGGACAGAGTACACTTCACTCCCTCGTCCAAGTCGCTGATGAAGATATTGAAGAGTATCGGTCCTAGGACCGAGCCCTGCGGGACCCCACTGCCCATACCCTTCCAGGTCGATACCGACCCATCCACTATGACTCTCTGGGTGTGACCCTCTAGCCCATTCGCCACCCACTGGACTGTGTAGTCATCTAAGTCACAGCCTCTTAACTTGTTTACAGTATGGTGTGGGATACTGTATCGAAGGCCTTCCTGAAATCTAAGTATGTGACATTAACCCCTACTCCTGCGTCCAGGCGTTTTGTAACCTGGTCATAAAAAGAGACTAGATTAGTCAGGCACGATCTACCTGCTACGAACCCGTGCTGGTTTCCCCTCAGCATAATTTGTCCTGCTGGGCTCTCGCAAATGTGAGCCTTGATAATTTTTTTGAAGACTTTGCCTAGGATGGAGGTGAGACTGACTGGCCTATAGTTGCCTGGTTCCTCCTTCCTCCCCTTCTTGAAAATGGGGACCACATTGGCCCTTTTCCAGTCCTCCGGGACCTGGCCCGAGCACCACGAGCGTTCAAATATTACCGCCAGTGGCTGTGCAGTGATGTCAGCCAGTGCCTTCAGTACCTTCAGATGGAGCTCATCCGGACCTGCCGGCTTACACACATCCAGTTCTTCCAAGTGACTCTGCACCATCTCGGAGTCTGCGCATGGCAGTCTGGTGCCTTGCTGCTGCCTCCCTACAATCCCAGTGAGAGACTTGTCTTGCCCCTCACTTAGGAACACTGAGGCAAAGTACTCATTGAGGAGTTCAGCCTTGTCCCCCCTGTCCATCACCAATTGCTTTGCCCATTTAGTAGAGGTCCTATTCCACCCTGGGCCTTCCTCTTACTCCCTATATATCTAAAAAATCATCATCACCAGGTTGGTGCCAAGCCCCCAGGGCCCAGTCCCTGCAGGGTTCCATCCAGCCTGCAGACCAGCCTCACTCATCTGGCACTAGGGAGAGGTGGAGCCAAAAGCTTGAGCACCACTGTATTGATCCAATATCCTAATAATACTCTCTCACTTGTTTTCTCCCAGTAGTTGGATTAACCAGGTGTTATTTTTATAGTTCTTCCTTTTCAAATGTAAATTCACCAGTGGCTGGTCCGACCCTGGCTCCTGTGCCTTTGAGAATGCCTGCAAGGGGACTGCGTAACAAATCATTTCAAATGCTGATTCCAAGCCATTATTCCTCTTCAGCCACTTAGGTTTGGGGTCTTTCCTACGTGTCAGAGAAACTCATTGTTTATTACTTGAAAGTCATTATATTGTGCAATCCTAGCCCTGTTATAACATTTAGGAAATGCATTTTATATCAAATATCACAGTGCATATAAACAGTGCATATAAGGATAATGAGGCTAAATGCAGCTTGACATTGCCTTTGCATAGAGACTACAAATGAAATAACAGTAAAACAACCTTGGGGAAATCCTGCAAGATACCTGTCAACTTCCTAGGTTCATGACACGCACAGCCTTCTGATAATGCAATCAAATATCCTACTTCTTTACCACTATTCAGGGTGTTACCTGTATCTGTCACAGTCAGTTTGTAATAAGCATGAGTCTACAGTTAAGGTATATTTGGCCCAGATAAACCAATTTTAGACTTTCTAATTTTTCTTTGTACAGCACTGGCATGATGGAGTGTGTTTCATCTCTACTATGCTAAAAGTAATGAATAATTATGTTTGTTTATTTCCCTTACTTTGGGTAATTATTTCGTTCATAGCATCTGGCAAAGTAGACTGTCACCTATGAAAACTTATGGCTCTTTGTGCTAGTTAGTATCCAGGTTGTTACCCTGCCTTTGTTCAAGTGATTGCTCTGTAGTGTTTTACTTCCCATTTTGCTAATGCTGAGAGAGAAACTATGGCACAACGAGAAACCTTTGTAAAGTAGCACAATTTTCCTTCTATTTTCGGTGCTTAATGTTCGTTTCTTTCTCCTCCATGTCTTGTCTTTGGGCCTTGTTACAAGGTAATTCCCAGTGGCTCCTGCAGCTCTTAACCCCTTAGTTGTCTGCACATTGACATCTGAAACTGGTTTTAAACATTTGTTGTATGGCTCAAAATTTACACCACTTCAGGGCAGGATTATCTCTCATCTGAAGCAGCTCCTCTTACACTAAGGTGCAGCCACACTTGGCTACACCTTAGTCTAAACACTCCACCGGCCCTCTCCCTCGCTGGCCCAGATCCCCACCCTTTGCAACACCCCAGATTTCTACTCACTCCCCTGCTCTTCCCTCCCCTGTTTACTTGTGGCTGCCCACACGATCTGTCCCAGGCAGCAGGCAGGGAAGGGTTGACCTGTCTGCCCCACACCACCATCCCTGCTGCTCTTTAAGCCAGAAGAGCAGCAACCTGCAGGCCAGGCAAGCAGTGTAACCATTCCCAGTCTGCTCCCCTGGGACAGACAGTGTGGGCAGCCACAAATAAGTAATGTCCTAGTAGGGGTAAAGTGAGGAAGGAGACGGGAGAGTTTCAGGGGCAGATGTGGGAAGTGGGGGAACTCTGAGGACAAAGTGAAGCCCAGAATGGGAAGGGGCAGATTCTTACCTTTCAGTCCTCCAGGGCTAGGGACAGAAGTTATACATAAACTGGCTTAAGTGATCAGAAACTGGTTTAAATCTGTAACAGAACAGAAGTTCAATGCATATAAACCAGTTTCAAAATGGCCAAAACTGGTTTAAAATAAACCTGGTTGAATGTAGTATCATGTTTAACTGATTTAGGCCAAACCAGTTTATGGAACCTCTGTCCCAGACCCCTCCCTGGTTCAAGTTAAATCATAGTCCCTCAGCATCCCAGGATGCTTTGCAGCCTTGGGCTGGGCTGGGCCATCTGCTCCAGAAAGCAGGGCTGGCCCCACCCCTCTGCTTTCTACCCAGAGCAGTAAGGGCTGGCTGACAAGTGGGTGGGGGTGGGAAACCTGGCTGGGGATGCAGCCTAGTCTGCCTAGCAGGGCCAGAGCAGCCCCTGCCAGACTTTTCCCCCACTGGAGTGGAGGGGGCAGGGGCATGGGTAAGCAGGCTCAAGTGGAGGGGAGGGAAGATTGTTTAAAACCTCTCTGTGGTTGAGGCCCCAGCCTGGGTCAGGGGGAGGGGGGCGGCTTCCACACGTCTGTTTCCTCCCCTGCCCCCCCACCCCCCACACACACATCTATCTATATATATATATATATATATATATATATATATATATATATATAATATATATATCCTGGTCCAGCAAAGAGCAGGGGGCATGGCAATGCACTGGCTGGGACAGGCAGGGTGGGGCAGGGAAGAGGGGTTTAATCTCCCCTTCCCCCATCCAGCACTGGAACCAAGCTTGCTGCTCGAGCAGCATGGGGCATAGCCAGACAGTGGCCCAGGGGAAAAGCCAGGCCATCTCTGGCTGGGGTCCCATGCTGGTGGGAGAGGGGAGGAAGAGCGGTTTAATCCCCGTCCCCCCACTTCACTTGAAGTGCTACCTGGGCTGGCGTCTGGCCATGCCCTCCCACCACTCAGGGACAAACCTGGCAAGAGCCACTTCGCCCTTCCCCCTCCAGGCACACCCTAGCTGGGGTCCCTACAGGTCATGGTGGGGGTTAAACCCCTCCCCAGTCATACTCAGTGGCCTGCTGGAGCCTGGCCATATCCCCCATCAGCTCAGCTTCCCTTCAGGCTTCAGGCCACTGCCGAAGGGAAGGGAGGGCTTGCTCCAGTGCCTCCCAGTATCTAGCCTGAGCCTCTACAGACATGTGGCTGCATTTCCAAAATCAAAAGTGAGTGTCTGTTCACTTGCTTCTTGGTTCAATCTACGCAGGTTAGACTAACTTGCAAAGATTGAATCATTTCAGGCTCGGGCTTTTTGAATGTCTGTACTTAGCCCAGGCCCCTGCTGGCCTGCAGCGTGACTTACGAATGTGATCTATCACTAACGGCCATCAACATTTGTGCGGTTCACAGCATAAGATGTAACAAGGCCCTTAGTAGGATTAGGTTATTGCTCTTCATCCAGTTTTGGATTTTGTGGGAAACTGAGAAAGTCAACCCAGCATTTCAGTCTTAATTTCAGTCTTGTGAGAACTTGTGAAACTCACTCTTTGCTCCCAGTTGTAGCTTTGAAGTGTAGTTGTTCGTCTACTGAACTATTCACAATATGCAATTACAGACTTTTACATTAAAGAAAAATTGATTGATGTATTTTTTCCTTTTCATTAAGGATTTTATTTCCCTCTAGGGACCCACAAACAAGGCAAGTTGAAAGCCCTTGACACATTTTCCTGCTCTCAGTTGGTTTACTGCCCTTTTTTCCTCTGCTAGGGCACTTTAATGATTTTAGAATTATGTTTCTCAGCAATTTCAACTAAAAAAAACTCCAGTGACTTTTGTGTCATTTACTTGGAAGTCTCAGAAGTTACACTTTGTGACTACTTCTTTCAGTTTTAAATATCCCATTTATCTCTTGACTAGTTAAGAACACCCCAGCATGGTACTAGGGAACAAAATCGTACTCAACTATTATCTTTTTAGATTAATATTTTTCTCATAGGCAGAAAACCCTTTTTCTTTCTCATATCCCATTGGAATATCCAGGTTTAATATAACATAGCGTAAAACATTGGCATTTAGCCAGTCAAATAGACTGCCCTTCAAACTGACATGACATACCTAAGAGCAATTTTAAATAATTTTAAAAATTAATTTTCTTTTATTTCTTGTTACCCCAAGGCCTATCTGTAGAATTTGGCCAAAGCCATGTGAGCATAGATTAGTTTCACAGTTTAGGTTAGCAGTAGGTATTAATACTAATAAAAGTCTGTTAAACATTTAATCTTTCCCACCATCTAATGATGGCATAAGACTTATTGCCTGAAGGTATTTTGGACTAACATAAATTCAAAATTAGCTGCCCAGTTAGTGACTTGGTTCACTTGTGTGTATTTTAAATAAACCAGTATATAATGCATTTTTATTCTCAAACACCACCACCACATTTACAATTTTAAAATGTTGAACGAAAGTTAATATTATGAAACACTTGCTGCTTAACAATGACAGCTGAAGCAATGAACAAGCTTTCAGTTTTGCTAACTCCAAGCGTGAAATTTCTAATTATCATGAATGTTGTCAGCATTGTTTACCAGTTTAAAATAAAAGCAGCCATAATCAAAATTAGCCTAATGATTCTTTCATTGGGGCAAATATAACCAAATTAGATGACTCTCTGCATCGTCCTCATTGCATTTGACCTTTTATTGTTCCATACATAAACTGATGTTTCAATATCTGACCCAGTCACAGACTGCCCATAAAGCAGTATCAAATCAGGAGAAAACGCTTTGTTTCTGGGACAAATTATTCATCACTTCTGCTAGAGAATAGGCTTAAAATGAAAAATTAGAAATAAAAGCTTTTAGAACTGAACTGTTTGGGGCATTTGTTCAGCTCTACAGACAGAACTCATTTAATAAAGCACTGCATTGACTTTTTCTTTTATCGCCAGCAGCAATGTATTAAATGTTATCTTCAGCTGTACTGGCCTTCGTGTTGGAAACTGTGTTGATTTAACTTGTAATACGTGCGGTTTTCTGTTGTCACTGACAGCCACTCTGTTATCAGATGTGACTTATACTGGTTGCTCTTCTAGCTAGATTTCATCTTCAACAACACTTGGAGCTTAATGGCACAACACATCTTCAGTTACTGATATAGGACCTGTTATTAGAATAGTGCCTGGTTTTTAATGATGAGCATCCTAGAAGTAGTTCAGATAGAGAAGCTGACTAAGAGGCTATCTAGTACTTGATTTCATTCCACAATAGGTGCTTAGCCCTAGAAGCAAAATATGGTCTTGAAATTAGTTTTGTTCAGGGCATTTTTTTTTGTGCTCTTGAGAAATTCAAGGTCTCAAAAATTTAAATTAGTTTCTAATTCTTCAGGGCAGGGAACATGGCTGCTCCAGGAGAAAAATAACCCAAGAACAACTAAAGTTAAATCACTCCCAGGAGAATTTCTTCTCAGACACTGAGTGTCTATTCCAGAGCTTTCCAAACTTTTCACGTTGGTGACACACTTTTTAGACATGCATCATTTCGCGACACAGTAATTCAGTTCCGGGGGAGAGGCCAAGGGAAGCAGACGCGAGTAAGGGAGCTCCGCGGTGCCCTTCCGCAAAATTTTCTGCATTTTGCACAACACACCTACACACTGCCGCCGACACACTAATGTGTCGCGGCACGCAGTTTGGAAAGCTCTGGTCTATTCATTCTCCCCTGGAGCCAGGGAAAGGCTCCCTGCTTTACTGACACTGAAGTCACCCTGGTCTTGAAGGCTTGGGGGGCAGCTGCTCCCCCTGACCTGTAGACTGAGAGATGAGGGAAGCAGTAGCCTCTGCTCCCTACCTCTTCCCCAAACTGGAGAACCCCCAGGTTGGGAAAGAGGCAGGGTGCTTTTTGGGCTACTGTTCCTTTGCCCAGCTGAGTGGTAGGCCGGTGATTTGAAAGCCAGTAGCTAGGACTGGGGCTTGAGGACCCCACTCCTAGCCTCTGGCTTTTAAACCACCACCCCAGTAGTCGGGTAAGTGGTGAGGCAGCAAAGGGGAACTGGAACACAAAGCCAAGTCGGGATGACTTCCCCAGACTCCTGCTCCCATCTGCCAGCTTCTAAATATCCACCACACCACTCAGCTGCACAATGGGGAAGCAAAGGGAAGGTGGTAAGAGCTGGCTCAGGGAAACTTTCTCCAAGGTCTGCTCCCAGCCACTAACTTTTAAATCAGTGCCATGCTACTTAGCTGAATGGGTTGGGGACAAGGGGAAAATGAATGTGGAAGCTTTCCCTAGCCTGGCTCCTGGCTTCCAGCCTCTTTGGCTTCCCACTTGCTTGCCATACAACCCAGCTGGCCCAGAGAAGTGCTGGGCAAGGCAGGTTCAGAAGTCTTGCCACTGCAGTGAAATGCCTCTGACTCATCCCACACTGCCCTAGGTTAGCTTGGAGCTGTGTGGGGCAAGACAGGCTAGTGTGTCCCTGCTACAAAACCAAGAGCCTTGCTGCCGTAGCTAAGAGAAATTGAGCTGAAAGAGACTTCCATAGGTCATCTAGTCCAGGGTTTCTCAAGTGGTGGGATGTGTCCCACTGGTGGGATGCAAAAGTCCTCTAGGTGGAACTCAGGTCACAGTGGCGAAACCAGAAGTACCGCGGCGGGTCTTCCAGATTCGCTTTTGCATGCTTCGATTGGCTGCTGTGGGACCCCACCTTCTGCTCTTCGACTGGCCTCTGCCCTCCCTTCTGGCCCCTACCCTCCCTTCTGGCCCCCCTGGCTTGTCATCAGGATTTTTTTACTTTACGCAGGTGGGACGCAAGGTGCAAAAGGTTGTGAACCACTGATCTAGGCCAGCCCCCAGCCTAAAGGTATGACCCATCCCTATCTAAACCATTGTATACAAATCCATAATCCAGCCTCTTAGTCTAGCCTTCTGTGAAATACCACCACTACTGCAGTCATAGATTCATAGATTCATAGATGTTAGGGTTGGAAGGGACCTCAATAGATCATCAAGTCCGACCCCCTGCATAAGCAGGAAAGAGTGCTGGGTCTAAATGACCCCAGCTAGATACTCGTCTAACCTCCTCTTGAAGACCCCCAGGGTAGGGGAGAGCACCACCTCCCTTGGGAGCCTGTTCCAGACCTTGGCCACTCGAACTGTGAAGAAGTTCTTCCTAATGTCCAGTCTAAATCTGCTCTCTGCTAGCTTGTGGCCATTGTTTCTTGTAACCCCCAGGGGCGCCTTGGTGAATAAATCCTCACCAATTCCCTTCTGTGCCCCCGTGATGAACTTATAGGCAGCCACAAGGTCGCCTCTCAACCTTCTCTTGCGGAGGCTGAAAAGGTCCAGTTTCTCTAGTCTCTCCTCGTAGGGCTTGGTCTGCAGGCCCTTGACCATACGAGTTGCCCTTCGCTGTACCCTCTCCAGGTTATCCGCATCCTTCTTGAAGTGTGGCGCCCAGAATTGCACGCAGTACTCCAACTGCGGTCTGACCAGCGCCCTATAGAGGGGAAGTATCACCTCCCTGGACCTATTCGTCATGCATCTGCTGATGCACGATAAAGTGCCATTGGCTTTTCTGATGGCTTCGTCACACTGCTGGCTCATGTTCATCTTGGAGTCCACTAGGACTCCAAGATCCCTTTCCACCTCTGTGCCACCCAGCAGGTCATTCCCTAGGTGTGCTGGACATTTTTCCTCCCTAGGTGCAGCACTTTGCATTTCTCCTTGTTGAACTGCATCCTGTTGTTTTCTGCCCACTTGTCCAGCCTATCCAGGTCTGCCTGCAGCTGTTCCCTGCCCTCCGGCATGTCCACTTCTCCCCATAGCTTTGTGTCATCTGCAAACTTGGACAGAGTACATTTCACTCCCACGTCCAAGTCGCTGATGAAGACATTAAAGAGTATCGGTCCAAGGACCGAACCCTGCGGGACCCCACTGCCCACACCCTTCCAGGTCGAGACCGACCCATCTACCACGACTCTTTGGGTGCGACCCTCTAGCCAATTCGCCACCCACCGGACTGTGCAGTCATCCACATCACAGCCTCTTAATTTGTTCACCAGTATGGGGTGGGATACCGTATCGAAGGCCTTCCTGAAGTCCAAGTATACGACATCCACCCCTCCTCCTGTGTCCAGGCGTTTCGTAACCTGGTCATAGAAAGAGACTAGGTTGGTCAGGCACGATCTGCCCGCCACAAACCCATGCTGGTTTCCCCTCAGCATAATTTGTCCTGCCGGGCTCTCACAAATGTGAGCCTTGATAATTTTTTCAAATACTTTACCAAGGATGGAGGTGAGACTGACCGGCCTATAGTTGCCCGGGTCCTCCTTCCTCCCCTTTTTGAAAATGGGGACCACGTTAGCCCTTTTCCAGTCCTCCGGGACTTGGCCTGTGCGCCACGAGCATTCGAATATTCCCGCCAGTGGCTCTGCAATGACGTCGGCCAGTGCCTTCAGCACCCTCGGATGGAGACCATCCGGGCCTGCCGACTTAAAGGCATCCAGTTCTTCCAAGTGACTCTGCACCACCTCAGGATCTACGCATGGAAGTCTGGCGCCTTGCTGCTGCCTCTCTACAACCCCAGTGAGAGACTTGTCGTGCCCCTCGCTTAGGAACACTGAGGCAAAGAACTCGTTGAGGAGTTCAGCCGTGTCCCCCCTATCTGTCACCAATTGCTTCTGCCCATTTAGCAGGGGTCCTATTCCTCCCTGGGCCTTCCTTTTACTCCCTATATATCTAAAAAACAATTTCTTGTTGTCCTTTACTTGGGTTGCCATCCTCAGCTCCATGGTAGCTTTGGCCCGCCTAACTGCCTCCCTACGAGCACGAGCAGAGGAGGTATATTCATCTTTAGTGATCTCACCCTGTTTCCACTTTTTATGTGCTCCCCTTTTAGCCCTTAGGCTTCCCTGGATTTCTCTGGTCAGCCATGGAAGCCTCCTGGCCCCTTTCCCTCTTTTGCCTCGCTCGGGGATCGTCTTGCTTTGTGCCCAAAGGATCGTTTCCTTTAGGCACAGCCACCCTTCTTGGGCACCCATCCCATCAAAACTCCTACTCTGCAGTGCTTCCTTGACTAATCGCCTGAGTGCAATGAGATCAGCTTTCCTAAAGTCTAGCACTTTTACCCTACTAGTTACCTTACCCACTCGCCGTCTTATGTTGAATTCTATTATAAGGTGATCACTGTCTCCCAGATAGCTACCGATCTGGAGGTCCCCTATCATGTCATCTCCCATTGCCAATACCAGATCCAGTATGGCATTCCCCCTAGTGGGACCATGCACCTCTTGTGTCAGGTGGAGGTCCTGTACACAAGTTAGAAACCTGCGTGATCGATGGGACCTTGCTGTCTGCGTCTCCCAGCAGATGTCCGGGTAGTTTAGGTCCCCCATGACTACCGCCTCTTTAGCTTTTATGGTCTCCGAGAGTTGCCTCAGGAGCCCCGCATCTATTTCTTCCCCTTGGTGTGGGGGTCTGTAACAGACCCCTACCACCAAATCCCTTTCTCCTTGCCCCCCATGTAGCCTAACCCACAATCCTTCTACTTCCTCAGCCTCGGATTCTGTCTTGATGAGGGTTGATGTATATTGCTCACTGACATAAAGTGCAACCCCCCCCCCTTTCTTCCCCGACCTGTCCTTTCTATACAATCTATAGCCCTCAATATGTACCGCCCAGTCATGGGATGAATCCCACCAGGTCTCAGTTAGCCCCACTAAGTCATAGGTGTTTAGTGCAAGCAGGAGCGCTAGTTCATCCTGCTTGTTCCCCATGCTCCTAGCATTAGTATATAGGCACTGGAGTCCTGCGACTGGCGCCTTTGCTGCCCCCCTGCTCCCAGTCCCATGGGGCCCATTGTTTCTTACCTTCTTGTTCCTTACCTGTTCTGTTGTGCTGGCCTCCCCATGGCATTCAGGTTCCCAATGTTCTCCTTCTTCAGGCTGGGCTGTCCTTGTGGGTGCCACATGGTTTGGTGGTCCACAGCTTCCCGTGCCCTCGTACTCCCCTCCCCCCGACGAGCCTAGTTTAAAGCCCGCCGGAGGAGATCCGCCAACCTAGAAGAAAACACACGCTTACCTTTGGGGGACAGGTGAAGCCCATCCCAGCTGAGCATGTCCCTCGTCGTGATGTGCGGGTCATGGTCCAGGAAACCAAAGCCTGCCTTGAGACACCACTGCCGAAGCCGCCAGTTGGTCTCTCTGATGCAGTTCTCCTGCCGTCTTCCTCGTCCGGTCACTGGTAGGATGGAAGAGAAAACCACCTGGGCACTGAACTCCTTCAGCACGCCGCCCAGAGCACAGTAGTCCGCCATCAAGTGATCGGAGGTTCTCCTGGCCGCATCATTAGTACCCACATGGACTAGAACCATGGGGTAATAATTGGTGGGCTTGATCCTGGCCTGGATTACCTCCGTCACATCCTGAATCTTTGCTCCAGGGAGGCAGCATACCTCTCGTGCCGAGGGGTCCTGGCGACAGATGGTTCCTTCCGTACCTCTCAGGATGGAGTCTCCTATGACGAGCACTCGTCGCCTCCTCCTCTGGGTCATTGTGGATCTCTTGATCTGTTTGGAGTGTGAAGAACGTGGTGTTTCTTCTTGCCCAAGGGTGTCCTTCTCCCCTTCCATCTCCTGCAGGGTCGCCAGGGCCTCGTACCTGTTCACTAGTCGGACTGGAGAAGCTGGTACCGGTTCGCTGCATGCCGCTCCGGTCCTGGCTGTGACCGTCTGCCACTCTGCTGTGGAGGGTATTCCCCGGGGTGCTTCTTCAGTCGGTTTCCTCCCGCATCATAATGGTTGCAGCGGAGTCCTCTGTGGTTCAGTGGTAGAATCCTTGTCTACCACACAACACACCTGGGTTTAATTCCCAGACACCTATTAAACTACAGCCATGGAGGCACCAAACATCTGGACTCAATCTGGTCTTTGGATTCTGTCTCAGTGGCCTAAAGGGAGGAGGGAAGGTCTGGGCAGCCTCCACTCCTCCAAAAATTCTGCCCAGGCATATGCATTGAACGTCTGGGTGGCCCTCCTGCATACACCATGATCCAGGAGGATCAACAGTTGCCACTTACAATGGTTGCAGTAAAACCATAGTGATGGGTCCCAAACTTCAGAAGTGCCTACATGTTAGAAGACTGGATGAGTTAATTGTATTAAGTCATGGCTCTTCTCTTTGTACAGGTCTATCTATAGGTAGAGTTAAAGAATGAACAGTTTTTGTTTCTGGTATAAGAAACTGCATTCCATTCAGCTCAGTTTGGGAAGCATGGAGAAAGAGAAGTTAGTATGTCTAAGCAGCATGTTTCGATATTCTTAGATTGTAGACTATACAATGTTTTCTTCGTGGCACCTGTGTATAGTACCATGGTCACAGGCACATTATGGATGAATGAATAGATTTCAAAATCATTGTACCCCTCGAATAGGACTTTAGAGGTTGGAATTAAATATAACAAAGCAGCTAATGATGGAACACCTGGAGGTAAACAGTTGAAATAGAGGTTTCAGCGGTTGTCCGAATACATAAATATACTCACGAAGACTTGAATTTTACTTGACTATCAGTTCTTTACCTCATTTCTAATCTGTAATCTTTTTGCATATCTCTGCATCTTAGTCTGTCGTTAGGAATAAAGAAAAAAAATCTTTGGCAGATTACTATATTTTGACAAACTATACAACTGCCAGGTCTTGAAATATACTTTTGGCTTCTGAAAGAGCGATGTCTGATGTTTGTCAGACAATAAAGAACTTTTGAAAGTTAAAGTTCTGAGTGGCAATTCAAATGGTTGTAGCAAGAACCTCAAAAATTTGGCATAGCATTGTTGCACATATTTGTTACCCCCTCTTTACCTTAGGGTGTTCAATTAATGTAAAATGATAAATGGCATTTCTTTTTTTAAAGGTTGTGGGGAGATATTTAAAGACAGTGATCTTAAAAAATTAAATACAATTTAAAAATCAACAGTATTTTTTTCAGTCCTTAACAGCAAATGACAAACTACCTTATTAACAAATCATATTTAGTTTGAAAAGATAATCATGTACATGTCCATCATCAGGACTTAAAGACTTCTTTCTCCCTTGAAAAAATCCAGATGCGTTCACATTTTCACTTTAAGGCCCACCGAGCCTCGTACATCTTACCTAGGGCTTCCTTGATCCGAGTGCTTGCTGGTACTTGCCTTACCATCGCAGGTGGCCTTCCAGGAGGTCTTCCCACGCACTGCAACCTGCCCCTTCTCGCCTGCCACGACTTGCATCTTTCAGTGTGTGGGGCTTCATGCAGCGCGGTTGCCCTCGTCGGTCACCTGCTTCTTCGATGTCTTCTGCGAGGCTCCTCCTCCCCTGCACCTCGCCCTTTACCCAGCCTGACGGATCTTGGCTGTTTCTGTGGTTGGCAGAATATCCCCTAGATACTTAAACAATGAGCTCACCTCTCGTTCCAACTCCCTGCCTCCATCACCTCAGCCCCTTCTAATACGGGGAAACACAAAACTCCCTCCAGAACTCAAACGAAAAGCTCAATGAGCCTCAAGAGAGGCATAACCCTGCCCCTCTTGGGCTTCCTTATGGAGCCAACAGCCTCTCTATCCCTCCGCTTGTTGACAGGGCCACCTGCCCGTGGCTCGGTTCTGTGGCCCCTCTCCGCCTATCCCAGCCTCACGCCACCCCTTCTCCGGTATCCTACCGGCGTGACCCTCTGTCTGGGTCCCCTGGGAGTAGTGCCTCTGTCTCTGGGTCTTCCCCGAGCTGCAGCCCTCTCTCCGGGTCTTCCCCGAGCTGCAGCCCTGTCTCTGGGTCTTCCCTGAGCTGCAGCCCTCTCTCCAGGTCTTCTCTGGCCCGTTGACCTATCTGCGCCGCTGGGGCTCTTACCGTTTCCTCTTCTGGCTTGCCTGCAGCTGTCGTGCTGGCCTCAGGTGCTAGCTCACCCCCGGGTGCCTTTAGTTCCCCGTGGTGAGCGCGGGTAGTCACCTCCGGCGTTCTGCACCTCCAGCTGACTCCACCGGCCAGGCTCCCTCCCGGCAGCCGCCTGCGCGCCCTGCTCCTTTTCACCGCCGGCCTTTTTATTTCCACTGTCCGGCGATTGGGAGTGATGTCATCCGCCAGCCGCAGGTAACTTAAGGCGTGATCTACGCCCCGCGCAGGCTTCTCCTGCCGTCCCTGCTCCTCCTCCCATCCTGCGGTGAGCAAGTTACCTTTTTTTATTTTCCTTTTCTCTGTTCTGCCTCCGGCTCCTAGCCCTGGGGCTCCCCCTGTGGACTCGGGAGTCTCCCCGGTCTTTCTCTCCCTGTGACATCCAGCTCTTCCTTTCTGACATCCCATCTGATACTTCCTTTCTGTGCCTTTTCCTAATTGCTTCTTATCTAATCTAATTCATCCATGCTTCCCCCCCCCTTCTCTGCAATATATCTGTGCCCTCACCCCTCTCTCCTTTTATCTGAATCTCCTCAGTCTTTCTCTCTTCCTCCCCATTTACTGCACCATTGTTAATTTCTTTTCTCCCCCATTTCTGTCTTGCTTACATTTAAACAAAAGTAATACTCTTCAAAACATCTTATCCCACTGTTTCTCCTTCTGCTGTCACCTTTTGTAGCCCTTTGTTGGTCCCAATACATTCTGAGATACAGCAGTATACTATGGATTTGGAAATAGGGCATAAGTTGGATAGTTAGGCAGCGTAATGTGCATGGTAACGCTCAGTCTGAGCATCAAGAAATTACTTTTTAGAAAGACAATATCTCTGCCTTCCTTTCGGAGCCTTAAGATTTCATTTCCTACCATTCGCTGCCCCCTCCCCCCCACTTTTTTTAAACTCTTGGGGCCTTGCCTTGCATTCAAGATATGATTTACTGTAAGAATTCTGTTTTATTCATAGTTATTGTTTCTTTAGTTCATATTCAAATACATGTTTGCCTCCTTGTGTATGCTAACCAAAAGTTTCCTGATGTTACTTAGAAATAATGTGATACATTGGAAAAAGGCTTAAGCACCTATCATGAAGTGGGGCTGATAACTCAGTCCAGACCCCGTTCCCATTATTGTGTCCATATTTTGCCAATGGCTTATAAGACACAAAATGAAGAAACACTCAGAGAAGCTGGTACTGGAACCCAGGTCTTCTGCTTCCTAGGTTCATAGAATCACAGAAAATGAGGGTTGGAAGGGACCTCAGGAGATCATCTAGTCCAACCCCCTGCTCAAAGCAGGACCATCCCCAACTAAATCATTCCATTAGGGCTTTGTTGAGCCGGGCCATAAAAACCTCCAAGGATGGAGATTCTACATCCTCTCTGGGTAACCTGTTCCAGTGCTTCACCACCCTCCTAATGAGAGAATTTTTCCTAATATTCAACCTAAACCTCCCTTGCTGGAACTTGAGGCCATTGCTCCTTGTTCTGTCATCTGTCACCACTGAGAACAGTCCAGCTCCATCCTCTTTGAAACCACTGTTCAGATAGTTAAAGGCTGCTATCATATCCCTCCTCAGTTTTCTCTTCTCTAGGCTAAATAAACCCAGTTCTCTCAGCATCTCCTCAAAAGTCACGTGCCCCAACCCCCGAACCATTTTTGTTGCCCTCTGTTGGACTCTCTCCAATTTGTCCACATCTTTTCTGTAGTGGGGGGACCAAAACTCCGAGGGGGGACACAGTACTCCAGATGTGGCCTCACCAGTATAGAATAGAGGGGAATAATTACTTTTCTCGGTCTGCTGTCAATGCCTCTACTAATGCAGCCGAGTATGCCATTAGCTTTCTTGGCAACAAGGGCACGCTGCTGACTCGTATTCACCTTACTGTACACTGTAACCCCCAGGCTTTTTTCTGCAGAGCTGCTGCTTAGCTAGTCAGTCTCCAGGCTGTAGCAGTGCATGGGATTCTTCTGTCCTAAGTGCAGGAGTTTGCATTTGTCATTCTGAATCCTAGCCCTACCCTCCAGGGTGTCTACTACACCCCCCAGCTTGGTGTCATCTGCAAACTTGCTGAGGGTGCAATCTATCCAAATCATTAATGAAGATACTGAACAAAACCAGCCCTAGCACTGACCTGTTGGGCATTTCACTTGATATCGACTGCCAGCTACACATTGAGCCATTGATTACTACCTGTTGACCCTGACAGTCCAGCCAGCTTTCTATCCACCTTACAGTCCATTCATCCAACCCATACTTATTTAGCTTGCTTACAAGAATGCTGTGGGAGATGGTATAAAAAGCCATGCTGAAGTCAAGGTATATTATGTTCACTTATTTCCACCCATCCACAGAGCCAGTTATCTCATCATAGAAGGCAGTCAGGTTGGTGAGGCATAACTTGCCCTTGGTGAATCAACGCTGACTGTTCCTAATGCCCTTCTCCAAGTGCTTAGAAATGGATTCTTTGAGGACCTGCTGCATGATTTTTCCAAGGACTGAGGTGAGGCTGACTGGTCTGTAGTTCCCTAGATTCTCCTTCTTCCTTTTTTTAAAGATGGGCACTATATCTGTCCTTTTCTAGTCATCTGGGACCTCGCCCAATCACCATGAGTTTTCAAAGATAATGGCCAGCGGTTCTGCAGTCACATCAGCCAGCTCCCTCAGCACCCTCAGATGTATTGTATCCCTCCACATGGACTTGTTACACATCCAGCTTTCCCAAATAGTCCCTAACCTGTTCTTTCACCACTGAGGGCTGCTGACCTCCCCAAATTGTGCTGCCCAGTACAGTAGTTGGGAGCTGACCTTGCCTATGAGGACTGAGGTAAAAAAAGGCATCGAGGACTTCAGCCTTTTCCTCATAATCTGTCACTAGGTTGCCTCCCCCATTCAGAAAGGTAGCCACATTTTCCCTGATCCTTTTCTTGTTGCTGACATACTTGTAGAAACCTTTCTTGTTACCCTTTAAGTCCCTTACTAGCTACAGCTCTAACTGTACTTTGGCCTTTCTGACTTCATCCCTGAAGGTTACAAATTAATGTTCCTCCTTGCACTGTTTTTCTAGCTGCTTTACTCTTACATTGTTAACTGCAGCATGGACAGCCTTAACATGAAGGTGTACCCCTTTCCAAGCCTTTTCTCTAGTTCATTGGCCTCTATTTTAACAGAAACTTCTTTGCTCCCCTGCAAAGTATACCAGATCAGAGTTGGCTCAGACCCTGGGATTTTCACTTTGCTTTCCAACAAAGGGTCATCTATAGTCATCTAAGCATGACTCACGTAATCAGTCTCCTGCCATTTCATGGACTGGGAGCATTATTTCACAGCAAGCTATATACTTCACATATTCTTCCTTATCAAGTACTTAGATTCAGAAGCTCTTTTTAATTCCAATATAAACTATATTAAATATACAAATAGCATATACTAACACTGAGTGCAAGCTCTGCTTTTGGGAGGAAAAATTAGATACAATATGCAAAATAGTAATATACAAGTTTCTTGAATGTCAAAATAAAATGTTCAGCTGTCATATATTTTTGGGGAAGCTGCAGAACTCAAAAGGTTCTTCTGCATGCTCTCTCCAGTCGCACATGAATCATTGTTGATAATTATGGAGTTGGCATCTACAGTTCATAATAAACTGCATTTCTAGATATATCAAGGAACAAACAAAACCATGGTAGAACTGTCAATTGAAAGTATAGAAATTAAGCCAGTTGTATAAGCTGTCTGTATAAATCACTATTTGATAAACATATCTGTTACTTAAATCATAGAAATTGGATTTATTCCGGCATGGTGTACCCTAAGATGCTTATTTTAAAATACATATCCTAATGTGATAGAATAATATTCCATCCTTTTCTACTCTGAATATGCACTGCTTGGATGAACACAAGAGTGAAGAGTGACACAGAAACAGAAATGCTTTGCATTTAAGTGCTTTAAAATTGAAGAGTTAATGAAAAACCAAACAAAGTTTCGGTATTTCAATCGCCTTGTAATATAGTTCATTGAAGCACATCAGACATGCCTGCTAGATGAGTCTCATGCCAGTCTCTCTGTTGAAAACATGTCTTATTTAAAACAGTTTTATAAAAACCAAACACTACACCTGTATAACTTACTTATAGGGATGTGTTTATCAAGTTTACTCAAGTCTCTTGTTCTGTTTGAGGTGGTTAATTCCAGCTAAACTCACAGTTCATGTGTTCTTTTAGATTTGTATTCTGAAGTTCTACAATGTCTCATAGTAAATCTTCCATATGCAAATTTGCAGATATAGTTAACCAAATATAATGTCCATTTGTAAATCGATTGTAAATATAGAATACACTGAAAGATATAATAAAGATTTCAGGGCAAAAATATATTGCTAAAACAAATTGGAAGGGATAATATTTTAAAACAAATGTTCCTCAACAGATGTACACTGGGTTATAGCTACACTACCTATTGCTTGCTTTCTCTCTGACCCTTTTAGATCTTGCATTCTTGGCTACACAGTAATATGGGATGAACAGACAGGGTGGGGGGCAGGGGGCAGCTACTCCTTAGGAAGTGGATAATGTAGGTTTGAAATATCACTCTGGTATTGAATCCAGATCTCTCAGTTCTGGGCAAGTACTCTTTAACATCTTGGCTGTCATATGAAAGGTGTGCACCAGTAACATCGGATCCTCCTCTTTCTTCTGCTGTGTTTTAAAAGGACAAGCCTGTCTCAAATTAATTAAGTGTCTAAGTGTAGGATGAGGTTTTGGCCAGTGAATCATAGGCCTCCGGCAGACGTAGCATTTATCAAACAATATGTACAATAATTGAGTGATAAATTGTAATATGCCACATGCTAAACCACTTTATCATACCTCAAAATGGCAAATCAACCACAAATATGCTCCATATATGCTGGGTGTTTTATATGGTGTTTTAATTTGGAGGTACGGCAGGTTATAATTTATAGCATGTCTAATACAGGTTTGGGATCTAGAATAAAATTCTTCAAAATCCAGTCACAGAACTGCATTTCTAAGTGTACTGTGGAACAAACAATACCATACGAGTACTGTCAATTGAACATATAGAAATTAAGTCAAACTTACAAGCTGTCTGTATAAATCACTATTTGATAAGCATGTAAGTTACTTGAATCATAGCAATTGAATTTGTTCAGGCATACCCTTCCAGCAGCCATGTTCAAACATAGGCACTTAACTCAGGGTTGTAGATGGGTGCCATGTTTAGAGGTGGGAAAGGATTTTGGACACTGCTTTCTCCTCAGTATATTGCCTAATTGGCTGGCTTAGGTATCTTTGCCCTAGTCAGCCTGCTGGATGTTATGAATTATACTGTCAAGTGCCTAACTCTTCCCACTCACTGTTTAGGGAAAATATATGCAAATAACTTAGGGTGGTGAATTCTGTTTCTAGAGCTCGATACCTAATAATTCATCAATCAGTATCTGTGTGGATCTTGGGTCTGTTCTTAAAATTTAGATTGACTGCATCACATTCAGTGTAATTAATCCACTGATTCATTTAAGGAGATTAGCATAATGTGACAGGGGTCATAATGATCAATGACAATATCAGTTCCCACTGGGATTTGTTACTGAGGTGAGAAAGGTCAGTGTATAAGGAAATACTACAACAACTGATCACCGTTATATTAATAACCTTTGTTTCCAAGTCCTGTGGCATTAGTTAAAACTAGTCTGTCCATGTGAGAGTTCTGCCAGTATCTGAGATTTTAAGAATCTGATATGAAAAGGAGAAATGTCTTTTTAATAAAAAAGATTAATTTAAATTCTAAGTATGCAGTTACTGAAAAGAATATAAACATTCAAACAACAAGGATTTTTAGGGAGGTTGAACAAATTATATCAGAGATGATGATCTGGCGGTGACTTGTCTTGTATGTATTCTTCTGCCAAAATACAAAAAAAAGCAAAAAAAAAAAAAAAGCGGGGGGGCAAGGTAGGAACACGGTCGGACGATAGTCTCACTGGTTTATAATAAGTAAGCCTACCTTTTGGAACTAGGTTGCCTAATGCTGACTCAAGTGTGGATATTTAAACAGAGGAAGATATGACCCAATGAGCCATAGCTATGCATAAATAACTTGTGGCAAAAAATAACTTTTGTTAGAACAAAAGGCAAGGGGGTTAAGGTTGTAAAGGCAAAGGGTTATAGTAATAAGAAATCATTGTTACCCATTTCTGGTTTGTGCAAATCCTGATGATTCCAATAACTGTTTCCATTCTTGAATGTTTTGGAGGGATGTCAATGTGAAGTGGGGGGGGGGGGGGGGGCTTGATGAATGAAATTAGAGGTTATTCTGCAGGTAGAGAACTGTGAGAAAAAGTAAAGAAACTCACAGGCCCAACATCCAAACTACCTTTTTCTTTTTGGTCTCAAAAAGATCCTGTCACTCAAAGTAGTTCACAGAGTCCAAAGGACTGATAGGCATACTTGAAATATAGCTCATCTACTATATGAACAATGTCAGGGAGAAACTTTTGAAAGGACAGCTAGGACAATGGGATCCCGATTGCCTTATCATCATTTGTTTGGGGAACTAATGCTGAACCCAATTTTTCTGTCATCTGCGTAGTCATGGTTACCACTGCAGTAGCTAAAAGTATTTCAATGCAACAGACACTCCAGCTAGTATAGATGTACCCAAGACAGGTTTATGTTAGGTAACTTGGGTTCATCTGTGTAGAAGCAGCAGCACAGGGCTCATAAGCTACCAGCCCAAAAAATAAGTAGATGCTGACATTAAGCTACAACCATGGGAAGAAACAGAGCACATAGCTGTATCTACACAAATTGCAGTGGCTGCAGCAGAGACCTACCTTAACTTGGGTGCTCACTCTGTTGCCAGCCTTGGTCATTTTCAAGGTTCCTAGGCCGAGCTGCAGAAGTGCATCTATGCAGAAGGCCCCAAAGCCAGTTTCTAAGTGATTGTAAATGACCAGCTTGGTCAGCAAAGTACCATGTCCATCTAAACCAGTAATGAGATCCAAGTAAACAGAGCACACAGCCTGAAATAAGATACTTTAAGGGAAGATTATACATTAAGTAATCCAAATCTATTATATTGTAACTTTAATAGTAGTGATTGATGTAACCCAAATGTATTAGATGCTATTTTCGTATAATAAATATACTTTTGTTAAGTTTCTTGGATGTAAAAAAAAAAAAGAAAAAAAAAAGCAGGCTTGTCAGAGAAGACCATAAACTAAAAAAGAAACAGAACAGTTTTGAGCATCATTTGACAGAGGTGAAGGAAAAGAGATAAGAAACCCTTCTTTTTACTTTCCCAAGGTGACAAATCCCAACTAATTGACATCCTACAGGCCCACAAGAGATCTGGTTCAGTCTAGTTCCAAAAATTTTAGTGAAACAAAGACGTTTAAATAAAAACAATCTCAGAGAGCATTTATTAGAATATTTAAAATAAGCTATCTATAAATACAGGGTATAGGCTGGAGGGAAATTTTGAAAACTCGGCAAATTCAAGACCTGCTGCCAATCTGCATGTCAGTTTTCTCCCCACTGTTGAGTCTCCCTCTCTGCTATAGGTAAGAATCTATGTTGGAGCAGGCAATTATTTCGGGTGAAGGGCTGCTTAACGAAATTTGGTGAGCTTCTGAGGGTCACCTGGGTAGCCTTGCCCCTTGACAGTTACCCTGGTCGCTGTTTTGGGACCAGAAGTCCTGCCCCTAACTCCTGAAAGTTTCCACCAGAAGTCCCTCCCTTTGCCCCCCAGAAATATTCCTTTTGGGAGGGGGGGTTACCATGTTAGAACCAGAAAAAACAAATCATACAATAAAAGTCAAACATCTACTATAACATATTTTCATTTTATTAAGAAAAATATTTTTGTCATGATTTGTGTTTGTGCATTGTATACACAGTGAATATATAATAACTCAAAAATAAATTCTTAGTCTTGTATATTGTGGGGGGGGTTTGGTTGGAGGGGGGTGTGTGTCTGTTAGGGTGTGTGTGTATGGTGGGGCATGGGTGTGTGTGGGGGGAGGTTGTGAGGGGGTGTGGCTGTGTATGGGGGGCAGTAGGGTGTGTTGCGGAGTTCTGTATATGAGGGGGCAAAGTGCGGGTGTGAGGGAGGGTGGAGATGTGTGAGAACCCCCCCCCCCACACACACACACACACTCCCCATGCTGCAGCAGGCAGAGGTTCTCGGGGCACTGGGGCCCAGCGGTGCATGGCATCAGCTAGTGCTGCATATTGCAGTGAGGAGCCCCTGGTGGGCTGTCTGTACTGCGGGTGCTCCCTGCTGTGCCCCCACACACCTGCAACATGGGAGGGAAGCTCCAGGCACTGGAGCCAGCTACCTGCCACTACTTCCTACTGCACAGGTCCCAGGAGTCCATGGGAAATCAGGGGCCAGGGCTCCCTTTAACTTCCCTTGAAGTCCCACGACCTGTGTGGCAGGAAGCTGCGCAGGTAGCTGACTCTAGTGCCTGGAGCTTCCCTCCCATAGCATGCAAGTGCAGGGACTGTACATGCATGGTGGGAAGTGCTGGCAATGTGGGGGCTGTGCCCCGCTGCGATATGCAGCGCTGGCTGGAGCCATGTGCTGCTGGGAAGCATCTCCTGTGCCAGGCACGAGCACCCCCGCCTGCTGCTGCTGCTGCCACTACCTACCAAGGTTGTGTACAACAGGCGAACTGTGGGGGCATTCCCACACCCCTCTACTCTCCCCAACACCCACATCATGCCCACCCCAGCTCTGTGCTGCCATCGGCCCCAGCCCCACACTCTGCACTCCTGTCCATATGCAGCTCCACCCTTACCCCAACCCCAACACTTCCCTACGTGCTACCCAGAGTGAGTGGGACCCTAAGGAAGTCATGCAGCCCTCCCCCCAGAAGCTGTGTGATGACCAGGCCAGGCCCTTCTGCCCACAAGGATGGGAGTAAGGCACAATAGGGTATGTTTGAGGGTGTGTACACATGGGCGCCTCACTCCTACCCTCGTGGGTGGAAGGGCTAGGCAGGGTACAATTAGTTGGTGGGCATTGCGGGCCGGGTGAAAGTATCTGGTGGACCAGATATGGCCCGTGGGCCATATTTTGCCCGCCTTAATCTGTGTACTGCTGTCATAGGTATCATGTTTATTTTTTTGTATTTTGATGTGTAAGCAATAAAAGGTCAGACTGTAGACCTGTTTCTTGCCTCTTTTATCAGCAACCAACCTGCAAATTTACCTGTAATCCAGATACCACCTCTTGGCAAGGATTTTTGTGGGTGATATATTTTATTGGACCAACCGTATGGTTGGGTGGACATAAACAAACTTTCAGCTACCATAGTACCCTTCCTTAGGTCTTTTGCTTAAACCTTGAAACACAAGAGCAAAGTGGGCAGGAAGCAGTGAACATCAAGATGAAAAACTTGCATTGTTTAAACACATCTTAAAATATCAATCTGTCATAAAAGCCGTACCTGATAAAAGAAAGCAAGAGGATTGGACTTTTATCTGCAGTCCCCAAGTGTCTGGGAAAATCTGTAAAGCCAACAAATTGTTTTGTGCTTGGGTCTTTTTTTTTTAATATAGCATTAGAACAAATTGAGTGAGGCCTCTTATCTAACTTTAAAGTGTTCTCATTTGTCTATTTGCAGCACATCTAGAAAATTTTTTAAGTGTTCTTATGATTATTTTAAGAATATTGACGAGCCTGTAAATTTACATGAGTGTGGTTGTAAACAGTCACCTGTGTGGCAATGATGCAACCTTCATTGTGATGAAATGATATCAGTTCATCACATCATATTGATTTTGTATTTAAAACCAGTTAAGGCCTTCCTGAATCTCACTAACAGTGTAACCCTAATACTTTTTTTGTATTCTTTAACTGTCAAGACTATATATGATTGCAGAATTTTTTATTTATACCATGAAGATAAATGTCATAACTTGTGTTTCTGTTCATTTTTAATAATCCCTACAAAGCATAACACTGAATTCTTTTTTTTTTTTACTTTAATTCCTTCCACTTAGTTCTTCCTGAATGGCTGATAATAATCTGATGGTATTATTGTACCAGTAATATCAGTTTTATTTAATAAAAGTCTACTTAGATGGCAGAAGGAGATAGTGGTTGGATAGTGGAGGAGAGAAGGAATAAAACACCCAAGAATTGCATGGACATTTCAAGAAGCAAGAATTTTTGTGATATATTTATTAGACCAACTGTATAGTTGGGAGAGTTGTTGTGCAAGCGTTCAAGCATCAGGTGTCCTTCTAGAGGTCATCAAGTGCTTGTACGCAGCTCTTCCAGCTATATAGTTGGTCTAAGAAAAGATATTGCAAAAAAAATCCTCGCCTTAGACTTTCTTGGACCAGCATGCGTATATAACATGCAAAGCCCTACCCTGGATGTCTTAGACAGGCACAGTTGGGAAAGTAGTTTCATATTCCCATAGAATATAAAGCCAAAATAAACCATTATGGTCATTCAGTTATATCTTTCATAGCACAGACCATTGCACTTCCCTGCATTAATTCCTGCAGCAGAGGCCAACAGCTATGTTTCAACTGGAGCATATTTTTTTTTCCAAGGAAGGGTACAGGAGCCCTGAACTTATAATCTTGATTTTATAGATATTTTATTGTGATGGAGAACGTACCAGTCCCTGTTTCCCATTACTAAAAACCACAATTTCAGTTGTGTCCTTTATTTCAAGTCTGAATTCCAGCTAATGGAAATTGAACACTTTTGTCTTCCAGATTGAACAGCTCTTTGCTATTGGATTTCTTTTTATGACATAGATATTTTATAGATTGTAATTAATTCACTCCTTAACTTTCTTTTTGATAAACTAAATAAATTAAGTTCCCAGAGTCTTTCATTCTAAGGCTCATCTTCCCACTTAATCATTCTCATGGCCCTTCTAAACTGTCTCCAATTTTTCAATATCTGACTTGAAGTGCAGACACCGTGTTGTATTGCTTAAAATTATTGCAGCATAGACAATGTACTCAGTGCTGTACAGGATACACAGTGAATCCAGTTTGTTATAAGGAGCTTACCAAAGACAAAGACAACTATTTGAATGTTTAGGAACTAGTATCAACTGACTTTTGTAGGTGGAGCATGTTACAATGTTTATTGTCTATCGCTTCTTGTTAATAAGTTCGTGTTTTAAATTTCTGAAGCTTTTGCCAAAGATTAAGAAATTGGGTTACATTTTTTGTCAAGTTAATCACTACCTTAAGTTGTACCTTTTCAGAAAAGTTAAAGCCAAAATGCTTTCGCCATTTTCAAGATAGAGTTGGGGAAATAGAAGTAGTCTTGACAATGTTAACATGTTTACCCCAGCATACTCACCACCTAAGCCCCCTTCTTCCCCCTTCCCACACACATGAAGTGTTAAAGAAATGATAGATGTCAGGGTTATGGTCCAAGCAGTGCAGTATTTTGGAATCTCTATACAAATGCACATCAGAAGGAGTGCCGCCACATTCTGAACCAGTTGTAGGGCAGCCCCACGTAAAATGCATTGTAGTATCTAGACTTGAGGTAATGATGGCACAGATGGCCAGAATTTAAACTGAAACAAAGGGTAGCACTCACCAGCTGGAGCTGGTGAAAGGCACTCCCAGATACCATCTCAACTTGAAGATCCAGGTGCAGGACAGGATTGACGAACACCCCAAAGCTGTGATTCTGAGCGACTCAGAGAGACAGAACTCATTGAATGATGTCTCCCAATACTGCCCCCAAATCAAGCCATCTGGATTCACCTTCCAGTGATTCACCTGCATCCAATCCCCAACTGTAGCCAGGCACTAGAAAAAGACAGAGACCAGTAAAATCGTTAATCTGTCTGCAGCCTTGAGTACTGATCTTCTCAGGATGCAAAAGCATTTTTGTGTGTACAACCTCCAAATGCATGTCTATTTTTAGAGCCTTAAAGAGATGCTTAGTTTTTAGATTTAAAAAAAACAAACCCATAGCATTTTTAATATTGTTTGCTGTGAGATTTAATGTTTTTGTAATGAAAGTAAAACATGCTCATCCAAAGTACGCTGTTCACTATATGTCTATTTTTTTTAAATAATGTAGTTATAAGAAGTACCCATATCATCTTATATTTTGAATTTTTACCTCCCGCAAGCTAGACCGATTTGGCCTGGCTCATACCTAAAATCTCAATAAGGATAAATAAGATGGTGCAGGAACAGGTGATGGTGATCATATAGGTGTCACTCTTCCCTTAAAGTCTGTCCCAAACTAAAGCCATAGTGTTGTGCTGGGGAACTATATTGCTGGAGGCATCTTTTTTGAGACAGATAAAATAGAAGTCATAAGTATTCAGTCATTAAATATCACAAGGAACTTTTCTCAAGGGAAGTTGGTTAAAATATGGCATAATGTTTAAATTCCTAGGTAATTATAGTCTCCCCGTGGAATGTGTGTTCCTTTACCATTTCAAATAAATACTCTATTAATTTCCTGTCCCAAACTGTTGAGTGCTTTAATGATGTTACGTTAAACCACATAAGCTGCTATCTCTCAGTAGTTAAGTGGCTCACTGTGTCAATTCTGCATCAGTTAAAGTTTGTGAATATTTTTAGATGAATTTGTTGTATTCCTAATGCAAACAGCATTATAGTATTTGGGGCCAATTTTTTGAAAGTGCATGTGCACTTTACGTATTGCTGCTTAAGAATATGCAAACTGCGATGCATCTGCTCAGACACTGTTTTCTGAATGCAGCTTTGAGATAATGATCCTAAATACATTAGTGTGTGCCCTTTAAATACCTGAAAATTGATTATTTTTAAACTCTAAACCAGTCTTTATCTTGGTATAGTTATGTTGTTCCAAAACCAAAAATAATGTGAGAATATATTGGAAATAGTCTTTGGTTCAGAAGAATGAGTCTTTGTAGTTATTTTCCTAATTGTATTTGAGTTCTACCTAATTTTGAGTGAGCTTCTTTCCAGTTTGTACACTTGACTTACCGAAATGTGTGATGTAAAGCAAATATCAACAAATATTGTTTTTAAGAATGAGATTTTTTTTTAATTGATTTTACAGGTTGATCCAAAAGAGCTAATTAAAATTGTCACAAAGCATGTTACTCAGCGTGACTGTGCAGACTGGCCTGAAGAAATAGCAGCTTTGATCAACCAGTTGCACTATTACAATGAACGGCTGCTAGACTTCACCCAGGCTCAAATTCTTCAAGGCCTTGGCAAAGGAGTGGATGTTCAGAGATTTACAGCAGATGGACAGTACAAGAAAGAAACTATACTAGGCTTAGCAGAGTAAGTAATGCCTGCTGTGATAACACTTTTGTTTTACTTATGTGGAAATATTTAAGATTAAATACAAGAAAGTACTTTTTCAGCAGAACTGACCTTTAGAAGTATTTTTAGTTATTACTTACTCTTTAGATTTATTTTGCAATGTTGCTATAAATGAGTCATTTTCCTCCAGCCATTCTAGTCACCTAAAGTTTTTTTTCTAGCCAAGTGGATCAGTAAATTCAGGATTTTAATAATAAGGAGACTTCTGTCACCTGAGTTCTTTAACTACAATTTTGCAGCATATAAAAATAGGGAGACCATTATTAATGGGAGAACATAACAAGAAGGCTTTATTTTCCATTGTTAAATTTAAATAAGTTACAGATAAAACCTTTGATTTATTTATTTCATTTTTGCTGGCATATATTGCAAACATTTATGTGCTTTTTTTCCCCCTGAAATCTCATAAACTGTACTTAACAGTAAATCTCAAAGCATGAATTAGTAACATAATACTGTCAGCTGTTCAAAGTTCCTCAGGCAATTTTACTGTTGAATTTAAATTCTAGAACGTCTTTACCTCTAGTTTTGGATTTCTCCACAGTAAATGTCAGGTTACAGAGGCTGCATACTGACATTCATTTCTACCAGAAGAAATTTCTTAGGGTAGAAAAATAGCCCATTAGCCAAACTGGACAGACCTCCCAGCCCTGAGTCAGGAAAGCTTCATAGACAAGCTCTCCAGCCAGGGGGCAGTAGAGGGCTGCTTCCTACCCACCCCTGCACTTCGGGGAGCCCATGAATCGGTAGCCTGGGAAGGAGGCAGGTTTTCAAGTGGCATTTGGCAGCTGCTGAAAATCAGAACATCTGCTACAATCAGAACATTGGCAGCTTAATACCAGATTTCTAATACTTACTAACAAGTAAAGTACGTAGAGTAACCCTGAGAGGCACGTTATATGATCTTTTTCATTTTTAATTGTCCTGTACTATGCAAAAAGTTTGTGAAGAAAATATGTAAATACCTGTACTCTTTTATCCTGTACTTGGCTTGTGGCTGAATTTTTAATAGAACAGGGTCACCAAGTAATGCTGTTAAGCATGCTATCACTATCTAAGGGTCCTGTGCAGAAGCTTTTTCTCTAACTTTACTATGCTGCAACCAATAAACATTTTATCTGCATACAGATTTCATACAGACTGCATATGGATTGCATTAAAGCCGCTCTTAATTTTTCTATTCAAATTGCCTGTCCTTTATTTGCTTCCTCAAGGAGCTGATTGCATGCTGACAGATCAATTATGTTTTGTTTTCTTATTTGGGGCAATACATTCAATATGCAAATGTTTAGGATTCTTTATTTTGGATGAAGCATGCTTAATTACTTTCCTCTTTGCCTCTACACAAACTAGATATGAAGAGAAATTTAAGACAGTTCCTTTTACAGTACATATAGATTATTGAAAACACAAAGTAGAAGAACTAGTAAAAGCTGGATTTCGCAGTGCAGTTTGTTCCCTTTTTAGGCAATTGCAAAGATTCCATTAATTGGTTGTTCAGTTCACAGCTCCCTTGCTTTCATCTTCTCAAATGACCCCTAATCTGCATATACTGATGGAAATAACGTGCAAATTTAACATAATTATGGAGCATATTTTTTCTCGCTTATTTTCGAATCATCATAAAATGCCTCATGTTTTGTACCACTCCATAAGTACTGTTTGCAGGAACACTAACACTCAGAAAAGATGGTATCTTGTTTAAAAAAACAGCTTCCTGCTAATGTGTGTAATTTGCTTTCTAGCACTACTTTACAAACAAAATGGTGTCACTTATATCTTACATATTTGTTTACCATTTAGTGGCTATCCTGCAGGCAGATTTTAATTTCAAATTAAAAATATATTCAATATAGAATTAGGGTTTTTTTTTTCTTCTTTCTTGCCCTTTCTTGCACTGGGCACCCATGACAGTGATGGAAGAAATTGTGTATTGTTCATTTGTGTAGATGTATCCAGAGCACATAAGGGGACACTTGATATAGAACTCAATTTAAAAAGATTTTTCAGAATAAATAATATAGAACAAATAAACATGAAGTTATGGAAAATGGATCCTGTGATGCTAACTTGATATAATTTTTTAGTACAATGGACTAGTTTGATGGATGCTTTATTTATATAATTTACTGACACGTCAGTAAAGCATTGGTTTTAATACCACATAACATCTTGATTAAGAAACTAGATGAGACAGAATCAAAGTGGAGCACATTAAATGGATTAAATACTTGCTGACTGATTTTCAAAATGTGATTGTAAATAACCATGTATTTCTGGTGGAGCCTCAGCGTGAATTACTCAGATTATTTTAATTTTCAAAGAGTGCCAAAAAGGGGTTTAAGTGCCATGTGTTCCACATCTCAGTTTAAGGGCTACTGGTCTAAAGACTAAGGGTCTAAATGTTTGTATGCCTTGTAAGAGACTGCAATAAATACCTCAAGCTTCTATACTCTGAAATAAATATTAATCAAGAGGAAGATTTTCCAAGGAACAATGGGTAGTTGAAAATCCACAGGTTTGAATGCTAAACTTATCTACATGTCTCTGAAAATTTCCTCCCTAATATTTTAATGTACATTTATGTATAGGAAATCTTATTTGTTGAGTATAGCTAGTTAAAGAAAGCTATATTTTTTGTGTTTGAATTTACTGGGATTAAGTCAAGTAAATTAACACTAATCTGAGTTGAGGAGGGAAAATGTTCCATTAAGTAACTGTACCTTTTCTAGCTGAAGTGTTTTCCTCATTGAGTTATTTCTTAACAGGGTAATGCAATTATTAGTTTTTTGATTTTTGTTCTTTCTCTTTTTTCCTTGGCTCTTTCTTAACAAGAACCCTAGAAGAAAATGTATACCAGATCGCTCTTTCTTTGGCTCAGCGTTACAGCGTTCCACTTTGGGAAGTTTATATGACCCATCTGGAGTTTCTGTTCACTGACAGTGGGTAAGTGTCATCTGAACTCATTTGCAGCTCTGTTCCATGGGGTATATTCCCTTCCAAGCGAACATGGCAAACTGAAGCAGCTGTTGTTTATTACTAGCTTTGAAATTTGCTGTATTCTCACATAGCCCATTTAAAATGAAAGAGTATTGAAAATCCGGCCTTCCTTAATTACCTAAAAAAAAAAAAAAAAAATACGAAAAAAGAAAACCAGGAGGTATAACAGGCTCTTTAAGGAACCAGAATCTTGCAGGTGCACCGTTCCTGTTTTTACTAGTCTTTTGGGACTTTGAATCAATATGCAGTCTAATTTTTTTTCTTCTTTTGTTCTTTTTATTTTTACATAAGCCATGACACCCACTTCAAAACACAGGGCATTTTTTCCCAAGCTAAGTTTTAAAATCTTCTTCCAACATCCCAATACATTATTTCATGTGAGTGGCAGTTGGTTAGTGACTGAGACGTTACTTGATGTGTCACATTTTGAAAATATGTTTTTGAGCAGTTCTAAATTGTGCTCTGGCTACGATAGCAGCTGGAGTGTCCAGGTTTCCCATTCCTTCCTTCAGCTGCCGTTTCCTGCCTTTGCCCCAGGGAGCAGAGCAGTGCATAAGCATGAGGAGCTGAGCATGAGTCCAGGGCCTTGTTGGGAGGAAGGGGCAGGGGCAGGGTTAGTAGCGGGGAATCAGGGTTGTTCTCCATGCTATAGGTGGGGAGGGGGAGGGAAGTATATGTGTGGTGTGCCTGGTGCAGCCCACACAGCATACAGCCCCCAGGGGCTTAGGAATTTGACAGCCCTGCTATAACCCATAGGATTACATGAAGGTCCATTGGTTACTACATCCATTGCTAACAGAAAAAAGCATATAATAACGAGTGCAAGAAAATGTATTATTAGTATTTATGTTGCTAATGTTTATATGCATCAAATGCTACTAAATATAAATAGCCTACTGGTACAGTATTAATGTCAGTTTAAAACGAATGCAGTGTGATGCAGCCTCACAAAAGGTGAATGCGGTTTTGGGCTGCATCAATAGAAGCATTGGGTGCAAGACATGGGAGGCGACGGTGCCTGTCTACTCAGCACTAGTTAGGCCACATCTGGAGTATTGTGTGCTGTGCTAGGATTTGCATTTTAAAAAGGAGGTGGAGAAGTTAGAGAAGGTCCAGAGGTGGGTGACAAAGATGAACAAGGGCTTAGAAGCCAAGTCATATGATAAAAAGCTGAAGGAACATGTTCAGCTCATGGAAAATGTATTTAAGAGGGGACATGATAACAGTCTTCAAATACTTGAAGGGCTGTCATAAAAAAGGAAAGCATCTTTTTTCTCTTGCTGCAGACAGGGGGATGCTGGCCAGTGACTTGAAGTGGCAGCAAAGTAAATTTAGTTTGTATATCTGGAAAAACTTCTCCACTATTAAAATAGTGAGGCAGAGGAATAGACTGCCTAGGGAAACTGTGGACTCTCCATCATTGGAGGTGTTGAAGAAGAGGTTGGACAGCCACTGGTTGAATATGATCTAAGTGTAGTTATGCCAATTTTCTACCATAGGTATTTCCCATTCATCTAGGCTTTGCTAGTAGTTCCCCCACACCTCCCTCTTTGCTGTATGTGTCAGGGTGTTTTTAAGCCTCCCGAGAGGCATTGAGTGTTGGCTAAAGCTAAGGCTAAGGACGTCAGATGAGGTGTGCCAATTTCTCCTGCTAGGTGCAAAGCCAGAAGTTCCTGGCTAGAGGATCTTGCCCCTCTGCTCAAGGTCAGACCAATCACCATATTTGGGTCAAGAAGGAATTTTCTGCATGGCCAGATTGTTGAGTGTTGGGGATTTTTCCTCCCTCTGTAGTGAGGGGCATGGCCCTCTACCTGGGACCACTTGAGCATACATTAATAACATTTAATAGAAGCAGGACATTGGCTGTTGTGTCTTCTCTGCTTTACCTGTGGCAGATTAGGAAATTAGGTCTATGTTGTGTCAGGGTTGAGAATAATCTTATGTAGAGTTCAGATTACAGTTGTGTCGGATGGCTTGGATAAGGTTGATCCTGCCTCAAGCAGGGGGTTGGACTAGATGACCTCTGGAGGTTCCTTCCAAGCCTTCATCTCTATTACTCTACTCTACTTTTAATATTTGTAAAAAGATTTTTTTTATTATTGTCAGAAATTAGTCATTGGAGATTTACACTCTCAGTAGATACACGTTTATATTACAATTCACTTTTCATGATGAAATGGCATTAGGGAAGCATTTGGCTTACATTAAGCTAGTTGCATACATAGTGTTTGCACACACATGCAGTAACCTCAACTGTTCCGTATAGAATCAGACTCAATGGTTATCTCTCCATGGCTCCATTTAATGAGCAAGTACTGGTAAATATTGTAGTATTAATACTTTTAACCACCATAGTTCTATTCAACTGTTTTACAAAATCATCTTTCAGCAAAATGCTTTACAGCAGCATTAAGGAATGGGGTCATGGGTAGAATGCACTGCCAGGTTCTGATATGCCATGCTTCTGGAAATAATTTCTAAAACCAGAGCTGCTGCTACTTATCACTTCAAACCAACAAAAAATTATGAGGCTGGCAAATGCTATCTACTTTAAAGATGGGAAACAGAAGCCGTGATTAACTATACTACTTACCCTTATAGTACATTCATATGTCATGGGCCCCTGGTCATACATAACACTTAGAACAGTTAAATATGTTTTAAACCTGAAGTGAACAGATCTGTTAAACTTGCTTGAAGCCCCTCAGAATAGTTAAAACATGTCCCTGGAAAATCTGTGCTTGTTCTGTGTACATCCTTTTATAGCATCTGGTGAAGTGAGGTCTAGCTCACAAAAGTTTGGACATCTCTGATTTAGTTAGTCTATAAGGTGCATCTCTATCAAGCCTTCTGCTTGGCTTCAGACTAACATGGCTGACTACCATGGAAAATCCAGTACTGTTTTGAACCAATTCACTGTGAACTAGTTCACTTTCATGTTTGAACCACATAATATAGGGTGGTTCAATTACTGCATTGCTCCTCACTCCACCCCTTCCACTGCTGCATGCAATTGCCCATTCTAGTACACAGCCAGAAATCTACCACCCCCATGTCCTTTTCCCCCTTATGTTGGCAAATTTTAATCATTGAGCTCCTTTTCATTGCTTTATTAAATAAAAAACAATCTTAAAATCAATGTGCCCCCACTCCATACTTGACTGAATCTCCTCATTGTGTTTGCCCAGCCCCTGGGAACCAAAAGCATGAGCACCTGCCTTACAAGTCAAGCTTTTGTCAGTTTTAGGTTATAGAATTTTATTGAACTCATGCAAAAGGAAACCAAAAACATGAAAATTCTCCCAGCTGCACATCATCTACTGCCTGGTACCTCAAAGCATGGGTTCAGGCCCTCCCCTCTCACTTGTCCGCTGTGAGGAATGCTGGGCTAGGTGAAGCAGTTCCCCATCAGTGACATTTAGAAAAAGTTAAATTACTGTGTTCCCATACCCTCATTATTTCAGGATGTCAGTGGGCACATCTACACATGCACTTTAATGTGCATTAGCCTATTTTAATGTGCATTAAATCCTCACAAAAAGTGCTCTATTGCTAATGCTCTTTAAAATGAGCTAATGCTCATTTTTCTAGTACTTCACAATAGAGGTACTAGATTTAATGCCCATTACCTGAAGCAAATTAATAAACATGTAGATGTGCCCAGTGTAAATTATTTAAAGAGCAAAAAAGGAGCACTCTCATCTGCTCTCATGACAGTCACAGCCAAGCTCGTTTCAATTTTAAAACATATTAGCTTTATATTTTAAATGTGTAAGCAAGCATAGCTTTTAGTAGTACTGTGCCTCTTCTAACGGCACTTGTTAATTACAGTTTCATTAAGCATGAGACAACATAAGAGAGAGGCATCTAGATTCTGAGGGGAGGCATGTGAAGATGCAGTACCATTCTGATTTTCTCTCTCTCAAAGCCTGAGAGAGAGAAGCTTAAGTTGCAACCTTATTAAATGTATTCAGTGTCTTAAAACAAATTACACATTAAAAGGGAAGATCCTGCTCTCCCTGTTAGGTGCTTAAATATAATCCTTTTCCACCCATGTAAAATACCTGGAAAATAGGGGTGCACCAATACAGATTTTTGGGGCTAATACCGATAGCCAATATTTAAGGAGGCACATTGGCCGATACTGATCTGATACAGCTGCCTCCAGGTGCTAAGTCTGTTGTGATGGAAGGGGAGGGGGAGAGAAGGCGTGTGGTGAGGCAGATCAACGCCACCTGAGGTGAGGGAGGGAGAGACCAGGGGCAGGTACTGCCTGGGGGGCGGGAGCATGGGATGGAGGTGCAGCTTGTCTGGAGGGCAACTCCTGCCACTGTTTGCACCCTGAGAGGGCGGGTGGGGGGTATGACCCCCAGATCTGCTCTGGGCAGGTGGGTGAGCTGGAGCTGGTGCCGCGTGGGGCTCTTCACGGTGGTGGTGGGCTCAGAGCAGGTGCTGGGAAGGGGGCCACAGCTCCCCCATATTTCACCGCAGCTCTGCTCCCAGCACTGCACTGCTGCCAGCTGCCTGGCGCAGTCCTGGCTCTTCCCAGAGTGTGGGTGGAGGTGGGACATGGAGCTAGGTTGTGCCTGGTAGCGCAGGGTTGGGAGCAGAGCTACAGCAAAATTTGGGGTGACTGCAGTGGCACCCTCTCTGAGTCCACCCCTGTCCAGGAGGGCCCTGCACTGCGCCGGCTCCAGCCCACCCTGTGCATATCGAGAGGCACTCCCCCTCCCGCCCTCCTAGGATGCAAGCAGCGGTGGGAGCCGCCTCCCTTCATGAGCTGTGCCTCTGTCCTGTGCTCCTGCCTTCCATGGGCAGTGCCCCCTCCCTCCCTCACTGCAGGGGTGTTGATCTGCCCCCTCCCCCCCCCCCCGCATCCCTTCCCTTCCCCTTCCTCATCCAACTTACCAGCTGGAGGCAGCTCTCCATGCTGCTGGCTCTGCTCTGTCCTGTGCTGCGGCTGTGTACAGCATGGGCATTTATCGGCCAAATTATTGGCCCCATTGGGCCAATATCCGATGCAGCAAATTTTCTTTATATTGGTACCGATCCAATATCGAACTGATGTATGGTGCACCTCTACTGGAAAACATTAGCACATCCATTTTTCTAACATGCCCTCATCTTAGTTTTAAGAATAAGTCACAAAATGTGGGGTTTTTTAAAATCTTTTTTGATAAGGAAGAAGTAGGATCATCAATATATTTCAGTTAGGTACCCAGGAGGCGGATTTTGATATGGCCCTCAGGATGAAAATGTAGATCTACTGAGGTGAATGAAGAGGCCCCCCAGTGGCTTCACTGGGGCCAGAATTTAAAGGTTTTTTGCTGCAGCTTCTACCATTTTCTTCATTGTGTCATTTGCAAATTAGAATTCATAGGAGGCTTCAGTCAGCAAAATATAAAATAAGGTCCTTTTTTCGAAATGAAATGCAACAATTTATCTTAATTTGATGTATAATATCATAAGACACCCAAGAACAAGCTTTTGTTGTACCATAATCTCATTTTAAGGATGATTGACAGCATGTGGCTATTGCAATATATTTCAATTTGGGGATTATGGTATTAATAATGCATACTGTATTGTTTGTTAATGTTGAAATGAAGGCAAGTTTATTCTAAGAGGTACTCCAACACGCACGATTTGTATAAGCCACTTCCTGGACCGAATCTTAAAATGCTCACATACTTTACACATACTAATCTAGTAATCGTTCCTTTGATTAATATATGGCAAATAATCCTATGGTATTCTGTTGTGCTTTGAATTAGACTTTGTGGTGATTACATACATTAAAATTACCTTTGAAGTTCTAAAGGGAAAGAAAACTGCTCCTTTCTATAGTAGCTACTGAAAAGGGTGCTTGATTACACAAATCTATAAAATGTGTAGGCACATTATAATTTAAGGAGCAGGAAGATTTTAATATCTATCATGTCAGTGAACTTATTCACATATCTGTCTTGACAAGATAATTAAACAAACTGCAGATTTAAGCAAGTTTCATTGTGGGCCCAACTGTGCAAACAGACTACAATCATTTTCCTGACAACATCCACAGTAAACTTTATATATAGAACACTTTATAAAGAGACTAACTCTCCTTCATAAGTAATGGCTCACTTTCTTGTCAAAAGTAATCCCCCCACCCCCAGCACTGTAGAGTTAGTACAGCTTTGTAGGAGCAAAGTGGATAATACTGCTATAAACATTTTTGTCACTATTGTCAGGTATGTACCAAATGTAGAAACTATTATTACAATAAAAGTATAGCCTCATTTTCCTTTTGAAAGATTCTTTTTGTAATGCCTATAAAAGGAAAATCATCCGATATAAAAAAATCTTCATACTGTTTCTACAGAGACAGTATACAAAAAAGAATTCCATTTTAAAATTGGAAAATGGGCAACTGTTATTAATAAAATCAGATTTAATCTGTAATATTATGCTTATTAAGGGCTTTAAGTGATTATACATAGAGTTGGACTGTACTGCTCTGAGTTTGCTCAGTCAGTCCATAAGTAACCTTCAAACCTGCAGTCCACCATGGGTGATAGGAAGATGATTACTCTCTTGGAAAACATGTTAGCATTGCTTTTCAGTAATTCATTTATGTTATAGACAATAAATGCTTTTGCTGTTTAAAAATAGCACTTCATAATATGAGAGGCTATTAAAAATGTCTTAAATTGTAAAAGCTTAATTTTTTTACAATTGTAAAAATTTAAAAAACCCACAGATTTGTTCAATGATGATCTACTTTTTTGCAAGAGACTAAGAAATCCATTAAAAGAGTTAATTATCATGCAAGTGGTGACTTAAAGCTAATTTATACCTTCACTTATGTCAGTGGAATAAATCCACTCATAGAAGGTAGAAGTCTGAGGATTTCTGGTGTGACTAATATGACGGCCTAAAAATTATACTTAAAATTAATGAATAAAAAGCATAGCCCTTTTCCTTTTTGAAGGAGTGGGAAGTATCAAAGGATTTCTTAGATGTTTGAGACCATTTTTTTTACTCTGTATACTTAAGTACGAGAAATAATATTCACTATTCACTCTTACAGAAGTCTAACAAAATTAAACATTTCTGTGTGGGGGTGGTTGAAAAAAAGGTATTGCCTCCCCTACATATAAATGCAAGAAGCATTTTTTACCTTAAGGCCCCGGCACATGTTCATTTAAAGGTGCTGTGGGATCTGATCCCCAGTGTATGGCGCCTTAAATTGAACATGCGGTAGGTCCAGACCCAGAGCCAACAATCAGATGATAGTTGGCTTTTCCCCCAGACTACACCGAGGCTGGTTTAAGCCCGACTGCAGTCCCAGGGCTGGAGTTGGCAGTGAGCACAGTGTCAACCCTTGGGCTGGAATTACCACATGTTCAGTTTGAGGAATTATACAACCAGCCATAAAAATGTTCTACACTTCATGTAAACAAACTGTTTACAAACATTTTTGTAGGTAGAACATTTTTGTTGCTGGTTTGCCATTTTATGGTGCCTTAATTTGGCTGCACAGTTAACACGCTAATCATGGCATAAATGTAATGTGTATTAGAGGGCTAGTAAGTATCCAGCCTTTAATATTTGACATTATCTTTTAAACGCAGCCTGTCTACAACAGAAATAGAAGAGAGAGCACAAGGTCTTAATCTCTTTGAGACTTTGAAAACAAGTCCTGAAGCCTTATGTGAACATATGGCCAAATATGTTTACCCAAGTGTTGAAGGCATAGATCACCAGCGGTTGCTCTATTACTTTACTCTGCTTGAAAACTGTGGTTGTTCTGAATTTGTAAAGCATGCTATTAAACCTGAAACACACATACGACTTCTGAAAAAATTCAAGGTAGTTGCAACAGGTAAGAGTTTTTTGGCTTTATGCTTTATATCTTATTTACTTTGCAGATTTATTTAGTGTTGTAACCATTAGCAGGGTCACGTTCTGTAGTTTACAATTGTTAGCTACTCTGTTATGAGCATATCTGATGGACACGGGGACCTCATAAGTGTCTTATGCCTTATGGGAAAATTAACATTATTTTGAATTTATTGGAAGGTTAGATTAGTCTTTATCAGCGAGCTAAGACAAAATGTCTTAATGAAAATATTTAAGAGCAATAGTTTCATATTTCTAGTCTAGCATATGCTAAAGTTTTTAAGTTGTAAAAAGAGACAGAAAAATTAAATGTTACTTTGCATAATTAAAGCTTATTTGTCCTTTTTTGCAGAAATACTGGTTATAGATTCTTTAAAACAAATAAACAAAACACCCTACTAGAATACCATACTGAAGATAGAACCAAATATAGTGTATTTTTTTCTTTCAAAACTATATACAATGTGTTCTGCTTATTGGTATACCTTGCAAACTTGTAATGACATAATATATCATAATGGTGTGTGCTTTTTAAAGAAAATATGCTTAATGGATGTTTAAAAATGTTTTGCCGTTGAAATTAGTTTTTGCTTCTACAGAAGAAGATAAAATTATAACTAATTTCCCCTTTCTAACCATTTTTAATGTAATTATACTTATAACTCAACCTTGTAATACTGGCTATATTATAAAGATTGCTTACAACTTCTCATTATAAGTTTCTAGTTTCAGTTGCTTGTAACTTGGCCAAACAAACTCTTTGCTCTGTAATAATACATACATGCCTCTGGCTGAATTGGAAATTTTCAACAGAAATTTTTTGGGTGTTTCAGAGAATGAAGCTGGGGGGGAAATTATTTAGTGCACGGAAAGGACCTGATCACTGTGTAATATAGGATGTTGATGCCTATTGTACACTTAAACATTTGTTGCAGAGTTGAAAAGTATGTTTTAATGAATCCAGGATTGTAAAAAGGAAGAGTTAGTTTTCAGAGTTAAAAGAAATAGATTATTGTGAACTGAAAATTATCCCTGCCTTTGCCAGAGTTCCCATGGGGTGCTAGGCTAAGTTACTAAAGCTGCAATTTTCCCAGGTGTTTCTTTTTTTGGATGCCTTGAGAGTGCCCTCCATGGGGTACTTCCTCTGGACCTCTGTGACCTTGTTGGGCTCTTAGTCCCCTGAAGCCCTCCCAGGCTTGGTTTCTAGAGCAACAAGGGAACCCAATTCTCCTTCCCACTCTGAGACCCAACCTTTCAGTTTCTCACCTTCCATCATCTTTGTAGTCCTGACTCAAGGAGTTAGGATCCAGTTCTGTTCCCGAGAAAGGTGTTTTACTTCATTTTGGGACTGATTGCAACTCAAAGTTCCAAACACTGCAGTTGACTACCTTTTCCATAAAGGCAGTGATTGGGGGGCCACAGGGGCTAAACAGCCTGGTTTGGAGCTGCCAGGCTGCTTCGCCTGGCAGCTCCATTGTCACGTGTGTCTTTGAAAACTTGTGGTGATCAGGGTGAGGTCCCAGATGACTGGATAATGGCAAATATAGTGCCCATCTTTAAGAAAGGGAAGAAGAAGAATCCAGGGAACTACAGACCAGTCAGCCTCACCTCAGTCCCCAGAAAAATCATGGAGTCAGGTCCTCAAAGAATCAATTTCTAAGCAGTTGGAGGAGGAGGAGAAGATGATTAGAAACAGTCGGCATGGATTCACCAAAGACATATCAAGCCTGACCAGCCTGATTGCCTTCTGTGGTGAGATAACTGGCTCTGGATGCAGGGGAAGCTGTTAACGTAATATACCTTGACTTTAGCAACGTGTTTGATACCATCTCTGACACCATTCTTGCAAGCAAGCTGAGGAAGTATGAATGGACTGTAAAGTGGATAGAAAGCTGGCTGAATTGTTGGGCTTAATGGGTAGTAATCAATGACTTAATGTCTAGCTGGCAACTGGTATTAAGTGGAGTGGCCCAGGGGTCACCCCTGGGACTGGTTTTGTTCAGTATCTTCATTAACAATCTGGAAGATGGGATGGAATGCACCCTTAGCAAGTTCACAAATGGCAGCAAGCTGGGAGGTATAGTAGATACACTGGAGGGTAGGGCTAGGATTCAGAGCGACCTAGACTCATTGGAGGAATGGGCAAAAGAAATCTCATGAGGTTCAACAAACACAAGCACAAAATCCTGCACTTAAGGCAAAAGAATCCTATGCAGCACTGCGGCCTGGAGACTGACTAGTGAAGCAGCAGCTCTGCAGAAGAAGACCTGGAGGTTAGAGTGGACAAGAAGATGGATATGAGGCAGCAGTGTGCCCTTGTTGCTAAGAAGGCTAACAGCATACTGGGCTGTATTAGTAGAAGACTGGTTCCAGCAGCACTGGTGGGGAGTGCAGCTGGGCAGGGAGCTGCTCTGCAGCTGGGATCTTGTAGTCACAGCATGATCTAGGGGCACAGCTGTGATCCACTGCCCACATACTTTGGGTGGGGGCTTGCAGGCAGCAGATCATGGCTCTGCCCTGGCTTCAGACCGCATTGTCACCACTGCAAGATCCCAGCCCCAGAGCAGCTCCCTGCCCAGCTGGGCACCCTGCCAGCACTTCTGGGACTGGTCTCCATGGAAACCCTGGCTCCACAATGTCACAGTGCTGCTCCACTCGATACAAACCCACTGCAGGGACATGGGCGGGGGCTGCTAGGAAAGGGAGGACAACTGCCAGCTGGATCCACCATTTTGCCCATCCCTGTACTGAAGGTTGATTTGCAGGAATGCTGAGCCTTTACAGTTGCAAACAAAGAAAATGGTAGCTTTGTATATGTTAGAGTTATGGTAGCTGTGTATATGTTAGTATGTTAGGAGTAGTGCTTTGTATATGTTAGTATTTTGAAGCATCAAGTCTTACAACTCTGAGAGTAAAGATCCATAATAGTTGAAACTTTGTTTCTAATTTCACTCTCCCTCAGTTCCCCACCTGTAAAATGGGAACTAATATCTCCCCATTTCATTTCTTAAGGGTGTACTGAAGATGACTTAGGGCGTGTCTAAATGAGATGCCACATGCTCAGTAGTCTAATTCTGCTGTGCATTAGCATGGAAAGCAAAAACGGTGCTAATGTGCAGTAGAATTAGTCTACTCACATCAGTGTCACCTAAAATTCATGTGGCAGCACTGCTGAACAGTAGTGCCTGCTACTGTGCATTTAATTTAGTACCTGTAATAACATTTTAGGGAGTTGGGGTCTATTTACAATGATCCATATATACTGGAGCATTTAATGTAGAGGTACTACTTGAAGCCGAGGCATTGTCCACTCCTAGGCTACAGACAGAAATTACACAAAAACCAGTAGAAGTGATTAGAAACTGGTTCAAATCTGTGACGCAACAGAAGTTCAGTGCACATAAACTGCTTTCAAAGTGGCTGAAACTGGTTTAAGATAAACCTAGATGGATGTAGTATGAGACTTAATTGTTTTAGGATAAATCATTTTATGGAACTTCTGTCCCAGATCCCTTCCCGGTTCAGGTTAACTCACAGCCCCCCAGGGGGAGAGGTTTGCATTTCCCCTGCAAACCCTCTTTCCCCCTTCCACCCACAGTGTTGGTGGGCTAGCCTTGGCCCGAGCAGTATGCTCCAGTGGAGTAGGGAGATGTGCTCTAGCACCCCCCAGCTTATGGCCTGAGCAACTGCAGGCATGTGGCTGCATTTCCAGATTCAAAAGTAAATGTCTGTTCACTTGCTTATTGTTCCAATCTATGCAGCTTTGATTAACATGCAAATTCTAAACTGATTCAGCCTCGGTCTTTTTGACTGTCTGTACTTGGCCCTAATGTTTACAACTTTTTTCCCAGAAAAAATATTTAATATTTTTAATAAAATCAAAATTGATTTTTTTAAAAGGTTGAACATTTTTTCTTGCCTTTGCAATTATGTGAACATAAAAACAGTTGATTCATAGTAAAAAGTTGTATGAAATGATTTGCATAATTGGGCCTAGAAGTAGTAAATTTTAACTTGATTTCCAGATATATATGAGACTTGTAAAATAAGCCATTTCTGTCATTCTGTTGGCCCTTGGTGGGAAATGTGACCATTCTAGAGTTGGAATCTTTTTTAGTATATGTGTGTATGTGTTTAAATTGGGAAATTAAATGCAAAATCAAGTCTTATTTTAACATTAGTTTTGAAATGTCAAGCTCTCAAAGGTCAGAAACCTGCAAAAATTGAAGCTGTTCCAGTCATTTAAACTTTACCGTTTTGTAAATAGTATTTTCTAATCTGTTTTCTTGTATATAAACTATTGATTGTTGCCAGTGTGTTATACAAAGTAGATAGGATGGCTGGCTTTAGGGCAGTCTTTGTTTTTCTGGATATTCTCTATTTGAGTCTCTGGCCATAGTGTTCTGGTGATGGGGTTTCTGTTTCATTTTACAGCCTACTGGTATTATTATGTCTACAATAACAAATATGTATAATGCTTTACAGAAAGAAGAAAAATTCCTTGTTCTTAGAAATTTACAATCTAGGACTTATTGAGCTCTTTGAGACTACTGAAGGTGGCTAACCATGCATGTAAGACTTCCCAGGATCGGGGCCTAAGTAAAGGCAGTGGATGTGAAGGAGGTGAATAAGCATATTTAGAAAAGTAGAGACAGTAGCATAGCTAGTTATGGGTGAGTCGGGCACTAGTCCCAGGTGCTGACTTAAAGGGGGTGCAAGGTTGGTGGCTGCCACTGCTGCCAAGAGCACAAAAAATCCTTGGTACACCTCTGGGTAGGAATAAGATAGGACCTCTTGTACTGCAGATGCTATAGTGAGGGAGAGAAGGTTTTGGGGTTTTTTGTTTGGTTTTTTTTATTTCCTTCATGTTCGTTAAGCTTTGTCTTCTTTGACGCAAAGATAAGTTTTCCCAGTGAGGTAAATAATTCATAATAATTACCTGGCTGTAAAATCATATCTTAAGACAAGGCTGTTGCGATATTATGTTCAGGTACTTGGTTGATGGGTCAGCATTGTACATCTCCTACCTGCAGTTGACCTTGCTTTGTTTATTTTATGCTAAGATTAGGGGTTTTATTACAATGAAAGAACTGACAAGTGAGTTGTCTCATAGTGAGAAAACACATTTTTTCCTCCATAAAAGAGCCTGAAAAAGGGGGAGGTTTAGGTTTTATAATACAGAAACGGAAGTGTATTTGTTGCCATAAATGAATTTGTATATACACTCTCTGTGGAAAAGTTTCTGTACTGTATATGAATATGCACATTTTAAAAGTAAATATTTTAGTGCCAGTGAAAATGTAAGACTGTCCTCACTGAGGTGAAATTTTGTATCAGATTATACAGGCAGCATCAGCCCTTTCTCCATTCTATTCTGTCAATATTCATCAATGCTAATTTGAAATGAATCTTGCCTAGAAATGAGATGGAGCTGTTACTTCTGTTTGATGCTCTTTCAATCATTTTTGTCTTCCACAGTAAATGCCAGTTATTCTCCCCGCTGTTGAATAAATGTGATTTTAATAACTTTTTTTCTTCTTCCTGCCAATAGGTCTTGATTACAAAAAGCTAACAGATGAAAATTCAGATCCTTTGGGAGCATTGGAGCCCATCCTTACAAGTCAAAACATCTTATCCATTTCTAAACTTGCTCCCAAAATTCCCCAAAAAGATGGTAGCATGCTCTCGCCAAGCTCTGTGTATGCCACCTGGTTACAAAATCTCTTCTGGAATGGTGATTGCCACCTCATTAAAAAAACACCAGAAACAGTACCTGATTGGTTGCATGCATATGACATATGTTCAAAGTACTTTGACAGACTCAACTCAGCAGACATGGTTGCTTTAATTGATGAAATTACTTTTTCTTCAAAGGCTGTCACCAAGGTAAATATAACATTTATGCAAGAATGAAAAGTTTAAGATGTTAGATAAGATGTTATATGGAATTTCGATAAATTGTTCTCATGCCCTTTGTTTTACGGAAGTTTTCAAAGTAAATGTTATATTAACAAGTTGTATTTAAAGAAAAAACAGAGAAACACAAAACCTGATTGCTGCTTTGAGATTTACTACTGTGGGGAAAAGATTTCTATTTTATAGCAATTTAAAGTGATGATAGTTTGAACCTCCATATGAAAACCTTTGGTTTGATCCTCCATGCTCATCAAAACCTCCATGAGTTAGGTCTACAGAAAAAAATAGAGGAAATAGCATTCACTGGTCTGAATTGTAAAACTCATTTTGCTCTGGGCTTCCATTCACTACATACCTTCCCATCCTAAAGGGTATGATCAGCATTTCTTGGGTCATAAAGAAATCCAGCTGCTGATAGATTCCACTTATTTGACTTGGTGGCTGGGCTTAGGTAGTCAAGAGAGGAGGGCTATACCCCTTACTACAGAGGAAGGTAAAAAAAAACCCATAGCCTAAACCAGTCTGACCATAGGGAAAATTCCTTCCTGACCCCAAATATGGTGATTGGTCTGACCTTGAGTGGAGGGGCAAAAAGACCCTTTAGCCAGGAATCTCCAGCTTTGCTCCTAGCAGGCACACCCCAGTTGAAGTCTCCAGCCTTAGCTGTAGCCAACACCCAATGCTCCCCAAGGCTTCAAAACATAAAGCAGAAAAAAGGGGTGGGGGAAGGAGGCGGGAGCAACCAGTAAAGCCCAGAATAATGGAAATACCCATGGTAGACGATAGGCATACCTACATCTAGATCATCCCTGAGCAGTGGCCGTCCAACCTCTTCTTGAACACCTCCAGTGGTAAAGAGTCCACAGCTTCCCTAGGCAGTCTGTTCCACTGCCTCAGTATTTTAACAGTGAAGAAGTGTTTTCTGGATATCCAGTCTAAATTTATTTTGCTGCCACATCAAGCCATTGATCTGCATCCTCCTCTCTGCAGCAAGAGAAAAGGGTGTTTTCCTTCTTTTTGAAAGCCCTTCAAGAATTTGAAGACTGCTGTCATGTCCCCCTCTTGAGCACCTTTTCTGGAAGTTGAATATGTCTAGCTCCTTCAGCCTCTCCTCATATGATTCATCTTCCAATCCTTGATCTTCTTTGTCACCCACCTCTGGACCCTCTCTAACTTCTCCACATCATTTTTTCAAATGTGGAGCCTAGAACTGCACACAGTAGTCCAGGTGAGACCTAACCAGTACCAAGTAAAGGCACTATCACCTCCCATGTTTTGCACCTAATGCTTCTATGATGCGGCCCAAAACCATGTTTACTTTTTGTGTAGTTGTACCTCACTGCAGTCTCATATTGAGTCTATGATCTACCAAGACTCCCAAGTCCTTTTACATAGAGCTGCCACCCAGTCACGTGTCCCCCATTTGTATTTGTTTTTCTTTTTATTATTCCTCCTGAGATGTAGCACCTTGCATTTGTCCACATCGAACTTCATCCTGTTAACTCTAGCCCAGTTTTTTAATCTGTCGAGATCCTTTTAAATTGTGCTCACATCTTCCAACATGTTCACAGTCCTTCCCAGTTTTGTGTTGTCTACAAACTTGCTCAAGAAGCTTTCTATGCCGGCATCCAAATTGTTAATAAACATGTTGAATAGGACTGGGCAGAGATTTTGAGTACCACATGGCTGTACTCTTCTGGACACAGCCCTAGATGCTGTTGTTAGGCCTGCTTTTCAAGTAGAAGTTGCCCTGTACATTACCAGTCAGCTAATTTATTGCTTTTGTTGGATTTGGAATTAAAATTTTGGCAGTTAGAAGAAAGGGACTTTCAAGCATGTATATAGTTGTACCAATTCAATCTTGTCCTGCAATGGCATCTATAAGGTAGCTTACAAGTGGAAGCATTTTTTAAAAATTCAGTTATAGTTTCTGAAAATGTGTATTTCTCATTTGAATTCTGTTTCTTCCCCTTGCTTTGATTTTATCAATATTAAAATGGTTCACACTTCAGATCAGACGACTTCAGATTCTGTAGAATTTTAGAACAGTTGATAACTTCCCTGTCCACCCCTCACATCAAACCATATCAAATTTAGAACACTATTAGTCACATAATAGTCTCTTACATCCCATTCACATCAATTCTCTGATTTCATAGCCTTGAAACAAAAATACAATTCATCACTTTTCTCCTGTTTCTAGTTGTTTTTTTTTTCAATTGGTTCTGGATGGAAACTGAAATAGGGCAAAGATCAAAGGGAAAAAAAAACGACGAGCCTGTCCCTCCCTTCTGTTGTGCCCACCTCTCCCCACATCTTAGTGTCATCCGTGAATTTGAACAAGGTGCTTATCATATTTGGGGGCATGATATATGCAAGAAAATATGGCAAATAGAAAGCTATAGTCTCTTTTTTAAAAAAACTACCACTTTAGATTTTAAAATTATTGTTCTGAGGTGTGCAGTTTTTGGGTTGCCTCTTGCTTGCTGTCATTCTTGGTGTTTAAGCTGCTGGGGATCTGTGTACTCCAGGAGGCCAGCACTAGCAAGTGGCCTTGTAGAGTCTAGGTGCAATACAGACAGAATGACTCAAATTCACGTTCATCGGTGAAAAGTTAGGGAGGTTTATTGTCATTTAAACATGCAGGCAAGTGTACTATCTAGCAGTAAACTCAACTCAGTAAAACTGCCTAGGACAACGCTAGCAACAGCATGCATCAGTTGTGTTCCCCTAGGTCACTACAAAGAAACAATCCTTGTGGCACCTATATTTATACCTGAAATACCCAGGTTCTACGCCAGTGTTTATTCATCTGTTTGCCAAGATGCTCATTTTAATTTGTTCTTTTGCCAAGCCAAACACCTGGCATCTTCAGTTCTTCTCTTATCTTGGCATCTGTCTTCATTACTCTTTTTTTCTTTACTCCTAATGCTCCCTTTTTTGCATTAGCTGCTTTCTTCATTAGTGTGTTTTCATTTTTTACATTTATTTTCAGGTCATTCAGCAGTCAGATATGCCTATTCTTCCCAAGTTCCTTTTTGGAGTATTAGCTTAACCACAGCTTAGCATAACCAGAACTCCTACAAAAATCGTCAGTGAATGCTGTATTACTCCATTGATTAATCATCTAATGTTAAAAAATCGTTCTTTATTGAAGTGTGAATTTACCTATCTATCAATTTCCAGCCATTGTAGTTTGATTCTATAAACTTTGTCATATCAGTGTTTATAGAATGAAAACAAGTAGATATTTAAGTTGTTCTTAAGATTTAACTTCTGGAGTGTCTTGCTATATAGAGTGCATTTTACAATTGTTTAGCCATCCTCATGGATCTTCTAACTGGACATGTTACTCCATTATAGATTCCTTCAACCCCAAATATAATGTAAGTATTAGCTCCCTAACTCCCTGTTTGTACATCGAAGATAACATTAGCACTTTTAGCTACAGTTTGCATTAGGAGTTTCTATTCAGCTGATTATTCATTATAGCCCTAAGATCCTTTGGAAGTCTCTACTTAGTGGGTTAAAGTCCCTATTGAATTTAATATGGCCTGCAGTGTTTGTTCCAAACCAAAGATGGATATCTTTTTACTTTGGTCTTATTAAAGGATGTATGTTTACTTGTTCCTACCTTACCAAGTGATCCAGATTACTTCCTATCAGTGTTCTGTTATTTATCAGCCCTCCAGTACTATTTATCAGTCTTTGTGTCCTCTGCAACTGTTATCAGTAATTATTTTGTGTTGTTTCAGGGCCTTGATAAAAATCTTAAATAGCAAAGGGCCAAGACCTGATGCTTAAGACCCTACTACAAACATGCAATTTAACAGTGATTTATACAATTACTAATATTTTTTGAGATCTGTTGCTTGTCCAGATTAATCTTTTTAATGCATTTCTTGCTAACAGTGTATAATTTAATTCCTCAATCAAAAACCTATAAAGCAATGAGTTAAATGACTTAAAGAAGTTTACTAAATGAATGTTACTACTTTCATCAACCACATTTGTAATCTCATTAAAAAAATTCTTAGTTTGTCAGAATTTATTTGCCCTATATCCATATTAATTGTTATTAATAATAAACCCCTTCAAGAGAATCTTATATCCACCATCCTTTTTTTTTTTTTGCCTGCCAGTGTTAAGTTTGACAGTAAGTGACAATAAGATGAGTCATTTTGGATTTTCTTTTAAAATATTGGCACAACTTTAGCTTTCTTGGCATGCTATGGCATGTTTCCAGTTTTTCCTAGACTGTTAATGCTGACTTTCGATAATTCTTAGAATTTCTTCACAATCTCAAAAATTCTTTGGTGCATATCATCCAGAATTGTTCATTAAAAAAATTCCAGCATTAGTGGTTGTTCTTTACTATCTTTCTGCATTGCTGACAGTATAGAAAGTGTTTGATCATCATCTAGTGATGTAACTGCATTCTTTGGCTTCTTCCCATCACAGATCAGAAATTTTTCTTTTTTGTTTTATTGTTGATTGTTCTTTTTTCATCTAGGGCTAGTACCATAATTAGAATTGGTTTTATAATGAATACGTTAACTCATCATTTTATATTTTACCTGGACTTATTCTCACATATTTTTTTGGTTTCTTGATCATTTTTCAACAGTTCCCTAGCTTCTGATTTGCACTCATAATCATGAGGTTTCCTTTTTCTCTTTATTATATACAGTTTTGCATTGTTCTCCTTTAAGGGTTTAAAAAGACCCCATTCCCAGAGGTGACTTTTTTCTCCCCACTTTCATTATGGGATTGTGGCTCCCCATTATTAACAATAAAATAATCACATTTTTCTGGCTGAATTCTTTCTTCCAATTTACTTGTTCCATAATTATTTTGGGATAGACTATAATTTATTAGGTATTTGTACAGTATTTGGCACAGTATGAACCACCTTGCTTTGAAGTCTATGGGAATTACCAGAATAAAAATTTTAAGTAATAATATAATAATATTGGGCCTATCTAGAGAGAATGGTAAAGACCACTCTGCATCAGCTGGTCTTATAATTCATTATAACACAATTTTCCTGTTTCAAGTTTTAAAACTGCTCTACAGAATTGTTGCTTCTATTCATGCATGTGGTTGGAGCCTGTAGCCTTTTCTCCTGGCAGATGTATTGTGCTTTTAAGTATTGCTCATTTTATAGACTTAATTATAGTAATGATCTTATCAAAATGTTCAGTCATCTTGATAGTTTCCTGTTTATCTGTCTTGACAATCTGCAAGAAGCTCTTTAGTTAATTTGTTGGGGTTTTTCTTCATTCTTTTCTTGATAACATGGTCTTTTGTTTCATTGGTTGTGCCTTGCTAGTATGTTGTATCTTCAAAGAACCATCTGTTTCAGAACTCATAGGTCATTGCCCTGATCTTTGTGGATAAACAGTACACTGGTGAAAAACAAAATGCTAAAACAGTCAAAAAAAACCCTGAAAATAATTGTCTTTTACTTGACTGTTTTTTCATTACCAAGGACATAAAACAAATGAAGACAGGCACAGAGTGTTAATTACTAGGAGAAAGCTGCAACTTCAGTATAGAAAAGTGACATATAAATCACATGATTAGGTGGGTCTGAATGTATCCAGGCTTCAGAAAAAGAGAGGCTTCCCACCAGAACTGCCAGACCATTTGTACTCAAAATGCAACTTCAGACATCATCTCTTGGTAAATGGCTCTGTCTCATGCTTCTTTTAAGCGCCTCCATTATCTCCCCAACTTGTGTTACATCACATGGGAACATCTGTCCTGTTGTTCAAAGGTAGCTTTACAATATACATTTGACCTTGTTGCCTGCAAAGTTGACTCCTGCTGAGGAGACAACACGGTGCTCCTCTACCAAGATGCCATGGCACCCTGGAGTGCCTTGAGATTTTTTTACAGGTACTATGGGGTGCTACACAGTACTAGTGCTGTTAGGGCCTAGAGCATAATTCACAGGATAAACCTAGATTTTTCACATAGGTATCCATAGTGCTAAAAACATTCTGACCTGTTGTGGTCTTTGAGTTTGTTGCAACAGAAGAATTGTTCTTTTAAAAGTGAAAACTAAAATTTGATATTTTTCAAGGGGTGCCTCTAGTCTGAAATGGTTGAGAACTACTGTGATAACATCATCAAAGCAGCGTGTTACTTCAGCCCAGCTCTGCAGCATCTTTAAAGATCAGGTGCTTAAGCTAGGCTTTCTGGTGCTTTTAGCTAAAGCTAGTTCAATCAGCTTTAGATAAAAGTGCCAAAAAAGCCTCTTACTAAAGCGTCCGATCTTTACAGATGTCAGGCTAGCTGGAATGGAATAATGTGCTGCCTTTTCTAGATATATGCAGGGCCTGGCATAGGAATGCACCAAGTTTAAAGTAAAATGCCTATTATAATATTGCTATCATAATATTGCTTCAATGTACAAGCAAAATTTTAATCTAGACACTTTATTCTCACCCGTATTCATGATCAGTCACACTTTCTTTCCTTCAGATATTAGTTTCCTTCCTTTTTTGCCACTAGTTTGAGTTTTGGAAATTTAACCTTATTCTTGTTACCTAATTAGATAACTCTAGGTACAGGGTAGACTCAGAATATAATAGTGGATTAAAAATATGATGGAACTTTATAACTTGCACTATACAAGAGAGAAAAAATATGGTCTTTGGTTAATGGCTTTCATGCCTTTATTTATTTATTAGAGTCCCAAAGAGGCTTAGGGTGGCTTACAGTAAAAACCAGATACACAGATACATTCTAAAGACAGATAAAAAATATTAAAGTAAAACAGTATGTAATAGAACAAACTCCCTAAACAAAGCACCAGGCCAGACTCTGACAGGCCACTAGAGAGATGGCATTCAAGAGCTAAGCAGTTACTGTTAAGAATGGCCCCCCACAGGTTTTTCCAAATAAGTGTGGCACCCCAGTGTTGCCAGAAGGTTACTCTTGCCTGACTATAGCACTCGGGATAGAACATAAGGGAGAAGGTGGTCCTTTCAGTACGTATGGTCCTATTAGGACAAATTAGCACCCTGAATTGTCCCCAGAAAACTGCTGGAACCCAGTGCAGACTGAAATAATGCATTGCTGGTGACCCAGCCCCATCATACAAATAGCTTGTTATTTTAGGACTGTTAATAGGTCATAAGGATCTAGAAAAGAAGGTCACAATTTTGCATCTGCTGCTCTAAAATGTTCCTTTACGGCCTGCCATTTAGTCAGTTTTAAGATCAGTTTTGTCTGTGAAGTGCCTGCTTACTGCCATAGATATGTTTTCCTCTGCTGTCTGGATTCTCCAGGATAGTTCTGAAACTTAGTCTTCATATAGTAATAGGAGGTAGGGCAAATAAACTCTGTATGCTTTTAAAAGGAAGCTGGATCAATTTATGAAAGGAATTATATAATGTAGTTACCTGTAATGCTATGTTCCCTTTTTTTTCTAAATGTCTTTAAGAAATTGAAGCCATTATTTTTTTTCAGATAACATACCATGGCAGAGATGTGTTTCATTCTTGTGGTGATTAGCAATTGGTCATGAGGTTATAAGTTGAATTACAGGATCTTATTTGGAGGTAGCAAGTGGCATTTATCTTCCAAATTCTTTGGCATAGGCAAATTACCAATCTGTTAGTGGACCTGTGTATGAAATAATTCCATATGCTCATAGACACACATGATCGAACAGTGTGGTTTAAAGAACACAATATAATACTTCACTGTAACTGTTAAAAATATGGAATTAAACTCAGGCACCAATTTAAAAAAAATCAGCTCAAAGAATAAAGCAGCAGATAGGTCAAAGCCCTGTCCAGTATGCATAACCACTGTCTTGCCTTATTTTGTATTGGCTGCTGGGAACAACTCAGAATTGTACATATTTTTGCTATCAGGTCAGCATCAGACCAGGAATTTAGACCAGGTCAAGACTACACCAGCTATATTCCTTGCAATCTCAAGGGGAATTAAGGATATTTTTTTTTTCTTGCATGTCTTTAAATTTCAAGGTATCCCTTAATTCAGTAATTAAGAAATGGTGATTGTCCAGAGTGGGACAGGCCTGAGTCTACACATTTGCTTAGCTTATCTGCTTATCTCACACGTTATGGTACGCTTCAAAGGATCTGGTGGCAGCCCAGATTGAGAATCACTGATATAGAGTCATTTATCCCCTCTTTGGAATCCATCATCATTGGTTTAGAAGTGACAAAGGATATATCCCTGGAAATACTGTTTTGGGGCTGGACCACTAGGTTTCCACTCAAAACCACCAGAGAACACCTTAAATATGCACATTTACTTTTCCTTGTTGTTCTAGAACAATGCTCGGTGTTTAAATAGTAGGGGTGTGTAAAGCTGCGGTCACTAATTCGATTCAGAGGCTGAATCGTCAAATTCGAATCGAATTGGGAGACCAAAGAAAACCTCTGAATGTATTCAGAGCCTTCGAATCAATTCGGAAAAGATTCTGAAAAAGATTCAGAGATTTGGAAGGCAGTCTTTCAGGGGAGCAGAAACTGAGAAGAGGGAGGGGGAGCAGGGAGGGAAAGACTGACACATGTAGCTGGCCAATGACTGTGATCTTTCCCTGAATCCCCTTCCAATCGCAGTGCTCTGATAGAGGATGTAGAAATAGCATATAAGCCTCTGTGTGCAGCCTTTCTGTCCCTTTTGTGCACTGTTTCTGCCTGAGCAAAAGAGGGGTGGGCAGCTAGCCCAGAAACAGGTGGGCGAGTGGAGATCTAACCAGCACTGGGAAGGCCCCCTGTTACAAGCTACCGTCCCTGCTGTTTTCATCCAAATCTGCCTTAACACACACTAGTGACACGAGTTTTGCTTTCAGCAGTTTGAGGTGCAGTTTCCCAGAAACCCCTGCACCTATCTCCTTGAAACTTTGCAGGCAAAAATGACGAAGTTATAGGTATTTCAGTGATTTCCCATTATGGTCTATGGCCAAATCACTGAATCTCTCCAAACCAGCACTGAATCTTCTGAAGCAGATTTGGCTGAATCAATTTGGGACAGTGATCTGAATCTGCGAATCGAATCACTGTCCTCTGAATCAGCCGAATCCAAATCGAATACTTCCCTATTCGCACAGGCCTATTAAATGGCACAAGTTGTAGTGACATCTATAACTCTTTTCTAAGATATTGCAGTTATATAAAATGAATCAGTATGTACAGAGGGTAAGAATAGAACAATTATTTTCCTGGGACACACAGATTAATGACTTTTTTTAACATAAGAAAATGGTAACAGAGGAAAGTACTGAACCCATATCTTAGACCTTCTGAGTTGTGGTCCAGTGTTTGGATCAAGATGTGTTCCTTCCTCCCTATTGACCTACTTTTGTTTTCTTTTTCTTTTTTTTGTGGTAGATCAATAGATTCCCATAATTGGCCTACGGTCTGTTTGCCAACTTTGTGGATCTTGCTACTTGCCAAAAGAAATGTAGCTAAACATAGCTACATTATGTTATTATGGCTCCTAGATATGAATGTTCTCTAAGAACCCACCTTGTCAACCACTTTCCTATTGGAGTTGTAGATGACTCAAGCTTTGTTTCCTATCTCCTGTGCTTCAGAACTTTGCGCCTTAACTCTATCAATTGTCCTATATCCAGTATTTTTGTTATTTTTCTCAAGCATGCTGACAGTGTAATTATTGTAAAATTAAGCATTAAGCGTGCTATGGCCATTTCATCCAAATCAACGTGTATTGTAAGAGCCTTTAAGTTAAACTCTAAATGAACTCTTATTTGGAAATCCTATTTTAACTTCTTCCATCAGTTTCCTATTTGAAGCAAAGGTTGAAAAAGCTCTGCTGTGATTTTGGAAAACAGATAAGAACAGGCCTGTCTCCCTTTCCTATGGACTGTACCAATGGGGAGTACAAAATATCAGCCTCTTGGGAAGTCCTGAAATCTGTTACTATCACATAGATGTCAGTGTGTAGGTAATAGAATGAGAGAGAAGAACTACTACACTCCTTTAAAATATCTTTACTATTCTATTTATATAACGTACAACTGTCTATATAGAAATCTGGGAATTTAAGTACTTTCCAGTAAAAGAAGAAAAATTCCTCATTTCAAAAATCTGCTAAATTTACTTGAGGACAACACTGTTTTTTAAACTCTTTACTTTGTTTTGAGTTTAGTTATACTGATAGCTCGGTCACCTTAATATAGGGTCTTGTGAAAGAAACATTTTTATTATTGTTAGAACTAAAGGTCTCTCAAAGCAAGAATACCTTGTTCACGACTGCTCCTTATATGATTCAGGCAGCCAGCAGCATGCATTAAACTTAAAATTCACTTATCCAGTATTATCATTTATTTTACCCCGAAGCTTCTTTAAATCATATTAGACGTTGTAATCACTGTCTCTACCAGATGGACTAATATCAGCCTGAGGTACAGCTTTAGAATGTTCTTTATTAGAATCAGTAGCTCCGTATACACAGCCTGCATCATCATCCTATCAGCTGAATATGAAAAGTTAAAATGGCAGAGTGATCGGTTGAAAGTGAACTTGGCTTGTCATTGAAAATTGTAACTTTGTAGACTTCCCAATAGTTTTGCTTATTTTTCAAACATTTAAAGACAAATTTAAATAATGATCTAACACAAATTAAAATACCCTAAAACAGCGTTCTCCAACCAGCATCTTACAGAAATATATTGTTAGTGAGACTCCCTCAACATTGTGGCCCCAGGACATTTTATTTCTACAGATGCATTTCTTCAATCTGACAGAGAGCGTAAGATAAGGTGTTCACCACAGCAACGTTACTTACTGAGTATTGCTGTCCACAGGCCTGCCAGGGTGAGGACTAGGGATCTGGGTTGTCGTTCACTGCGGGGAAAAAACACCATTTTTTCTCCTTTAAAGGAGAAAGCCCATGTTTTTCTCCTTTATAGCAGGAAATGGAGAGTTACACCTTGCAGGCCAAAAGAGTTCCAGCCTGCAAGGAGCTGGCTGGGGCGGGGGGGTGCAGGGGAAGGGTGCCACAGGCAGGGGGTGCCACATGCAGCCAGGCAGCTCCCCACAGGTAAGTTTGGGGGGACAGTCATATGCATCAGGGGAGCATGGGGGAGGCATGTGTCCTCCCAGGTTTGTGCAGCCACAATGGGCACAGGGCTGCAGTCTGACCCTCCTGGCATAGGCAGGAGTCGCCTCTGCAGCCCAGCAGTTGGGACCCAGCTCAGGAGGGCGGAGTGGGTTGGTGAGACTCATTAGCACTGCTGCTGGGATCCCTGTGCCAGCTGTGCCACCAGCAGTATGAGGAGTAATGGATGGGAGCAGGGGCTGGGCACACTGCCATCACCTCCTCCAGCTGCCAGCCACTTTTGTGTTGAGCCACAGCTCTACCCTACCATAATGGCCCAGCCACCTCCCCTGCTGTCGCCACTCCCCTCAGGCCACCTTCCCTGCCCTCCACTCCACCTCCCTCTGGGGGAGAGTCATGGCTTGAGGGGAGCAGCAGCAGCTTCCCGGCCATGGTAGCGGGGTAGAACCGTGGCTCAGTGCACAAGCAGCTGGTGGTGGAAGGAGGTGAGAGCAGTGCAACTCCCTTCCCCCTCCCACCCGTCTGTTACTCCTCGCACAGCTGGCATGGGGGTCCCAGTGGCAGCAACAATTCTCGCCACCCCTCTGCATCCTCTTGTGCCAGGTCCTGCCAGCTGAGCCACGGAGACAGCTCCTGCCTGTACCTGTAGGCCCAGGCTGCAGCCCCATGCCCACTGTGGGCCCACAAATCTGGGAGGCCACATGCCCCCCCATATGTCACCCCAACATGTCACCTATAGCATTGCCTATGATCAGGCACCACACCCCACCCTCCTTAGCCCCACACACTGAGCCCCTCCCCACATATACTCCCCTGCCCCACAAACACCCCTGCCCCACACACTAGGGGTGAGGGGCAGTGATTTGGGAGTGAGGGGCGCCAGGATTGAATTGGGTAGGGAGCTGTGGGTTGGGATCGAGGGGCACCAGCAGGGATAGGGGCTGCAGGTCAGGAGTGAGGGGCACCGCTGTGGGGCTGTGGCTTGGGAGTGGCACTGGCATATCAGGGCTGCTCAACACCACAAAGCAGCAGGGACAGCCAAAGCTGGACCTGTGTCCTGGTGAACGAAGGTGGCCGGGGGAGCTCTGATTTCTGTAATAAAAAAAAAATCTAAATATAGAAGTATTTAGAATTTATTTTATTATAGAATATATTTATTTTATTGTAATAACTGGGAGGCTTCTAAATTGCTTTAAAATTGTAAATGTATCAATACAACATTGTGTTCAGCTGATACCTATATATATAGTGGCATTTAATTGTAGAAAAATGCTTTTTTTGCTTCCCCTTTAAATCAGAGAATTTATGATTTTTAAACATAGAAAACCCGGGTCCGTGGTGAGTACCACTGGCTTACCTTAAAAATGTAACAGACAATTTGAAACATACAGATAAAAAGTTGATCTTCTCTGTGCTCCCTAAACATCTCCCAGTTCCCATCTTGGATGATGAAGTATCACTATAAAAGTTTCACTGTTCTTATTTTCTGACTAATTTTTGCTGCTTCTGGTTCCTCAGGATAATCGAGGAAAATATGTAAAACCCTTGATGTTTTTCAAATGTAGCTTTCAGGGGAAGATGACTGTTGTTCATTTAGTGTTTCATTTAATGTTCTAGTTAGCTCTTTGGGGCAAGGGCTGCTTTCTACTTTGTGTTTATACAATTCTTAATGTAATGAAGCCATGATCATGGTTGAAGCCTCTGGGCAATAATGGTATATAAATATAATAATGTATGAATAATACTAATAATGATCAAACACTGTACAATTCGTTTTCAGCTGTCAGTGGATGCCCGGGTAGACATGACTAAGAAAGCTATTAAAGCAGTCAAACAGATTGCTGAGAAGCTTAGAAAAAAGAATTTTGAAGAGGCTGCGGAAGGCGCTCAAAATATCCTCCTTCCTTATGAGGATGCTCTGAATCATCTGCAGCAGTCTCTGGCTCATCTGGAAACACTCAGTCATAGTTTTATCACTGGCCTGAAAAACAGTGAGCAGGTAATGATAAATTAACTGTAACAAATGCATTCAGGTGTATTTTAACATGTATTTGCTTTCTCTCTTTGTTCACTTTCAAGTTGTAGCAAGGGTTTTGAACTGATGAGTTTTCTAAATCTCCTAATACAGTGCCTATTCTTTTTTACAGAACTTAAAGTTAAGTGTAACACTTGAACATGTTTCATTATCCTTTGTAACAAAAAAAAAAAAAAAGTCTAAGGCAAAGATAAGTTGTTCCATAGTCATGGAAATTCCTATGATAAAAGATCACTCCAAAGTTCATACAGGAGTTTCATAGAAGGCTTCATCTTTATATGCATGCATAATACAATGGAGCACCTGCTATAGCAATTTTATAATAAGTGTTATTTAATTATAGTGTTATCCCTACTCCTTTCCATTCCCCCTCCTCCTCCCAAAAAATGCCTCATTTAATTTAATGGACAGCTGTAGCCTTCAAATAGTATCATCATTACATGCAAGGAAAATGCATTTATTTTCCTTTTTATTATAAATCTATATAACCAAGTGAGGTTTGAGTTTGCCCCTCATCTTCTGCAAATTAGTAAATTCCATTAAAGCTCCTACACTAAAAAGAGCAACATGAGGTTTATAATGAAGCCTGAGTACAAGGAAAACACTTGTTTTAAAAATTACCATAAGCAGTAATGGTTTCTGTCATATTTAGCACATTAAATTTTACAGCACAGCTTTTGTTGACTTCTTTTTAAGATTTTAAAGATCTTTGAAATTTTCATACTGAAATTTTAAGCCATGCTAGACAGTGAGATACTGAACCATAAATACCAGTAATGTTTAAAATGTGTCTGTTTACAGGATCTACTACAGAAGTATGGCCAATTATATGATTTATCCAGGTCGGAGAAAGAAAAAATCCATGACCAGGCAGTAACTATGTGTTTAGATGGTCAGCCTTTGGAAATGATACAAAAATTGTTAGAAGTAGCTGTTGGAGATCTGGGACTCTCCACCAAGGACATAGTGCAGTGTGCTGTAAAAGAAATTATATGTGCGTTAAGGTAAGTTAAACTGCAACAATTGAGTCAAATAAGATTTGCAAGGTTTTTTGTTTTGTTTTTTGTTTTTTTAAGTACTTGTTTCTTTCTGTTCCAGGATGGTTGAATTTTGTAAGGACCAAAGCAGTAACAAATATTAGAAAAGTTTTAATGGAGGGGTCGGCAACCGTTGGCACACATGCTGAATGTGGCACACGAGGCCGTTTTACTTGGCATGCTGCGGCCAGCCCCAGCTCTGGGTAGGTGCTGCCAGCAACACGGCCTGGGCTGCTCCCAGCAGGGCTTGCAGCATCCCAATTGCCTGCTGGGTGCAGCAGCTCCCAGGGCTGGCTGCAGCTGGAAGGCTCCAAGCAGCTGTGCTGGGCTTCAGCATCAGCTCCATGCAGGCGCACCTTGGAGCAGGCGGTGGAGGATGGCTCTGAGGCAGCGCAGCCCCGGTCTTTCCCCTGCTCCCAGCACAGAGGTGATGAGCCCGGTGCAGCTGTTTGTATACAGCCCGGGTTTTGGGCAGCTTGCAGCAGCAGGAGTGGGCAGGCTCTAAACAGCTGCACCAGGCTCCACAGCTCCAGCATCAGCTCCGTGCTGGTGGCGACTGTGCGCACCTCGGGCTGGCTACAAACAACTGTGCCGGGCTCATCACCTCCGTGCCAGGAGCAGGGGAGAGACTGGGGCTGCGCTGCCTCAGGCCCCTCCCCCACCGCCCGCTCAAAGGCACGCCTCCACATGCCAGCGCGGCGCTGATGCCGGAGCCCGGCACAGCTGTTTGGAGCCTCCTGGCTGCAGCCAGCCCTGGCTCTGGGGAGCTGCTGCCAGCCGGGAGCCCTGGCTGCTCCCAGCAGGCAGCTGGGAGCAGCCCGGGCTCCAACAGCTACCAAAGCTGGGGTAGCTGCTGGCAACCAGAGAGCCCGGACTGGGGACAGGGGCTTTGTGTGGGAGACAAGGGTCAGTAGGGCTTGGGGGCAGGGGCTTTGGGTGGGGGGCACGGGGCGGCAGGGCTGGGGGGCAGGGGCTTTGGTTGGGGGGCAAGGGGCACAAGCAAGGCATCCTGCCATGTACCCCTTGCCCTCATTTTGTTTTTCTGCCATGCCAGTAATCCAGCACCTTCTGAGGTAGGCGTTGTGGAGTTTTTCAGCACTCTAGCCAAAAAACGTTGCCTACCCCTGATTTAATGTAATTGCTCTTAGTAAAATTGCTTTCCCATGGAAATTAATTGCAGGTGCCAGGAGCTGAAGCTTTCTCACAACTTTCTGATTGGTTAAACATACGTTCAGTCTTCTTTATAAATTTGATCTTATGCCATAGGTCCACATTTGTGTTTGAAGTGACAGCACAGAATTGTCCCTCTTAATAAAAAAAGTTATCTTGGGTAATGGTGGTTGGGAGCAATGTATGGGCCACACTAGGAGAAACTTCATGTGAAACCTCTCCTTACAGCTAATGGACTGGGCTGTAGAGAACTCTATGCAGATCCTACAGCAATAAATAAGGCCAACAGTTTCAAAATGACTGGGAGAGGGTCGTTTGGAACTTTTTGGGGCATCACTTTCTAAGCAGTCTGGTCCTATGAGCATTTCATATTGCAAGTGATTTGTAATTTTTTAGTTGAGTGTGCAATTACCTTTTTAAGGGGACAAATTATTATATTATTTATTATTTGTCTCTGGAGAAAATAAAGGAACTGTTGCAATGAGAAAATAAATTTGGTACAGGAAGAGGTGAGCTGGTAGGTGACAGAAGGAACAAGAGAATGAAGTTGTGGAATGATCTTGTACTCAAGATATAACTGATGGACGATTCAGATTCATAAATGGTTTTTCTCCATGTTGGTGTCAGGGACTTGTACAGGTGTTTTGTAGTCTTCTGTAAAAAAACAAAAAAAACAAAACAAAGTCCTCTTTCTAGGATTATCAGCATATTTTAACCTGTTGATGTTCAGCTGGTAGCTTGTGGGCCCGCAACGGTTAATGTGGTCCCTCGGCTCCCACGCAGCTGTCATTGCACCTATCACTCTGGCTGCAGTAGCAGCACCTGGGGTCTTGAGGGTCCCCCTCTTATCCCCAGCTTCCATTGCCTGACCCAGCCCCAGGGTTTGGGGTAGTATGGTGCTGCAGAGCCAGTAATTCTGGGGAAGGCAACAGCCTAGAGCACCTGTGTAGCATGATGCCACAGGGGAGCTCACAGGTAACTGCAGGTGAGGCAGAATGCCATGCTGTGCCAGCCTCACGTGTGCACCTGCCTGTGAACAGTGCAACAGAGTGGGGGAGCACCTGCCTCTGTGCTCATTGCAGTGGAGTACAAGAGGGCTCATATATTTAGTGCAGCGTGATGGGTGAGCACCCACCGATATGTGTTGGGGTGCAACCTGCCAAGAACCATGGTCTCTGCTAGTGTAACCTCCACGGTGTGCAGCCCCTGCTAATGGTACCCATAGGGCATTCGGCTTCCAGCCACTTAGAAGTTTGACAGCTTTGTTTTTTATATGAATTTCATGTCACTGCACTGGCATTGATGGTGCCCTTGTCTTTTCTTCTCTGTCTGGGCTACATTATAGGAGGGTTATAGTTGGCTTTGTTTCTGTAGTGTGTCTAAGGGTAAGAACAAACATTCTTCTGGACATTTCTGGAAAAGTGGCTTCTTGTGAATACAGGGGACTGGACTCAACGGTCCCAGAAGTCTTTTCTAGTCCTTTATTCCTAACTGTGTGAAAAACTTGATAGTTGTGAAGAGTAAGGTCTTGTAACTGAGATACTCCAGTGTTAGGAGATCGGTGGGTTGATCAAAGAGAGCCACCATCGTTGACAATTTAAAATATGAAAAAAACCTCCCATGTCCAATTTTGGTGTCATTAATGGTGATTACAGAGGCTTTGCAAGCTCATCTTGGCTCCTGCTCTTACTTCTGCTAAGCCCCACATAGAAGAGAGTATAGAAACAGCTGAAATCCTGTTTTCCATGTTGATACCCATATTTTCTGGCAGCTGAAAGATGCTGATTTGGGAAAGGAGCATCAAAGGTTTGGGGATTTCCTGTAGTAAGATCCATCTACCTGCTGCTGCCATTTCCTTTTTGCCAGGGGAGAGAAAAGGAAACTTCAGGACCTCATATGTGTAAACGTTTTGCCCTGTAAAACAGGTAACTGGAGGTAGAAAAGCATCTTTCTCTTTTTTACTGCTGGAGACTCATCAACAGTGTGGATCTGCTTCATCTAATCTGCTATGTGACTAGCCCCAGCAAAAGCAACTTAACTCTGGGAAGGGCCAATGAGCTACAAGACTGCTCTAGGTGGTGAGAAAGTGGAACGATTAGGTCAAAATGCAAAATATGTCCAATGTATGTAGACAAATGCAAGAAGTATAAGTAATAAACAAGATAAGCTGGAAGGTGCAGCCTGTGAAAAGAACCATGATCTGATTGTCATCACAAGGACCTGGTGAGATGGCTCTTATGACTGGAATGTCAGCTTGCAGGGTTATACTCTGTTTAGGAAGGACAGGGTTGGGAGAGAGGGTGGTGGTTTCGCATTGTATATCAAAAATACATATATTAGTTCCCTGGTTCAGGAGGAAGAAGATGGCAAAGCAGAATGCATTTGGGTGAAGATGGAAGGTGAGAGATGCAGCATCAATATAATGGGGGTGCTTTTTCATAGGCCACCAAATCAGGAAGAGGAGATGGATAAGGTACTCTTCAAGCAGGTGACAAATCTGTTCATAAGATATGGAATGGTTCTGATAGGAGACTTCAATTTGCCAGACATCTATTGGAGGAACAATGCAGCCAAACATAAAATGTCAAGCCGGCTCCTAACTTGTATGAAGGACAATGTCCTGTTTCACAAGGTGAAGAATACAGCTAGGGGGTTCATCTATCTTAGATCTTGTCCTGACCAACAGGGAAGAACTTGTGGAGGATGTGAAGGTGATGGGTAATTTGGGACAAAGTAATAATAGTATAATAAAATTCCAGATCCTGAGACAAGGAAAGCACGAGGTCAGCAAAATTAGGACACTAGACTTCAAAAAGGTAGATTTCATCCAACGTAAAGAGTTAATAGGCATGGTGCCATGGGAAGACAGACGGTGAAGGATCAAGGTACCCAGGAGGGTTCGGAGCTTCTAAAGGGCATAGTATTGAAAGCCCAGCCAGAAACTGTCCCAACACGATGGAAGCAGAAGAAGAATGGCAAGGACCAATGTGATTGCACATGGAGCTTCTAAAATGCTGCAAATGAAACAGAAAGCATATAGGCAATGGAAAAAATGGACAGGCCACCAAGGAAGTGTACCAGGAAATAGCAAAAACCTGCAAGGACAAAATCAGGAGACCAGTATAAAGAATGAGCTGCACCTGGGGAAGGGGTTAAGGACAACAAGAGGTTCTATAAGTACATTGGTAAGAAAAGGGCTAAGGAATCTGTGGGTCCCCTTGTTAACAAACCAGGAGGAACTCTTAACAGGAGATGCAAAGAAGGCAGAGCTACTCAACAACTACTTTGCCTCAGTCTTCACAAGAAAATTAAGATGCAGCCATACAACTCATAAGGATTATCTGGATAGGGCAGGGGGCAGGGTAAGGGATTAGATAACAAAAGAGATGGTCAGAGAGCTTTTGTTGCATCTGAATGATTTCATGTAAGCATGTCTGGATGAACTTCATCCCATGGTCCTGGATGAACTGACAGAGAAGATCTCAGAGGCCTTGGCAATGATTTTTATGAAGTTGTGGGACATGGTCCAGGTACCAAACGATTGGGAAAAGGTTAACAATAGTGCCCCTCTTTAAAAAAGGCAAAAAAGAGGACCCAGGGAAATGCGGGCCAGTTAGCCTCACCTCCATACCTGGGAAGTTACTGGAGCATATTCTAAGGAAGGCCTTTTGCAACCATCTGGAGGAAGAAAGTCTGATTGCAAACAGCCAGCATAGATTTATGAAAAACAAATCAAGTCAAACAAATGTGATCTCCTTTGACAAAGTAACTACTTGGGTGAATGAAGGAAATGCTGTGGATATAGAATCATAGAAAATTAGGGTTGGAGGGAACCTCAGGAGGTCAACCAGTTCAACCCCCACTGCTCAAAACAAGACCATCCCCAACTATATATAATCTATCTGGACTTCAGCAAGGCTTTTGACAAGGTCCAGCACAATCTTGTCATAAACAAATTGAAAAGAAGTGGGCTGGACAAAACGACTACAAGATACTACAATACAGATAACTAAAAACTACCACAAGATAGATAACTGGCTCAGTAGCCACAAGCAAAGAGTAATTATTAACATAACCATGTCGGAATAGCAGGAGGTTTCAAGTGGAGTCCCACAGGGTTCTGTCCTGGACCCTGTGCTGTTCAACATGTCTATTAATGATTTGGATGCTGACATAGAAAGCTTCTTGAGCAAGTTTGCAAGCAACACAAAACTGGAAAGGATTGTGGACATGTTGGAGAATGCAAGCACAATTTAGAAGCATCTCAGCAGATTGGAAAGTCGGGCTAACAGGATGAAGCTCAATGGGGACAAATGCAAGGTGCTACACCTCGTGAGGAGTAATCAAAAATACAAATATAAAATGGGTAACAGCTGGATGCCAGCACTGGAAAAGGGTTTGAGAGTCTTGGTAGATTACAGGCTCAATATGAATCTGTAGTATGATGCAGCCACACGAAAGGCAACTGATAGAAACATTAGGTGCAAGACACAGGAGGTGATAGTGCGTCTCTATTTGGCAATGGTTAGGCCTCATCTGGAGTTGTGTGCAGTTTATTTCTCCACATTTTAAAAATAATTTTAAAAAGGAATTTTCCCCGTGGTTAGATTGGTATGGGCTGTGGGGTTTTTTCCTTCCTCTGTAATGGAAAGGTTGGCCCCCTACCTGAGGTCTCTTGAGCATATATTGGCAACTTTTTATAGAAGCAGGACTTCAGCTGTCATGATTCCCCAGCTTTATCTGTGGCAGGTTATGCCTGTGTTGTGTCAGTGTTGACAGTAGCTTTTTGTAGTTTAGTTTATGGATTGTATAGGATGGTTTGGATAGGGATGATCCTGCCTTAGGAAGGAGGTTGGACTAGATGACCTCTGGAGGTCCCTCCCAGCCCCACTTTGATTCCCTCTGATTCTATGAAAAGCTAATGCTGTTAATTGCAAGATACATCATTAATGAGTAAGACCTCATCAGTGATGAAGTACCTCTACAGCCTACACTGATACCTGATGGGATGATACCAGGAGCCCTATGTTAGCTGTCCTTAGCAAGAGAAAATTGTCTTCCATTCTCTAACATTGTTTCTCACAGAATATTTTTATTAACTTCTATCAAGTTATTGTTCATGTTTTGGGCCCAGGATATCTAAAACATCACCTAAACCTCTGGAATGAACAGTGTCACTCAGAACGCTCCTGGAAGGGTGTAATTTTTCAATAAGGGTAAGAGAAATGGACCGTTTTGCAGGAGCTGGTTCAACATACAGAACTGAATTCTTTCTGCAGAAGTTGAGGGTAGTCAGAAACCTCACCTTCTTCCATTCCAAGTCCAGGCACATTTTTTTCAGTTTGTTTTCTCTACTCTAAATTCTCAGTAACATGTATACTGCATGTATATGTCGCAGGGCACCTTGGTGCCCTGCTCCTAGAGAGGAGAAACTGCCAGGGAGCAAGTGAGCGCACCCTGGCCTGACATAACGAGCCCAGCTGAGGCTTGCTCAGGTAATGAGCGCAGCTGCGGGTTGCCGGAGCAACCAAGGGGAACCAGCTGCCTGTAGGAGGCAGGGCCTGGCCCTTATAAAGCTCAGGGCTGAGGCCAGACTGGCAGTTCTCTGCCAGCAGCCGGAGAGGCAGGAGCTCCCTCAGCCGAGATATGGGGAGAAGCCCGACGGGCAAGTACAGCTCATGATAGCCCTGAGAGGATTGGGCACTAAAGGTTTAGCCAGGGGGCTTTGTTTGCATTGCAGCCAGGAGGCTTGAGTTTGTTTGGCTCTGTTGTTACACCCGGAGGCTTGGGTGAGGCTGTAGGGGTTGGAGGAGGCCTCAATTATAGGGACCCCAGAGAGTGTGGGGTGCCCTAGCGCCAAGAGGGCACATTATTTGCATAGCGCCAGGGAAGGCTCAGCTCGCATGCCAGGGCGTGAGCAACTGGCGGCGAGGAGCACGGCCAGTGGGTCGCGGGCGCAACCAGTAGGTTGCAGACGGGGGACTGAGACCCCGGATTGCTTGCGGGGTACGTAGTCCCCAGCCCCAGGGAGAGGGGAGATCTGATTGAGAAGCCCCGTGGGGGCACGGCGAGCCCCAAAGAGGGGGAGCGCCATACTGAGGAGCCCTAGAGAGAGGGGCAATTACTGAGGAGCCCGAGACGGGCATAGCGAGCCCGGCCGCGGGCTAGTGCGGTAACACCCCACAGACTGAGGCAGGGCGCTGCGGTTGCCCCGAGAAGACAGGGAGTAGCAGCGTGGTGAGCCAGGGTCAGAGAGGGTGCCCGAGCGGTTGGCCCATAGGACCGGAGGCCCGCTAGAGAGTCCCTGAGCAGAACCACACCGGCAGGGGAGGCCCAGAGTGGGCTAGACGAGAGTCCCAGCAAGAGGCTGGGCATGAGAGAGGGAGCCCAGAGTGGGCCACATTAGAGAGGAGGCCCGGGAAGCTGGCGTACAGACCGGACAACGTCTATTACATCTGCGAGGCTTGGGGCGTGGTATTAGGGGCTGGTAGGAGCCACGCATAGCCCATAAGGCTAGGGTGTCCGAGGAACACCCACCGTATCGGGAGACCCCCAGGGGGTCCGGAAGAACCGCGGGTACAGAGGTCCCGAGTAGCCGTGCCCAGGGAAGACACAAGGCAGCCTCCCAACATTATATTGACCAACAAGACGTGGCGGGCGAGAATTAGAGGGTGTCTTGGGCCGGCCTGACATGGAGCGAGGGACCTTAAGGAGATCACGGCCCTCCGTGAGGACCCCGCCGTGACAGTATACTACAAATAAGAAAATCAAATCAAATAGAAACCTGACACTATGAAAAAGAGTTCTCTACACATATTTATTCCTCTGTAGAAAAGATAAAACATCAAAAATCTTAGTGCTAATTAATGAGTAATGTAACACACTAAAAGGTGCACATAAAGGATGAGCATGTAATAAAAACCTATACAAGATAGAATAGTTTGCCCCTGCTTGAGATAATATGGAGCATGCCAACAAAATACCCATGGGAATGACTTTTTAAAAATTTTTTTAAAGCTTCCTTTTAAATATAATAAGCATTTTTACAAAAAGCTGTTGCCTGGCATCTCTTTAGCCTGCTGACACTGATGTCATTGAAGTGAATGGAATTGGATGTGTCTCAGTCATGCACCAGTACATTAGTATTCAAGCTAGTGCATGGCACAAATCGAAACTTACTAACCACATCATTTTGTGAAACTCCTGTGTATTTCTGTGTTCATTGGGAAAAAAAATGTAATTATAAAGAAGAAAATTCTTGCTGCCTGCATGGAGGACCAAGCTTGAGAATTCAGTAAATGTTACTTTTAAAAAGAAAACTCTTAAGGTTTTGTGCTTTAGGAAACTTTGGGCATTTATAAGAAATCGGATCCATGCATTGTGGTGGTTTCAAATGGACTTGAAAGAAGAGAATGTTGGAAAGTGGGGAAGTTTGAATGTATTGGGGTGGGTATTTAATTTGGAAAATCAAGGCAAGGGAAAACGTAGTGTTTAGTTGCTCGGTTCTGGGTTTTTAGTGATTCATGATAAGGAATGCCATTGAACCACCTACCTATAAATTCAAATGGCCTTTTTTGTGAAAAAGTAGGTTTCAGGGAACACTCCAGAGTTAAAATGAGATCTTACTGCAACTGTAATAGAATACAAAAATCTTTTTTTTTACACTTACAAAAATGTTAAAAATTCAGATTTGGTATAAAGCCCTTTCAAAATACTTAGGGGTTTTTTCATATGGAAAATGTTTACTGACTTTTACAGAGGAGACATCTATAAAGATTTCCTTTGTGGAATATCTCCCTTGTCTCTCGCTTGCTTAAATTTTTCTTGTTAAATATACATCACCCCCACTTTCCCCCATAAAAACACCAAATTTATCTCATACCTGCTTCCTAGGAAACAGACCAGTTTTAAGATAAAATATATAATAAGTCCCTTCCCAATTCTATATATTTGAGTTAATTCCATATCAGGTTAGAAGAACTGTCAAATTCTGTCAGATATTTCAATTTTCTTACTTTGTGACTCTAGTTCCACTTCTCAGAATTTAGTTTGGAGTCTCTTTTACTAACAGTATAATCTCCTCCATCGAATTGTATCTGCATATTTCATTTAAACCCTGTCACTGGCAATTTTTTGGGTTAGCCTATGAAAGTCATCATTGTCAATATATATTAGTTGCCACCCAGCTCTTTCATACATTTATGAAATTGGTAATGTTTATAGCTTGGTTGAGTTGTGTAGGAAATATTTTATATCTATTCTTCAGTGGCACAGTAAACATCAGAAAGCAAGACCCACTCTATGGCTGCCATGTAGTTTTATAGTAAATTTGAATAATTTTTGTATCCCGTCTCAGAAGATCATCTAGCTAGGAACCCAAGATACATAAAATGAGCTGTCCATGATTCTTAGATGTCACAGAACAGCATATTATAGATTTATTTTACCTAAAGTTCTTAGGTCTTCTGAACTCATGCATGCAGATTAAACAGCATAGGTCCAAAGTCAACTCCATTTTAGACGGGCAAACAGCACAACAACTAGTTCCCAAGTGGTATTTCAGACCACTTCAGCGAATAATTGAACTTATCCCACTCAGGAATACCTGTAACTCTGGTGCATTTAGGACTAGCAAGTAGGAGACCCATGTCCTGGGGTTCCCAGAAAGTCTTTGAACTTGTATCTCCCACATCTCAGCAAAGTGCCCTAACTACTAGGCCAGGGGTTGTCAACCGTGAGTACACATACCCTTATGGGTACTTAGACAAGTCATAGAGGGCACACATGGGCAGGTGGGGAGAGTGTGTGCCTGGTGCATAGCAGCGACCTCTTCCCCAGCGCATTCACCTCTTATCCAGGGGAGGGAGAAGGGGAGGAAAACGCCAGGAGCTGCTGACCCAACGCAGCACATTGCGGTGCTTCCCCACCCACACCCGTTTGAATGGCATGGAGTGTGGGTTGTGCCTGCCACAAGCGACACGTGATTGGCTGGGCACAAGGCCCATCAGCTGCCCACGGAGCCATGACCGGCCATAGGAAAGTGGGGTTGCACAAGGCTTCCATTCAGCTCCCCCTCCCAGTGCTGCTGCACACACCCCTGGAAGAGCATATGGGGTGCATGCCCCTGGATCAGCACACAGGGAAGGGTGGGCTGTGGGCTACTGCCAGCTGGGGCCTGGCCAGTGCTGGGCTGTTTCTGGTGAGGGTGTTGGGCCGGACTGCGCTGGGAGGAGTTTTGGGTGGATTAAGGTGAATTTTAGGGTGGCTGCAGCCACCGCCGTAGCACAGCCTGGCCCCCTACCCCACCAAGAAGAGCCCCCCACAGTGCAGGAGGGAGTGGGACAGGGACGAGTCATTCACCCCTGCCCCTGGCTCTCTTCCCTCCTGCACTGTGGGAATTGTCTCATGACCTGGCACAGCTGGGTCACAGGGCAATCGGAGCCTGGCAGCTCCTCCAGGGCACAGTGTGGAGGAGCACATGCCCCCCCCCCCCCCGGGTTCCCCTGTGGTGCACGCAGTGGCAGGAGCGCCCCCCCCCTTCCCCTGAAGAAGCTGCAGGGTTCCGATTGTCCCATGACCCGGGCTGGCCGGGGGCCCATTCACAGTAAATGGGGCCCCGGCTGGGCCAGGTCGTGGGACAGTCCCCACAGTGCAGGAGGGAGCAGGCCAGGGGCAGGGGTGAATGATTTACCCCTTCCTCATTCCCTCTGGCACTGTGGGGGGCTCAATCCCCAGCCCCACTCACTCCCTCACTGCTGAGTGGGGGGCAGATCAAGGCCCCTGCGGTGAGGGAGAAAGCGGGGCAAGAGTAGGGGCTGGGGTGAGTGGGGCCCCAGTTGTGTCGGGTTGTGGGACAAATGGAGGCCTGGGGGTGCCCCACCACCTGACCTGGCCAGGGCCCCACTTACTCCAGCCCTGCTCCTGCCTATGCCCCGCTCCCTCCCTCACCGCAGGGGCCTCGATCTGTACCTCCCCCATGGCCCCTTTCTCCACAGGCTTACCTTCTGGGGTGGTGAGCACTCATGCGCTCAGCCCCCCCCCCATATTTTTTTTCTCCCTCCACCTATGCAATGCCTGTCCCAGCCCCACTCCCTCCCTCATCATGGGGACCTCGATCTGTCCCCCCTTAAACACAGAAAAAAATATGAAGGAGTACATGAATTGAAACTTTGAGACAAAAGGGGCACACTTGTTAAAAAAGGTTGAACACCCCTATACTAAGCTATAGCTAGGCAGGGCAAAGAGGAGCCTCTACTTTTTCCATTGAAGCTGTACCATGGGGGCAGCCAAGAGAAGAGGATATATGGGTCCAGAAGAAGAGCAAGCCACAGGGAGTCTGGCTGTGTTCCTATGGGAGAGAAGATGCCCTGGTTTCTGGCCCATCCTGCATCTGCCCCGTTGCTGTTCTCTCAATTTATCTAATGACTATTAAATGCAAAACGTAGAAACGCCATTAGGTAACTGAAGTTACCATGTAATTAACTTTGGAGTACCTGGCAGTAGATAGAGCAGAGTAGCACCTGGCCAGCTGGTTCAGAGACATGAGTTTTCATAGACAACAACCTGCTTACCTACCAAAGCTCATGCCTCTCTGAACCAGTTAGTCTTCAAGGTGCCACCCTGCTCTACATTCTGCCTGACCTCAGACTAACACAGATAACCACTGCTGTGCTCACTGGAGTAACTAAAGTTAGCAGCACAAGTGCTACTATGTGGCTTAAATGGGACTTGCATTTGGAACATAGTTTCATGCTCACCTGGCAACAGACAGGAGAAGTTTGATCAGGCTTGGCGTCTAGTCTTATTTACTGGGAGGGATCATTTGTATTTGGAAGAGTCAACCCCAAAAGGGAAATTAAGACTTTTCATTGTTTCTTGGTCTTCCTGAAGGATGGCACACAGTAGAGTTTAATAATTTAGTAATGTCATTTTTATAAAAATGATAGTAGCTCTTTAATGTTGCAGTTCACAATTTTTCCATGGGATACGTTAATGTTCCAAATTTTGATACCGAAGCAGAAGTTTTTGATTTCCCAGTGCTTAAGGACTGCATGAGTATTAAAAAGATGAATGTAAGGCTTGGAAAATAACAAGGCATCAAGTATTTTGGTGAATAATGTAATTAGGCTAAAATATTTAGTTGTATTTAATTTATTCTCCTTTTACGTATTCTTTGTAATTTTTTATTGCTCTTGAAGAACTTTTTGATTAAATACATGTCTTTTTTTGCAACTGAACTGAAATCAAAATGAGCCTTTACCAATTTAATTATGCCAGACTCGTGCAACGTTCACCTTAAAGCTCCTAGGTATCTTTTTTTTTTTTTTTTAAAGCACATAAAACACCATATAATCTACGTGAAGAACTAATGTTCCATTAATTATGTTTGTTTCTGTCAGTAGTTTCTGACAATTTTGCTGTTAATTAGTTAGGAACAAGAAAGCTATAGTTGCTGTGAGAACTTGACAAATGATTCTGTTTGTCATATAGAAGTCTTTTGAATTGTGATTATTTTTTTATTGCCCTAACTATATTTTAAGGTAATACAGATAGCATCAGGTTTTTAAGAAGAAAAACACTGGCTTCCCATCATTCATTTATTTAATAAATTAACATTATTTTATTACAGTTAATAGATTGAATTTCAAGTTTGTTTTAAAATACTGTGCCACGGATAACTAGACTTTACTCTTTAACTCCCCTGTTTGTCTGGTGGGATAATGCTTGCCTTTGCACAGAACCTTTCCATATGATTGCCTTAAAGCACTTCACAAATATTAATAAATGTAAGTATTGTCTCTGGTTTACAGATTGGATAACCAAAACACAAAAAGTTGAGCCCTGGGTTTTCAGAAGTATGCACTAATGGCAGGTGCTTCAGTGTATTTTATCTCACCTTGAGTTTGGTTCCCAGAGGTGCTGAGTGTCTGCATTTCCAAGTGGAGTTATTTAGGTTTTCTGAAAAATCAAATCCTGGAGGTGTTGCGGGTTTCCCTCCTTCTTCCCCCCCCCCCCCCCCCCAATTCTAAGGCAACAAAAATGGGTTGATATGCCATTTCCTGAGCTATACGGTTTGGCTATCGACAGTAAAGGCATATTTAAAATAACTGGAAATCTAAATAACAGGAAGTCCTATGGAAGAGCTGGAAATAGGGCTTATATCTCCTTGTTCCTAACCTTGTGCCTTAACCACAAAACCACCCCCCTTTCCCAGCTCTTTCAGACAACCATCTTTCATTTCCTTGAGAGTAGGTTTTTTATCACTCTTAGAGCTGTTACTGAATATTTGATGTTAATAGTATAACAGAGTAAACTTTTTATTTTACAAGCTTGTTTGTAAAAACCTAGCAGTTTGACAAGAGGGAAAATTTGAAGTTTGCCCATAATAAAAGTTTCCGTAATTTTAAGTTTAAACGTTTTAGCTATCTTGACTATACAGGGTGGGGAGTCTGTTTTATTTTGGGGGTTTTTTTGCTTTCTTTATGTTTTTAATCAGGTTAAAACAGGCAGCTATATACAAAGTTGTTCAGTGTGTTCTTTATTACTTCTCCAGCTTTTTCAAAATACAGACTCCTTCCTAAGATTTGCTACATTATAAATGTATCCATGGATACATCAGGGATCCATCTGTGTGATCGGCCCAAGATAGCCTTGAGCTCCTCAGCACAAAACTTCCTTGTAGTTCTGTGTTTGTATATGGCCTTGGTATAAAATACTTGTTCAGAAACTAGTCCATCAAACCACTTCTTGTCTCGTCTCAAGATGTGCAGTTTGATTTGCACTGTCAAGTTTAATGATAGCTACACTACACAAATGGGGGTAGGGAAACTTTTTGGCAAGTTGCCACAAACTAGGACCCATGTTCTTTAGAGTGCCACTCCAGTCCCCTTTTCCTCCTTGATCTGCTGCTCTTATTTCTGCTCCCTGCCTTGTACTTCCTGTCCAATCTTGTGCTTTGCTTTCTGTTCCCTGCTGTATGTGCTGGCTGCCCCTCTGTTGCACGCCACATACACAGGGTGGCCATTCCAGTTGTGGCACATATGCTGTAGGTTGGGTACCCCTGCTCTAAAGCGTCAGATTGGCCACAGGTGAAGAGGGGCACGGAGTGGATGATCTGGTGGTTCAACATATCCTTCATGTGATTGTTTAGTGTTTTTTTCTCCTGTGTGTAGGGTCATACCTTTGGTCAGATCTGGCATCAGTAAGGATTTTCCACTTGGTCAGATTTACAGGCACCTCGGATTTTGTTCTGTTTCATTTGTTTGTTTTATTTTTCTCTGAACCATTATAGGGTGCAATTTGTATCCAGGAAGCATCCGTTAGCATCATGCTAAACATCAGTTAACAGAAGAAACCTTCCATCTAGAAAGTTCACTTAGGTTTCTAAAGATACATGTCCATGCTTTCTTCAGATGTCACCTGTGTACCTCTCAAAATCACCTGATTTGTCTCTTGGCTAAAACAAGTGTCCCACTGCAATAACATATCATATATTGGCTGAAACTTTCGTAACTGTAAAGAGTAAATGTGCAAAGCCTTGTAGTTAGTCCATGCATATTCCATTACCTGGTATCCTGTAGGTTATTTTACCTTTGGCAGAGCAATCATTGAGGCTTTGACATGTATTCATGTTGCTAAAGAATCATAATTCTCAAGTACAGCAAAAGGTTGACACACAGTCTAGCAATAGAATAGCTTTACTATGCTGATGAATTGCAGGGAATGTGCATTGTATCTCTGGCTCCTGAGGCAGCTTTGGCAAGCTGTCTGCCATCTTTAGTTCAACAATTATGAGCCCTGAGATAGACAGATCTATTGATATTCTAGGTCAGCCTAACCATCATTGCCCTTTTATAATTTGCATGAAAAGACCCTGAAGTCTTTATTAAAGTGCTAGTGTAATTCATTTTTCCCTTAAGAGTTCAGTCATTTTTCAGGCTTATTTCCCTAGACTTCGTAGGAAAAGATTTGCACTTTCCTTCCATGAGAAAAATGTGTAAACACTGAAACTTTCATCTTTCCTACTTTTAACAACTTTTGAACACTAGAAAAGTCTGTGTCCCAACTGTAACTTTCCTGATGAATTACGTGATTTAGAATTACTATCTTGATTCCTGCATGATACTTGAAAAGAAAACATGGTGACGATTTATGCAAAGCCTTCAGTCTATTTTGTCTGTGTTGGCACAATGCAGTATAACAGCATGCTTCAGTAACGAGTATTTTCTGAACACTTTGGTAGAGATTTTTTTTTCACGGACCAGATTTTAAATGAACCCTCTGAGGAAAGCCAAGTGGTCTGGTGCATTTTAACTCTGGCTTCTTTTGTGTTAGCTTCATTTGAGTTGTTCAGTTATTTTTCTCATGTACTTTTTTTCTCCCCTTTCTTCTGTTCATCACTTTATATTATGACACAAAGATAAGAGGTATTAATCAAGTAGCGAACTTGAAAATTACCCTGAACAGCAAAAAGTTTACACATGGCCTGCAGTTGTGCAGTCTGGATCAAACATTAAGATTCAAGAAAGTTTTATTCTAAAGTAGGCATGTTTTGTATAAACTGATTTAATTCTTCTTTGACAGTGAGGATAATGTTGCTTTGACTTCACTGAAAGATCCACTTCAAGTCCTAGAAGGCGTTGTTTCGGCAGTCCATGCAAATGTGGAAGATGGGTAAGAGCTTATATGTGATTGGCAGGAATCCTTTGGTTAGCACTATACAAGATCATTTTTGTCACAATTCTATAGAAATATGATATTGATAATGTTAATGTTTTCTTGTCCAGGTTTATGTAATGTCGATGCAGGTAAATATGGATAATTTGTCTTTGTATGTATGATTTGTCGTGCTGAATCAGGCACTCCTCAGTGTTATTAGTCCAGTACTAAATCAAAGAGTACTCTGTATTCTGCAACCTGTTGCAATTACCAAACCAAATTTTCTCTAAAGATTAGAACAAACAATGTTATTACCAATGGTGATCCCAGCATTTGGTTGATAAAGCTCCTCAGTAAAAAGGTAAGTTTGCATCAGGCTGTAAAAGTGGCAGAATTTCACTGAAAGCAGATTCCAAACCCTGAAGCCTGCCACCTTAGTGGCCTGGGTTCCACGTCCACATCCTGTAATTTCAACGCTTTAAAATGTTGACAGTTTTATGCTTAAAAATATAGTGAAGGTGTTTTGCCTCTCCTCCCCCAACTGTACTTAATTCTTATCATTCTCTAATTGTAATGATCCTCATTCAATGTGTGTAACATTCAAACGCATCCAGTGTACATCATCAAAGCTTTATCCTAGCAATGGAGTAAATAATTGGAATAAAGAAATTAATTGTTTTCCATTGTAATTTATAATGAGTTCCTTGCCTGTAGTTATTGTAACACAGCATTGTAGATAAGCAACCCAGTTCAGTGTCATCTTGAATTCTGTTATTTTCTCTGCCTTTGAAATGAGCTGCCTGGAGTCCTTTAATTTGAGTAAACCATTAACCTCATGGTGTTAAAATGATAAACAGGTACATAAATCAATATGGCTTCTGATACATTTATACTTTCAGTTTTGTTTTCTGTTTCTGACTTAATTTGAAAAAGTGCTAAACTTCTTCACAGGAGTGCACAAAATTGAGACTTGACCTATGCTAAGTTCAGAAATGTTCTCACAATTCCTCTTAGCTCTGAAACTTTTAATTTACAGTTTGAATGCCACTCATTTGGTAGCACCATTTCTAATTTAGCTCAAATTCAGAGGTAAATAGTAGATTAAGAGAATAATAGACTAAATAAAATTGAAATTCTTACAATCTGAAAATGTAAACTGTCAGTGTTTATTATTTTAGAGCTGCAAGACAAGTTAAATTGGTGTTTTCTGACTGATATTACTTTCCCATCTGTCTTGTTAGAACAAATAAAAGAGTATTAATTATAAATCGCACTCTGCCTGGTGCCATTCTCCCCTTTTAAAAGAGACTGAAATATTTCAAAAGAATAACCTAACATTGTTTACAGATTTGTTATATCTTATATATTAGCATTGCCACTAAGAAGCAGAAACAGTAAACAGTGGACTATTTGCCAACAACGATTAGTCAGTTTTTACTTATCTATTTACTTTTATTGTGAGACTCTATTTAGCATGTGTTTATTCTAAAGCACCTTCTCTAACAGGAAATAATTGTCTAATTTTAATTATCCACAGTCCTGAAACAACAAGCTTTATGGAAAGCCTTTTCTTCCTTGCTAAGAAACACAGATGTTATGTAACGATTAATTTAACAAAATAAATTATTTTCAAAAGGAGGGAAAAATCAATGGAAAGCTGTCCCTCTGGGTCCGTGAGTGTGTTTTTGTGAGTTGTGCTGAGTTGCTCTTTGATGTGTAGATCAGGTAGAAATCCTTCCCTGAAAGAGTCCAATGGCAGGCAGGGAGGTGCAAAATCTTTCTTGTTGTTCTGCAATGAAGTTTAGAATCCAAAATCAGCTAAAATTTGGCATCTTCCATGTTTCAGGGATGTACTTGGTAACCATGTTGGTCTGAGACCAAAAGAAATACAAAAATCTAGAACTTTTATTAGACCAACTGGGAAATCATAAAAAAAAAAAATATGCTGCCTGCCATCTGACTCCTACAGGGAAGGAGTTCTACCTGATCTACACATCAAGGAGCGACTCAGCACTACTCACAAAGACACACTCAAGGACCCAGAGGGACAGCTTTCCATCTCCAGCTCCCTCTATGCAAAAATGAAGTTTATTTCCTACCTATGGAGACTTTTTACCATCTATCCTTTTCCCAGAGCCTGATAAAGGGCCTTTGAGCCCAAAAGCTTGCAGAAAAGGATATATTTTTGCAATTTCCCAGTTGGTCTAATAAAAGGTATGATTTTGGAACCAAGAGTTCTAGATTTTTGTATTTCTTTTTGTCTCAGACCAACACAGCTATAAAGTACATCCTAGAAAAAGTAACACACTTCAAATACCTCAGAGCATCCCACAAAAGATTCTACATCCTAAAAATAAGTAAAAACAAGAATAGCCATTCTCACTGGACAGCTAACAAAACTGAAGAAAACCTGGACTAGCAGCAACATCACAAAGAAAACAAAACTCCACCTACTACAGTAAAAGCTCTGTTATTCGGCATCCCCTGGGAATGGGGGATGCCAGATAAAATATGCCAGTTAATTGAGTGGCCCGGGCCACGGCTTCTCCTGCCGTGTCTGGGGCATCCCACTGCCCCTCCTACCGCACCATCGGCCCTCCTGCAGGCCCCATGGGACAGGGAGGCGGGCTTCGCACAGCCCTGCACAGCCTGTTATGCGCCCGGGCCATGGGAGCTCAGCAGCACAGGATGCTTTCCCCCAGGCCATGGGGGCTCGGAGAAACCGGAAGTGCCACATGGGCACTGCCATCTTATAAGATGCCGGTTAACAGAACTTTTACTGTATATCGAGGCAGGCAATTATTTTGGGCGGAGGGCCGCTTACTGAGTTTTGGCAAGCCATCAAGGGCCACATGACAGGCAGCCAGGGGCAGATAAATATTAATTTTCTAAATTTTTTTTGGGGCCCCGCGGGCCGGATAGAATGGCTTGGCAGGCCGCATCTGGCCTACGGGCCGCATTTTGCCCACCCTTGTACTATATGCTATTGCCATTTCAGCAACTCTATCACTGAGAGAACTGGCTATTCACCAGGGCACTGGAAAAGCATTATGAGACCTCTGAAATGTGGTGCTTCAGAAGACTTCTCCATATACCCTACACTGCATATAGAACAAATGAATCTGTGAAAGATCAAATAAGACAAGAAATTTCCAAAAAAAAAAACACCTTTATTTGAAATCATCATAAGAAGAAGAAAGATGCAGTGGTTTGGACATGTAACAAGAAGGCCCAGCACCCTTACCAACACTGTCCTGCAGGGTGCTGTGGATGGACAAATAAGAAGGGGAAGACCTAGCCCAAACTGGACCACCAACATCAAAGACTGGATGGGATTAAAACTGGTTATTTGTTCAAGGACTGAAAACATGAAAAATGGAGGAAAGCTATTGCTACATCAGAGGTGCCCCAGTTGTCAGTATGGACTGGCTGACCGACTGACTGACAGATATCACCCCACAGGCAATTCATTGCCACAGGCAGCAACAGTATGTTTTGGGTAGAGGTGGTCTGTCCATGTCAGAAAAGTCATGTTGCCAATCTGGCAAGTAGCGCATGTAGCCACCCTATTGGAATCCAAGATGGCTGCCATGAACTCACATTTTAGTCAACATTCCAACCCCCACCAGGGTTAGATAATTAATTCCAAAGACAAAACCAACATTGTGTGAACCAAGGAGATCAACAGTAACATTTCTCTTGTGATAGCCATATTGGATCCCAAATGATGATTACAAAGTGGGAAGGAATGTGGTGAAAAAACTGTTAGTTCATCTGTCAACGACTGTCACTCTACTTCAGAGATTTATGTAAGGACATTCCCATCAAGGTAAGTTCAAGTACTGTATGAACTGTTTAGAAGTAGTCAATACTCTTTTCTGCTTCATCAGGGCTGAACGTGAAGGAAACTGGCATGAGCATTATGTGCCTTTTAAGAAATGCTTCCACTGATAGCTTAGCATGATCATACCAATTACATGAGATGGGGTCCAGTATATCTTGAATGTATGAAGGATTTAGGGGTGTACTTGGTAGCTGTATTGGTCTGAGACAAAAAAGACATACAAAAAACTAGAACTCTTGTTTCCAAAATAAAAGGTATCATTTTGGACCAAGAGTTCTAGTTTTTTGTAGGAAGGATTTAGTGAATTTTGCTTTTACAGTGTATGCTGAATTTATGGAAGAAGGTTTCAGGGTCAAGACAACTAATTTTCCATTTGTAAACATTTCAACCAGCCAGACAGTAGAGCGTGTTAAAGTTTGCAAAATTGCTGGTGGCATAGATTCATAGAGTCGGAAGGGATCTCAGTGGACCATCTAGTCCTACCCTCTGCCCCTGGCAGGGGGTAGAAAAGAGTCAACAGCCCTGGGGTCATTTGATCCTAGCCAGGTGCGCCAGTCTCCTTTTGAAGACGTCCAAGAATGGGGCAAGCACCACCTCCCTTGGGAGCCCATTTCAGATTCTGGCAACCCTGACCGTGAAGAAGTTTCTCCTAATGTCTAGCCTAAACCTTCTCTATAGTAGCTTATGGCTATTGTTCCTTGTTGTTCCAAGGGGTCCCCTGGTAAACAGATTGTTGCCTACTTCATGTTGCTCTCCCCTTATGAATTTGTACGCCACCACAAGGTCCCCTCTCAGCCTTCTCTTGGAGAGGCTAAAGAGGTTAAGGTCCGTTAGCCTTTCCTCGTAGGGCCTTCCCTGCAGGCTTCTAATTAGACGAGTGGCTCTTCTTTGGACCCTCTCCAGGTTGTCCACACCCTGCTTGAACTGTGGCATCCAGAACTGGACACTACTCCAGCTGCGGTCTGACCAGTGCCGCATAGAGAGGGAGAATCACCTCCCTGGACCTGTTTGTGAAGCACCTACAGATGCACGACAAGGTGCGATTGGCTCTGCCAACTACTTCATCACATTGACGACTCATGTTCATCCTGGAGTCAGCAGTGACTCCAAAATCTCTTTCTGCCTCGGTGCTGAGAAGGTTGCCCCCCAGCCTGTAGGTATGATGGCAATTCTTCCTCCCTAGATGCAGCACCTTGCACTTGTCCTTATTGAATTGCATCCTGTTGTTCTCTGCTCACTTCCCCAGCCTGTCTAGGTTGGCCTGGGTTTGGTTCCTCCTCTCCAGGGTATTAGCTACACTCCATAATTTTGTGTCGTCTGCGAATTTGGACAGGGTGCTTCCAACCCCCTCATCCAGATCACTGATAAAGATGTTGAATGGCACTGGCCCCAGAACTGAGCCCTGAGGGACTCCACTGCCCACATCTTTCCAGGTTGACACTGACCCATCCACCACCACACTCTGAGCCAGTTTACTACCCAGTCTACCGTGTAATCATCCAAGGCAAATCTCCTCAGTTTATTTATAAGGATGGTATGGAATATCTTGTCAAAGGCCTTCTTGAAGTCCAGATAAATAACATCTACTTCGACTCCTGCATCTAAACAATTGGTGGCCTTGTCGTAAAAGGAAACTAGGTTAGTGAACCAGTGCTCATTCTTGGTGGTTTTGCTGATGGAAAAGCAGAGCACTCCAGCCCATGTGAGGGTTCACAGTTGCATTCACAGCAAGGAGAGGCAGACACAAGAATGCTCTTATATGGCAAACTTGCAGTCAGTCAGGGATACTCCTCTCTACTATTCTACTGCGATGACCCCAGACATACTGGTCCTTCTTTTCTGGCATAGTTTTGTGCCTAAGATTTGGATGAAGAGGAGCAACCCAGTAAGATTAATTTCAGTTCACAATACTTTGTTAGAATTGTCTGAGCCAGTCCATGCATCTCTGATTTCACAGCATGACTGGTTGTGACACCACCAGCCAGTTCAGTGTTCATGCTAAGAAAACTGCTTCAATGCTGCTCATTCAACATCTACATCTATTGGCAGGTCTAAGAAGTAGGCCTGATGCTGATAAGGATTTGTACAGCTGTGTAGGAAAGTTGGTTGTGTTGCTGTAGCAGCCATCAACACCTTTGGCAACCCTTCTGGATGTTAGGGTGAAATTATTCCATCAAGGAAAAGCTCCAGATAACGTTCTGTCTACATACGACTCCCTTGTGCGCCGTGTACGTAGAGCTAATTATCAAAGTCTTGGTTGGCAAAGTGTACTTGAATCTAATCCACCATTGCCATCACCTAACTAATGAGGTTGGCAAATTGAAAATGATGATTATGTTCCTATCATAAAAATGCTTGAACCGTTACGAGTAGAATACCTTTTGGATAACAAATTGCAAGTGCAAGACAAAATGCCGGGGACCAGCATGCTTGTGTAAACAGGTTACTGTGCCATGCACTCATGTCGGCAAGTGCTACAAGACAGCTTGTTGCAATTTGTGTAATAACTACAGGGATTCAGAAATGGATTCAAGTAATGAAGAGAACTGAAAACCTGCAATTACCCATTGTATTAATGTTATATATACAATTGTATTGCCGTTACATTACCATTGGATTAGATTATTACATTTTCCTGTTGCCTCAAGTTGAACAAATGTCTGTGTTCAGGCTAGCCTGAGTTAAGTTTTCAGTACTATAGGCCTGCTATGAAATTTAGAGTGATAGAATTTGTGGGGTTTTAATGTTAGATTATTGTTTACTAGGATTATAATTACACTGAGTTGATATATACATGCTAATGTGTCAGCCATCTTGGAATCCAGTATGGCCACCACAATGAAAATGTTATGATTGATCTCTTTGGTGCACACAATGTTTGTTTCATCATTGGAATTAATTTTCTAACCCTAGTGGGGGCTGAAATATTGCTCAAAATGTGAATTCATAGCAGCCATCTTGGATTCCAATAAGGGAGCTACAAGTACTACTTGCCTGATAGGCAATTTGACTTTTCTGACATGGGCAGACCACTTCTACCTGAAAAACACTGTTGCTACTTGTGGCAATGAGTTGCCTACAAGAAAATCTAGAGACCTGACTGGTCAATTTATACCCTCCTATAATAATTGTTCTCACTTAGCGTAATAGATTTGAGCACAAGCATCAAAACTGGTTACTTAGAAATCTACATTTGTCTCTAATCAAGAGTGGGTGACAAAGCCATCATTGTAAACCTTTGAAAATATGATTAGGACTCAAACAGGTTTCAAGGGCTAATTTAAAGCTGTTTGTATTTCTGAATGGTCTTACAATAAATTATTTACAACATATTAAAGTAAGCAGTGAAATCCAAAAATCCACGGAGACAAATACTTTGTCTGGTGCCCTCTAATATGCTACAAATATATAATCTGGCTATTGTAGAATGAATGCCAGTGGAAGATGGTTGTACACTTCCTTTATACCCCAGTAATTGTAAAGAAAAAAACAAAACTGAAATGGCTTCATTCCTTTCACCAGAATTTGATGACAATTTACCTGCTACAGCCATATGTTTCTCTTGGACCTGTTCAGTGATCTAAATGTTCTGGCCACGTGTAATTTTAAAGAAAACATTTGTCCTACTGTTAAGTAAAAACTCAGTCTACTGGGGGCATGCTGCATTTATAAAGGGAGTAAAAATAGTGCGAGTCCCAGTACGTGGTCCTTATTTTGTAATTACTGTACCTTGGAGAATTTTGCTTGACCTGGTATTTGAAAAGAAATCTACAATTCTGTCCCATTACACCATGTTTTAGAGGGGTATCCTCATACCTTTACAGCAAAAAACAAATGTTATTCCAAGTGTTAGCTACTTCAAGAAAGCATTTCAGTGCTCTCTTGCCTTTAAAAAAAATCTTGTAGTTGAGGTGCAACTAAAATACCAAATCTTGTGTTTCAGCTTTGGTAACAAGGCTGAGCAAAACCAAAGGCTTATACATAGACATTTGTGGATGTGTCCAGATAAGCAGGGGCATGTGCTTGCAGCAGCACAAATTTGTGCAGCTCTTTTGTGCCCTAATGCATACCCATGCATTTGTGCTTTGTTGTCACGCTTTGGACAAACTGCCCTTGTCCAGCTCTTCCCAGCTCCCGGAGTGTTGAAGCAGCCAAGGCACAAATGGAGCAGTAGAGATGCTCTGGCCAGGAGCCAGAGCATCTCATTGGAGGATGAAGCCTCCATTTGTTCCAGTGCATGCTATTTTCACGTGCATCATGCCGCTTCTTTCCCAGCACTTTTTTTTTTGTTTTGTTTTGTTTTGGTTTTTTTTGCTACCCAGAAATCCTGGTAGCAATTTTTTCCCCTGCACTTGAAATTTGCAGCGTGGGACATGTTTTAACATTCCACACATGGAATTTGCTGCACCACAAATCACAAATGCCTGCATTTGGGGATGCGGCCTATCTCTATATTTTTGACCCATGCACTTATCTATAGGAATCCTGTAAAATAGAAACTACTGTTAGAGAGGAGAAGGTTTGAAAGCTGGCTAATCATCTAGTAGGTAAGATTTACCTTTTAGAAATGATGCAAATGATATTAGTGTTTCTTTTCAAACATTAGAAAAACAATATGTATCTTCTTTGTTTACCGTTCTGTTAGACCAAAGGGAATGCAATGCCATATATATAATGTGTGCTGGATTTAGTAACATTTAAGAGACACTGGAAGTCTGATTTGAAAAATTAAATCAAGTTCCCTTTGATATGGCCATTGTCATGTGAACTGAAAACTAACCGAAAGTGTAAATGGGTAAATATACAATGTGATTACTTTAGATTTTGGTTCAGTACTTGAGGTTGTGCTTGCTGTGTTTCTCCCACACATTCTCAGCATCCTCACTTTCCCTGCTAGAACAGACACTGCAGCTGTTTGAGATTCATAATTTTGTTATCCTAAGAATTCTGTAGATACACACAGGGGAATAAATGTTTCAAAGTAATAGATTACAAAACAAAAAAATATTCCGTCTCTGATAACTTAGCATAGAAATGTATCAGAGGAATGTAGGTTGCTCTTTAGTAAAAAGCACAAGCATTAATATAAGCTATGTTCAAATTAATTAAAAAAAATTTAAACCTATTTACAATGGACTTTGGATGTGAATAAAAGAATAACTGAAACCAGCCAAAATGGAGTATGTTAGAGTAGAACTTTTAATGAAATCATTTTTAATAACGATGGAGCCAAAGAAATTCAGAACATACATATCAAAGAATTAGAATTCTTTCTAAATATTATTTTTTTCCCATTTTACAGGAGTCTTAAATGCTTTTAATATATAATGGATTCTTTCTTTTATCTTATCTTACCATTCAGTTGTGAAGTTTATTTTGGTGGCATATAGTCACAGTTATGGAAACTGTTGGCTTAGTAAATTGCATAGCTGTCTCCTGTTTTTACCTCTGAAGTGCTAAACTTTTTGGGGGGTAGCCAACTAGCTGTGTCTCTCCTTGTATGATGAAGCCGTGACCCTCCAAACCATTTGGCCTGCCAGCCTGTGGGTTGTTTCTTAATGCTGACTGGAAGGTTCCTTCCAAGAAGCTTCCTACTTGGTTCACTGCTGCTAAAGCTGTTAGAGGATAGGCTTTAAGATGCATGTTTTTCCACATCTTTTTTGGAGTGAGATTTACTGAAACGATGACTGCCAGATGACTTTGATTAGCAGGTCAGGAGTAATTAGTAATAAAACTTCTGATGGAAGCCATGGTAATGACATTGATGCTCTAGATAAATTTGTGGTTTCCAAGTGTTTGGAAACTTGTTTTCAAAATGTGTTCAGTGTAATCTGATGATGATTCTTTTAAAACACATAAAATATTTGCAGTCAGAGGCAAAGAGAGAGACTTACCCCAGAGTATCTAATAATAGCACAGTGGTTAAGACACTCAAATTGAATATGATAAAGCAGAGACTTATACCCAGGATGCAGGTGCTTTAACTGATGATGTATCTTAATGAAGGATGCTTCTCTCTTCTCATTTCACTCTATGATTTTAATCAGACCAGGCCTGGAAAACTTTGCTGACAATTTTTCAGTCTTTTGATGACTCCAGTGCTTCTCATGGAAAAATTTTAATTGAGAAGTTCCCAACCATCTCTACTTAAAATTTCATTTGAAAAAAAAAAAAGATACAGGCTTTAAACGTATATTTTCAAATAACGGCAATACATATTTTTTTCTTATTTGTCATATTTTGTTATAAAATAGTAGTAGAAAGTTATTCAGTTAAGTCTTTTGATTTAGAAATATAAATTAAAAAAAAATCTGTTTCATCCAAAATTTGTCACAAACTTCAGATATCTTGAACATTAAGTCCTCTTTATTATATAAGTATTTTAGTGCATATTTTCTTGTTTACTATGTGAATTCATAAAAATAAATCTTCTATATTTCTAGCTTAGTTGATAGCTAAACCATAAACAGAGTTGGGAGTAAACTTGGCACTGTAGAAAATAAGAAATTCTTAATGTTGGTTATATGGTTTACATTAATTTGAAATGCTATTATTTTAATAGGAGAAAATTCCCAGATTATCAAAATTATTGAAATTAGTTCATGGACTTTGACCATAAATGTTTCAAACAGTCTGTTAAATGTTCCCTTTTATCTCTAACTTCTACATTTTATAGCACAACTATTGGGATGACCTTATTTGGCCTGAAATCATGAAAAGCAATTATTTCATGAGATTAGTAAATGCTTGAGAAGTTTCATTTCTCACTAGACATGTGGTTTGCTTTATAAATGCCAGGAAAAAAAACCCATAATATTCTCTGAGATTAAATCAAGTTGTGGTTAAAAAAACAGTAATTTTATATGTAGTTGCTTATTCATGATTCTTCTGACTCCTAAAATTGATTAGCATAGAAAACATTGAAAAGAACTGGAAATGGAGCTTAGCAGAGGCATGTATCTGCTTAAATAATCATATAGATGATACAGATTTCATTTTATGGTTGCATGAATGATGCATTTGAATTTTCTTCCCAACCAGACTCAATTTTGAATGCAGTAATTTACTGTACTAATCCATGATCATCTATCTTGATCTTTCTTACTTTACTGTAATAAGTGTATTGTTGTTCATATGGTAGAGGGTATAAAATTACAGAGGATTGCTAGTACAGTTGGCATGTAATTAATTTAATTTGAGAATTCATTTCCTAAAGAAAGGAATTCAGAGTTATGTTCATGAAACAAAATGCAGGTTAACATTCTACAAGTTATCTATATTGTATCATAGAGAGTTATATGACTGAGAAATATAATCAGAAGTACAGAAAACTGTTTCTAATACTTAACCTAGAAATTCTGAGTGAGGGTCAGGTTCAGTATCACAGCTTTGTTTTAAAATAAGAATTTACAGATCTCCCATTGAAGTTGCTCACAACTAACATGACATTTCTTACACTTCATGAGAAATACTCATGTATAGAATCTGGATTAAAATTGTTAAAAATCAAGTTAATCTGAAACCATTTGACTTGGATTACAGGGAGAAACTAGTTTCTTCAGATGACCTTTTGGAGTGGTTGAGGCCTTTCTGTGGTGATGACACCTTGCCAGTGAAGCCTCGGATAAAGGTGCTGCAGATCATGGAACAAGCTTTTCATCTCAGTGATGAAGATAGCAAGCTGCTTGTGTTCTTCAGAACTCAAGCTGTTCTCAAAGCCTGTTGGCCTGAAACAAAGGTATCATTTTTATTTACTTTAAGGGATAGCATAATACTGTTGTTCCTTTAAAAATCAAAAGATGATACTTGATCATCAGTTTGTAGTATGAACTGTATTAGTAGTTATACATGCAAATTAAGTGGATCTTTTCCTACCCTCTCACCAGTCTCGGGTTATAACAAATTGTGACCTTTTACACTCAAAGTTATCCGTAGTTGGGTATTTGAGACAAATGTAAACCCTAATGCTTTCTCTTTCCCCCTTACCATCTTCTGATACTTACCTACTGTTTTGCTTTCCATTGATAAACTACCTTCTCTCATGTTTTCACTTTCCCTCTATAAACCTTTCGGGACTTCTGTAGTGCTTAGAGCTAGGGATAGGGCTGCGTAACCTCTAGATTCTTATCAGGTCTCTATGACCTTAGGTACAAAGGCTGCTTTTAGATGTTTAAAAAAATGCACTTTACCAAAAGAAGCAGTGTGTTACTTAAACCCAGCTCTGTAGGATCTGTAAAGATCAGGCACTTCATTGGGGCTTTTTGGCACTTTTAGCTGAAGCTGATTCAATCAGCTATTAGATAAAAGTGCCCAAAAAGCCCCACTAAAGCACCCAACATTTACAGACACTGGGCGAGCGGGGTTGACGTAATGTGCTGCCTATTCTGGGCATGTGCAGGGCTCGGCGTAGGAATGCACCAAGTTTAAAGTAAAGTGCTGCTTGGGGAGAGGGGGTGACATCTGCAAGCACCCAAAATGTAATTAGTTTGTGCTTCATTTTTAACTGCCTCAGGAAACTTATCTGCTGAGAGCACCCCAGCAGGTGTTACACCTCATTTTCTTACTTGCTGTGGATGGAATTTTGCAATTCTCTCATACTTTAGACTATGCATTTGACATAACGCCTGGTTTAAGGTGACCAGTGCTATATAGTCACAGTCTTTCTAAAACAAATAGATGTATTTAGTAAATGTCACTAAGCATTTGAGGGAATGGGTTAAAACAACAAATAGCCTACACATTTGGACTTCTCTAATCATATGCTTTGCTAAAAGCTAAGTAAGATGGGCTTGAGATTCAGGGGTGGAGCTCTTTAATATACTCAGGAATTCCTGGAGTTTGGCTTGTTTCCAGTCTTCCTTCAACAGAACGTCACCCAGCATTCCACCCTTCTGAAAAGTACATTGTTCTCTAGCATCTGCTTTCTTTGGACTTCTTGGTGCTGCAGCAGCCTGCCTTGGTACCAGGTATCTAATAAAAGATATCAGATTCACCCAAGGAACCTTGTCTGCCACTCAATCTCCAAGCACTCTCCAAACCCAACAGTATGTTGGTGAGGCCCTTTCTAGAGTCTGATGGCCGTTCACAACCACACCAGAGATCTCTGTTTCAAGAAAGGTTCAGAAGGACAGTCCTGAGTAGCCTCACTGGCTTTTCTTTTTCACATTTGGAAAGTGTCTGTGGGTGTGGAAACATAGGGCATGCTTTGAGGGACTCTCGACCAGAGTACACTGTCACCATGTCCTTTTACTGTTCTTAAATTTGGCTAAACTAAACAAACCTCTCTGCTGACCACATTGTATGACACTTATTCAAACTTTCTGGCTTGCATCCTTATGTTTGTGGCAGTGTCTTATACCTGAAATTTTTTCACTTAGAAATCCTGCATGTAAGGCATGCAGTGGAGTATAGCTCCTTATTCACCACCAAGTTGTGTGTGTGGTAAAATGGGGTCAATATAAAGCTTAATCCCAGTTTATAGATTTCATAGACATTAGGGCTAGAAGGGACCTCGTGAGATCATTGGGTGTAGCCCCCTACCCAAGGGGCAAGAAGTCATCTGGGGTGAGATCGCCCCAGCAAGATAAGCATCCAAGTGTTTCTTAAAGATATCCAGAGTAGGTGCTTGCATCACTTCTGGGAGGAAATCTATTTCAGCCTCTGGAGACTCAGACAGTAAAGAAATTTCCCCTTCTGTCCAGTCTAAAATGGTCTTCCAGCAGTTTGTGACTTTTAAACCTTGTCTTCCCTTGGGATGCCCTGGTAAACAGATGTTCCCCCAGATCCTGATCCACACCCCTTATATACTTATAGGCTGCCACCAAACACTCCTGAGCCTTTGCTTCTTCAAGCTGAAGAGTCCCATGTCTCAGCCTCTCCTCATAAGGCCTGCTCTCTTGACCTCTAATCATGTGCATGGCTCTCCTCTGGACTCTCTCAATCTTCTCCACATCCTTTCAAAAGCGTGGAGCCCAGAATTGTATGTAGTACTTTACAACTTATCCTGGTAGAAGGTCCCTTTTAAAACCCAAAGTAAAAAAATGAACCAGTGGTGGTGCGTTAACTGCATGGATACTCACATGAAGTGCAGAAGCTAAATATCTATTTGTTTCTGGTATTTTTTAAATGTTTCTCATTATGAGGTGCTTGGTCAATTTTGTCAGCAGATACAGATATTGTTGCTCTGATGGGTTTTTTAATGTCTGACATAGCAATGTGTTTAGTTTATGTTGTTTTGTTGCTTTCACAGTTGTCTTTAACTTACTATTTTTTTTTTTTTAAGTATCACTTCTGAATTATGCCCTGTTCATCACGGGGGCACAGAAGGGAATTGGTGAGGTTTTATTCACCAAGGCGCCCCTGGGGGTTACAAGAAATAATGGCCACAAGCTAGCAGAGAGCTGATTTAGACTGGACATTAGGAAGAACTTCTTCACAGTTCGAGTGGCCAAGGTCTGGAACGGGCTCCCAAGGGAGGTGGTGCTCTCCCCTACCCTGGGGGTCTTCAAGAGGAGGTTGGATATGCATCTAGCTGGGGTCATCTAGATGCAGCACTCTTTCCTGCCTATGCAGGGGGTCGGACTCGATGATCTATTGAGGTCCCTTCCGACCCTAACATCTATGAATCTGTGAAAATAAATATTTGCCCCTTTTCCCATGCCTCATCCATGGGTAGCATATTTTCATTTGTGTGGCAGGGTCAGAGGAGTTGCTGAGCCGCAGGAACCTGGTGGCAATGGCAGGAGCCCCGTGCCACAGGTTGCACTTGTGGCACCGCAGTGTGTTGAGCCGCAGGAGCATAGTGGCAATGGTAGGATCACCACACTGTGGACCCTGCCAGTGGCCCCAAGGCGCACTGAGCCATGGGAAGGGGGCGGCAACGGTGGGACCATTGCACCGCATGACCTGCCAGTGGCATTACAGCACACCAAGCTGCAGGAGCCTGGCGGTGGCGGCGAGTTCGCCACATTGCAGGACCTACCGACAGCGCTGCAATGTCCTGAACCACAGCCAGCAGGGGCCAGAGCTCCAGAAGAAGAAAAAAAGCCGGCACTGGCATGGAGGCGCTTTATAAATACGTGCCGATGCCGATTCGCCAGCAGGGACGGCGGGGCAGAGCCAAAAGCCCCACACTCCAGTCCATCAAGGGGACCGGAAGGAAGTCCCCAGCAGCTAAGGGAAGGCTGCAGTCAAGACAGAGATCCTAGGAGGGATGACTGGTGGTAGCCTCTGGACAAGGAGCTGCCCCCACGAACTGACTCGGAGTCAGTTCACTTACTTGGAAAGGTGACATGGAGGTCAGACACAGAGAGCGGAACAAAGACAGGGCGGACCTACAGGACAAGATGAAAGTGATAACTGGTAATAAATAAATAAATAAATAAAATAAAACTGTGTCCATGCAACATTAGAGTAACAACATTGGCCAACAACGAGTTGGCACTAGTCAGGGTGTAGTGCAGGCGGAGCCCCAGTGTCCTTGCACTATCAAGTAGACCTAGCAAGATACCACTGAGCAGGGATTAACAGCATTCCCCAAGATTAAAACTTCATCAAAGATGTGGCAGGCGAGAAGCATCGGTGGCCTTGGTAACTGGTGCCAGGGGTCAAACTGTCAGGCCGCATGACCACGGTTAGCATTGGGCAGCTAGAAAAACCTAAGTGGGGAGCTCAGGACAGGCATTGCAAATTACAATTTGTTTGGGCCTTATCTCCTTTTTTATATTGTAAGCTTCCGGTGGCAGTAACTCTCTCTTTTATGTGGTAAAGGCCAGCACTTTTGCCTCTCAGCATCCATTTAAACAATAATTGGTTAGTACTTGCATTGCACACGCATGCATTTATTTGTATGTATATAGTATTCCCTCTGTCATATGAAAACCTGTTATAATTGTCTTGTAACAAACAAAACTATACAACAAACTTGTATAATTGTCTTTTTTACATCAGATAAAAAAAAATTATTATAGTCAAATCCCACTAATATTGAACCTCCTTACTGATTAATTACCACTAGAAAGTGTTCTGCTGCTACGGTGGCTTTCCTAGCATGTGAAAGTACGCTTTGCCATTCCATACTAGTGATGGGTGTTTCTTCTTCAGCTAAAAATAATGAAGCATTTAGTTCAGCTCAGTCTTAACAATGCCCTTTCTGTTCAGTTTTTTCCTATTTACATAATTATTTGATCATGCCAAGCTGCCCCTTTCCCCTGGAAAAGCCCAACTTTCCATGGTGAATCGGTCATAATTACGTTATTGTTCCTAGAGCAAATTAGAAAGATTCATGGCACATCACAGCAAAATCATTTTATTACTACCCGAATTGACCTTGATAACAATACAGAAGGCAGTCCTAAGATCTTGGAGATGCAAATGTAATCTTCAGGTGTGTCAACTAGGAAATGTTCGGCAGAAGATTATATAAGAGCAGACCAAAAAATAATAGAATTTCAGTTTCACAGAGAATTTTACAACATTCAAACTCTTCATCCCAACAAAGTGGGGGGGGAGAAGACCTTCACGGTTTTTTTCAAAAAAACTGCTGAAAGTTTGAAATTTTTTGTTTCAAAATGTTGGTGGATTTGGTGAAAGTGCACATATTTAGTCAGCACATAAGGGAACATGATACAGACACCAGGGAAGCTTCAAACAATATGCAACACTCCGAACAAAATATAGGTCTTGAAATTAAATAGCATTCAATTTTATTTAGTTATTCCACAAAACTCTCACTGAACTCAATATTATTGTACAAATTTTTTGGTGTCAAGAAAATCACTTTGTCAGAAAAAAGATTTGCTAAATGCATCTAATTATGTTTCAAATATATTTAGCCCAGTTGTTAATACTACTGGAATACTATTTCCAGGACCCATGATACCACTTTATCAACATCTTATTTTAATTGTGGATAGTTTTAAAGAAGTTACATACAAATAAAGTTAGGGAGTGACTTAGTCTTTAAGGTTCAGTATGGGAAACAGAAATGTGAAGAACACTTCATACTGACACACTAAGCTATAATAAAACAAATGGCTAGAAACTGATTCTTGACAAATTCAGATTGGAAATATGGTGCAAATTATTCATAGATTCATAGAAGCTAGGGGTGGGAGGGACCTCACAAGATCATCAGGTCCAGCCCCTCTGCTCTAAGGCAGGAAAGACTGTTGAGGTCAGATGACCCCAGCGAGGTGTGCGTCCAGTCATCTTTTGAAGATGCCCAGGGAAGGTGACAGTACCACCTCTGGGGAGAGTCTGTTTGAGACTCTGGACACACAAACCATAAAGTTTTTCCTTATGTCTCATCTGAAGTGATCTTCTATTCGTTTATGACTGTTATTACTAGTTTTCCCATGGGAGTGCCTTGGTGAGCAGATGTTCTCTTGGTGACTGATGTTCGCCCCTTATACACTTAAAGGCCGCCACCAAGTCCCCCCTGAATCTTCTCTTTTCCCGGCTGAACAGTCCCATGTCCTTCAGCCTCTCCTTGTATGGCCTGTTATCCAGACCTCTAATCATTTGTGTGGCTCTCCTTTGGACTCTTTCCAGCTTCTCTACATCCCTCTTGAAGTGCGGTGCCCAGAACTGGACCCAATACTCCAGCTGCGACCTCACCAGTGCTGAGTAGAGCGGGATGATGACATCCTTAGTCTTGCTTGTGATGCATTGGTTGATGTATGCCGAACTGTTGTTTGCTTTGTTGGCTATAGCATCGCATTAGTGGCTCATGTTCATTTTGTGGTTGATCATGACCCCAAGTCTCTTCCAGTTGTGGTACTGGCTAGTGTAGCACCACCAGACCTGTAAGTATGTTGTGGATTATTTCTCCCCAGGTGGAGCACTTTACATTTCTTGATGTTAAACTTCATTAGGTTTAGATCCGCCCACTTTACAAGCCTGTCCAGATCAGCCTGAATTCTCAGCCTGTCTTCCAGCGTGACTGCACTCTTGATCTTAACAGTAAAAATAATGAACCGCTTGAATAAGTTGTGGAAAAGTCCCTGAAACATTTATTTCAATAGTGTTTACTTTTTAGAAAAGTTCAAGCAGGAGTTAACTCAAGGAAGTTTTATATTCTGTTACGTAGAAGGTTAGACTGTATGATCACAGTGCTAACTTGTACCATGTTTGTGATTCACCATAAACTCTGCATAACCTTTTTGCCATTGTCAAGCCAGTTATTTCCCACTCTGTCTGTGATAATACTACTCGGTGGGTGCATCTACACACGCGCTTTACTTTGGAATTGACTAATTAGCTCTGCAGTAAAGTGTCGCTATCTACACATATACCCATGGTAAGGTGCAATAAATTAACTCCACTCTAGGATAGTATTCTGAGACAAGTGGTATCCTACAGTGAGGTAATTTATGCTGCCTCAGCGCATGTGTAGACAGTGACCAGGGCTGGCTGGAGCACAAGGGTGCTACACTGCAGAGGCTGCCCGCCAGCTATCCCTCCACTGTAGCACCCTTGTACCCCAGCCAGCCATGATGCCATGACCCAGAGCCTGGGGACTGACCCCCTGAGCCTGCTGCCAGCCCGAGGCTGCTCTGCCCCAGCTCAAACTGCTGTGGTCCTAGACACGTGTATACACTGCTCCTGGGAGCAGTTGACTCTGGCACAAACTGTGCAGGAGTTTATTGCTCTGTGCTGCTTGCACATGTAGATGTACCCAGTGTTGGTTAAGCCAAGGCTGTCCAACTTCTGGGCAGGAGGGAACCACAGACCCCCTGCAGGTTGCACACCCCGCAGGTGCTCAACTCCTGAAGTTCCACTCCCAGCCCTGCAGGCATCCTGCTTTCCCTTCAGTTGCATGGGCAATGCAAGCAGCATAAGCAGCCTGGTTCCCCTCAGCTATGCAGGCAGCACAGCCTCTCTCTTGGCCACATGCACAGCACAGGCAAACCAGCTCCCCTCTGGGCATGTGCACACCTCAAGTAACTTGACCCTTCACCACCACATGGCCAACATGTTGAGCCTGGCTACTTGTCACCACGCAATTAACATGATCAACCTGGCTGCCCATAACACCGGGCTTCAGCATGTATGGATGGCCTGGGGCCTGACCCTGACCAGCCCCAAAGCCAGTGAGCAGGGTTTGACCCTCTGTGGGTTTGACACTCTGAATTGACCCTCTGTGCTGCAAGTGTTGTCCATAGCACTGGGTCCAGCCCACGTGCCAGACGAGCTCTGTGTGCTTCATAGGACAGCAGGGTCAATCCGAGACCCTTGGGTCAGATCTTATAGCTTTGTAGTCTGAATGTTTGACACCCCTGATGTTGAGAAACTAGAAACAGTCCAGTGGAAAGTGATGAAGATGATAAAGGACTTAGCCAGCCAGCCATATTAGAAAAGGCTGAAGAAAGTAGATGTACTTGGTTGCAACAAAGGAGAGTAAGACAGGAAATGATAACAGTTTTCATATATTTGAAAAGCTGCCATAAAGAAGATGGAAAAACATTGTTCTTCCTTCCCACAGAAGAACAGGACAAATGACAGTGAGTTTAAACTACAGCAAAGCAGGTGTAGGTCAACTCTCAAATATAACTTCCCAAAAGTAAGATCAGCAAGACAATAGAACAAGCTTCCTAGGCCCCTTGTGGAATCTCCTTGCCTGGGATTTTCAAGAAAAGGCTGGATTGGCATCTCGGAGATGGTTTAGGAACAGTGTACCCTGGATCTTTGCAGGAGGTTGGACCACATAGTTTTTCATACTCCTTCAGGTCACTTCCAAACCTGCGATAATAAGAACAGGGTTATCCCTGAGAGATTTAGGTTCGATATTAGGAAATACTTCCTAACTAGGAGTGTGGTAAAGCACTGGAATAAGTTACCTAGGGAGGTGGTGGAATCTCTATCCTTGGAGGCCTAGCTTGACAAAGCTCTGACTGGGATGATCTAGTTGGGGCTGGTCCTTTGAGCAGGGGGTTGGGACTGGATGAGGTCCTGAGTTCCCTTCCAACCCTCATTTTCTAAGATTCTATGGTTCTATTTACAGTGTGATCTCCAAAATGATTCTTTTTCCTTCTGGATCTTGTTTTCTCTTGAACCATGATGCTATAGTATTTTGCAGTATCTATCCCACATGAATAGTGCATCTTTTGTGGACTGCATGCTGATTTGAAAGATTAGACTCTTGACTACAATAATCTGAAGATTTCTTCCTCCTTTGCCTGAAGCATTACAATGCGTGCTGTCCCTCTGTTCTGACCGTTAGCCTACAAATAAGATTTTGCCAGTTATTTATATTCAATGATTATTCATTTTTAAACTGTGTTATTTCATCAGTGACTCAGTACTAAAGTGCTTAGGACCACAGCATTTCTCTGAGGTATATATTTTAATTTGCAAGATTTAAAAGGGGAAAATAATGTTCTTAACCCTTTAATAAGAAACCTTTTTATGACTCATCTCTGTCTTAGAAATTATTTGAAACCCAAGATGATCATTGAATTTTTCCAAAGCAGAGCTACTTTTCACCTGTGATCTGACTGTCATCTGACATGCCCTCAAATCCTTGTGAAAACACTACACAACTCTTTTCCCCAAACTCCTACAAAAATTTAATTTATATAAAATCATTACTGTTTCTATATAAATAGTATATCCACTTCCATTTTGGCTTGTTTGTTAAAGCAAACTACCTTTAACTATAATTCTGGGCTTCAAATTTTACTTGGGTACAGCATTTGCTGTACTGGTGGCTCTTAGCACTCCAGCCGGTCTATAAATGTGTGCCATACAAGAAGATTCTTGACCTTCACCTGTTTGTTGTTGTTAGTGCAACGTGTCCCCTGACAGCACTCTTCTTGTTTCCTGTAACTCTTCTAGTGCACTTTTGAGCAGCAAAGGTGTTATAGTTCTTAGCTGTACAACCATCAGTCTTTAAATACACATGACAAATCACATATAGATAATAGTTGGGAGCCTTGCCTGTAGAAAGAAAACAAAAAGGGAACTGTATTTGACAGAGGCCTTCATAATTCCGATTTGTTGTCTTGAGAATTTGTAAAAAGTAAGATCAATTTTATTCTCTTCCATCAACTCAGTAACCTTGACTCTGTGGCTAAGTACAGACACTCAGGAAGCCCAAGGCTGATTCAATCTTTGCAGCGTTCTCTAAGATGCATAGATTGAACTGATAATGAAGTGAACTGTTGTTCACTTCTGAATCTGGACAGGTAGCCAAACGCTTGCAATGGCCCAGGCCAGAAGCTGTGGGGTGCTAGAGCACACGTCCCACTCCCAGCCTGCTGACCACTGCCAAGGGCACGCAAATGCTGCTGAGCAGGGTCCATCCCTGATTGCCTTTCCAGCACCCCCAACCCTCTGCTGTTGTTCCCCCACCTCCTCCATGTTGGGGAATCCCTGCACTTGCTTAGGGGTTCCCTACCCTGGGCAGGCTCCCCTGCCTTGCTGCATGGGCAGAGGGGGAATTCCTCCCTCCTACCTCTGCATGTGGTCCAGGACCAGCTCAGCCGTTGGCTAGAGGGACTATGCATCTCCTCCCACCCTTGTGGGTATGGGGCTAAGTGGGCACCTGACTGTGCACTGGCAGCAGGGCTCAGGGGACCTTGCGTCGGATGGGGGAAAACTCTAGTTGGTGCAGGGATCCCCCCTTGTGGGCTGATGCCATGTGCCAGCTCAGCCTTAGGCTGGAGGCTGGAGAAACTATTTCCCCCAGTCCTGTGAAGGTGGGGCTAAGCTATCACCAGACCACATGGAGGGGTGAATTAGGGGAACTCTACCAGAGATAGGGAATCCCCACTTAGGCACAGGGATCTGGGTTGGCTCTGGGCTGTGGGGAGTGCTTCCCCCCCCCCCCCTTCCACCTGTGTGTTAGTGACTCGCATGGGGCTGGAGGGGAGCAGGGAACCCTGGCACCCCAGGACTTTGGGACTGTGGGATGGGGCCCCTGTTTTCCCACGTCCACGCTGTCTGGCTCTGCCATGTGCTTCCTCAGCTCTTTGACTGCCCAGGGCCAGCCCTGCTTGGCTGGAGCTGACAGTGCAGGCCAAGGCTAGCCCACCCACTCTGTGATGTGGGGTTTGCAGGGGAGTTGCAAAGCATCCTGGAGTGCTGGGGGACTGTAAGTTAACTTGAATCTAGAGACGATCTGGGATAGAAGTTTAATAGAATAGTTTAACCTAAATCAGTTAACTTTGGGCATTTTTACATGTGCTCAGGGAGGTGCAGGGGGGCACTTTAATTAGCGACCGAGTATCAGCGTCCCCTGCACTGAAAAATCAAACAAGCTTTAGTTCAAAGCACCCCGCCACCATTTTTCAGCACAGCTACACTGATACACATGGGCTAGGGACAGAAATTACAAACAAATCGGTTTAAGTGATCAGAAACTGGTTTAAACCTGTAACAGAACATAAGTGCAGTGCACATAAACCAGTTTCAAAATGGTCAAAACCAGTTTGAGATAAACCTGGTTGAATGTAGTATCAGACTTAACTGATTAAGCTCAGACTGGTTTATGAAATTTCTGTCCCAGACCCCTTCCTGGTTTAAATTAAACTAGAGTCCCCCAGCATCCTGGCATGCTCTCCAGCCCTGGCTGGCCCTGCCCCTCTGCTCCCTGCCAGGCATTTCTCCACTTGCTGCTCCAGCAGCAGAGGCTTGGCCAGCCCTCGGCAGTAGCCTCAAGTGAACTGCCCGGGTGGTTTAATTCCCCCCTCCTTGTCCCACTGGCACAGACCTGAGCCGGGGTCCCCCTGGCACTCCCTCCTCACCACTCCAGCAGCAGGGGGGTGGGGAGTGGCCAGATGCCAGCTGCCATGGCAGAGGGGGAAGGGAGGGGGTTTATTTTGCCCTCTGCCCCCAGGGGACTGCAGCTGGGGTCTGTCAGCCCCTACCACTGATCGCTCCCTGCTTGGGGTGAGTGGCAGAATAAGTTCCTTCCCTCCCCCCTCTGCCAGGTGCCAGAGGGAGGGTGGAAAATAGCCCCCTTCAATGCCCTGACACCTAAGGGGTCTGTGCTGGCCAGCCTCTGGCTGCACCCCCTCCCCGACTGCTAGAGCAGCTTGGAGGCACAGACCATGAAAAGGGCAGCACCCCGTCATGGTTTTTCAGGAGTACAAGCCTCTTCCCAGCAAGGGGCTCTGCTGTGGGCAGTGGAGGGCGAGGCGGGCCAGTCAGAGCTGCTACAAACTGGGGGGGGGGGGGGGGGCAAGCAATGACAGTGCTAGGGGGCCACTCCTCCAAGCCCTAGTGCCATTGTTTGCCCACTCTTCAGACTACATATTTTAAGAGGCATGTGATGCTATAGGTTGGTGGTTTAAGCCAGTATAGAATGCTAAGAGAACTAGCTTTAAAAAAGGAAAATGGTGACACTATTAAAGGGAATGAATCTGCTTTTCAGTTCCTCATTCTTCTCCATTAATATGAATCTTAACTTACAGAATATTGCTTGTGAATTACTAAATGTTCATAGAATCGTAGAAAGTTCAGGTCAGAAGAGACCTCAGGAAGTCATCTAATCCACCCACCCCCCTGCTCAAAGCAGGACCACCTCCAATTAGATCATTCCACCCAGGGTTTTGTCAAGCTGGGCCTTAAAAACCTCCAAGGATGGAAATTCCATCCTCTCTGTATGTAACCTATTCCAGTGCTTCACCACCCTCCCAGTTAGAGAGTTTTTCCTAATATCCAACCTAACCCCCCCTTGCTGCAAATTGAGGCTGTTGCTCCTTGTTCTGTCATCTGTCACCACTGAGAACCATCTAGCTCCATCCTCTTTGGAATCCCCCTCCATGTAGCTAAAGGCTGCTATTAAGTCTCCTCTCGGTGTCCTCTTTAGACTAGATAAACCCAGTTCCCTCAGCCTCTCTTCAGAAGGCATGTGTTCCAGCCCCCTAACTATTTTTGCTGTCCTCTGCTCCAATTTGTCCGCATCTGTTTTATAGTTGGGGGCCCAAAATTGGACACGGTACTCCAGATGTGGCCTCACTAGTGCAGAATAGAGAGGAATAATTACTTCCCTTGATCTGCTGTCAACACTCCTACCAATGCATTCCACTATGCCATTAGCCTTCCTGGCAACAAGACCACACTGCCGCCTCATACCCATCTTACCCCCTGGTCCTCTTCTGCCGAGAGGCTGCTTGGCCAGTCAGTCTCCAGGCCATAGCGGTGCATGGGATTCTTCTGTCCTAAGTGCCGGACTTTGCACTTGTTCTTGATGAATCTCATGAGATTTCTTTTGGCCTAAGCCTCTAATTTGTCTAGGTCACTCTGAATACTACTACTGCCTCTACTACACCCCCCCCCCCCCGCAAACTTGCTGAGGGTGCACTGCATCCCATCTTCCAGATTGCTAATGAAGATATTGAAATATTGTGAATTACCAAGTCAGGGAGTCTATCTAATTACCTAATATAGTTTCATAGTTTGTAGGGTCAGAAAGGACCTTGACAAATCATCAAGTCCGACCCCCTGCCATGGCAGGAAAGAGCACTGGGGTCAAACGACCCCAGCAAGGTGTTCATCTAGCCTCCTCTTAAAGACCCCCAGGGTAGGAGCCAGCACCACTTCTCTTGGAAGTTGGTTCCAGATCCTAGCCGCCCTGACTGTGAAGTAGCGCCTCCTGATGTCTAGTCTGAATCTACCCTCTGCCAGCTTGTGACCGTTATTTCTAGTCACTCCTGGTAGTGCTCGGGGGAACAGGGACTCCCCCAATGCCTGCTGGTCCCCTCTGACTAGTTTGTAGCAGGCCACTAGATCGCCCCTCATCCTTCTCTTTTGAAGGCTGAACAGGTTCTTGTCCCTTAGCCTCTCCTCATAGGGCCTGCCCTGCTTCCCCCTGATCATGCGGGTGGCCCTCCTCTGAACCCTCTCAATGCTGGCCACATCCCTCCTGAAGTGCGGCACCCAGAACTGGATGCAGTACTCCAACTGCGGCCTGACCAATGCCACATAGAGGGGGAGGATCAACTCCTTGGACCTGCTTGAGATGCATCTGTGGATGCATGACAAGGTGTGGTTGGCCTTCCTGACCACGTCCCCACACTGTCGGCCCATGTTCATTTTGGCCTCAGTAATGATTCCAAGATCCTTTTCTGCCTCTGCACTGACAAGAAGGGAGTTCCCCAGCCTGTAGGTATGCTGCTGGTTCTTCCTCCCCAGGTGCAGCACCTTGCACTTGTCAGTGATGAAACCCATCCTGTTCTCATCTGCCCACCCCTGTAACCTGTCTAGATTGACTTGTAGCCTTTTCCTCCCTTCTAGCATGCCCACATCCCCCCACATCTTAGTGTCATCAGCAAATTTGAACAGGGTGCTTTTTACCCCCTCGTCCAAGTCACTGATGAAGTTGTTGAACAGCGTGGGTCCGAGGACCGAGCCCTAGGGGACCCCACTGCCCACATCCCTCCAGGTGGAAAATGACCCATCCACCACCACTGTCTGGGTGCGGCCCTCCAGCCAGTTAGCGACCCATCTGACTATGTAGGTGTCAACGCCACAGTCCCCTAGTTTTTTTATGAGAATGGGGTGAGAGACAGTATCAAAGGCCTTCCTGAAGTCCAGAAAGACTACGTCCATTGCTACCCCTGTGTCTATGGATTTTGTGACCTGGTCATAGAAGGCCACCAGGTTGGTCTGACAGTACCTGCCTCTAATGAACCCATGTTGGTTGCCCCCAAAGCATAACCTCCCCTGCTGGCCCCTCGTGGACATGCGCCAGGATAATTCTCTCAAAAAGCTTACCCATGATCAAGGTAAGACTAACTGGCCTATAGTTCCCTGGGTCCTCCTTCCTCCTTTTTTTGAAAATGGGAACCACATTGGCCCTTTTCCAGTCCTCTGGCACCATACCAGAGCACCACAAGTGCTCGTAAAGCCGTGCCAGGTGTCCCGCAATGACCTCTGCTAATTCCCTCAGCACTTTGGGGTGGAGGTCGTCAGGACCACCTGATTTAAATACGTCCAGGCCCTCCAGAAGTTCTCTGACTAGATCCTCACTGACCCTAGGCCTGGGTGCACCTCCCCCAGGGCCTGAGGGGGTCCCGGTGGACGGGCTGATCTGGTCCCTTTTGAGGAAAATGGAGACAAAGAAATGGTTAAATGGGTTAGCCTTGTCATCTGGTGTGACAACCAGATTTCCTAGCGTGTCTTGCAGAGGCCCCACGTTACCGGGTACCTTCTTTTTGGCCCCTATGTATTTAAAAAAGGACTTCTTGTTGTCCTTAATCTGGGTCGCTAGTCCCAGTTCCATCTCTGCCTTGGCCTTCCTGACTGCCCCCCTGCAGCCGTGACCAACCAAGGTATAGTCCTCCCTGGTGATGGCCCCTCCCTTCCATTGGGTGTACGCCTCCCTTTTAGCTAGGAAACGTTCCCGTATGCTTTTGGTGAGCCATGGAGGCTTTTACGCCCTCTTGCCCCCCCTATAGTCTTTCACAGGCTGCAGTACATGTATTTTTGTGGCAAACATCCTGTCAGTGTGCCATACAGTGCTGTGCACTAGTCTTACAAGCTGACCTACAGAGGTCAGCAGTGAAACCTGTGTTTAGAAGTGAAGATCACAGAGAATGTGTGTGAGGTATCAACAAAGCATAACAGCAAATTGCTGTTGGGCTGTGATAATATTTCATACATAACCAAGGACTTCAAAGTACCTTATGGAATGAACATCCCAGTTTAATAGTTGAGGAAACAGGTTCATATTTAAAGTTGTTGGTTTTTTTTCCCCAGGCACATACAGTGAACAGTATACAGTCAGTATATTTGGAAATGACAATACTAAAGATTTTTAGATTTGGATCGCCAACTAGTGGTTTTTATTCTTAACTTTTCCTACCTGTTTTTTACATCACCAACCCTCTCTTCTGTAAAGTGACTCTTTTTCACCAGGAGAATAAAGTAATCAAAGTTTTGCTGAGCTTGTAAAGCTTCTTGAAACCACAGTGAAAAATTGGTATCTCTATATTAGACAGAAAGGTACTTGAGACTTTATAGGATAGTTTTAGAATAGCTAAAGTTTAAATTGCACTAAAATCTGGATACCTGTCATCTCTGTAGTTAGAAAGGAAAACATCTTTATTTTGGAGTGCTGCTAGCCACACTAATTAGAAAACCCATATCCTTATTTGACCTTTGTTGCTTATCTTTATAGTGTTCTATCTTTTCCCAAGCTCCTCCCAACACCTAAAGGGGTACTAGGTAATGCCAAGGATTGATGTGGATTCTTATTGAGTAAAGATAAGTTTAATGATATTGCAATGTTCAATTACCAGAAAATGTGTGAAAGCCACCCTCAGTGTGCCTAGTAATCCTCTTAGTCAGGCTTTGCATATATCAAAGAAGGACTTAATATTTAATTATGCTCTAGGTGCTATAAGTAGTGGTCCCACAAATCAATGTACTGCTGGGAAACAAGCCAGCTCCTACAAAATTAAAAATGTGCTTTATGGAAGCAGCTACCTATCAAATAGTCAGAAATCTTGCAATTTCCAGTTCTCTAATGATTAGTTAACAAAATTAAAAATTCAGAGGTCCTCATTTTTCAAAGGCTTGAGAGTCCTTAATTCACATTCCAGTAGCATCCCACAGCTCCTGGCAGGAGTAGGCATGTGTTGTTTTAATCCCCCTGATACATTTTATCTGAGCTCTTCAGGTTCTGTAATTTTCTAGTTAACTGGTGCATGAAAAATATGGGTCAAAATACTGACATTTTCTTTAAATAAAAAAAACCTTTTTTCCCTTTTTTGGATAAAAAAGAAATGTGTGACAGAGTTTTTATGTTCTGAATTTTAGTATTACCCTTCTAAGATTTAATGCTCATTCCTTTGTTGTCATAATTTACAAAAATAAAGTTCATAAGGACTTGCAGCAATGACTAATGTACATAATTATGCCTACTTAGAGGACATGCACACACAGTAATTCAGCTCAGTGACCAGTTCTGCATCGTTTACAGTAATACTGAGAGTTGTGCTGTGGCAAGCAGAAGCCACAGTAGGCATATAAGAGTATTAGCAAAAGTTCCATATGTAAAGTAATATTTAGCTTAAAACAAGTAGTTAGCATGTACTTGGTTGACATTCTCTTAGAAGAAATGTAAGGGATTTTCTTAATCATTATGGCTGCTTGCAGACATTTAAAAAAAAAGGCACTTTACAGGAAGAAACAGCACATTACTTTGACCCAGCTCTGCACCACCTGTATGGATCAGGCACTTCAACAAGGCTTTTTGGTGCTTTTATCTAAGAGTTGATTGAATCAACTCTTAGATAAAAGCACCAAAAAGGCCCCAACTAAAGCACCCAATCTATCCAGATATTGGGCAAGCTTCTGTAAAACAGCTTCTGCAGCAAGTAGATAGAAAGTTTGTCATTATTCACTCGAGCAAAACAAAGAGAAAACCATATTGACCTGAATCCAAGACATCAAATTTCAGACAACTCCCCACTAATTGGACTCTGTAAATGGAAAATTATATTAAATTTGTCCACAACCACAAGTGAAACAGTGTTACTTTAAATTGCCAATTGTTCAAATCAAGAGCGAGACTTTATAAAGGGTGATAAGACAACATGCCGTGTTTATTGATTACATGAAGCAGGTACATAAGCTTGGACATACCAGTCATACAAACAGACACACTCAAGCATACATACAAACAGACATAGACAGACATACAGACAAAACCACTCCAGTAAGATGTTATAGTTACCGGCAGAGGTTACTCAGTGTTAGCACTGGGTAGCCATCCCAGGCTCATTAAGGGTGATGGGAGCAGGGGTGAACAGACGCACCTGTACTCCAGGAGGTTGCAGAGAGTGGATTCCCCATTATGGCTTGTCTGCATCTCACTTTTATAGGGATTTCAAGTCTTTGTTCTGCATTGGGGGTTTTCCATGCTCAATTTTTAATTAGAGGTTGTTTCTTATCCATCTTCTGGTTATCTCAGTTTGAGGTCATTCCAGTAAAGTTGGTATCTTAGAGTTGGTATCTCAGCCTTGAGGCATTGTGTAGATCAAATGGCAGAATATGCAGAATTCCTTCTTCTCACCATCTCCTTTTGCACCTGATCACAGATGAGTTCTTCAGCCATCCATTAATTAGTTTACTGTGTGGTAACTCAGACATTGGTGTCTTGTTGCTTACACAAACAGTTAAATCTTCTTTTACTTTCATGCAAAAAATCCCATTCTTTCACCATTCACCCTCTCAGACAGACTCTCAAGTACACAGGGCATACAAAGTTCATTTACTCATGTCAAATAGAAAACAAGCACAAAATGGAGTTTTAGTTCATAAACGAAAAAATCAACTAATATGCAAAAATTTATACTATAACAGGCAGCCTGACCCTTGCACCATGCCTGCGACCCTGCTGCCTGTTCCCCATTCCCCCCTGCCACTTGCCACCCTTCCTGAGCCCCTGCTTCAGTCTGTCTCCCTACCCATTCCCCAACCTTCACTGCTGCCTGATCCCTCATTCAGGCTTCTGCTACATCCCCCTAACCTGTGTTTCTGCTAAGGTGGGAGTATGGATCAGGGAATAGTGTAGCAGTGCAGGTCAGGGGATAGGGCACTGCTTCCCCATTCCCTAACCCATGCTGCTGCCACATCCTCTGACCTAGCTGCTGTTGATCAGCAGCACAGGTCAAGGAATGGGGACACAACACATCCCCATCCCCTGGCCCATACTGCTGCCCTATCTTCCTGATTCCTTACTCAGGAGAGGACTTGGGGCAGCAGTGTGATCCCTGACTTGATCCATAACCCATATTGCCACCCCCTGCCTGATCCTACCTGATCCCTGACTCTCACTGCTGTTCCATCTCCTGCCGGGTCCCCAACTCATTCCCCCACCTGCGCTGCCATCCATCCCAGACACTAGCCCTAGCCCCTAACCTACACTGATCAGATCGCTGCTGACTTCAAGCAGCAGAAACAGCATCAGTTCCAGCTGTGATCCCAGGCTGAGATCAGGGCCAGGGCAGAGTTGAAGCACTGGTAGTCTAATCCAAGATGAAGTTTGGTTTGCTTTGGTTCCCCCTGTTGATAGAAGGGGAAAAAAGCTTGTCTTGCATTTGAGTAAATATGGTAGATGAAATCGAGAGAAATACAATATAGTTTTAGTAAGTGGTATCTTTATTTTAGTTTGAGACATCTATGTAGTGGTAGATACAGATAATATTACAGTTGCCCCTGGTACCTGGGAACCAGGGGCTTCTGTTACTTTATGGAGAGAAAGCAGCAAGCTAAAGTGTTTGGCAAGAAGTAGCTGAATTGGGGCCAGTTTCATAGTTAGTAGGGTCGGAAGGGACCTGAGCAGATCATCAAGTCTGCCATGGCAGGAAAGAGTACTGGAGTCAAATGACCCTGGCAAGGTGTTCATCCAGCCTCCTCTTAAAGACCCCCAGGGTAGGAGCCAGCACCACTTCTCTTGGAAGTTGGTTCCAGATCCTAGCCGCCCTGACAGTGAAGTAGCGCCTCCTGATATCTAGCCTGAATCTACCGTCTGCCAGCTTGTGACCATTATTTCTAGTCACTCCTGGTAGTGCTTGAGGAAACAGGGACTCCCCCAGTGCCTGCTGGTCCCTCCTGACTAGTTTGTAAATGGCCACTAGATCCATCTTCAGCCTTCTCTTGTGGAGGCTGAACAGGTTCAGGTCCCGTAGCCTCTCCTCGTAGGGCCTGCCGTGCTGACCCCTGATTATGCGAGTGGCCTTCCTCTGGACCCTATGTTGTCCACATGCCTCCTGAAGTGCGGCGCCGAGAACTGGACGCAGTACTCCAACTGCAGCCTGACCAGTGTCACATAGAGGGGGAGGATCACCTCCTTGGACCTGCTCGTGATACATCTGTGGATGTATGACAAGGTATGGTTAGCCTTCCTGATCGCGTCCCCACACTGTTGGCCCATGTTCATTTTGGCATCAATGATGACTCCGACATCCTTTTCTGCCTCTGCACTAACGAGAAGGGATTTCCCCAGCCTGTCGGTATGCTGCTGGTTCTCCACCCCCAGGTGCAGCACCTTGCACTTGTCAGTGTTGAAACCCATCCCGTTCTCATCTGCCCACCCGTGTAACCTGTCTAGGTTCAATTGCAGCCTATTCCTCCCTTCTAGCATGTCCACTTGCCCCCACAGTTGCATTTTGGATAACCAGCCAGGAGAAAGCCGATAACAGCAGGGCCCCGGGCCTTGAAGCCTGGGGCTGCTAGGTAAGTAGGAAGGACCAAAGGGCAGGGGAGTTCAAACAGCTTGTTAGGCTGAACAGAAACCCTTGGGCCCATTTTCAAAGGCAGCAATCAGGTGAACGAAAGGGGCAGGGCGTGACTGTATGTAACCTTGTCTTGCTGAGATTGGGGACCCTAGGGGCCTGGCTTAAAAAGCAAGAGCATCCTTGGTGGAGTCAGGGACCTGGGGCTGGTATAGAGTACAAAATGAGGCTGAGGCCCAGGCTGTGGCCCTGGGCTGAGAGGGTTCAGCCAGAGGAAGAGGGCCAAAACAAAGGATGCTGAAGCCCAGACAAAGGTTTTGGAGTCTGAGGGGTCCAGTGTTGTTTTGAGGCCAGGAGGCTCCCTCCAAGTGGCAACAGAAAATTACCTGCAAGGCATAGGCACAGCTATGAGGGAGGACAGGTGCCACAATTATAGCCCCTCAAGCACGACCAGTGGTGTCTTAAAGGGAAAGCACATCCCATGGAGTTTGGGGCAGAGGAGCTCTGAGGACTGTAGAAAGAGGAATGACACCCTAGAAGAGGACCCTGGCCTCTGAAAGCAACCTCCCAGTTAAACACCTTAACATTAGGCACTGGCGATACATAGGGAGTGCACCCCCTGGAAGCACCAGCCGCGAAACTGGAAGTGCACTTACAGTTTTGCTGCTGGCTCGGCGATTGGCTGCTGGTGAAACCCCCTTCCCCCTCATCAGTGATCTGGTGCCCCCTCCAGACTCAGGAGGCACCAGTCACCCATGACATCAAGTTCAAGTTATGGCAGGCAAGAGATAGGAGGGAAGGGAGGCTGGGGACCACAGGCAGGCGAGTTTGACCACTAGGGGGCATCAGACACTGACTTGGATCGCCCAAGCCTGTTTACACCCCTATATGTCTTACCTTAAGGATGGGAAGGTATAGATTGGCCTATATGGAGAATGAGCAGGATAGAGATGTCAAATTTCACCTTCTTCAGTGCATAATGAATGTGAATAGGAGGTTTGAAGGGACCAGTTTTGAAATAAGACATGAATTTGAATCAGCAGGAGCAATAACCTTAAGATTAGTTGCAGTGGAATTTTAAAAAAGGAAATCCACTGGTATTATGAATACAAGAGAATTTTACTTTATCCACTTTGTCATGCTGGCCTATTTGCAGGCTGTCACTTTGATAGAAAATTTTATTTTGACAACTGTTCATTTGCATGAAATCAATTTTTAAAATTATTTCCCATCTATTAGCAAAAACTGCAGAGTTTGTATAATAATTACTATGCTAATGATCACAATGTTGAATACTAGAAGCATGCACTGCCTTCCAATGTTCATGTTGTTCATGAAAGAAGCCTCAAAAGCATCAGTATGGGTTAGGCAAGGGAAGCGTATGCAGCATTGAATAACAATATACAATTAAAAGGCATCTTTAAAGGTTGTAAGTAGCTATATTTTTAGTCATATTTTAAATTATGGCTATATAGTGTTTGTTAGGTATGAGAAGTGTTACATATGATTGTAAACGCATCAGTAAAAGATTAAAAGCAACCTATTTGCCTGTCCATTGATAATCAATTGGTATAGCTTGTATGCTACTCGTGTGTGTTATTCATTTTTAAAATTCTTCAATGTTTCCTCTATATTTCTACCGTACAAGATATTCCAGCAAAAATACCTCCTTATGGAAGTTCCTTCTCTATAGAGATTTATTTGTAGTCTGGAAAACATTGGTATCTTCTACAGAATACATATCGATGCATGCAAAACCTAAAATATATCTAAGCATTTTTATGCATTAGACCATGCATGCTCGTTTGCAGAATCTATACCCATTCCCCAGTTCAGTTTGACACCGTGGTGCATATCAAACAGGTAACACCCAATTAAATCGCACACAAATGATTTCAAATAAAAAATGTTCTTGGCTTAATTACATAAAGATGGACAACACAGCGTGTAACTTGAGGCTGTATTTAACCCTTCATTCTTAGGTTCCTTTTTTCCCCATGAACAGGGCCAAATCATGTCTGATCTAATCCACTGATATCAGTCTGAGCAGGATTTGGTCTGTAAAATTATGGAGATCTTTTTAATACCTTAATGTAGTGGGAGAGTATGTTATTTCTGAAGTGGTGAGCATCACTTCATGTTCCTCAAAACGTTTCCCCTTATTCCTGTAGCTAAAAAGATGACTTATGTCATGGAAATGGAGTTAATGACTTTTCCAGTGCTTCTGTTGGCTTATTAATATTAATTTGTAGAACTGGGTTGTCATTTTTTATAGGAGACATGTCCTTTATATCTATGTAATGCTTGCTTGTTTTCAGAAGTCTGAATTATGATAACAAGTAGCATAAGTCCTTTGACGTCTGTACATCTCTCCCTTCCTGAACATGTTAATTCAACTCTATTGTTCCAATAGTTGATGGACTAGCTTGCTTCCTGATTAGCAGATCATCCAGAAAATGTGGACATAGATTTTTTTTTAAAATAAGTAACACTCACATGATTCAGTCATCACAGTTATTGAGTGACTTATTTTCCAGAATTAAGCTTTGTCACCAATTGCCAGGTTTCAAGTGTAGGATTCAGTCCCACGGGCATATTAGAAACTTGAGAGGTTACCCTTCTTTCCCCTTTAGGGGACCTAATACACAAGTTTGGATCACACCAGTGCAGATCACATCTTCCCACCAAATAAAAAGCTGTTGATATTACCCTGTCACTTCTGGATTTAAAAAAACAGTATTTAAAACTGACTCTCACCTATTTGGCTAGGGTACAAGGCACATTTTAACACAACAAGAATTCACCAATGAAGATGGGAAGATACATTTCTGAAAACAGGAAGTTAAATAACTTGATGCACAGAAAAGTTTTGATTTGGGGTCACAATGCCCAGTTTAAGTTGACTTACGTCTCTAATTTAAGTGGTTAATAATAGTGCCTTATTTTTCAGTGATAAATATGTGATATTTATAATTTTTACAAAATTTAGTATTCACAGAACTCTTTATTTATAGTCTTGCATTGCTTAGACCCTGAACATTTTATTATTGTACTAGTTTATGAAGAACCAAAATGAAACTGCCTAGTTTCATTATCTGTGTCGAGTGCAACAAATAAATAGAGTAAGTAGCATAAACAACAAACCAAAAGCTGTTAAACTGGAATTTTGAAATTCTTTGCATTAATTATTTGAAGTAAATTGAATAAGGTGGTGCATTTTTAAGAAGCAAATGAAATAAGTTCATTGTGGTCCTTTTATATTATTTATACATTTTCCATAAGCATTATCTTTGCATAATACACTGTAAACTTAGTTCACACAGCTTAAATTTTGTGTGCATTAACTATGAATCTTTTCTTAGAAGCAAATTCTGACTTAATGAATATAATTGAGATTGATTTACCTCTTCATTCTGTAAGATGGAGTTCTGTCCAGGTGAAGGTAGACTTCCATGTTATACATTGTCAGTATAATTACATTTAATCCTCTGTTACTGTGAGGCTTGTATGCCTCTGCAGTCTCCAGACTATGTATGTTAGCTGACATGTATTTAATTGTGCTGTTTGACTGGAAGCTTGAAACATTTTCCTGGTTCTACAGAGAATTAGAAACTGTACAGTTAAGAAGTAAATATAGACAAAAAATTACATCATTTCGTGTGGCAAATTATTTGCTGTCAACAATCACTTTTTAGTCTAAGGAAAGAGTGTTAAATCAATATGAAACTATCATTTAGCTCACTTGCATAAAATAGAAGCATTATAAATATGAATCCTTTTTTTTTTTGCACTAACATATCTAAACATTTTTTTTATCAGCATCAAAGCTGGTTATACAAGAGGCAGTTTTTAGAACCTGACAAATAGAAAAGTATCTATCAGTTCTAGTTTCCTGTTAGTTTTTTATTTTCTAAAAAATGAATATATAAGATACAAGGGAGAAAAACAAATATACTATTTAAACCAGTGCACTTGTATTTCATACATGACATTGATAAGGATCAAGGATTAGTAAGGAGTCTGTTTAGGTCCTGCAAGAAATGTAGCTTTAGGCCCTCATTTCCAGGTCTTCACATCCCCTTGCTGAGTGCTTCTGTAGTATCCACTACAAAACAGCCTTTCATTCTCTTGTAGATATAGTGCTCCAATACTGCAATATACAGCTCCATGAATTTGGAAACAGTATAACCCTGGATTTCTTGGTGTCCGTCATGAAAACACAATTGCTTTCTTGTAGCTATGGATCTTGCTGGGGTAGTGCTGTGCAAGCTTGCTACTTGGGTTAGCCAGTTTCTCAAGCAAAACTGGGGTACATAAATATGGCAAATTTACTTTGCTATTGTGGCAACATCTTTTAAAATGGTCACCATTTTTCTCACTAATAGAGTGTCTTATGCCACGATACTGGCAAAGTAAACATATATCCCTGATACCAAATACAGTAACTATTCAATGCAGGGTGAAGGGCAGCTCTCAGAGAAACTGTTGATCATTGGACAGAATTTTGTTGTAACATCCTCTAAAGGCATGTACGCAGCATCCTCACATATTACCTGATCTTCTTTTTGTCTCCTCCTGTTTGCACAATGTGATTCGTCCAGTTTTTTTGTTTTCATAAGATTTGGCAAGAGCTTGCCTGTTTTGCCGACTTTCATTGTGACCTGTTAATGTTCGTCTTCTGCATCATGGTGGGCGCCTGCTGGAAGATGTTCTGGTTTTGATTTCAGTATTTTGTGTGCGCACAGCAGGAAGAAAGACTACATATTTCAAATGTTAATATGTAACCTAAGCAATTGTTTATAGTTTAGAAATAAACTAGTCACTTAGGCAGTTATTTATTGCTTGAATTATTAAAAAAAACAAAGCAAAACCCACAAAAAGCAAAGAAATTACAATTAAATGCATTAAAAGGTATGTACACAAAGTTTTTCTAAGTTGGTGGCATTCATGTGTGCACTGAAGCACAGCACTGCCTGCCAGCTTGCTTAAAAATTCATTGGTGGCACATACATACAGCCACTTTTTATGGCCCCATTTTTATTCATTTCTCACTTTTTTTCAAACTTGTTCTCAATTTTTGAATTTTGTTCAGCTCTATATTCTGTACGCTTTAAAATTATATATAATGTGTGGGTATACTGTAAGTGCATATACCTTAAAATGTTCTGAGACCATCGACTCCTTTGTGTATTAATATATAGTTTCTATGTGGAGCAAATGTGACACCTACTGCCAAGTGACCTTTTATCTAGACAGTTCAAACTGTCCATGCCCAGGTTTGCAGTTCCCATCCCCTATCCTACTCTGTTCAGCTCATGTTCTGTTGCTCTCGACCGCTCCTTTTCATGCATTTGCCCTCTCCCTGGGTTAAATACACCTCTGTTTAAAGCTTTCTGATAGAACTGACTTGATTCTACCCTGGGTAGAATCTTATACCTTAAATATAAATACTTTAATGGTATAAAAATAAGGTTTTGGTAAGGCTGCTTGTTTTGGAGAATCCTAACTTTGGACCTTACCTTTTTCCCTTACTCTAACACAACACAAATGTGTCTGCCTTTAAAGGTTTCTTCAAGTCTTCTCTATTTTCTTTGGCGTTTGGCAAAGAAAAGGGTTGAGGCATGTTACTTGGTAAGATGCGGGGATTAATAACTCATTTGACGTATCAATTATTTTAGGATGCATTTGTATGGGACATTTTTCTATGGTTTCAGTTTTATCCTGGGTCTTTTTGGCAATAATAAATATTTGTAGAATCTTCTGGAGTCTAGGGATATTTTAGAGAAAATTAACTAAAAATTGAAAAAAGTTGTCAATCCGTAGCTAAACATATTTCAATAGCAGCTATACAGATTTCAGTTACAAAATCTTTAGTGTTGCACCATTTTCATATGGTGTTTGCCTTCTGGGCAGTCATTTTTTTAAAATGCGTTTGACTTGCAGATGTAATGTTTTTATATGGAAGCCATAGATGAAGATATACAGTGGATTCTGCTTTATGGAATCGCTGGTTAATAGAATCAATAAGGGAATCAATTATTTGAATCAATGTGGAAACCATTTGTATATTATTACATGTAAAAATTGCTCATATTCAAATCACAGTTGTCAGTTTTTAGAATCATTTTACCAGAGAAGCCTGGGGATTTTGCAGTTTTGTGAGGAGCCCTTTGCAGGCTGGCAGAGTTCCAGCCTGCATGGGGCTGGGAGGGAGCAGGAGGAGGGCGATCAGGCAGGGGGCACCATATGCATGTACTGTACACGCACAAGGACCCATGCAGCCTGAAGAGCAGCTCCTGCAGGTAAGTAGGGTGAGGGCCAGGGAGAATTAGACACATCTGGGGCCCCAGCAGAGAATGGGCCATGGGTGGCTCGTCTGGGGAGCAGGGGCTGGGCTCTCTGGTGACGTTACCCCCTGCGTGCACGGTAACTTTGAGGAGCGCAGCCCTGCACCATTGCCCACACCCACTGCCAGACTGCACACAGATCTGGGGGATGCGGGTTCCCCTCTGCCCCTCCGAAAGCGCACACCATGCGGAGGAGCTGGCCCCACCCCACATGCCCAAGCCTGAGCCTCAGCAGGTGTGGAGCCAGGCTCTACTCCTCTGCAGAATCTGCCACCTCCTGCCAGGGGAGGGGGGCTACAGACCCGGGTCCCCAGCTGGGGGCCCCCTCCAGCAGGGCTGGGAGGCCAGGGGGCTGTGGGTGGGGGCGAGGGTCACCAGCAGGGCTGGGAAGACTATAGAGGGGGAATGAGAGGCACGAGCAGGTCCAGGGGCCTGTTGGAGAGAAGCGAGTATCTGTGTTCTTAAAAAAGTGGGTCTCCTTTTAATGGAATCAGCTAGTTAATAGAATCTAATCATCATTTCCTAAAGCGATTCCTGTAAGAGGAATCCACTGTATGCAATAGATATTGTTAGGGCATTTCCTTTAGTAATTACTACCATGTTTTTAAAATCTTCCTTTCCATCATGACTCACCTTTTTTTGTATTTGTGCTCACATAGTTGTATTTAACTCATTTTAATAAGTTTTAGCCATGAAGCTTAATGCATGACACACAGTTCAGTAACTAATCATTGTCAATACATTTAGGTATATCCCAAAGTTCATAATATCAAGAATAATGTGCTCGTTGGTGAAGCACAGAAACTGGGACATGCAAGAGGACAGATGGGTTTATTTTCTGGCCTTGTTTCCACTTCTGAATCCATTTCTCAACTGTAAATTAAGAATATTACTTCCTTTGTCATTTTTTATCTATTTAGACTGTAAATGTCTCAAGGCAGGTAGTGTTCTTAGTTTAGCACACCAGGACCCAGTCTCAGAAAGTGTCTTCAAGGTACTATCATAATCCAGATAATAAATAGTAGATTCTTCATTCGCTTTTAAAATCCTGCCATTCTTAAGCACAGTTAGTTCTCCACTTAATGAGAGGAAGCTTTAGCTCTTAAATCCTTTGTTTCAGTTAGGTTCAAGCCCAGCCTTTCATGTTGTTTTAGCACAGTGTCTTAAAATGCAGCATATATAAAATCCATGCTGTTTCAGAAGATGGGGCCAATGCGAATAAATATGAATTTAGTATACTTCAGTAGAGGTTCATTGTGACTGAGAATATATTGTAGCAATAAGGGGCTACTCAAATTTCTGCTTAGCAATTCTGTTTTTAATGCCATATTAATTCAAATTTACACTGCAGTCAAGGATATGAAAATATTTTGAGATGTTTTACATTTACAATCTGGTGAATGTAATAAAGTGAATTTTACAAGGATGTAAATCAGTGGGTTATTGGTAGAAGCTCCTAGACAGTAAGGACAGAGGCATTTCTGTTTTGTATGGGGAATTGGTTTTAAACAAAGATGTAGCACATCACAAGATTCTGGCAATTGTAATACAAGAAATCATTTGTCTGACCTTCATTTCTCAGTTCTTCACAATTCAAAACTTCCCATCAATTCTTCTCTTGGAATATTAGTAGTGACCAAAATATGCGTGCTAAAACCATTGCTTCTTTCTTCCTTGTAGGGACTAAAAATGCATTGAACAGCACATATTTCCACTGGAAGTTTATTTTAGTTTATTGCTCACAGACTGTTTATAAATAGAGTGCAACCTGTGCTGCATTTTTGTTCCATCTTTGACTGAATAATCTCTCTTTCAGTGTAACTCTTCAATCAGTCAGTCTTTTTTTTACAGAAAAGACATCTCCAAGTTATAAGGAAAGTTAGTCGGCTTCAGGTTCTCTGGTTATATAAGGTAAATAATAAAGCATTTACAACCCTAGCAGGTGTTTCCATGTTTTACAATTAGGGAAACTTTTTGTAGTGGATTTCTGTGCCTCAAGAGCACAATTATATCCATCAATATACTTTTTTAAGTTATGCTTACTCAATTTCAAGAGTAAAAGTATGTAACAAACCAGAGGTACTCCTTTGAAACAGAGGCTTTTAAAGATTTCATATATAATGAATTTTTCCCTTTTGATGCATCTGCAAATGTATCTTAATGATGAATGTGCATAGAATAATAGCTAACGCTATCAGAAAGAGTGAAGGAGAAAGAATTTATGATTTTTTGAAAAAGAATTGAGAATATCCAAGGATTTCAATGCTTGAGCCTTTTGGCATCTACTAGCATGAACAGAACTGTCTAAACCTCTGTGAAAGTCTTTCTTCTTTTTCCAGTAAAATTCACCTTAAGATATGTCACTTATTGCATTAAGTTATTTTTATTCTACTACGAAGAAAAAAGAACATTTGGAATTACATGCTGAATGGGACAGATTTAAATAGAGTATATTTGTGTTCAGATACTGTAGTGTTGAATGGAATAAAAATACCTGAGGTATCTGCTAAATTGCTTCTGTTATTTAAAGCATTACAATAAAATACCTGAAACACAAGTACTTCATCTTTTTGCACATAAAACCAATTATTGAAATTTCATATCAACTCAGTTAAAACCCGATGCAATACAGCTCAGCATTAGTATAATGATGGAAAATTGTTTGACCAGGGATTGGACTCCAATGGTAGCCTTTTTTTTATTCCAGTAATTGTTTCATTTTTCAATAGATATACAAGTAACCAGCAAGGTTAACACCGCACCTGTAAAGGAATAGGTGAATGAACATTATGTCAAGCCCTATGAATCTGTTACTGATAAACAGGCTGTAACAAGTCAAGAAATATAGCTATTATGATGCCTAAAGTCACCTAGGATAGGGACAGACATTTCCCATAAACTGGTTTAAGTAATAAGAAACTGGTTTAAGCCTGTAACAGAACATAAGTTCAGTTCACATAAACCAGTTTCAAAATGGCTGAAACTAGTTTAAGATACACCTGGTTGAATGTAATATCAGGCTTAACTGATTTGGGTCAAACCGGTTTATGAAACTTCTGTCCTAGCCCCCCTTCATGGTTCAAGTTAAATCACAGTTCCCTAGCATCCCAGCATGCTTTGCAGTCCTGGGGTGTGCTGTGCTGTCTGCTCCAGAGAACAGAGCTGGCCCTGAACCTCTGTTCCCTAGCATAATTCCTATTGCTTGCTCTTCTTAAACCATAATAGGTACCATCATGGATTTTGTTTTTTTACCTGTGATAGTTGAGGCGCATCCTCACCCTGCAAAGATTTAAACATTAGCGGTGCTCAGAATGTGCAGTTTTCAATGTAAGTGGTCTTGTTAAATTGAGTGGTACTATTATTAACATATAATGTTAAGCAGAAGTACAAGGTGTGCGGGCCAGGAGCGGTCCGAGGCCCTCGGGGGGCGCGCGGCAGGTGTGGCCAGCAGCCCTGGCACGCGGGTTGGGGAATGCAGGCCGGCGGACTAGAATTAGGCATGGACGCGTAGCGGTTGATTAAAGATTATTTTACTTGCACCGTAGATGGTCGCGGTGTAGGCAGGAAAACTTGCTTGAGTTGCAGTTACAGATAGGAAAGAAGAGCGGACAAGAGTTCTAATCTCACAAACTCTAGCCCAATCCGGCTGAAGGCTCTAAAACCGTGAGCCCGTTGTGTCAACCGAAGAAAACAACTCGGAGAAGAGCTCTGGATACACTCACACAAAGTTTGCTAGGCTCCGTGGAACTTGTGCGCAGGGAAGGGGTTCGTTGAGGGATCGTTCGGCGACGGGGAGAGGCCAGAGGTTGATCAGACTCCTATAGCCGCCTTAAGGTACACGCTGGGTCTGTTAGGCTCCGCAGCGCTTAGAGTTCTTCACGAGACGTGAAGTCCTCCTCCTCCAGATGGTTGTAGAATCCTCCAACTTGGGCGGAAACCGCTCAAGCCTCTTATACGGCTAGCAAGCCAATCGCTAGCCACCACATGGGAATAATTTAGAACTGGCCAATAGTGGGACACAAATTTGCATGCGGGTGGCGGGAACTTCTTTGCACCGGGGTTTTCTCTTTGCAACTGAGAAATGCACCTTGCAAAGAAAGTTCCTTGTGGCGGGAAATAATTTAGCAGTGCCGAAGCGCGCACACACAAAATCACACCCTTGGGTTGTGACATCCCCCCTTGCTGAAGGCACAGCTGAATTATACCACACGCTCGTCACTCGGGTGATCGAGAGCTCTTACCACGGGTCGCTGAACTAAACGGGTAAACACAAAATTCACTAACATAAAAAGTTCGTCCTCTAGGGATCGAATCAAATAATAACCAGCACAAATACATATACACGTAATCAGATTCATAACAAAGAACTACACGATCAGGGCTTCAGTGGGCGTCATGGCGAAGTCGCACGTTAGGCCCTCACTTCCTTCGATGATGTTATCCTTCTTGAGGCTTTTCTCCGCCACGCACTCTGAATTCCGGATCTGTAAACAAAACTCTTAGAAAATAAGTTAACGTATATCAAAATATTTACAAAGTTTCCATGGAACTATACTATTATTTTTAAAACATATAATACAGGTGTTTGCTACTTTAAACTACCCTCTCTTGCACGCTAAACTGGATGAAATCATTGAGGAGCCGTTGTCTAGTTCTTCTAGATAATGGAAACCTAACTCATAGGCCAGTTGCCATTGGCCTGCGTCCCCTAAAATCCGAAGTTGCCGCTTATTGAGTCCAGAATGCTGTAGGAGAAATCCAAACATGTATTGCTCCTCTGGTGTTTTCTGTGGCAATGATGGAAGATCGGATTCACGATGTCTTGCGCCTTGAGCCTCGGTCGGGTGTCGACATTCCCAATCACTAGATAATCTTGGCTCCATCAGGATACGCAGTCTTGACAACTGACGAAGGAGGTTACTCACGGGTTGGTTCACCATTGGGTTAAGCAGAATCCGGAGGACAACGATGTTCTTTCTCCCATAAACCTCAAGACAACTATCTATGCTGTGAATGGTTACTGGAACGGTTCCAGGATCTCGTAGATGACGGTGAGGCCATGGTCTTATTTTCTGGAGTGATGTCAGTCCCAGCGCGCATGCTCTGGGGTTCCAGGCACAGTACGAGACTCCGATGATCGCTAGCATAAGTTGTTCTACGCCGGTATGTTCTGGCCGTCCGTCATGTCATGCGTGGGCTTTTTGACCGATCAGTTCTGCAACAAGCGCTGGCAGTGGAATAGGCCAGTGAACGTTAAATGCCACCATGTTGATGTCAGTGACATGTCCTCTACTCCACGAAGCTTGTCTGACCAAGAAGCTTGCTTCTTCCTGGTTCAGCAGGTCGGACCCAAGTTCCACGACCAAACGTCCCATCCATACAGCTAGAGTTTCTTCAGGTTGGATTCTTGATTCTCTACACAACTCCTGTAATTCAGTTCTGGTGCGAGCATAGTAGGCAGTAGCAACTCGGCTGGTTGTTGTTACAGGCTGAACTACTGCTGCGGGAGTCATTGCTGTTGTTATTACTTCAGGCAGGAGGGGTGGATGCACTCCTCTGCTTGATTCTCCCTTCCATTGGCATGAAGGTGTGGTCGCCGGAAGCGACACTGCGTCGGTGGGCGGGGTCGCCGGCTGAACTCTCGCGGGTTTCTCTGAAGCTCCACCCTTGTCTTCCGGTTCTTCCATGTGGTCTCCCTCTTGCTCGGCGCCATCTTGTCGTGGCGTCTCAGGATTTTCTTTCGCAGCCGCTTCTTTGACCGCTTGAACGGCCATACGCAGCTGGACTTTTAAACTTAAATTCTTCTGCATTAAATCGGTTACAGTGCAAAAAGTTGCAGTTAGCACTCCTCCCTTGTCGTATTGTGGGGCCACCCTTTCATCCGCGGCATGTTCCTCCGTCTCCATACCTTCGCAGAGCTCGGATGGAAGCTCGCGACCCTTAATCTAGATGCCAGCATAAAGGGGGCGAACCATTCGATCGGCACCGGTCCTTCACTCTCCCGAGCACATCTTAGGCAACGGGCACGCTCCCGGGTGAGGGTCGGGTTTACTGCGCCTTCCGGGTTGACTCTGGCGAGGGACACAGTGTCGAGGGGCCTAAACAGGACCCGCTCATCACTCATTATACACCCGAATGCCGCGGGGTGCAGATACACTTCCTTCTCTCTCGGGGCTCCGTCTTCGGAAGCTCCCTCTTCTCCCTTCAGCAAAAGGCGTCCGCTGATAAACCTCTCACCCGTTCTGCCCACCTGGTGGTAAGCGATATGCGCCTCCAGTTCCATAAAGTTTTCTACTTGGCGTTTTCCACTGCGCCAAGGGCAGTTCTTAACTAATTCTAGCTCCAGCGTGCCTTCCCCTGATCCCATCCTCGTTGCCATGTGCGGGCCGGGAGCGGTCCGAGGCCCTCGGGGGCGCGCGGTGGGCTGTGGCCAGCAGCCCTGGCACGCGGGTCGAGGAATGCAGGCCGGCGGACTAGAATTAGGCACGGACGCGTAGCGGTTGATTAAAGATTATTTTACTTACACTGTAGATGGTCGCGGTGTAGGCAGGAAAACTTGCTTGAGTTGCAGTTACAGATAGGAAAGAAGAGCGGACAAGAGTTCTAATCTCACAAACTCTAGCCCAATCTGGCTGAAGTCTCTAAAACCGTTTTAATTGTGGAAGAACGTGGATTTTGGGGTATTTTACAAAGTGACTTTGGAATTTTTTTTATCAGGGATTTTTCAGTTTTCAAATAGGGATCACCAAAATTCCTGCTCGTGAGGCAAGTGGCAGGACCCTGGCAGAGGAGCCTGCTCAGAGCTGGCACCTTGGACCCAGCTGCAGGTGGCAGACCTCCTGACCAATTGGGGCCAGGAGGACATGCTTTGACAGTTCATAGCAGGCCACCACACTGGGAACATCTTCCGGGTGATAGCTGCCCAGATGGCCAGGAAGGGGCACACATGGCAGTAGTGCCGCACAAAGGCCAACTCTGCAACCACAGCCCACTGGCAGCTGGCCCAGAGGGGCAGATGCCTCTACTGGCTATGCAGTCCCCATCCGGGTCTGGCAGGTGCACAGCAGGTCACAGCCAGGCAGCAGCCCCCACTGCCAGACTGCTGCAGTGGGTAGAGGGTGCAGGGGACTCTCAGGACTGCTTCAGCAGTCCAGCTGAAACAAGGGGTAGTGTCCTCGAGTACCAATTGGCCAGGCCCCAGAAGCTCCTGAGAGCAAGTAGCCCTGAGCTACTGGACAGGGCAGCTTTTTGTACTGATGGGGCCAGGACAGGGCAGCTTTTTACACTGCTGGGACAAGTACAGGTGCTGGCCCCAGGCTCTAGCTCCTCCTGGCTGGAGATCCGGGAGGAGCCAGGCAGGGTTATTTTGCCCCAAGTGGCACAACTTGCCCCACACCAAAGTGCATGTCCAGGCACACGTGCTGAGGCAAAAAGCCCCGCCTCAAATTTGCACTGTTTCTATTTGAGCTGCTGCAAGCGCCCGTGCCTGCATGTGTGGGTGTGCCCCTCCAGTTCAAACCCGAGTAATGAGCTGGGGAGGCGAGTGCACCCAGAGCTGGACTATTCTCCTGTGGCAGGAACCCTCATAAAGCCCTGGGAGGGTTCCCATGGTGGGAAAAGAGCCTCCACCATGTGCATTCTTCCCATTCCATCAGAAGGCATGCAGGGAGGTAGGAGACAAATCTCCTGCAGCTGTCTCCTATCCCCCACATTCCCCCTTCATGCCTCCATGCAGGAGAACTGTCTTCCACCCTCCACATGCCTCCCATTCCTATGGAAGGTTTGGGAGCCGGTGGGAGACAGCTGTACCACAGCTGCAAGGCTGCCCAAACTCCGGCAGCCTTGCAACCAAGGGAGATTCCCAGGAAAAGGGCTCAGGGAGGCTGTCCCCAAACCCTGTTCCCACTGCCCAGCTAGGTGGCAGAGGAAGGGATTGCAAGGTCTGTAGGGCTGGGTCCCTGGGTCCAGGGAAGCTGTCTGCAGCCTTTCTTCCCTGCTTCTCCAGCTTTAAATCTAGTCTGTTGACATCCTGTTCCGTGCTGATCTCTAGGGATTGGGATTGGGATGGCCAAGGATCAGTCGTCTGGTGCCCCTGGCTGGAGAACTCTTCAGCCAGGGCCTGACACTTCAGGACTCAGCCTAATTTTCTACCAGTAATAATTGTTCATAAACTTTTCCTGGCTGAAATAAACATCTATATGTGGCTTGCCGAAAGTGATATCTGGTACACTGCTTGTGTTTTGGAACTGTAAAAGCTTCATATGGAGGCTTACAAAGAATACAGCCCTGAACTGCTGACCTCTTTTTTTCACGTTTGTGAGATAAGTAAGTTAATACTCTCTGCAAGAATTTGTGTTGAAGATCTTGTTAAGACTTTATGTATGTTTTATAAAGATGAGATTGATAAACCTTCCAGCATTAGAGCAGTATGTGATGTGTACGTTCCAGTCTAGGTGCAGCATATATTTTTTTGTTGGCAGTGGGGCAGGAAGGTTAACAATTATGTCATAGATTAACATTTTTATGCCTAGCAGTAATGCGTAATAGGCTAATTAACCTTGTGATGCTAGTCTTCATAAAAGACGGGTTAGTAAAATAAGTTTACATTGTCTCAAAGCCGGTCTACTGTTGCACTCATGGTTCAGCTTTCCATGACCACCCTTCTCATCTGTCATGATGAGCTTTTTGTTTTATATTCTATTTCATTTAATTTCATTTCATATGTTGATTTATGTCTGACAAAGCTGCCCTGAACCTTTGTTGGGAAGGGTAGCGTGTAAGTCTAATAAATGAATATTAATACTATTACATTTCTCGTCATTGTTGTTAACAGAGAATTGAAAGCATAGTCAGTGTTTTACAGTAGCAAACAATTTGTGCAACTGAAATGAAGTAAACTCAGCTAACCATCCAAAGCAGCGCTAATTTAGTCTAACTGCGGTTAAGACTTATTCATCTGGGAAAGAGTTCTGAGGCAAATGAAACAATGAGACACTACAGTCTAGTTCGACAGGCAGTGATAGCTTTGCCTGATCAAAATTTGAGTCCTGGAGATATTAAGAAGTCTCCTGTGACCTTTTCCAATCTTCATGCCATGCTTCATATTCTTTCTTTTCCCACTCTTATTATTCCCATGCTTTTAAATGCTGTTCCACTCCAGGCATATTTACATGCATAAGAGACAATAGGGTATTGTGGGGTGATTTATGCAAGTAACTGAATCATTGTTAAGTAGTGTTTGCATTGTAGAAAATGTTCAGCTTCATGTGCTAAAATATTTAAGTTGCCTGTATTTTTTTTTCTTTTTCTTTTTTTTTTTATCAAATAGCATGTTTTATTATGTGTCACTTTCAGGGACACCCTGGAGACAGTAGCAGTTTTTAACACTGAATATTTTAGAGCCACAAATTGTGTAGGCAATTCAACAAATGCAGTGGCAATCTGTTGTCCAAACTTCTTTGAAAATTTTGCTCTTGATGTCTTATAGTCACTCTGAAATGTTGGGAATATAATCTTTAATGTTTTTGTGATGTTAGAACTGAGGAAAACTTTTTCCTCCATTGTTTGGTTTTTTTAGAACTACTCTAGGACTGAAACAAAATAATTAACATTTGATGTTGTATATCTGCAGTTGAGCTGAATATAATATTTGATGGTTTGGAACATTTCCAGTTTTGGGAGAAAATATTTTTCTGTACTTGAACGCTCTAATGACAGACAGAACACATTTGTATTTACTATTTAAAGCTACTTTGTGTTGGAACAAATTATTTTAAACTGAAGAAAACTGTACATGTCAAGACAGTGATTACCTATCTCATCTGACCCCTGGCCCCCCCTCCTTCGGGTGCGCTAGAAAAACTTTTAAACCGAAGCTGCTTCTCATTTAGTAGCAGCCTCCATTTAATAGCCAGACGTTTTACCGTGTACATTTTTACCATGGAAGCTGCAGAGTAATTATATTTAATAGAACCTGTCATCTATTGAAAGCCACAAGGGAAGCCAACTAAATTCTAGTAGAAGTCTCATCTTTTAAACAAAGATGAATGCTATTCCAGAGGTGAAGAGGAAGTGTTTTTATTTAAGCTCCCTCTGCAAAGAATTTTTACAGTTCTAGTCCATTGCAGGTCTGTATGGAGAAGATAAATTTAAGATCACCATTCAAAGTTTCTTCTTCCAGTGTAGACAAACTAGGCACTGCAAGAAATTGAGGGTTTTTTATTGTACAAGTGTGTCTGCATCTGTGTATACATTTATGTGCACGCACATATGAATGTGTTAATTTTGTAACCAAGTACCTGTCAGATAAGAAGGACTCTTTAAAGGTCTAAAGAATGTTTGATGGTTAAGATGAAGACTTGTAGGCAGATGGGTTATTTGAACTAATTCAGTATTCTACCTGTGTGGGGGTTTAATGTTAGTTAAGTAATTTTGCACCTCTGTTCTTTCCTACTGGAAATGTAGTTTGGGGGCGGGGATTAAATGGTTCCCAGGAAAATTGTTTGGGCTTTGTTTCTGCACTATTTTACAATAGAAGTGTTCCTCAAACATAATGTATAACAAATTTTATTTATTGTTACCAAAGTAAACCAAAGTTCACTTGTATCCTCTTTTCACATGACTTTCCTGTTCTTTTCTAGGTAGAGATAATTGACATTGAAAACGAAGAAAAGAGGTACAATCTTTTCCTGGAGCTCCTGGAATCGAGTCATAGTCAATCTCAGTTTCAGCATTTGGTTTTACTCCTTCAAGCTTGGCCATCTATGAACAACACAAATAGGTAAGTTTTCTTCAAGAAGTCACCTGATGGAACAGTGTGATGACTTTTGATTTTGAAGTTTGTGAACCTTTCAAACAATCTGCAGTCAGTGCATTCAAACAAATTGGTACAAAAGGAAAATGACCAACTTGAAAAGTACTTTTTTGAGGAAATCCAAGCATATAAATGTGCTTATTTTGAACTGAATTCAGACAAGAAATTTCTTCTGAAATGTATTTTGCAGAAGGCACACAGTACTTTTGCTTTTCTCCTTCTGGCTTGAAATAAGATTAACTAGTTTTAATAAAGACCTCTGATGTTTGATTTAGAAGTTGCACACAAAGCCCTAGCTATTGACACCAGGGAAGATGTACAGATAGGAAGAAAAGAGGAAGGTATGAAGTTTTTTTTTTTCCATTGTAATTCTGACTTCCAAAAATTGTCTTGAAGAAGCTGTTCTTTCCGTCGCAGACCACAGAAGAGCATTTCATGCTTTTGTACATGTCCAATCAATAGTACTTCTCCAGTCAATACAGCTATCCACACTTCTCATCTCAGAATGCAGTGTGTGGAAAGGAGGGTTGTATGTTGTTGCAGCTTCTGTCTAGAAATAATCAAGTTGGGTTTTTTTCAACTTAATGCCCATTCTAAAGCAATTTAATGGCAGTCCATACTTTAACATTTTTCATTGTATTGTGTTTGTACCAGTCCTCTGTCTTCCTTTCCCTTTCTTCACATAGTCAAACGTGATTGCTTCTAGATGTTTCATTTTTGCAATGCTTGGATCGTGACTTCTGAGATTTTAAGAGTCTTTTGCTTCTACATTGTGCCATCAATAGTCATCCAGCCTTCCATCTATCCTTCAAGGAAAGCAATAAAGTTAACTTTTTATGGGCTAGCCAGCAAAGAATATCATCTTTCTTCTGTCAACAGTTAGGTGAAAGAGGCTGGTTATTAACTTCCACTTAACTCTGAGTACCTTGTGTCATTGATCACATTCTGTTTGAACTTAAAGAACAGATCCGGCAAAGAGCGTATATAAACGTATTTGTGTGAAAAGCTAGGGCATAGCCTCTTCTTGAAAAATATTTATTCTATATGCATAAGGTACCGGTATGTTAAAAACCAGTCTTCAGAAATCATTTACCTTAAAGCCTGCAGTACAGTTGAGATTTCTGAATTGAGAATTAAGCTTGATTTTTTTTTACTGTAGTTTCATGAGCAAAACACAGCGTTTGTAAATGCATTAAACATTTATAGAGGGTTACTCTATGGCTTGTCATGAATTATTATACATAGAAATTAAAGTAAAACTCACAAATCTTTAGTGTGTTAAAAATGGAGAGATTCATTCAAAGCACCCAGCCCTGGGCCACACCCCCCAAGCTTGAGTCTGCTGCCTGGCTGGGCTGGGCTGGCCAGACCCACCCACTGCAAATTTGTGCCTCTGATAAATGTGGGGGGGAGACCTGGAAGAGGAATGGACCCCCCCCCCGCCCAGGTCCTGGCCCACCCGGGCTGGGATCTACCTAGCTGAAGGGAGCCTTGCACCGTGGGGGCTTCCCCCTGCTGGCCTGGGCTGCCCAACTCCACCCTCCCCAAGTCAGTGCCTCTGACCAGCAGGGAGGAACAGGGTGCCCCCCACCTTCTGGCCTTCAGCCTGTGCAGACCTCTGCCTGCCTTCTTCAACCAAAGAGCGATCATGAATTCTGTTGACTAACAGTCCAATCTACGCAGCTTAGAGAAGCCTCAGGCCTCAGACTTCGTGACTGTCTTTACTTAGCCTCTGATTAAACATAAGGATGTCTGCAATAAGATTAAAAGAATTCTGCTAACTTTTACTTATATTGCTTTAAACAGTAAACTTGCCAACCTGCCAAGAGCGCCTTTATTATTCTTTTTAGGTAATTTTTAAATATGACAACGTAAATGAAATTACAGTCTTTTTGTAACAGAAATGCATTGTAACTGGTATATTGTAGCTAATTAACTTACTGTAATCTAGGAAGAGCTTCTAACTCCCAGTCTTATACTTTTCTATTGTTATGTTTTGGGGGTTTTTTTGTTTTTAAAGAATATCTCTCTGGAGGCTGGTGATTTTTCTAGAAAAAAATGGTCCAAATACCCAGGGATTCCCCTGTCATGTCTCCTTTATCTGTACTAATCTGACCACCAACAGCTATCTGGGCTGCTGCATTAAGATTGTTGCAGGCCTTCACCTGCTCTCTGCTCTCCTCTTCCAAAGGGAAGAAGCAGAATTAAATACTTAATTGTTACATGTAAATTGGTGTTTGCCATACATGGAATATAAAGTAACTGTACATCACCTTCTCCAGTGTCCATTTTGAGATGCTAAAATGGCTGGCTGAGGAGGGAAACATTCTCCATTCCTTCCAACATGTTTTTACTACTCTTTTGTTTCCTGGCTTGTTTGTAAGGTGTGTTCTGTTCATTTTATCCTATATCCTTGATGGGCTCCATCCCAATACTCTCATTTCCCTCTTTTCATAACTAGATTCAGTACAGTAACAAGATATACCCCTTTTGTTGTACCCAGTCCTCTTTGATGCCAAATAGCACAGGAAAGATTTGTGGAGGTGGTGTTGGACAGATTAAATGTCTTTGTATGTCTTTGGCAACTGAGAGTGGACTAAACTGCATGAGTGTAGAGGGTTGCTTTAGTTCCAGTAATGTTGGCATTTGCACAAATTATATATCTGTATTCATATATGGATATATAGATAGAGATATAAATGTATCTGCACTCACTATAGGTAGGGTGACCATATATCCCAGATTTTAGAGACTGTCTCAGACATTGTCTTTCCCGGCTCTGCTTCTGAGAGCCACAGGGTCGGGACTTAGTTTGTGTGTGTGTGAACGTGCGTCCTGGTGTTCCCCAGTGCTTCCCCTGACCCAGATTTCCTTACCCAATCCTGGCTTTCCCTCCAATTATTTAGTCACCCTAACTGTAAGGCCTAAAAGTAACTGATACCTGGTATTTTGATATGAAGAAATTGCCAGCATTGTGGAGATGAGGGGAGTGGGAGGGGACTGAAATACCAGCCTGACATTTAATTTAAATAGATGAAAATGTGAGAATATTTGTAGTCAATGTAGTTGAACTAGTAATGAGCATGCACAGGGTTTGTAAAAGAGAAGAGGAAGCTTTATTTTCATGTACTTCAACTCCCATCGATGTCACTGGGAGTCTGTCAGTCATATTTGATCCTGATAGCTTTATTTTCAGAACTGCTGAGCTCCTCCAGCTCCAGTGACTTCAATGAGAGTTTCAAGTGTGCGTGCGTGTATTGTTAGGGGGGGAATACAAGAGGAGAGAGCAAATATAGAAATTGCAGTTGTATTAGTAACAAAACATGATGGCCTCTACAGCATAGCATAGACATGTTATTAATCTAAAACCACATAAAATGTCTTTTTCTGACAGTCTTCTTCAAGTGTATAAGTTACTGCCCACAAGCACTGTGCAGTCATACAGGACCTTTTCAAAATTACCAGTTGTTAATTATCAGGAGTTTTGTTCACATTGATGATTACTACTCAGTTGACCCTATATTTAAACCCCAGCTGCTGCATCCTATATCAGTATCACTAGCAAGCTGCAGATTTAGTATCTCATAATAATATTACCAAAAGTAATCCCAGTAAAGAGCTGCTACAACATCTGTAAGTGAGTATTTTATTAAACAAGCTGTTTTACGGGGAAAATGACATTTTATAATACTTGTTACACAGAACAGTTTTCATCTCCTAAAAAATAAAACTTAAGTATGTGATTATTATACCTCTATATGTGTAAAGAATTTACACCCTGTTGTCACAGGATGAATCTTTTGGATACACAAGAGTGTTCTCAAACTAAGCCTGTTTTTTTCTTCTATTTTATGATCCATAAGACTATTGTATTATTGAATATTTTTAGCTAACTCAGTTTTTACTTTCTGTTCTTAACTACTAACACTAATCATTTTTCCACATTGAAGCTCTGTTCCCTCTTTTCCCCTTTCACAAAATGAACAAAAGAGTTAGTGTCCTTTGAAAAATAATCAGCATTTGACTATCTTTGCAAAACTGCAGTGCAAAGCAGGATTCTTTTTGCAAACTTTTGATAATAAAGACTCTTAAATTTTTAACTCCTTTTTATTGCACCCTGCTGCAAAGGCTTTAAATTTCAAAAAAGCATATGGATGTTGACTTTCTAGTTATTGTGCTTTGTAAATCCTATGAAATTTTTCATGGTAATGAAGAACCATTTGGTAACTAGAGGCTGTGTTTTGGGTTAGGGATCCAAAATATCAGAAATGTACTGTCTTTGCTCCTTCCTTGTGGCCTTCCTACCTAAACCTTGGGTCTTATTTTCATTTCAGTGGTCACTGATAAGAGAGCTCAGATTCTTTCATAAAGCTTCTCTAGACTGACTGCATATATTCCCTGTTTTCTTTTTCTCTCTTCTCTTTTGCCTGCTACCACTCTATCCTCATTTCTCTGTCTCTTCTTCCCACTTGTATGCCAGTAAGTTGATTGTGTACCACTAGCTTTAGATCACATTTGTTCCTGAAACAGCATTTCTGAAGAGCCCAAGCTACCCTGATAATTCCACAGGCAGCAAGGCTCTGTTTGACTGCAGTTAAGCAGTGTGGTTAGTTTCTTGCATCAGTTTTACTACAGTTTTCAACATTTTGAAAGAAACTCTGAGATGGGGAAAACTATGATCACTGAAAATTATCAGGATTTTGCAGAGCATTCTTTCTATTGCAGTTTCTCTCTTGATCTGATGCAAATAGCCTGCTGAGTTTTGAATCAACTCATCTGCTGAATTTGCTGTATGATCTGGCCACAACCAGTCCTAGTTTTCTTTAAAACATGTGGCAACATTTTCCATGGAGTTGCTTAGAAATCTCCAGCAGGATTGTCACTGCCTTTCTTTCCCTTGCTTAATTTTACTCCCTCCCTTTATTAAGATGACAGTTCACTGTGCCCAGCTCTCGTGGTTCTATCACAAGAACATGTGGTTCTTTTTCTTTGAGCCACAGCTCCTACAGTCCTCTAAATACACAAGAATCATTAACAGTTAATTTCCAGCACTCACGACTGAGAAGAAAACCTTGGAAATGTGACCTGAGAGTACTAGATGAGTTCAGAAACTGCTAGTCAAAGAAAGGAAATACACTTCAACAGCTAGCCTAGGGAAATTGTGAAATATCTTTCATTGGAGATTTTCAGGAAGAGCCTGGAGAGGCATCTGTCTGAGAGAGTTTAATGGCTCATCCTGTATCTGTTCAAGGATTTGGAGTATGGGCCCTGGCAGATGTTACATGTATGGTGCAGTTGTGTTAATCATACTGTAAATTGCAACATGCCACACATTCAACCAATTTATGGTACCATAAAATGGCAAACCAGCCACAAACATGTTTTGTGTGTAATATAAAACATCTTTGTGACTGTTTATATGGTGCTCTAATTTTCACCTGTGGCATGCATCAGGCTGCATGATGTGACTTTAAATGTCCATGCACTGGAAGCCAATGGACTCCCTCCCATACACACACAGGGACATTTAATGCTGCATTGTACAGCCAGAAACCAATCTGGAAACCAGAAAACTTCCTTTTGCCCAACAGAAGCTTCTTCACCAGGGCACATTCAGCTGGAGTCTAGAGCTAAATTAATCTAGATGTCCTTTAAGATCCCTTCCACTCCTAATATTCTGTGAACTTTTTACTTTTACTATTTTGATATTAAGTCAATGAAAACAAAACAAAACATGACTTTTGGAAGTTTGAACAACGATAGTCTTGTTTTTCATTTTCACAAACAGACAGTTTTAAAACCTTCCATTCTCTTTATTACTTTGTGCAATGTATTAACTACTCAGTTTTAGTAAATGTGACTGTGTGTACAGATTGTTATCATGAGCAATACAGCAAAACAAATATATTTTCATGTATCTGAAGATTTTAAGAATTTTAGGTCATGTAGATAGCAAGAGAGTGAATATTTTTGTAGTACTTTGGATTTTCAGTGTGAATCCAGAAATTCAATATTTTTCTCATTAATATCAACATGAACGAAAACCTTTTTAGAACTTGCAGAAGGATCTTGTTTCAGGAGCCAGTAGAAGATTTTAACCAAATTGCAAACACTTAGAAAGGGATCCCCCCCCACAAGAAAAGTTGGTGATGTTGTGCCAAAGATTCGTATCCATGGTCAGACATCTGAAATTTTTACTTTTCAGCTTCTGTTGATTTAGAAATTAGTTAATATTTATATATCCTATAACAGAATGAAAGTCAAGCAATACATTCTAACAAGTGATGCCAGATTCTTGCTGATTGAATTGCATTGTTCAGGATCTTCCATGTCCCAGAAGACCTTTAACAGTAGATTAAGCACAGCGCTTCAGAATATTCTGTAGGAAGGAATGGTTCTGTTGTCCTCACTTCTGCTGGGGATCACTGCTGAGAAGCATACCCAGCTCAGCAATACCTGCTCAGCATGCACCAGAGCCTGGAAATTAGAAAATGCCTTTCAGTCTGGACCACAATACCATTCTCAGACTATTTCTCAGGTGTGCTGCTTCTCATACACTGAAGGCTTCCCTAAACAGGCGAACTAGCTAATTTCTGGTATTTAGCATGTGTGGAATAGAAATGAGAGAGCATGGAATTTTTATTGGTAGTGGTCCCTAAAAGTTTAGTCATAAAATATTACATGACCATGTAGGTCTCTTATCTCCAACTTATTGAAGTCTCTGACCTTAGGAAGTGCTGGGTGAGGAAGGTAACTAGGAATAAGCCTTAGGAGCAATGGTTTTTAAAAGCACATGGAAAAATGTAATGATCCCTTTCCCCCTGTGCCCCTGGTTTCTGTTCACTTTTTTTTTTAAGTCTTTCAAAGTTTACGTTTTCTTCCTGATTGGGGGGGGTTACTGTAGAGACAGCAGCTGTAAAGGTGAAAAAGTTGAATCTTTAGATGTAAGAGACATCAATCAACAGGAACTATTAATTTAGGCAGTGGCAATGATGGAGCTGCATTCTTCTTCCTTCCTGTCTTTATTGGGAATCACTCAGCAACTGTACACACATTCTAGTTTGCCATATGAAATTACTTGCCTTGGTTTGACCTAGCAATTTGGAAGCAGAGAGAAAGGAAATGTACCAACAAGTCATGTAGCAAAACCACATACAGTGACTGATTGCCCAACTAAATTTTTTTTAAGAATAAAGATGACCTTTTTTAGGGTGCAGACAACTTTTTTTTACCGTGGAATACATTGATTTTGCTCCACAGTAAAGGTAGAGTGTTGTACACATTTTACTCCAGGTTGAAACTGCTCTGTAGAAAATGGGAAGTAACTCCATACCACTTTAAGTAACATCAGTGTAATGGTCTTGTGTATGTTTCTCTAGCTAGTTTCATCTAGGGAAGATTGTAGCTCAATGCAAGACATCTTCACTATCACCTAGTACCTAATGACCAGGTGTTGTAATAATACAGCTGTGAACAGTCAGCTTGGGAGATGTGCAGGTGTAACTTACTGTATGATACTGTATTTACTCAAATCTAAGATGAGGTTCTTCTCCTGCCCGCCTCTGCCCCTCATCAGCATGCGGAGAAGCCCCTCATCTTAGATTCACAAAGAACGTGGGGCACGGGCTGCAGGCAGCTGCTGCGGCTCTGACTAGTTTTGAGCCCAAGTCAGGGCCAGACTCAGAAGCACAGCATCTGCCTGCCCTTCCCTGCCCCCCCCCCCCCCCCATTTGTCCTTTAAGCTCTTTTTCCACCGTACTGTCAGGCTCAACTCAGCTCCAGCTTGGGCTGGATTCCCTTCCGGACACAGAGCACATGGGATCTCCATTCCCTGCCTGGCCAATTAGCAGTGTTGATGCTGTGTGTGGCCCATGCTCTACTCTGACAGGGAATAGAGCCTGAGCAGTGTCTGACAGCAAGGGCACAGATGGGAAGAGAAAGAGACTGTGGGGAGCAGGGGAGGCAGAGCCTTTAGGGAATGGTTAGGGGGAAGGGGTACAAACTGTGAAGAGTGGGAGGAAGGGGCAGAGGTGGAAGCTGGGGGTGGCGGTATAGGTGGCAGGGGCCAGGAATGCTGCAGGAGGAAGAGGCCGAGGGCCCGCAGCCACTGCTTTCCCTGCTGTAGCAGCGGAAGTGGGGGGAGGGGGTGAATTTAAGACAGCCCTCTAATTATTTGTTTCTATACCTGGAAAATTGTAATAAATTTATAAATTTTCCATATATTGAATCCAATTATTGGGAGGTCATCTTAAATTCAAGGTCATCCTGGATTTGGGTAAATGCAATAACTGAGGTCTGTCCAAACCCTTGATCAGTTCTCACTTAAATGCGACAACTGTCTTTGTAACTACTGTACACATCAAGATAGGCACATTGTCCTTTGGGAATGATAACAGGCTGCCAAAATGTAGAGGGTATATTGTATTAGGACAATTTTAGAATTAGGAATTCAAACCTGGCCCTGATATTTTTGTTTTAAAAAGAGGGGAAGGAATTCAGTTTTTCTGTTTGTTGATTTGTTTTGTTGTTTTATTTTCCACCTCTTTTCATCACATTATACCTTTGTTTTATTCAGTTGTAAATAGTTTTCTGACATAATATTTGTCTTCTGTATTTTTTGACTTTTTAGGGCATGCCCAGCTAATAATCCATGGGTGAAACTAGGTACAGTAATGCTGTTGAAGTGTCCAACTGAGCAGAAGGAAATTATGGGGGATGAAATTTTGAAGATCTGCCGTTCTTTGTACGAGACAAAACACAGGCTTCCAGTAGAGGTGAGTTGTAACTTCAAATGCCCTTGTACAGTGAGTAGAGGTGTCTGTGGGAAAACTGCTAATATAACATTACTTGCTGTGCTTAAGTAACATTTAGCAAGAATCACTGCCAGATAAGACCAATAACTTTCCAGCGATTAAACATGGAAAATTAGTTGTAAAGAAGCTCTGAAACATTTTGGTTTTAATTGGCATACAAAAGTAGTTCCTCTTTACAAGTACTTTAATATTCTCGCTTCCTAAATTAATTATATATGCTCTCTTCCATATAGTCTTCCTTATGCCCTGAACTACCACAGCATACTGTACACATACATCATATGTACAGCATACTGTACACATGCCACGCCACAGTTTAAAAAAATGCTTCCAATCTTAAAGCTTTGAACTCATGGCCAGGCATCTTCCGTTGTTATTTGTCCTGTATCTGAGATTCATATAATCACAGTCTGCATTACAGAAAATAACTAATTCTAAAATTATAAGTAATAGAATGGAAACCAGTGAGATTTCTTTTTACCTTAAAATGGAATTAAGGAGCGTCTTGTAGAAAGTAAAGGGTAATGCTGTTAAAAACAAATAGATTGTTTGTATTTACACATCTTAAAAACCACATATGGGACTTGATTCCAAATGTAGGTTGTGAAAAGAAACAGATTTCATTTTTAATTACAATCCATGGAATAGATATACACATGACCCAATTATACCTGCTTACACATGGTGAGTAATATGTATGCTAGGTTGGAAAACAATTGTTACTGTTACTGTAATTTATAAAAAGAAGAGAAAAGCCCAAAACAAAATAAAACAACAAACATAAATAGTTGCTTTCTAAACCAATGTGACTACTCCCAGAGAGAGGTATTGTCTTAGGTAAGTAGAGACAATAGGATGGAACTAAAAGCAAAAATGCCATTGAAAGTCAGTGGGCTGTCACAGCAGGTTTCCTAAGGATAGGAGATTAGCACAAAGGTAAAGCATAGAATACATTTTTACTTAGTGAAGTTACTGTTGCATTCAGAACTACTAAGATCTGATCTACACAGGGCTTGTGCACCACTACAACTACTTTGTTTAGAAGGTGCAGTTTTTTGCAGATATATTTCTACCAGTGCAACCTGTAGCATGGATACACATATGAGGTGCAGTTTAGCTTATTTTCCTTCCTATTCAGGAATAGTTATACAAATATAAAATAGCTTTATACTAGTATAATGCCCAGCTTGATTTCCTTCTGGGATAAAGTAACAAACTTTTGTGAGGGGACAGCTGGCTTCTGACACTGTCTCCTACAACATTCTCATTAACAAGCAGACTAGATGGAAGTACTGTAAGTGGATACTTAACTGGCTGAATTTTCATGATCAATGAGTAGTCATCAGTGGCTCAATGTCTAGTTGGGAGGAGATACCAAATGGGGCTCTCCAGGCATCTGTCCTGGGTTCAGTATTGTTTAACATCTTCATAAATGAAGATGTGGGAAAAGTCAACAGCATACGGTGGTGTATTAACGGGAGTATCTCTTGCAAATCAAGAACAAATATTCTTCTGCTCAATTCAGCACTGGTGAGCTATAACCTGGAGTATTTGTCCAGTTTGGGGCCCCACACTTCAAGACAAATATGAACAGATTGGAAAGAGTCCAGTAGGGAGCAGCAAAAATGTTTGGACGCCTAAGAAGCATGACTTAGGAGAAAAGGCTGAAAGAGGTAATTTAGACAATAGAAAGAAAGACTGTGTGGGAATTTGATAAGTCTTCAAGTACCTGAAGAGAGATTATAACGTGGAGGGTGATAGGCTGTCTCTGTGGCTGTAGGAAACAGGGCTAAGAGCAATGGTCTCATGCTACAGCAGAGGAAATTTTGGTTGAAAATTGGGAGAAACTTTTTGACTATGAGGGTGGTCATGAATTCAAACAGAGTACCTAGAGAAATTGTAGAATCTCCAGCCCTGGAAATTTTCAAGAGCAACTTGGAAAGATACTTGTCTGGGATAGTTTAGTCATGAATGATCCTGCCTTAAACAGGGATGACCTCATGAGGTCCCTTCCAGGCCTACTTTCCTATGATCCTTAATAACCACCCTTCAGGTATTTGAAAAGTGTTACAAAATCCTACCAGTCTTCTTTTCTGTAGACTATCATAGTATGATTGGAAATTAGGGTTAGAAGGGACCTTCAGGAGGTCATCTAGTCCAACTCCTGCTTAAAGCAGGATCATCCCCAACTAGATCATCCTAACCAAAGCTTTCTCTAGCCAGGTCTTGAAAACCTCCAAGGATGTAGATTTCACCACCTCTCTGAGTAACTTGTTCCAGTGTTTTACTGCCCTCCTAGTGAGAAAATTCTTCTTAATATCTAACTTAAACTTCCCTTGCTGCAGCTTGAAACCATTGCTCCTTTTTCTGTCATCTGCCACCACTGAAAACAGTTTAGCTCCATCTTCTTTTTTGAACCCCCTTCAGGTAGTTGAAGTCTGCTATGAATCCCCCATCAGTCTTCTCTTTTCCAAACTAAATAAGCCCAGTTTCCTCAGCCTGTCCTCCAGAAGTCATGTTTCCCAGCCCCCTCACTATTTTCGTTGCCCTCTGCTGGACTCTCTCCAATTTGTCCATTTCCTTTCTGTAGTGGGGGCCCCAAAACTGAACACAGTACTCCAGATGTGGCCTCACCAGTGCTGAATAGAGGAGAATAATCACTTCCCTTCATATACTGGCAACACACTTACCAATGCAGCTTAGTATGCTTTTAGCCTTCTTGGCAACAAGGTTACACTGCTGGCTCATATTCAGCTTATTGTCCACTGTAACACCCAGGTCCTTCTCTGCAGAGCTCCTGCACAGCCAGTCAGCCCCCAGCCTGTACCAGTTCATGGGACTGTTCCATCCTAAGTGCAGGACTTTGCATTTGTGCTTGTTGAACCTCATGAGTTTCCTTTTGGCCCAATCCTCCAATTTGTCCAGGTCACTCTGAAGCCTAGACGTACTCTCCAGCGTATCTACTACTCCCCGCCTCCCCAGCTTGGTGTCATCTGCAAGCCCCCTGAGGGTGTATTCTGTGCTGTCTTGAAGGTTGTTGATGAAGGCATTAAACAAAACTGGCCCCTGGGCCAACCCCTGGGTCACTCCAGTTGATACTGGTTGCCAACTAGACATCAAGCCGTCACTACTTTTTGAGCCTGATGCTCCAGCCAGATTTCTATCAATCTTACAGTCCATTAATTCAGCCCACACTTCCTTAGCTTGCCTGAGAGAATGTTGTGGGAGACTATCAAAAGCCTTGCTAAGACCATGGTACACCACATCCACCGGTCTCCGCACATGCACAGAGTCAGTCATCTCATGATAGAAGGCAATCAGGTTGGTCAGGAATGACTTGCCCTTGGTGAATCCATTCTGACTGCTCCTAATCACCTTTTTCTTCTCCAAGTGCTTAGACATCGATTCCTTGAGGATCTGCTCCATGATTTTTCCAGGGACTGAAGTGAGGCTGACTGGTCTGTAGCTCCCTGGATCCTCCTTTTTTTTTCTCTCTCTCTCTCTCTCAAATATGGGCACTAAGTTTGCCCTTTTCCAGTCATCCGGGACCTCTCCTGATCACCATGAGTTTTCAAAGATGATGGCCAGTGGCTCTGCAGTCACATCACCCAACTCACTGAGCACTCACAAGTACATTCTGTCTAGCCCCATGGACTTGTACATGTCCAACTTTTCAAAATATAGTCTCTAACCTGTTCTTTTACCACTGTTAGCTGCTCACCTCATCCCCAAATTGTGGTTCCCAGTGCAATAGTCTGAGAGTTGACCTTGCCTGTGAAAACTGAGGCAAAAAAGGCATTGGACACTTCAGCTTTTTCTGCATCCTCTGTTACAAGGTTGCCTCCCCCAGTCAGTAAGAGACCCACACTTTTCCTGATTGTCCTCTTGTTACTGACATACTTGTAGAATCCCTTCTTGTTACTCTTCACATCCCTTGTTAGCTGCAACTTCAATTGCGCTTTGGCCTTCCTGACTTCATCCTTGCATGCCCGTGTAATACTCTTATATTCTTCCCTCGGTATTTGTCCAGGTTTCCACTTTTTATAAGCTTCCTTTTTGTGATTTAGTTTACTGAAGAGTTCCCTGCTAAGCCAAACTGGTAGTCTGCCATACTTGCTAGTCGTCCTGCGCGTTGGGGTAGTTTGTTCCTGAACTCTGAGTAAGGCTTCTTTAAAGTACAGCCAGCTATCCCGGCCTCCTTTCTGCCTCAGACTGGCTATATAATCCCAGTTCTTCTATTCGTTCCTCTTAAGTGTAATAATTTTTGTGGCTGGCTTCCATGGCAGGGCTCTGAGACTGACCCTAATGTAGTCCCGAGGCTGGGACCCACAGTCAGCTGATTATTAGTCTCAACTCTGGGACTACACTAGAGTCGTGAACTCAGTCCCATGCAGTCGCAGGGCTGAGATCAACTATTTATCGATCCCTGCCTCAGGACCATATCAGTTCACTGGGTACTGGCTTTCTGCTTACCCATGCAAGGGGCATGGTCCCATCATGATCCCAGGCTTCTGCTTCACTGGCAAGTTGTAGTGGCATGATTAGGATCTGATCCGTGATCCAACATCCTGCCATGTACTTGTGGCATGGCAGGAGGCACAATTGTTGGGATCTCAGAATAGATCCCATTGTGCCATTAAGTGAACATGCGGTGGGGGCTAAAGACAGAGACTGGCCAAATTAAAAACAAACACAAATTAAAACTAGTAGATCATTTTGTAACTGTCTGTAGCATTTATAATTTTGTCAGTGGAGGCTTATGAGGTCTGGTGTGGGGGGAAAGAAGGGGGGCCGTCTTTCTGTGGACATACCATCATTGCAGGCTTCTCACTTCTGAGTCTCTAGGAGTAAGAATCTTGAGAGTTAGTATAATTTCCTATATGGTTCTGAATACAGAAGACCCAGGAGTGATATCACAACAGAAAAATGTTCAAGTAATTTTTTCTTCCCTTGTCAGTACTATATGTGCAGGTCAGTCTGCCACTGATCAAATTGGCCAGATGGATTAAGAAATGTGCCGCCTTTGATAAATTAGTTATCGATTACTGCTTGAAACACATTACCAGACTTACATGGCCTAGTAATAGCAGCTCAGGATTCTTATCAACCATGACACTAACACCATTTTCAGCAATCTAGCTCAGGTTGCGTTCATGTTTTCATTTTATTAACTCCTCTGTAAATATTGCTCTAGGCAAAACTTTCAAATGCGAGGTCAGTTGGAAACTAGAGCAAATCTTTTTATACAAATTGTTACAGCATATGTGGAAGTGTTCCTGCGTGGTGTGTGCATGCACATGTTAACCTAAATGCACGTTCGATAGAAAGGAGTGAGGTCAGACAGATGCTGCGAGCTAAATAAAAACCATAAACAGAACATATTTAAGGATTAAGTAATAAAAGCCCCTCACTATCTTAAAATGAATATAATTTAATATGAAAGTTTCTTCATGTTCCAAATATATATTTGATTAGTTCCTTCTTTATCAAAAATGATTTTTTGTCGAAAAGAACCTAGATTTCTGATGAGTCTACACTATTTTGGTTCTTTTGCTTCATAGGCCAGTAGTGCTTTACCTTGTGACCCCATGGGCCAGATGACTGGCATGGGCCCATCTCTGGGCCAGATCGGGCCCTGGGGTTCAGCACTACCTCCTCCCTGCCCTGAATACTGGGATTGGGTCCTGGGGGCTTGGCACCTCCTCTTCCTACCCCTAGATACTGACCTTGGGTCCTGGGGGCCCAGCACTGCCCACTTTCAACCCACCCCATTCACTGTGCCCTGGGGCTCAGTGTCACCTGTATTTGACCCTGCTTACTGGGATTGGGTGCCAGATTCAGCACACAGGCCCCAGGACTCCCATGAGTCCAGAGATGGGGCTGCAGGGCAGACATGGGGCTGCAGGCCAGAGGTTGATCACTCCGCCATAGGCAGTCAACCAACAAAAGAAAAACAGAAATCAACTGTGCTTGGCATGGACCAGCCAAATCTCTGAACCCAGGGGGAGTCCTGGGACCTGTATGCTGGATCTGGCACCCAATCCCAGTTTTGCCCCCAGTGATCCCTAAAGTACAGTGATGTAGATTGTATAACTTGTTATGTTGGTACAAATAGAAGTGCAGCAAGCAGTTACTTTGGCTTCTGTTTCCCCATTTAATATGGGCCCTCTCTGCTTGGCCCCCCAACACCTGCCCTCTACCTCTGTTTTCCCCACAGAATCGGTGGGGACTGACTGAATTTAAGATGACCCTCCAACACTTAAATTCTGTACATGAAAAATTATAACAAATTTATACATTTTACATGTATATAATCTAATTATGGGGGGGGGTTGTGTTAAATTAAAAGTTGTCTTGGATTTGGGTATATACAATAATTATAAACACCAGACAGTATTTGTAAAATAAGTGTCATCTTATAGCAGTGCAGTGATTTTGGGTAAAAATGATTTCTTAGTCTCATTCCAGTTCCAAGTAAACAGGTCCAATGAGCATGACTGTAATGTTTTTCATAGATTCATAGATGTTAGGGTCAGAAGGGACCCCAATAGATCATCAAGTCTGACCCCCTGCATGGGCAGGAAAGTGTTCTGGGTTCAGATGACCCCAGCCAGATGCTTGTCTAACCTCCTCTTGAAGACCCCCAGGGTAGGGGAGAGCACCACCTCCCTTGGGAGCCCATTCCAGATTTTGGCCACTCTTACTGTGAAGAAGTTCTTCCTAATGTCCAGTCTAAATCTGCGCTCTGTCTAGCTTATGACTATTATTTCTTGTAACCTCCATGGGCACCTTGGTGAGTAGAGCCTCACCAATTCCATTCTGTGCCCCCATGATGAATTTATAGGCGGCCACAAGGTTGCCTCTCAACCTTCTCTTGCAGAGGCTGAAGAGGTCCAGATGCCCTAGTCTCTCCTCTTAGGGCTTGTATAGGGAAGTTAATAGGTGTGTGTTTATTTGTTTTTAAATAAAAACCTTGGCCCTAATGCATGAAAGCACTTAGGCAAGTGCATAAGCCATAATGATTTCAAAATATACTGCCCAGTAGACCAGCATGTGCAGTCCATCTTTATTCAGGAAAGCATTTAAGCACATGTCTAATTATGACTGAGCTAGCTGCTTAGTTAGCCTAATAATGTTGAGTCCTTTGGCCCTGGCCCTGAGCACAGGGCAGTCATCCAGAGCCCCAGAATAGATTGTTCTAACACTTACAAAGAAACTGTTATATGCAACTAAAAAATGCTGAAATACTTGTGTGATCTGAAGTTTATTGCTCTAAAAGAAACAATGTTAATATATACATTAACAGCATTTCCAAACTTACATAGGCTAACTGAATTTTCGTACAGTACTCTACAATAAGAAAGTAACTATTTTTGAAAAGCAGTTTTTGGTTTTTTTACTTATGGGTTTCAGAAATGCTTACAGCACCTAAGATAAGTATCACCAAAAAAATCCATTCTGTAATGTATTTCCCTATTACAATACTTAATTATGTTTAACATAATTTTAGTATAATATTAGATTCTTAAATTGTTTCCTTTTCCTTCTCTTCTCCCACAATATCAGAATACAAATATGTGCCTTATCAATGTGGTTTCCTTTCTGAAAGCCTTTTTATAGTTGTGTTCTGTGTCTTATAACACTGCTTCTTCTGTTCTGGTTTTGAAGAGTTATCAGATACAAAGTGTTACCAACATAATAAAACTGGTGTTTCATTCAGCCCTCAAAATGTATTTTTGTAACACAAAGATGTATGGGTGGCACTAAATTGTGATTTGTAGAACCAGTAGGACTTCTGGAATCAGAAAGTATAAGCTTTGCATTTTGTAATCTTCTTTGTCTGATGGTGATTAGAAATAAAGTAGAAAATTGAAATGTCAAAGGCTTAATGAGGGTTTAATATTTTAAATTTTGACAAACCACGTACAGTGCCTTTACAGCCACTCATCACATATTTTTGCAATGTTAAGTGTCAATAAAATCTGTCATCAGCACATTTGGGGTGCTTGGGTACCAGTAGCAGTCTAGTCACAACAGCACACATACTGATTTTGGCTAATTTACCCAGACCAGTTGTAGGATAAATTAGTCTCCATTGGGACTTAGTGCAGCTGTGGCCAGGTTCTTCCTGCTACCAACCTAACTTCAGGTACCATTATGGTATGTTATAGTCTAGACCAGGAGTCAGAAACCTTTATGAACTGTAAGCCACCATTCTGTGCATTGGTTGCCTGCTGGATGTTGCAGAAGGGATGACAGCATGTAGCAGAGGAATGGGCAGGGTAGGTGCCCCTGGCTGCCCCCCATCACTAATCCCCATCACTACCACAGGTTGTGGTGGGCCAGATTCAGTCTCTTTTGTGGGCTAGATGCAGCCCTTGGTCCATATATTGCCAACCCCTGGTCTGGACATACCCTTGGTCACTCCTTAATTGTGTGAGTCCTGGTACACTGTCATATTTCATCAGTGAAAAACAAAAACTCAGCATAGTGCAAACTTTTTTATTACCAGGTATCTTGAAACATTATGTGATATGTTATGTAGCGAAATGCATTCTCAGCCTTGCCTGAACTGTAATACAGACAACAGTTGAATGCATTTGGAAGGGGTTGAGCTAGTGGTGGTGTCTGCTAGTTTTTGTATGTAAATTTTCCCAGCAGTGCAGCAGCATTCCTGTATCAAAGGAGAGTACACCAGGTGATATGCAAGCATTTTTGCCCCCATGTCTTCCAGACCTAATCTAAGGAGTAAAAAATGTGTAAGTTTTTTGGGGTTATCATAATTGCCTCCCAATAATGCATCACTCACCATTATGTTGCATTCCAAGATACAAACCCTAGTCAAATGTTCTGCTGTCAGAAATACAGTTGGGAGAGAAGCTGAAAATAATTTGGTTAGAAAAAGGACCTCAGTTGATGCTGTACATTAAGCTCTCAGTTAAGATCCCTAGTAGCAATTGCATCTATGTCATAGGTACATAATGCCTTGCTTTACCATGTTTCCAGTTGTTTATAGATACATAACTAGTGAAAAACTATGTCTGTATCTTACAAGGATTTTGGTTACCACATTTATTTGTTGTTAGAGACTTAGGATGGCTTCCAATAAAAACAGATAAATTCTAAAAATAGATATAAGTTCATTGTAATGTATTCATTGTGTCCTTGACTAAAATGCATAAACCTCATTGAAGCTGTCACTCATTGGAAGGACTGCTTCTGGGATAAATAATAGGTTTGGTTTTCTGTAGTTAATCTGTTTACCTTTAAACCTGAATGGTAAAAAAAAATTACTCATTTAAGTAAATTTTTAATACTAGTTATCTGGTGAGTTTTTGGTTCAAGGACTGTCTTTCAATAATCACCTGGGGATACTAAACATTAAAAGTGTGTCTGCAATAATGTCTAGGTTATAAACTACAGAGTTCACACAAACACAATGCTGTTGCATTGTGTTATTTCCATGGCGACTGTCAGTAGAAACAAACATCATTGGAAAGATTCAGAGTGACTGTATCTTAAAACTTGGTCACTGGACAAGACTAGTTTATATGTAAAAAGAATGGTTCTTACTGTAGTAGATCAAGTTATCTATCTCTTAATCTAGACTTCTTTAATTGTTTGGTAGTCCGTTTATACAGCACGGGGCCTCCTTTAAGGACAAACAAGCATGAGGGTATTTGCCTTTTTGGCTAACTGCAATAGGACTAGGGTAGGGTGTTTGGAAGTAAATCCTCTACACTGTAATTGTGATGCCAAATTTGTGCTGGATTTTAAAACATACAAATACCAGTTTCCTGAGCTCTTCTCCAGTGTGAGAAAGGAAGGTGTAGTTCCTACTGACAATGGTCTGAAGAAAGCTCTAGGCCCTACTGTCAACAGTGTTGCCCCTCTCAAATTGTGTACCTGTGAAGCCATTCCAGATAGAAGCAAGCAGATGTCTTGTTGGACTGAACACTACTCAAAGCTATACTCACAGGAAAGAAATATCACCAGTGAATCACTGGACTAAATACCAGCTCTACAGGTCATGCCAGAAATGGATATGGAGCCCACTGGAGAAAAGCCATTGATTCATTACCAAATGGCAAAGCTCCTAGAAAAGATGGCATCCCAGCGGAAATTCTCCAGTGTGGGAAAGAAAGCATACTATATCATATCTTCGTCAGTTGCTACTCAAATGCTGGAAAGAGGATGAGGTACCACAGGACATGCATGAACCAAACATCAATACTTTGTATAAAAATTAAGGAGATCAGGGTGACTGCAGCAACTACGGAGGTATCTCGCTACTAAGATTAGCAGGAGAAGCTTTCTCAAGCGTCATCTTGGTGTGGCTACAACAGCTGATGAGTTGTGTCTACTCTAAATCTCTGTGCAGATTCAGGGCCAGAAGATGAACCGTAGACATGATATTTTTCCTTGCATCAACTTAAAAAAAGTGCAGAGAGGAATACCGACCATTGTACATCGCCTTCATGGATCTAACCAAAGCATTTGACACCGTCAGCAGAGCAGCCCTATTTGCAGTCCTAGAAAAGAGGATGCCCACCAATCCTGTTAAGTCTTATTCATTCCTTCCACAACAACGTGAAAGCAACTGTTCAGTTTGATAGGTTTACTTCGGACAGCTTTAAGATAAAAAGTGGAGTGAAGCGAGGTTGTGTTCTTGCCCCTACACTCTTTGGAAACTTCTCAGTACTCCTGAACTGTGTGTTTAAAGATATGGAAGGCAGACTACCTTCACAAGATCAGATGGGAAACTCTTCAACCCATCATGACTCCAGGCAAAGACTAAAGTTAAAAAGGTGCTTATCAGAGGGTAAAGCCATTCCCCTTCCTCTGAAGTTATAAAGGTGCTCAGTCACTGATGATGCTGCCCTTACAGCTCACAACAAAGACCTACTACAAGAATTCTTGGATCTCCTTTGAAGATCAGGCATTTGCTGTCATTATCAGCATAACGAAAACAGTTGTACTAAGACAGGGAGTTCCACAAGACTCATCAATCACCCTTAATAGGAACCAGCTAGAAGTAGTCCAAAAGTTCAGCTATCCAGGTTCTACAGTGACCACCAACCTCTCACTGGATGAAGAACTTAATGTTCACATTAGAAAGGCTGCCACTACCTTCAGCAGACTAACTGAAAAAATATGGAACAACTCAAAGCTTACTATCAAGACCAAAATGCTAGTGTACAAGGCTTGCATACTCAGCACTCTCATGTATGGTGGGGAAACATGGACAACTTATGCACATCAAGAGAAAAGGTTAAGCATCTTCCACCTGCACTGTTTACATTGCATCCTCAGTATCAAATGGCAAGATAAAGTTAACAACGCAGAGGTTCTTCAAAGGGCAAATTTACCAAGTGTGATAACTCTACTCAGAACCAACTGCACTGGCTAGGCCATCTGAGCAGATTGTAAGATGGACATATACCCAAGGACACACTATACGGGGAACTATCAGAGGGAATGAGAACAACAGGACACCCCAAGCTTCGCTCTAAAGATGCATGCAAGCGAGATATGAAGGTATTTGGAATTGATCCTGGCCAATGGGAAACTGTGGCAAGTGAGCGGAACAAGTGGCATCATCGTCTCCACCAGTGCATTAATGTCCATAACAGGAGTTGGCTCCAACAGCTTGAAGAGAAAAGAGTCCGTAGGAAGCAAGCAGCTCCCGAACCACCCAACCATGACTCATACATTTGCAACCACTGCCACAGATCATGCAAATCTCAAATTGGACTATTCAGTCACATGAGACACTGCAAACCATCTACGTCACAGGCTGCAATATCCACCTTCTCTCGCAGATGAAAGGATGCCAATACTGATAAAAGCTCCAGTGTAAGACATTGGGTACAACTTGACAATACTGAACTCTGACATGAGGAGCTACTCTGCTTCTTCACTTGTTTCTACCTGATTGCATAACAGGGTTACAGAAATGTCATAGAGGCATGTTCAATTTCTTCCTGAACTTTGCAGTATTTCACTGAGCGCAGTAAAAATATTAATCCCACAGATAGCAGCACCTGCTCAGTTCTCTTTTTAGGAAAACCTGTGAAAGTTTGAATGGTGATACCCTGTCCACCTCGTCTATAATATAACAAATATTCCAATTATAACCCTACACTGCACACTTCTTTAATTTGTGCTTTTGAGTTTCCAAACAGACTTATTGCCACTGGGAAATTCATTTGTTCTAAAGTTTGACTTTCATTTTACAGTTGACACAAGACTTTCCTAAACTTTTTATGTGAGTAATGTTACTGAATGTCTCCTGAGATCTGACTGGAAAAATTTTACCTGTGTTTTCAGTGTATAAAGGAATTAAGTTTGCTGCTGCTTAACCAGTCCCTCCTGCTGCCATCCCTAAAATTACTGGTAGAAAGCAGAGATCAAGATCTTCATGCTGTGGCATTGGAGCAGATAACAGCTGTTGCTAAGGTATGAACTGTTGAATTAAGCATCCTTCATAGTTTCAGGCAATAAATTAGCTCTTTTATCTTCATATAGGAAACTGAGTCTCTTGAGTGCATTATCATTATTAAGATTTTCTAAAGCTATTGTGTCTGCAGTGAGCAATACCATAAGGCTGGTAAGATCATTTATATTCTCCAGGTGGTAGTTGAAAACTAACAGTATATTCTGTAAACTGTCTAGCTACCCCATTGTAATTTACTGTGTTGGAGCAAGAAACTATTGTAGATTTTCATATTCCTTTTCATGTTCTAGTTCTTTTTAAAAATTAGTCTCTAATATTCTGTATAAAGTGGCAAATTGATTCTGATAAATTTTGTGTTGTCATTGCTGACATTTCCATAGCTACATGGTGGGATTATATGTTACTCTGACTTTTCCTGAATGGTCAAAAGTTTATCTGATTTTGGATTCTTCCACAATGTTACATCCATGAGACATTGGAATAGAGAAACATTGTCTCTAAACATAAACAACATCCATGTTATCTTGCTCTGAGGGCTTTATTTACTACTGTTACAGGGTCTAATTTATACAGGGAGATTTATTTTAACTTTCCTGAAAATCCAATCTTTTTTAATCTGATATACATTTCCCTACATAACAAGGGATTTAATTTCCAATCTAAGTGCAAATTTCAGTGTCAGCTAAATTATAGCATTATTACCAACATCCAAAATATCTCTAAATCACAAAGTTCAGTTGATTTCTATTGAGAACATGATGAATTTTATTGTTCAGCTTGCATTAGTCTATAGATAGTTATGCATACTTTTTTTTGTATTTTGATTTTTTTGTGTGTGTTAACTTAATGTTTACTTATGAATGATGATGTACCTAAGTGCTTGATTCTTCTTGCCTCCCTAAAATAGCATGTGTCTACCATTTATAGAGATAGTAGAGAAGCAAAAGTCTGATACAAAGCAAGGATTTCATCAACGGATCCTGATAACATAATCCTTGAGACTGATATAGTAGAAGAATCGTTGTCATTGAGTCCCAGACTTTTAATATGTTGCATATCACATTGCATATCAAATTGCTAGTTTTGTTCTAACATAAGATTTAAAACTAGAGTAGGATGAAATTCAGGACCATGAATCTAAATCCATTTGAATTGTATTAATGAAGAGAGGGATTAATTGCACACCATGTCTTAAATCCAATCTTGGCTCAAAATCAAATTGTGCTTTGAGAGCATCTCTTCAGTCTATGAATCTATCTTGTTTAAAAGTAGCATTTGTGTTCTGGTGAGAATAAGATTTCAGCAGCAAAAACCTTGCAGGACTTTCTGCAAAAATTGTTTCAAAAACTTAATCCACATCCCAATCAGGTTAAAGAGAAGCCGGGGGGGAGAAGTAGTGATTTTTATTTTCCAAGTCTATATCAAAGAAAGAGGAATGTCTTTACCCTCTGACCAAATAACTGCGTGGAAGAATTTTATCTCTATAATGCTTTCCTAACACTTACTGGAAAATCCTATCTATATAACCTCCAATTCTTTCATGGTATTCTAGGGAGATCACTTTGTTGTTTCTAAAAACTTTACAAAAGTATTAAGGGTATAATCCCACCATTTGAGATTATTATTACATTTTAAAGTGAAATCTGCTGTGAGCTGACATTCTCTATTGCATTCAGTAATGCTCCAGAAATCTTCTTCACTCTGGGAAAGTATATTCTCTGTTTACAGAACTTCAAAAGCAATTGAATTCAGTTTGTTTGGGTTTTTCCTTTTTTCATCTTTTTGGCAGGGGGAGGGGAGCCATGCTTTGGCTTGTTTTTGTTTGTGTTTCTCACCCCCTCTCCCCTCCCCCTGGTCTCAAAGGCATCCAAGAGCCTGATCCAAGTCATTCATGTCTAGATGGAATTTAGACAACTAAGTGACAGAAAACTATCCAGATTGTTTTGAATCACCTAAATTAATTAGGTGTGTCCACTTTGGCCTTAAAAGATCCCTGGGTTCTTAGACTTTTATGTATGTATTTATTACTAGGTGCTGAGTTCCATTGCAATCCAGCAGTTCAGTTCAAGGTGCAACGTTGCACCTAGGATCACTGTTACTAAAGAACATAGCAACAGTGGTGATGCTCTCTTTTTGCATAATGGCTGGAGCAATCAACAAGGAAGTGGAGACCTGGGTTTTTCAGCCCTCCTTAGCCTGACAGGATATAAGTCCACATCATTCATTCCCAAGAGTGTGCTACCATTGGTGGTAACAGTGATGGTTCTATGTGTATACATATATATATATAGGAGTCGATGTCTCTGTCTCTGTCTCTGTCTCTGTCTCTCTCTCTCTCTCTCTCTCTCTCTCTCTGTCTCTCTCTCTGTATATCTATACAAAAATGACACTGGAATTCATATAAAAGTAGATGGGTGCATCTACATGTGTGTTTTACTGCCGTTGACTAATTAGCTCCACAGTAAAGTGTCACTTTCCACACATGCACCAGTATTAGGGTGCAGTAAATTAATTAACCCCGGCATAAGATAGTACTGGGGGACAGTACTTTCTTACAGCGGAGTAATTAAGTGCAATGAAACACATGTTTTGATGGTGGCAGGGGTTGGCTGGGGCATGAGGGTGCTAAGTGGAGGGGCTGTCTGCCTCATGGCTCTACACTTTAGCACTCTTGTGCCTGCGAGCCCCAACGCCAACAAGCAGAGCCCAGGGCTAACCCCCTGAGCCTGCTGCCAACCTGGGGCTGCTCTGCCCTGGCTCATACTGCTGCTGTCCTGGGCACTTGTATAGGGAGCTGGGAGCAGCTGACTTCAGCTCGAACTGCTCCAAAGTTTATTGTGGCACATTAATTTCACGTGTAGATGCATCAGATGTCTATATATCTCCTTCTATGAGAATTTCTGAAATTTCTGTACAGTTCTGAGTATCAGCATTTCTGAAATTCTTCTAGGAGGAGATGTACAAACATCTCCTCCTAGCTCATGTACAAACATCTACTCCTGTAAGAATCCCAGTGTCATCTTTAACACTGTACTAATGTGACTTCCTCTCAGGAAACCCCCCCCAAAGATTCTAGCATCTTGAAATGGACATGATCTGCTCTCTTTTTAGTTGGTATGCACCTAGGTAAAAGTTTGAAGTGCATTCTTCACTTGAATAAGTTGCAAATTGTTGACCTAGTATTATTTTGGATGCTCATTCTTTTCCATTATTTATGAACAACTAAACTGTGGATTTCTTTTTCTCCATTTGTTGTAGAGGGTCAGTTTGCCTTCTCATGAAATGGGAAATGAACAAATGACATCCAGCAAAGTGAAATCACAGTCCGTTGATTCCCTGACATAGTGTTAGCATAGCTCACAAACATGGCTGTGAGAAAAATAAAGCACTTGCTTGGTGATACAATATATTATTTAGCCATTTGTTGTATGTTTCTGACAGCTTTATGGATGTTTACAGTTAAAAGATGATGCCGAAGTGCTGATGCTCAGAAATGTATAGTCATTGCCTACAATAAAACAACCAGGCTTTTTGTATGCTTTTCTAAAATTGCACCTCTTGTTGCATAACCTTTTATAAGCTGCCAATTCAGTCTTTCACATATCAGAAATAAGTAGTCTTTCACCCATGAATATGGTGTATAAATAATTAAAAAAAGAAGCTTTCAGTGTAGCCAGTTAAAGTAGCTTATCAATGTCAGTAGGATTTAGAGCCTGCCTTTTAACAGTTGCTTGCTTCTGTAAAGGGCAGGCTCCAGTGTTGTCTGCAGTCTCGATTATGTCAGCTTTCAAAGCTTAAGACTGATTATGAGTCACTAATAATGCAAGTCAAATGTTATTGACTGTAGTAATATTATTAAAATAGCCCAAATTAAAGGTGCATGTAATCAGCAAAAGTACTTACTTGTGACCAAGAGACCTGAGTTGAACTTGAATATTTTTTCCTCTTAATCTAAATTATTTATTAAGCTTAACAACAGTTTTCATTGATGAAGTGCTGAGATTCTGGTATTTCAGAACAGTATTTTCATTTTATAATATTAAAAATTTAAAAGAATGAGGGTTGGACAAATGAAATGGAATTTGTATGTATTTGTCTCCAGCTACCATATTTACCCAAATCCAAGAGGACTCTGAATTTAAGATACCCCACCATTGATAACTAGATTTAATAGATGTAAAAATTATTTTAAAATGTTGTAATTGTCCATGCATAGAATCTACTAACTGGAGGGTCATTCAAAATTTGTTCCCCCTCCACTGCTGCAACAGGGGACAGGAAGTAAGGGAGGCAGTGGGGACATTGGTGGTGGGCAGGAGGTAGGAGAGTCAGTCTGACCTCTGCCACCTGTCCCCTCACCACCACTTGTCCCCCCTGCTGCTTGTCCCCCCCCCATGTGCATTTGCCTTCCCATCAGTACCTGTCCCCCCACAGCTTACCCTCCGGCTCCAGCTCTGGCAGGGCTCCAGGCCCACTACGGCCTGGGGAGCAGCACATGTGCTTACTCCAGCACCAGCCCAACCATGCAGAAGCCATTGTAGTGATGGCAGCTTCAGCTGGGCCCTGGACAGATAGTAAGTAGCAGAAAAGTAAGCTGGGGAGTCAGAGGCGATGCAAGAGGTATGCAGGTAACAGAGGCAGGGGCGGGGGGGGTAGTGGGAGGGGAAGACAGAGCAGGGGCAGTAGGGGGGCATGCAGCAGCTGCAACCCTGGTCAGGGCCAGAGTCAGAGCTACAGGAGCCATGTACCTTCCCCCCCACCACCTTGTACTCTAATTCAAGATAGGGGGGAGTCAGCCTCTTAAAAGGGCAGGGGATCCTCATCTTGGATTCAAGTAAATATGGTATTTCTGATTGGAGACACCAAAATCATTGTGGTCATTCCAGAGGTCATCCTTCCCTTTGAGGCTAAGCTCTTGCTCCATTAATGACTCTTCACATGTGATCCAATTTACCAGCTTTTCTGTGTTAAAAATCATTTTAGTGAGTTTGTGCATGGCCAGCCAGTGACTCTGTAAACATCCCACTTTTCAATGGATCCTGTTGAGTTCTTGATCCATATATGCTTGTTTGAGGGACAAAACCAGTTTGGGGAGTACAAAATTCATAATTCTGTAGAGAGCAAGACAATTTGGTTCTGCTGGTTTTGGAAAAGGAAACAAGATGAGTCTAATCATGATGAGGCCATTTACCAGGCAGCAAGAGTCCCAGATTCTGGTTCCAGCTCCCAGGACTGCTTATGAACTTTGCATTAAACTGTCCTTGGATAACATGCATAATCAGCATTGGGAGCAGAGCGCTGTGAAACAGCTTCTGAGGTGCCTACCTTTCCCTAAACATCTAAGTTCCCAGTACATAATAGGATTGTGAATTTCCCTTCAGAAGCTAGCACCTAAAAATTAATCGCAACAAGACTGAGCACTGCCACTCCTAAATCTCTCTGTGGATCTGGACTCAGGTACCTACAGTTCTAATAGCATTAGTTACCCTTGCATTGATTTTACTGTATTTTGGTTTCCTATGCAAGGTCATGAAGTTAATATGCTTTGGCTTTCTAATAAGATGTTGATGACTTTTAATACCATAGCATCTAGGAGCCCCAGCCATGGATGAGGATCCCATTGTGGTAGATGCTATGCAAACATAGAAGTTCCCAGTATAGAGAAAAACAGCACAAAATGTTCTAGTTTGAAAACTCAGCTAGTAATGGAAGCTGTTACTATGAGTCTGTTGGAAGCAGAATGAGAAGAGGAATTCAGATACTCAGCATGAGATGTAAGAGTTTAAACTTGAACTCCTTCCAGCTGAGGAGGGCTTATAACCTGTGCAGAAATTGGACATCATAACCATCGTGTTGCATTTGACTCAACACTGATATGTGTAGGAGTCCTCTGATGACACCTAATAGGTCAAGCCCTTTTGGAGCCTTACACAGAGTTAACATGCCACATCAGCCACAATTTAGATTGCAATACGCTGATGCAGATTTTAGGCACCTGGGTGATTAAAGTAAGTGGCACCTAGAGACCTGTAGTCCAAAAGGACAGCAACTATGAAATATAGGCATTAACCGAACCATTCTGGGTCTGGGCCTAACTTCTTATCAGATACCGCTCTTCAGTTTCCACTGTTTCTGAAATCCTAATTAAACTTATTAGCACTTTGCATAAAAAAAATGGAGGGCTCAGTAGCCCTGTGTAACATGTTAGCAGGCTGCAGAGTTCATTTGTATCTCTGAGACATAGGCTAGAGATAAAATTATTACACTTGATTAAAATTATTAGACTTGATCCAGGTTTATGAACAGATCTTCTAACAACCCCAAAGAAATGTGAAAGTAAGCTTTCTCTTCAGGGACTATTTGAAGTTTAGCCTGCTAGAATTTGCAGATCTCCCTTCCCTACATCCCCTCTTGATTTTTTGGGGGGGTGGTTTTGATTTAATGTATGGTTCTCAGTCATAACCAAGAGTCTTTTGAATATTTTTCTTTGCATGTGCTGGGGCCCCAGATTTTTGTATCTGTAAATATTCAACTTGTGTGCCTTATGACATTTTTCCTTAATGTTTGCATATATAGCACATACACATGCATGCCAACACTGTACATATGTGGCTGTTTTATGTGTTTTAGGTTTTGTTAAAACCTTTTTTAGCATGAGATTATTTTATTTCCAGGCCTGTCTGTTTTCTAAAATCCTGCGATGTGAAATTGTGCAGTGTGTGAAATTGCACCAACTTACAGTGTTTTTTACGTAAAGGCCAATCCATTAACAATTGCATAATGGCCTAAAAACTAATTTAAATCTGGCCTTGCATTCACTGTACAATTGGATTTCTGGTCCACCTCATTACTGTAATTACTGTTTGCTTTGTGTAAATCTATAAAATCAAACACTGAAGTGCTGTGTAAGGTTACCTCCTGCCTTTAAACCAAGAACCGAGCAGATAACAGCTCAGTAGTTGGACAACACAGGCCTTCAGTGTTAATAAAGGTCTGAGCTATTTGGTACTGCACAATAAGCAGTAGTATAGGAGATTTATTTTAAACAGCTGCATTGTCTTTGAAAAATAAAAAAGCAGTTGATTGCCAGTATCCTTAAACTTCTATTATTTCAGTCATTTCTGATTCGCAAAGTCAGTACAAAATTAAAATTCTGGCTGTAAGCCATGATGATGGCTACGCCAAACATTTTAGTATTCTTAGAGCCCAGCTATGCAGGTAAAGGTACCTCATGCATGATCTTTTCAATCCACAACTGCGTGGTAGGAGGTGTGATTGTGGGATTGCACACCAGATCCTACCATACCTTATTGCCAGGGCCGGGGAGCCTAGGATCATGATCCAAGGAGCAAGCTCCCACAGTTGATCTGGGCTTATATCTGTGGGGTGCACCACGTGCTCTGAAGCTGGGAGCCTCATCCACTGAATCTGAGCTCCTGCTGTGGGGGTGCACCTGGCCATACATTCATTTGGTGGACACACAGGAACCAGCCACAGAGTTGTTATGCTTTATTTGTGGAATAACTTTGTGGCTTATTCCTTTCTTTCTGACGCCATTAATTGCTTTAGCATGTAGCCAAGGTACAACTTAAGATGTAATTAACTGGTTAATCACGCCTGAAGTGTAATATGTGGCAGAGGCCTCACAGTTGTTTCTACAGAAACAGAGAATTACCATATGTTTAAAAAAATACTAGATTTGCACTAATAGATTTTTTTAATATAACGGATAATGTAATAGAAAGGAATCAGGAAAAAAACTCAAGGCTTTTATTTATTTATTTTTAAGATTTCAGTGACCAGAAAAGAAAAACAAATCTCTAAATGAAGTAAAAAGGAAATGATAATTAAGGGAATTGCATAGTTTCTTCTGTCCCCTGTTTTCTCCATCACCTTCTTTTTAAAAATCTCTGAAGTTCCCAGGGAGGGAAGTTTTGTAAATAGGCAGAACATAGGAGATGTAATTTTCCTAATGGTAAAATAAGATGTTTAAAATAAGTTATCAGAGAGTGATTGAACCTGAAGCCTTATTTTATATAGTTTATGAAATTTACACTCTTGGCATGTGAACATATCTCATCTTTTATCTCTTTCTACTGTGGGGAAAGAGGTATGAGGAGTACTCCATTTTAAACAGGAGCAATGTTTGCTCCCATCCCCTCATTCACAACAGAATCATTTGCTTTTGTTAGTGAGAAAATATCTAAGGGCAATGTTCTGAAATAATTTTATAGTTTCTCAAGCAAAGGTTCAATTGTGTCATTCCTTTTTAAAGTCAGTGATCAAATCTCCTATAGACTTCAGTGATGGTAGGATCTCACATAGGTTTCTGATGCTCTTTGTGCTTTTGTACCTCTGGAATAAGCAGTGGTGGCAAGCCATATCCAATTCACCAAGTTTGGAAGGAGATTCAGGTGATTGTTGTTCTGGACCACTGAAGAAATGTGTATTTAATGTCCTTAATAAAGGAATATTTTGTATTTGCTGCCAATTCTCCCTGTTAACTGAGAACTGGGGGCAAAATGTTCATGTAATAGAGAATTGGAATATAAAAAGATACCTATAATGATACCTGAGATGCACAAAAAAAAGCCAGCTAACCTTCTAGTTTTATTGAAAGCACAAGGAAACTAAGCCTTGCATTGCACTGGTTAACTAGAGACGTGAGCAAGGCAGACAGAAATGATAGGCATGGAAATTCAGGTTGTTGTCCTGAAATAGTCAGGATGAAATGATTTATGATGTTGGTTAGGTCAAAAAATTGTCAAACACCTCCAAGTATGATAGTGACTTGCACTGTTGAGATAGCATATGTAGTTGAATCTGTCCATGTTGAGCAGTGGCAGAGCTGCGCTGTACCAGATCACTTAAGGAATCAGCATGAATGTCATTACTGACACCTCTTGCTGTATCAGCTGTCAAAATGTGTTAGACAAATGTTCTGGAAAATGGGACAGAGGCTGAGAAAAAGGGAGATAGAGTTTTTTAAAAAAATGTTTGGTGAGAAAATCAGCCATCACTTACAAACCAAACTATTACATTTAGTGTTTTATCTGATGGACTGCATCCAAAAAAGGATGGTTTCTACATGCTTCTTAGAGGCTTCTTTATGTAGTGCCAGTATATTAATTTGTTCTGGACATTGAAGACCCTTTATCCTACTTATAGAACATTGTATTTCAAGGACCCTGTTCCTGATTTCCCTGCAAAGTTAAAATAATTAAAAGTTAAAACATGTATTTCTGTAGCTTTGTGTGCAGATATAAACCAGATTTTCACAAAAGCTCTGCTCTCATTCAGGCACAAAAAATAGGTTGCCAAAAACTACCAGGTCAGTTTTGGGGAAGTTTTCAAAAGCATCTATGGACCTCATTACTTCTGAAAACCCTGCACTCCTTTTGGTATTCAAAGAGGAGCCTTCCTGAAAATGTCATTGAATCTACAGATGTTGAGCACTTGAAAATCTGGATCTAAACTCATTTTCAAATGACATCTGTGTAGTGCAGATTGAATCTCACTAACGGATTTGCCTGAAAACCTGGTTTACTTTGCAATGTGCCTTTTCAGCTTGGTTGATTCTTATATTAGTAAGAAAGCTTATATTAAGATATAAGATATTGTTAATAAAATATATTCATAAGCTATATTCTTATATTAACATCAAGTAGAGAGACTGAGAGAGAAGACTGGTCTTTTTTTAAGATCTGTAATAGTTTCTTGTTACCTTAGACATGGTATTTAGCCTCATTGTTTCTTAGTTTGAAATAGCTGTGCAAGAGTTTTTATTAAATGAATGCTGGTTTGGAATTTTACATTGAATGAAAAGTTCATAGTGTTAGGGATCTTATTGACAATTTTACACCATTGCTTTTCCAAGGAGTTTAGACTAGATGGTTATAATGTTCAGAATTCCTTCTAGCCCTAAAGATTAGGGCTGTGAGACGCTTTGATTTGATTTGGTGAAGTTTCGGCAGCTGAATCTCCAAATCTGAATCAAATCAGGAGACCCTTTAATCTCTCTGAATCTAATTGGAACCCTCCAAATCGATTTGGAGCAATTCGGCGATTTGGACATAGATACAGCTTTAAATGTTTTTCTACATACCTCAAGGTAGCAGGTGGCTCGTGAATGCTGCGATGATGGGGCAGATGGAACATCCCACAGGAGCTCAGCAGCAGACCTGGAAGTGGACCAAAAGCACTTCCAGATCTGCCGGGAAGCAAGTGCCCCCCACCCCATGACCTCCCAGCTCCGCAACTGATGCCTTATGGGTCTGGGGAGGCACCCAGGCTCCCCCAGTGGCTGATTGCTGAGCTGGGGGTGGGGGTGCACTTGGTGGCAGACCAGGATGTGGACCACAAGTACTTCCAGTCCACTTCCGGGTTCGCTGCCAAGCACATTGGGGGGGGAGGGGGGCAGCACTCCTGTGGGACGCTCCATCCGCCCCAGCATCGCAGCATTCATAAGTGTGCGTGGTACCTCGAGGTATGTAGAAAAAAACACTTAAAGCTGTGTCTGTGGCTGAATCGCTGATTCTCTGAATCAACATCGAATCTTCAGATTTGGATTCAGCCAAATCGAATCGGGGACAGTGATTTGGATCAATGAATCAAATCACTGTCCGCAATTCAGACCGAATATGAATCGAATACGGCCCATTTTTCACACCCCTACTAAAGATCTCTGAATCTGTGGATTTGCCCAATAACTTTTTTTTTTTCTTTCTTTCTTTCTAGGTTGATGATTCCAATTGTGACTCTGAAATTCTTTCCTTGCTCTTGAACGAAAAGTTAGTGGTAAAGTGCATCTCCACTGTCTTCTACCCTCACCTTATCAACCATTTATTGGCCAAACAGGAAGAAGGAAGTTGGAATGTGGAGGAAATAGCAAAACAATTACAGGAAGAAGGCTTCAGTGCAGAGGCAGGGTCTCTTTTGATGTCTTACAAAGAGACACATCCTGCACTCAGGACCTTTACTACTGCCCTCCATGCCATTCATCATTGGATTTGAGTGGCAAAACAGCTGCCTAAAGAAGTTTTTCCAGGGGTCTGCTTCTCGGATGGAAATTTTCCATATAAGAGGCAAATTGTTGTTCTAATGAAGTGACATATTTTGGTGTTAATCGTCAGTACCTATAACTCATAAAAATGCTAGAAGTGCATATACAGTGGGTTCACTTGATATATTTTCAGTTGTTTTGGAATTGATCAGTCCAAATTTCTTTCCCATTATTCATGTATCTTTCTCATTATACTTATAGGAAATCATTCAAGCTAATAAAATTTCTAATTGGCAAAAACTTTTAAGTGTAACGACTGTAACTTGTAAATGAGCTATCTGGAAAACTACTTATAATGCTGTAGGATTATAAGTTTTTGCCACACAGTTTGTGTAAGTAATTTATACCCTTGTCAAAATGTAAAGCTATAAATATAAATAAAGATCCCTAAAACAAACAAACCATAAAAAGAAATAATTTATGAGATATTTTGGAGTCTTAAGATCAGGTATTGCTCTGTATTGGTTTGCACTGGTTTCACCAGATATTTTTTAATATGTTCCTTTTTTTCTTCTTTTGATTCAGCTAAGTATTATCTTTCTTGGGACCACTTCTTTCTTAATTCCTATTTTCTTCAGGTAATATAATTTTATGGAGAGAAGGGAAGGACAATTTGAGGACTTGTCATGTTCTAGTATTGTCTGGTCATTGAAGCCTATTCTCCACAGTTTGAAAAGATCTGGCTCAAATCATCATTTATGTGTGCAATTGGGCATATGTTATTCCTAAAGCATTAAAAGAACATCTTTCTTTCCAAATATGTTTTCCTTTTTGCTATGGAAAAAAAATAAGACCCATTCCAAGGTTTGTCGATAAGAAAAATGGTGAGAGAATGCATTTACCCACGGACCCAGTATTAACATATTTGTTTGTTTTCATATCTATTTAAGTTTGCTTCTAGAATTTACATGTGAATTTCTCTTGTCAAATTTTGTGCTTAATGCCTTTGAAATCAGATCTTTGAAAGAACCTAAGGAAAAATTGGGGTGAATAAACAATTTGCTTCCATTCCAGCAATGGATATTGAGACAAGGGTTGTGAAAAATTAAACATTTAAATGTTTAATTGCCAAATATATTTATACTTGTAATACATTACCAGTTAACTTTTAGCATAGGGTGCAGTCTGGCAGGGAAGGGGAGTGATGTGGTGCCTCAGGAACAGGAAAACAGCAGGGCTGGCAGGAGGGAGGGAGGAGGAGGTTCGAGGGGGGTCTACTACCCATAGGCTATGAGGTTAAAGAGAAAAACAGCAGGGGGCCTAACGACTTGTCAATTAAGCAGTTAACTGCTCCTTCACAGGTACCAGAGAGATTGCAGGCTACTTAAAGTATAACCCCATCCCTAACCTGTGTTGCCTGCTTTCTCCCTCTGAGCACACTAGGTGGAATGGTCTGAGAAAGCCCCTTGCCTGCTGCTGCCACCCACGGCTTCACGTGGGCTGTGTTGTCTGGGAGGCCTTGCTTCTGCCTTCCTGCCCCCCTCACCGCATCAAACACCTCCGGAAGTGGCTCCGAGCAGCAGCTGTGTCTGAACGGGGCTGTGTACAGCCCCTGGTTCCCCGTGTTGCTCTGGGCAGGCAGCTGCAGCTCCTCTCCTGTGGCAGGGCAGGGCAGGCACCAGCCCAGAGCTCTGAACCATCCGTCCACACCTAGGTATATGTTATCAGTTAACCATTTAACTGATATAATTAGAGGAGATTAAACAGATAACTTTTTAACAATGTTTATATCCCTAATTGATGCAATATTTCCTTGCCTTCCTCTGTCATAACCTGACCTACCGTATTTGTGTACCACACACACACACTTTCTCCAAATATCAGCCCTCCAAAATAAGGTTACAGGTCTTAAGTGGGGAAGGTGGGTTTTCTTAGTTAGAGTCCAATAGTAACCCTTTCACAGCTGCTGGTAATTCAGTAGGTGTTGACTGAAGAACCACTGAACTCTCTGCAGGTAAGTGAGCTGCTGCATGCAGGCTGTAGTGTCTTGTTGAAGCTTATGGTGTGAAGGCAACACTTTTATTATCTGCAGCAGGGCTGTCCAACTTCTAAGCAACTAAGGGCTGCACTAGAATGAACCAGGGACCCCACCAGGCAGTGCATCATGCAGACACTCCTATCCTCCTATCTTCCCACTGTACCGTGTATCTGTGACCCCCTTCATTGCTGCCCTGTGCAGTCATGCCCCTGCTCTGCGTTTTCATGCCCCCCTCCACTACTGCACTGCATGTCCTTTTGGGCACTCCCCACTTCAGTGCACCTTGTACATGGTCCCAGGCTGACCCTTAGCTCTCTAGGCTGCACTGTACTGCAGTACCCCCCGCCCTTTGGGATGGGGGTACGTAGCAAAAGCCAGAGCAGGGAGAGGAAGCCTGGAGACTGGCTGCTGTTGCAACTGGAGCAATGAAGGGAGAGGCAGCCCAGGACCCATGAACCACCAGTTGGACAGCCCTGAAACTTATATAAAGAATTATTTACAGTAAAGAAGTAACAGTCTTATTAATGACCTTGCAAGGGTCTGCTTTGTTTGTGTGTGACCACATGTTTATAAGAAAGAAGATACATAAATTAAGGACCCATATGTGTGTGAATTTTTCTCATGTGGCTGGATAAATTAATGAAGATTAGAAGCTCTGGGAATGAGTACTAAAGTATGTTAGCAAATGAGCCGAGCCTACAGTGTAGGTTTTTAGATTAAGATGCTCCCTTTAACTGTTAGCAGAATTTAGACAAATTAACACTTGAGTCACTTAGATGTAGTCAATTTACTTGACTGACATTTGGTAGTTATTTAAAACATTGCTGGTCACTAAGTACTCTGAACTGAATCTTTTATTTAGATACAACCAATATTGCCATATTTACCTGAATCCAAGGCAACTTCATATTTAAAAAAGCTGCCCTCCCCCCTTCACCCCCCCCCCCCCCCGAATTATTAGATTCCATACCTGGTAAATTCTAATTTTCCAGGTATAGAATCTAATTAGTGGAAGGTCATCTGAAATGCATCCCACCGCTACTGTGGCTGGGAAAGCACAGCAGGTGGCAAGGAGCCAAACCTCTGCCCCTTACTCCCCTGACCCTTGTCCTCACTTGCCTGTGCTTGCCCCACCACTTTCTGCCTCCTCCACCCCCTGTGGCCTGCCCCCTACCACCTACCCCATGTCCCATCATGCCTTCTCCCTCCACTCCCTGTCCCCCACACCTTAGTTTATGCTGTATCAGTGCTTCTCCAGGGCAGTCAGCAGTGGTGCAGCCCCAGCCCAGGAAGCAAGATGTGGCAGCTCCAGGAGAGGTGGGGTTGGGGCTATAGGGACCCGAGCCAGAGCAGGAAGGAAGGAGGAAGGAGATAGCAGACACGGTCATGAGGGGGAAAGGAGGAGTGGGGCAGGGTGCAGGTTCCTTCCTACCACTCCATGATCTCCCCCACACTCCTGTTGGCTGCACACCCTCTTCCTTGCCACATGAGCCATTCTGGCCTGGCGGAGGCAATGGCCCAACCCCAGGGCCAAAGCCCATGCTGAGCTGCCACCTGCCCCAAGCTAGTACTCAAATCAGAGAGTAGGCTTTTTTTTCTTCCATGCTGATAGGGCAAAAAAAAACCCTCTGTCTTGGATTTGAGTAAGTAGTTTAGTCATCTGCTAAAGGAACTAACCAGAATTTAGGTATTAGCAGTACAGTCAGATCCATAAATAGATAGGGCCTGATTTCTGATGCAGTCAAGCACCCCAGGGTCTAATGATGTCAACAGCAGTGGCAAATGCTTGAAAATGTGTATAATCAAGTGTCTACAGCATGTTTCTGGGGCCTAAGCAGGCATGGGTTTGAAGTATTATTCTTAAAAAAAAGTTGGGGGGAGGGCGTGAGTAAATTAATTAGCAATTTATAGTAGTGGCATTTGGATGATTCAATTGTCACACTAAAACACTTCTGTTGATTCATTTCATTTGCATTTGTATTAAACAAGTAACTTAGCTGAAGTCAGTGGAGTTTTCCAATGACCAACCTTTCTCCTGGACCTCCCAAAAATTCACACTATGCTGGAGGAGGTCCAGACTTTCCTGGAAGTCTTCCAACATCCGTGTACTGAAGAGAGAGAGAATTAGGAGAAGCAGACCTTCAGGAAACGTGCCCTTTCTGTGACAGAAAGGCTTGTAGAAGGACAGTTAACACCACCAACGTCTGTCAAGGGCTTCTTTGTACCTCAAAGTGTTCAATGATATGGGGGACTGACAGGGCATTTGCCACATGCCTCTCACTTTGACTGGCTGCCGGAGAAGCAGACTGCAGGTGGAGGGGGGCTGATTAGAGAGTCAGATGACCAAAAGGGGACCGGGGTTGAGGCACATATGCCCAAGGCCTAAGCTGGGCAGGCTGTCCAACCTGAGCTGGGCAGGCTGTCCAGCCTGTGCACCACTGCAAAAAGAGCTCCTGGCAGCAGGGCTCCTGATAACTACTGTGCTGACATAAGCAGCACTGAGCCCAGAAATAGACAAGGCCTTGGAACAGAAAGGCCTGGGAACAGAAGTGGATGAGCCCATCCCCTGGAGAGGGGCAACAGAGAGCAGAAGGCCAAGGGCCCAAAGGCCAGCTAACAAAGAGCAGCACCCAAGAGGAGCGGGACAGGCCTTGGAACAGAGAGGCCTGGGGACCGAGGCAATGGCCTGGGAGATCTGGTGCTGAACAACATCTGGTGGTTGTGGAAGGCAAGAAATGGGGGTCCCAACTGGCCCAGTGAGAGGGGCCAGAAGAACAGGGGGTCTGGTGGCCCAGACAGAATGGGAGCCATTGAGGGGCAAAGTGCAGAGCCATAGCAGACCTGGAAGAGATAGGTATGAGGCCCACAGAGAGAAACCAGGAAGCACTAGGTGCTTGGGAGAAGGATCCGGTGCCCAGCGGGGACTACACTTGATCTGAGCCTTCAAGAGGCCAAGAAACGATCACTGAAGATAAGTTCTACTAAAAACTTACAGAGCAGAAGCCTTCTGTACATAGTTGGTAGACAAACCCATGCTTGGCTTTTCTTTTGATTCATTTTATCTGTGTAATTTTTCTGTGATTGGTAGCCAAAGTCATCAACTATACTATTTGAACAGAGTAGGAGAATATTATTCTTTACCAACTGAGCAATCACATCATTCTCAGTATTGTGCAAACAGGAGATATGTCTAGAGGATATTACAGTCCAGTTCACCTGTGGATAGCTCTCACATCCAGGCCAGAATTGTGTGGCTCAAAATAGGGTTTTCACTTTCTGAAGCTGCATGAGAGTGGATGAGTTTATCGGAGAGCAGTTTTCTATGCCTATACAGTCCCTTCATTACCAACACCCAATTCACTACATTTTGAAACAGTACGTGATACCACTTTTTATTTGTTGGTTATTGTGAGGGAGTCCTAGAAAGTGAAGCCTCCTATTTATTTACTGGCCAAGACACTACAGCCTTTAGCCAAACAACTGAGATGTGGGTTTTTTGGGAGATGCGAAATGCTAAACAGTTTCCTGGTGGTATTTGCTAAATCCTCTGGTGGGTTAAAACCAGGTGTAATAGGAAGAAAATGCACCAAGCCTAGAACTTATAAGTAGAATAGGAAGTCATTAGTGTGATTTCTGATGACAGAATAAGACTTGAGAGTGATCAATAAAGCTTTCATATTAAGCCTAAATAAACTGGATCATCCTATTGAACTTACATCCTTCCCCCTTTAGATTAATTTCCTTCCCAGGTTTTATTCCCTGTCCACCCCAGCTTCATCAGTCTGATCCTACAGACTTCTCTTGGTAGAAGATAAATCAAGCAGCAGTTAGTCTAATTCCATACTATACAGCTCTGAGTTATAGTCCAGAGCTTTTTGTAATATATCAATAGAAAAAAAATTCATGAAAACATTTTCTGCAAACAATCTCTTTTATCTACATAATGTGCCTATAAAATATTTATTGTAATGAGGAAAGCAGATGTATCCTGTTTAAAAATAAAAAAGTAATACTGAAAAAAAATCAGAAGTCATTTAGTCTAAATAGGCGAATAATATGGAACACAAACTGTGAATGAAACCTGGGGGGTGATTTTAATTAATCTCATAGTGCCAGCTGCACTGTTTGGCTATACAGGAAAAAAAGGCATAGCAATGTCTCCATTCATTTTTCATGGGTATATGTGAGATATATGTGCCATGTTGTATTATGCACTAAGAGGGGAATGATAGTGTAATTTAAAGTCCCAGCCCCAAACATACATACACGAGCTCTTTAATTTTCTCACTGTGAATTTTTCCATTGTTTCAATGGGACTGATTACAGCAACCAAACTTAAGCACTGAACACTGAATGTTTATAGAAGTGGTTCCACATATATATGATGGAAAGTGTAATGGAGACGTACCCATTAAATTTGGTTAATTATGGGGATCACCTATTGCTTAACAGAAACTATGATCTCACTGAAATACAAGGGATCATTAAGTGGGTTTTCATGCTAAGTGGCTGCTAGTCACAATAACTAGGTTAAATCTAAGGGTTATTGTGAATTTGGCTTTTCACATGGAGTATCATTAAGATCCCAGAAGGAATACCTTCATTAATTAAGCAACAAGGTGGAAATAACCAGGTGAAGGTGAACATTTAAATTTTAGTTACCAATTCATAATAAGAAAAAGACAAGTATGATCAAGCAAAATAAAAATGACTTCAAGAGTAATACCAGCATCTTCTTTAAAACTTTGTAGGTTCAAAGCATGACATGAACACTACGGGCATTTATACATGTGCTATGGGAGTGAGGGGAGAGGGGTCACTTTAATTAGAGCTGCTCTAGGAGCCACTTTAATTAAAGTGCCCAAAGCATCACGTGTATCAGCATCCACACACGGAAAAATGGTGGCGGGGGTGCTTTTACCAACGACCACCATTTTTCAATGCAGGGACACTGCTATGTGTGACGCTGGAGTCTGCTGGAGTGTGGCAATTACCATGCTCCAGCAGACTTGATTAATCAAGTAATTACAGCGTGTCAGAGCAGCCTCGCTGCACATGTATAGGCATCCTAACTGATCAGTCTTCGCACATAAGATGCTAAATCATGGTAGACAGGTGAAGTGATTTTCCAGCAAGAGGTCAGTGGATATTTGTGCCTTCGTTCAAGACCTACTGCCCCCAAAATAGATTCTTTATTCTTACTACTAGTAGCCCCTGGGGATCCTAATAAGTGATTCTTATTGTGCCTTCCTAAACATAGTTAAAAAATCAGTTCCTGCCCCACAGACTTGACAATATGACAAAACATTCAGATGAATTAAACAGGAGAATGAGGTAATAATAGTATAGTGTTCCTGATCCCATTTTTCCTCTGAGATGTTTAAGGCAGAGGTTGGCAAACTTTCATTCACAGCTGTCCAGATTAACACAGTTCAGTTCTATCATGAGCTGGAGACAGCTGTTGTTAGATGTTTCACCAGTAGGTGGTGCATTACGGCACAAAGCTCATTAACACTGGGATACATAAACTAGATGTGTCTGGCAAAGTAGATAAAAACTCTTCCTGGGCCAACTGGAAATCTGAATGCTTCCTCTGCCACCTTCCTGGAGTCTATGGAAAAACATTAACATATCCATCTTTGAAACATGTACCTCTAATCCTTAAAACACAAAAGGACATGGACTCACTGTATGGCTCAATAGTCCAATGGTTTGGAACTTGCACAGGAAGTGGGAGATGCAAGTTCTAGGTCCCACTCTGTTGGAGAAAGTTCAAAACCACATCTCTGACTCACAGAGAAGATGCCATAATCCATCTGTCCTGTTAATGCTGGCTCAAGGTAGGAAGGAATGGAAAAGTCATGGAGTCTGCATCGGTAGCTTGGTGAGGAAGGAAGGTGGGGGCCCTGTGTTCCTCTCTAGAGTCAATGATGTTCACACATGTTGCATTATAGTCATTGGATAAAATGTGTAAACAGTACTGGGAGCAGAGGCCCAGGATGCCAAAAAGGGTAGGAGTGCCTAGCATTTCTAAGGGTACGTAGAAGCATTTGCAGCATTCAGTTTAGGTTTAGGTAGCTTATCTAACACAGATAACACAGAGCCGTGTTACATGTTGTACTTTATGCTGCTCCAATGTCGATCAGTGTTGGTTTGAATTTAATGTAGTTACATATTCAGACTAAAAACCTTCTCTGGCTGTCCCCAATCTACACAGATATGACTTACCACTAGAGGGCTGGCAAGCAGGAGCCTCACTAGGAGCTACAGCTGTGAGTTGTCCACACAAAACAATAGAGTGATGGGAAGGTTTAAGAGATTTTTGTGTATAGAGAGCAGTGGATTATTTTTTATTTTAGTCCATAATTTAGTTAAGGCATTTTTCTTCTTAATGAGGGAGGGTGTATGTTATTAAGAATAGAGAGCCATTGAAGAGGGGTGAATCAGGTTGTTCCTGTGATGGTTCGCATTGCTTGGTTGAGTTGTATGTCGGCCTTATCGGTGTGAGCACTGTTTTACCAGATTGGGGCACAGTGTTGTGCCAAAGAATAGACCAGTACTAAAACTATTGTTCTCTGCATTGGCATTGCTCCCCAAAAAAGTCCCAGTGAGTTTCTGGAGAAAATAATCACAGATTTTTAACTTAGCTGCTGTCATAATTAAGTTTCATAATTTGTAGGGTTGGAAGGGACCTTGACAGATCATCAAGTCTGACCCCCTGCCATGGCAGGAAAGAGTACTGGGGTCAAACAACCCCAGCAAGGTGTTCATCTAACCTCCTCTTAAAGACTCCCAGGGTAGGAGCCAGCACCACTTCTCTTGGAAGTTGATTCCAGATCCTAGCCGCCCTGACTGTGAAGTAGCGCCTCCTGATGTCTAGTCTGAATCTACCCTCTGCCAGCTTGTGACCGTTATTTCTAGTCACTCCTGGTAGTGCTCGGGGGAACAGGGACTCCCCCAATGCCTGCCGGTCCCCTCTGACTAGTTTGTAATAGGCCACTAGATCCCCCCTCAGCCTTCTCTTGTGGAGGCTGAACAGGTTCAGGTCCCTCAGCCTCTCCTCATAGGGCCTGCCCTGCTGGCCCCTGATAATGCAGGTGGCCCTCCTCTGAACCTCAATGCTGTTCACATCCCTCCTAAAGTGCAGCACCCAGGACTGGACGCAGTACTCCAACTGCGGCCTGACCAGTGTAGTGTAGAGGGGGAGGATCACCTGCTTGGACCTGCTTGAGATGCATCTGTGGATGCATGACAAGGTGTGGTTGGCCTTCCTGACCTCGTCCCCACACTGTCGGCCCATGTTTATTTTGGCATCAATGATGACTCCAAGATCCTTTTCTGCCCTTGCACTGACAAGAAGGGAGTTCCCCAGCCTGTAGGTATGCTGCTGGTTCTTCCTCCCCAGGTGCAGCACCTTGCACTTGTCAGTGTTGAAACCCATCCTGTTCTCATCTGCACACCCCTGTAACCTGTCTAGGTCCAATTGCAGCCTATTCCTCCCTTGTAGCGTGCCCACTTCCCCCCACATCTTAGCATCATCAGCAAATTTGAATAGGGTCCTTTTTACCCCCTCGTCCAAGTCGCTGATGAAGATGTTGAACAGCGTGGGTCCGAGGACCGAGCCCTGGGGGACCCCACTGCCCACATCCCTCCAGGTGGAAAATGACCCATCCACCACCACTCTGGGTGTGGCCCTCCAGCCAGTTAGCGACCCATCTGACTGTATAAGTGTTGACACCACAGTTCCCTAGTTTTTTAATGAGAATGGGCCTTCGACACTGTCTCTCACCCTTCCTGAAGTCCAGAAAGACTACGTCCACTGCTACCCCTGTGTCTATGGATTTTGTGACCTGGTCGTAGAAGGCCACCAGGTTGGTCTGACAGGACCTGCCTCTAATGAACCCATGTTGGTTGCCCCCAAAGCATAACCTCCCCTGCTGGCCCCTCGTGGACATGCACCAGGATAATTCTCTCAAAAAGCTTACCCATGATCGAGGTAAGACTAACTGGCCTGTAGTTCCCTGGGTCCTCCTTCCTCCCTTTTTTGAAAATGGGAACCACATTGGCCCTTTTCCAGTCCTCTGGCACCTCACCAGAACACCACAAGTGCTTGTAAAGCCGTGCCAGGGGTCCTGCAGTGACCTCTGCTAATTCCCTCAGCACTTTGGGGTGGAGGTCGTCAGGACCAGCTGATTTAAATACGTCCAGTTCCTCCAGAAGTTCTCTGACTAGATGCTCACTGACCCGGGGCCTGGGTGCGCCTCCCCCAGGGCCTGAGGGGGTCCCAGAGGCCGGGCTGATCTGGTTGATCCTGTTGAGGAAAATGGAGGCAAAGAAATGGTTAAATAGGTTAGCCTTGTCATCTGGTGCAACAACCAGATTTCCTAGCATGCCTTTTTAGTGATTTTCATAGGACAGTGTTTCCTAAATGTTTTGTGATTCCTAGATATTGAGGAGTACCCTTATAATGTAGAAGCCGAAAACAATAATGGGTTGATGATTAGCTTGTTTATTGTTCAAGTGAAATGTAGACGCTTTCATTTTCCCAGGGTTTGGATGCAGACACCATTGTTTAAAGTAGACATCTAAAGTATTCAGATTAGATGTAAGCATTATTTCTGCTCTGGAGAAACAATATTGTTGTGTAACAAGGACTCTGTCATCAGCATGTATGAATTTTCTTGAAGAGGTGCCTGGGAGGTCATGAATGTAAAGATTAAACAACAGAGGCACAAGGACTGATCCCTGCAGGAATTCATTGTTCAATTTATGTGGTGTACTCAACGTTATCAGAAAAACATTAACATCTTTAGTCTTCTCTAAACTGAATCGGGACAGGACACGGCAGATGTGGAAATGACCTGTGGCACCCCTTTTCAAACGTTGAATCACGTCATCTCTGAATTCCTTCTTCATCCATTTAATGGAACTCTACTGGATCGGCATAACACTACATCTGAGGCAATCAGCTGGCTGCAAAATTTGGACATAAACTGAATATATTTCTCTTTGCTCTGTGATCACTGTATCATCATATGTTAAATAAAATACAGACCTCTTAATGTGTGGACAGTCCACAGGTAAGGAGCTCCCTGATCCACCTAAGATTAATATGCAACAAAGCCCAAAGAGTGCTGACCTGCACTCAGGTTTATTTCTATCTCACGTTTTGGTTTCCCCTGCTTCTGGATCCTCTTCACTTATTCAGTGGTCATTATTTTAAATGGGCATAGGATCTGGAACAATCCCTCAATAATCAGCAGTGAAAGGTATTACAAGGCAGATAGGTTGAACTCAGATAGTTTAAACTTAAATGCTTCCAACTGGTAATGGAATGGGGTAGGCCTCTCAAAGGTGACCAAGTTGAGTGCAGTTTCTGTTTCTTCAGGGATAATCAAAGAAAACCAAATGACAGCAGTCCCCCATCTCTTGGGAAAGGAATGGAGATTTCTTTTTAAGAGTTCTTTCAAAGACTGTCTGGAGAAGATGAGGAAAACACTTTCTTAAAGAACATCCCTTTCTTAAAGATCTGCATATGTCAAGCTACATTTTGCCTTTGTTACACATTTTTACCTTCGATATCGTAGTGTATTAGTTACTGCTCTTGAATAGTAATAACTACTGACCTGGCTGAAGGAGGATAAAAAGGATCAAGTTGGAACTCATGCAAATCTAGTTCATGGAAGCTATATTAAAACTGTTAGATGTCTGTCTGAGGTCACAGGCTATTCCTTTTTTTTATCACACTTCACATCTATTTTTATGCATGAACTCGGCAATAATGAATAAAGAAATAGAAAAGACAAACATAGCGAAGTGCAAGGCAAGGGTAACTGCAGGAGGTTTTGAACACAGCATGGCTACACCTAATTCAATGAAGTGCCAATAAAATTCTTTTTAGTTTCTCATGCACAGCATCTAAAAATAATTTAATAGTATATTAGATAAATTATATTAACTACGGAGATCTGCCTAGGATGTTCTGTGCTGTAATTTACTTTGGAAGAGGAGAAGAAGTGAGGAAGCAAAGTTTTGTTTTCAAAATTTAAGTTGAGAAGCCACTAATTAAAGCATCCCACCCCTCTGGAGCACATGTAAAAGTGCCCAAGGACTAGAGAAGTGTATCTTGGACAGCAGTGACTGAAAAGGATCTAGAGATGACAGCAGACAAAATTCAGTCTGTGCTCCCAGTACAATGCCATGACAAAAAAGACTTAAGGTGATCCTTTGATATATGACGAGAGGAATAGTGAGAAGGAGTAGGGATGTGATTTTACTTCTCCATTTATGATGGGTATGATTGATGCTGGAATGACACAAAGAGGCATGGTATCCACACTAAGTAGAATGTTGAAGACTTTGGCAGGGTGCAGAAAAGAATTGCAAAGATGCTACCATGACTGAAGAAAATGTCACATGGTAGGAGACGAGATGACTGAGAGGTGGGTACAGTGACTAAGAAACTTGCAAGGAGAAAACAGTTGGGGACTATCTAACAGAAAAAGGAATAAAAAACCCCGAGAGCTAGAAATTAAACCCTGACAGCTCTGTCTTTTGACTTCAGTCTAAAACTGAATGCCTTTGAGAAACATGTGCTTTGATCAAGCATAAATTACTAGGCTCCAATAGTAATAATTGTGAAATACAGGCATTTTAAACTCTCTGGACACATCTGGTTCTTAGAAAAGTCATTTCTTTTGAATGAACTAAACAATTTGCTTTTTAACTAAACAATGTGTGAGATTGAAGCCTATAGTCGTTTCACCCATGACTTTTAATTATGTTCTTCCACCAAAAATCAAAATCAAAATTTCTGTTAAAGGTCTATATTTAATATTCATATAAAATAAGTTATATGGAGTATTACAGCATGATAAAAATTATAGAACTATATTCTAAGGACTTCAGTTGGACCTGAAGAAGATTAATATACATTTAAAACCAAGGAAGAAAAACAGCCCTTGAAGCATCTTATGCCCTTTTAAGTGAAACAATTTCTAGGAGTTTATTTAGCCTGAACACCTCATAAAAGAAGCCAAATAACCTTCCTGTATATAAAAGTATGTATTTTTTTAATTTAGCACAAGGACAGGGAAGTTTGAAACAACTTGATGAATGCATAATTTTAAAATGTTACTAATGCCCAATTTTTTTTATCAATATTGAGCTTCACATTCTACAATAGAAACACTGAACTGTGAATGAAAATGCTTTGCACCTTCAGGGTAACTTACATCAGAACATCAGACAACAGAAAAATGTTTTAAAAAGAGTAAGTTTATTTAGGTGCCTACAGCTTTGAAGTGGCTGGGTATTGGACTGATTGTCCTAAAGGGGAAACGGGTGCAGGGGCAAGCTATTTGCTTAATACCACGTGGCAAACTAGGTGCTAAACTAAGGAATAGATATGGGAGTAGGATCTAGAGCAGGGGTGGGCAATTATTTTGGGCAGAGGGCTGCTTACCAAGTTTGGGCAAGCTGTCAAGGGCCACATGGATAGTCCCACCCCTTGATGGGTGCCCCGCCCCCTAGTCACTACCTTGTGACTGGAAGTCCTGCCCCCTAATCCCTGACCTTTGCCACCAGAAGTCCCTCCCCTTGCCCCCAGAAGTACTCCTTTTAGCAAGGGGTTTTGCCATCTGAGAACCAGAAAAATACTAAATTATAATCTAAAAAGCGAACATCTACAGCATTCATTAATTGATTTCAAAAAATATTTTGTCCTGGTTTACATGTGTTTGTGTAGCGTACTGTATATAGTAGCTTAAAGGGAAGTCTCACTCTTGTATATTGTGGAGGGTGGGTTTGGTTGGGGGGGGGCCTGTGGGAGTGTGGGGGAGGGTGTGTCAGTGGGGGTGGATTGGTGTGGGTGAGAGAGCATGTGGGCGTGGATATTTGGGGTGTGGGTGGGTATGGGTTTTGGGGGCTGTGTGTGGAGGAGGGTGACTAGGGTGTGTAAGGCAGTGTGGGTGTGTGCGTGTATGGCAGTGCAAGGTGGGTGTGGGTGCACACGTATGGTGGGGTGTTCTTGTGGGACTCACCCTATGAACACACACACACATACACACACACACACACACCCCCCAGGGTTCCAGCGTGAGCCTCCCTGGTCCAGCGATGCATCCAAGAGCCACATGGTGCTGGAGCAGCGTAGGGGCAGGAAGGCAGGGAAATAGCTGGGGTGGGGCTGGGCTCATCAGTTCTGCCAGGTCACGCTGGGTCCTACTGCCCCTGGATCCTGTCATCTTTGGGAGGTGGCCAGGAGCAGATAAATATTAATTTACTAATTTTTTTAGGGGCCCTGCAGGCTGGATAGAATGGCCTGGCAGGCTGAATCCGGCCCACGGGCTGTATTTTACCCACCCCTGATCTAAAGGTGTCTGTGCTGCTTTGACTGCATTAGTCATCATCTGTAAGTCATCACTGCTATTTTTAATCACCCTTTAACTATCAACAATAGATGAATATAGGGAAACAGAAATCATCTGCTATTCTGCTAAAACTTGATCCCAGGTTTCTCCCATCTCCCACAGGGAGTATCCTTTTCACTGAGCTACAGCATCAGGGCTTCTCTTTTGTTTGCTGTCTTTTTAGCTCCAAGATTCCTATTCTTGTCTGCCCAATGGCTCAGCTTCAACAGAAGGGCAATTTTCTTGGGGAGTGGGAGAGACAGGTTCAGATCCCGTCAGTGCAGAGTGCCTTAGTCCAGTCACCAACTTGCTGAGCAAGTGCTCTTGGGTTCTAGAATATCATATTAAAAATGGACAGCAATGGTCATGTTTCTGACAGAGTGATCATGGATGCTGCACTTATATGGAATTGAATGCTGTCGGCATCAGTCACACTGATGCTCTGGAGACCTAATGGGGAGGGTTAGCTTGATCTAAGTACCAATCTGATCAGGCACAAATTCACCTGGGGAGGTGGACTAATTTAGATTGGGAACAGGTTAGTCTGATTTACCAAATGTGTGCCCATGATCAGAGTGCAGCCCTGGGGCTGTGAAAGCCCAGCCACTTACCCCAATTCCAGGGCTGTGCTCCCCTACTCCCCCTGCCATTCCAATCCAGCTATTTTTAGCCCATTGACCCTCCCAACCTGGATAGACAACCAGCCCCCGCAATCCTGCCAACCCTCGAAACCCATTCCCCCCCCCCCCATATCACGTACTTCTTTCCTGACCTCAAGTTTCTTAGATTGGGTTCCCAGCATGGCTCCCAGCAGCAGCAAACACATGCACAAGCCATTCCTGATTTACAGTCACACAGCTTAAAAAAAGCCATGTGATTATAGATCAGGTATGATGAACATCTGCATGTACCCATAGTAAAGCCTAAATCCAAGGCTTTATCTTCCCTTGGGGACTAATATTTAATAGTGTCGTGGAAAAGAATTGTTTTTTATAGTCAGAGTGCTGGCACAGCATTCTTAGAGCTGTCGGTTTTCCTTACTATTATAGTTGCAAATCAGTTTCCATCGTATAATACATTTGTAACTTTCAGTCACCTTCTGGGCTGAAATTTTCCATGCTTGTTCTCTGCAAAGTGGTAGTGGGTACAAAGTTTGTATTACCAAATATAAAAAGCTATCTACAGTACAGCTAAAAAAAGATATATATTTTTCTCTCTCTCTCTAAGCCTAATGGCTGTCAAGACTTATCCCTACTCATCAGCTTGGAGAATTGTAATATTTTGAAAGAACGCAGAAGGGCTGGTTGTTTGCAGAGCAGGTAGGGTGCTTTTATTACACAAGCACTCAACTCAGACTTGGATTGCTTGGGCTTCAAAAGTGTACAATATTGACCTAGTTCTCTGGCCTTTTAAGCTCTGATAAAATTTCTATTGATTTCAGTAGAAGCAGATTTAATCCAAAATGTATTTGTATTTTTCAAAATCCACGCTGAGCTTAAAAACATGGTTCTCCCCATGTGAACTTTACATCATCTTAGTTGCTAAAGCTGGTATAGAGTTATAGGTATATAGATAAACATATCAGTAGAATAAATTTTATCCCTGAGTGAAATAATTATACTGGGATACAATCAGTGTGTAGATCTTAGTCACTCCAAGACTATTAATGCAATATCTAGCCTTACAGCCCAATTCTGAAATCCAGTGTTTATCTCCAGGCAATGAGAGTCATCCCATTGCAGTAGCTTTCCACTTTCTCTTTTCAAAGCATCAAGGAGTGCCCTTGGTAGATGTGACCTCTTTCCTTAGGTCTGCATATAAAATTCAACACATCCTCTTTAAATCAACGTGCAATAAAACACCATGTTGTCATTTCATACAATTTTTTTTGCTATAACTTTCTATAACATATGGGGGGGGGTGTTGTTTGCTTGCTTGGTTTTTTCTCTTTTATAATGTTTTATGACTCTAAGAGGTAAAGCATTAAACTTGTGGCTCTAGCAGAGGAGTAGGGTGACATAAGGTTGACTTTACATCAGTGACTGCTTGTTAGGCCTGTGAGAAGTAGCCAGTATTCGATCTGGATTCAGATTCAGCTGATGTGGAGGACAGTGACTCAATTCGGTGGTTTGGATCACTGTTCCAAATCAAGTCAGCCAAATTGGATTCAAAAGATTCAGTGCTGATTCGGTGTGATTCTGTGATTTGGCCATAGACTATAATGTGGAATTACTAAAATACCTATAACTGTGATTTTTTGGCAGAATCAAATGAAAACAGTAGGGATGGTAGCCCTTCTGAGGTCATGAAGCCTGCCAAGTTTCAAGGAGATAGGTGAAGGAGTTTCTGTGAAACTACACCTCAAACTGTTTTAAGCAAAACTCGTGTCACATGTGTATTAACTGGGTTTCTGGTTGTAGCCTTGTTGGTCTAAGGAACAGGCAGTCAAGGTGCTTTGAGTAGATGTGATATCTTTTATGAGACCAACTGAAGAGTTGGAGAAATATATCTTAGCAAACTTTCAGGTTTAAAAACCCTTCCTGAGGCTGAGGAAGCATCTGCAGTTGGTGTGTGCTCTTCCTGGATGGAATGAATAGTAAAGAAACCAGAGGCTCGGCTGCAGGCAAGAAAGCCAGCCAGCGAAAAAGTAAACTGAGGTGTCGGGGGGAAGGGGAATATAGCAGGTAAAAGTGAAGAGTTACCTGGGGAGTCCAATGTCAGGCAGGTTATAATTTGTCATAAATCCAGTGTCTATATTGAGTCCATGAGTTTTTGTATCAAGGAGGTTGATGAAGTGAAGTTCATAGACCCGTCTGTGAAAAATGTTTTGTAAATTAAAACAAGCACTGAACCTCATTAATCTCATCATCAGAAGCCAACTTGCTACAGCCCAAAGCATGCCGAATGGATCCAGACCATGCCATGACAAGAAATGCAAAACCTGCCAGCATAGCTCCAGTGCCCCCACAATTACTACACTCCACAACAGAGCCATCAACATTCCCGGATCTTACAGCTGCACCTCCAGAAATGTTATATATCTCATCCAGTGCATCAAATACCCTGATGGAAAATAAGTAGGCGAGACCAAACAACAGTTGCGCACCAGAATGAATGCACACCAGACAGCTATTAAAGACGAGAACACACAATTACCAGTGGGGGGCACATTTCTCACAAGAAATCCACTGTCTCTTCAATCTCTCAGTCCTGATCCTCAAAGGGAATTTACAAAACACCTTTTGTAAAGAAGCCTACAAACTTAACTTCATAAATCTACTAGATATAAAAAAAATCATGGACTCGATATAGATATTGGATTTATGACAAATTATAACCTGCTTGACATCTGACTCCACTGGCATGTACCTTTCCACTTTTACCTGCTATATCCCCCTGTCCCTCACCCCCTGAGGCCTCAATTTACATTTTCACTGGCTGGTTTTCTTGCCTGCAGCCGAGCCTCTAGTTTCTTTACTATTCATTCCATCCAGGAAGAGCAAACACACCAACTGCAGATGCTTCCTCAGCCTCAGGAAGGGTTTTTAAACCCGAAAACTATAATAAGATCTATTTCTCCAACTGTTCAGTTGATCTAATAAAAGATACCAGATTGACCCAAAGAACCTCATCTGCCTTGTGTGTGTTAAGGCAGAGTGGGATGAATGCTGCAGGAATGGTAGCCTGTAACAGGGGGCCTTCCCAGTTCTGGTTAGATCTCGGCCTGCCCACCTGTTTCTGGGCCAACCACCCACCCCTCTTTCTCCTGCCATGCTTTGATGGAAAACTGATTCAGATGTTACCCAGGTGGGAGGCTACCCATTTAGGCCCTGATGTCTAGGGGGCACATCTATTCCACAGCTCCATACCTTCCCTACACTGCAGCCCATGCCTCGCAGATGGCTTTCCCCAGCCAGGACTGTGCATGTGTGGCATAGCTGGAGGTTGTCAGGTGCCCTCTACCTGCCTTTCACCAGGAAGGTTAGCAGTCCTGGCATTTCCTAGGGCTGCTGCACCACCGGCAGTTCCACTGGGCTACCTACCATGGCAGGGTGCAGTTTTAGGTCATGCCCAGGACCTGGGGCCTCCTCCTTCCCCATAGCCCCATACCATACCTCTAATTTCATTCTGGCATGGGAGCTCAGCAAAGAGATGTTCTTCCCTTGCTGGCTGGTGAAAAACTGCCACCTCCAGCTCTGAGACTGGGGCATTAAATGGTTGTCAAAGAAAATTAAAAAAGCAAATGGGTGCAGAGTGAGGACAGTGGCACTCACTCCATCTGCACATGGAGCTTGGAGAACCCCAGCAGCAGGAAATTCAGCTTCAGGAGCACCAGCTGCTCCACCAAACCAGGATCCAAGTAGGTGCAGTGGGGTGTCACAACATCCCCAGCAATGCTGAACACCCTCTCACTTTAAACACTGGTTGGTGGACAGGACAGGTGATCCTATGCAACTGTGGCCAGATCCTGCCACATCTGGCTGCAAGTTGCCCAATAGACCAACGGGTCACATTGCAGTGGCTCCGTGTCCTCGGTGAGATAGATAGACATCGAGGCCTCTATGCTACCTGCCAGATGGTGGGGTCTGGTACCTCTGGACCTCAACATTGAAGCCATGCCCTTGGCCCAGATTGCAAGAGGCTGTGATGAAGGAGATGGGCTGGTGCTTGGAGTGCTGGCATGGGACAGTGGATCCCCCTCTTCCATGTCCCTCTGCCTCTGCCCTTCTGCCTCTCTGACCCTGTTCACCAGCACCTCCATCCAGTGATTGAGGGTTTTGCTGCTGCAGATGCTCCCCTTTACCTTCAGGTCACACATGCCCACCAGCATGTGGACCGTACTGGAACGCAGTGGATCCAGCTGTTTTTTGATGCCCAACTTCAGCCACTTCAGCAGTGCCTGCACCTCTAGTGACAATGGCTTGCCCCAGCCAGGAACATTGATCCCCTGGAACTACTCTATTTGATTCTCAAGCTCCTTCACTATGGGGGTCACCTGGCTAAAGAGGGCATTGCCAGCACTGAGGCTTCCAGTGGCCTCGAGGAACAGCTTAAGGACAACCAAAATCTGGGAGATGGTATCCCACTCAGCTTTGTTAAGGGAGCTGCTTATCCCAATCTCCTCTCCAAGGGCTGGCCATCCAGATCAAGCATCTCCCCAGTGCTCTAGGTGACCTTGCTTGCCCTTGCAATGCACCCGGCTTTGTCTGTGGCTTTCCCGCACTGGTCCATGGTGGCCTGACTCTGCTTTATGGGTACAGGGGCTTTGGAGCAAGAGGTGGACTTCTTTTTGGACATGCTCCCTCTGGTGCCAGGCTGAGGAGGAACACAGGCAAGGGGGTGCTGCCTCCTAAGATGCAGCAGCATTGCTGTGGTGGTAAAGTGTTTCACCTCCTTGCCCCGACTGATCTGCCTTTGGCAGTGCTGGCAGGAAGCATACCTGGGATCATCTGCCAACTCAAAATGATCCCACACTACACTACCCACCCTCCCACAGCTTCTGGGTTGAGGGTGGGGATCCTGCCTTATCCCCCTCCTTAGCAGGCAGAGTCACAACAACAGGAGAAGCTGAGCCACCTGCCCCCACAACCTCCTCCAACGTGCCTGCCTGAGAAGGAGTCCTGCCTGTAGGGGAACTTTGAGAGATATGGATCACAAACTCAGATTCCCCCTGCTTCCCCAGAATTTCCCTTGCTATGGCACTGAGTTCCCCTGCTTCCAGATCCAGCTCGTCTGGCACTGGGAGGCTCATGCTGACAGCTGAAATTGGGGTGCAGGAGACTGTCATGCTGGTGCTGATGGCTATTTCTGGTGTTAGTGGAGGTGGTGCAGGGACAGGTACTGCTCCCACTTCCTTGCTCCCACTGGCAGCAGAAGACTCATTGCTGCCAGAAAAGAGGGCACATCTATGTTGGGTGGGGAGGACTTGCAGTTCTCCTGCCACCTGCTCTAGCCTCCTCTCTCTCTCCTCCCAGAAGACCTGGCACCTGCCTTTCCAGCATGCTTCATAATGTTTGCTGTGCTGTAAAATGTGCAATATATCTTGTATCTGGTGTGTGTGTGTAATATATGTGCTTTCCTGCCAAAGTGATGGAGGACACACACTGCCAGGGAAAACACGGTTTTCTTTTTAAAAAGATGGGGTGGGGGGGGGGGATAACAAGAACAAATAAGGATTTTTGGGGAAGAATAAGTTGAAAGGAATGGATTGGATAGGGATAAGTAGAGGGATTCTAGGTAAGGATAAATAGTAAGGTGTATCCAATCCTTTCCAAGAAGAGAGACTAGGAAGAGACTGACTAGGAAGCCAGTCTCTGCAGCCAGTACCCTTGACACTTCTTAGCTTCACACACCCCTACTGTTTGTATGGCTGCCTAAGTTAGAGCAGCCTGTGCCCGCCTGTTGAATTGCACTTATAGTCATGGTCCAGGTAAGTATTTAGAGTTTGGTTTAAGATAAGCACCTAGGGCAGTTGCCTGGATACTCAGGCCACTGGGGGCCCCAGTAGGCTGAGTTAGGTCAAATCTGCAGACCAGCAGTGCAACCCAATCATCCAATGTGTGGAAAACACCCATAGCTTGGCTTCCTCCCTGGCCCCCAACAGATATAACACTGGTTCTGAAGGCAGGATCAGTTCCTTGCAAAAGGAAAATCCCATGCTCTGCTGGTTCTTGTAAGCTGCCATTGCCGTGTATAAACACTGTTGCAAAGGAAAAAAAATTCTTGGCATCCACTTTTTTTTTGCACACTGACACTTCTGTTTGTTACATAAAACATAATAGGCCAATCACCCCTCTTCCTCTCTGAGGCTGTCATGCTTTTCTTAAAGAGAATGAATTGTGTTAAATAACACAGCTATTTCTTTTCCAGCTTTGTCCATGGAGTTTAGCATCACTATTTTAAAATATATATTTAGAGATTATTTGATACAAGGAAAAAGCCACTGACCGTTGCTTTTTGTTATCTACTTTTGGAAGGTTATTCTGTTTGCAAAATTATTTTGCCCTATTTAGAGGTAAGCAAAATATTTCTACTGGAGAGCAGATGGGAAAAAAACCCTGACAAAGGCAGCTTCTTTTTACTGTGTGAGATACGTGCAAACATGCGTGGAGTTTTGTAAATGTCTGTCTGAAATAGTTCAGTGAATGTTTCATGGAAACACATTTCATTCATCAGAAAGAACAAAAGAGTTTCTCACCATGGAAGAGGGAGGACTATTGTTTTATTGTTCAATTTTTAATTCAAAATGCACTCTGTTGAACAAAACACACATTCGCTCTTTGGTTGGAGGGGCAAATCTTAGATCTTAGAGGGGCACATTTTTAAACCAATTTGTGTGTGCCACACTTCTGTTCTGTTATGGGCATAGACCGGCTCTGTGTGCCAAACCTCTGTTCTGTTATAGGTGTACACCAGTTTCCGATCACTTGTACTGGTGGAAGTGTTATGTCTGCCTGTAGGATGGGTTAGGTGACATTGCTTCTGATTGAAACTTTTAAAAGGGAGGAAGGTCCATTAAATGCAGACATTTGTGCAAATGTATTTGCATATATAATGTGAATAACAAAAACATCTTTTATACAAATATTTTTAAAAAGCAGTTATAAAAAAAGGTTGCAAGTCCCTCTGCTGTGAATGCTCAGCTCCTGTTCTAAGGCATGTTTGTGAATACTTTATGACCAGAGGTAGGAGAATACTGTGAAATAATCTATCTGCCAATAATTAGATGATGTTGCACAGATGCACCGCTCTGTGCCTTGATTTGCCAATGATCTTTTTTTGGCCTGGAACTAACTCCATATGGTGCATTTTCTTAACCCTTGATTCCTTTAACCAGACTCCTTCTCTGTATGTACACTGCTATTGTTTGGAGGGCTCAGATGAATGCTAGTAGACAGTGGTTGGGGTATCGGCACAGCTTGCTGCCCTCTGCCCTTTTGCTTAGTATTGTAAGGATTGTTTCTCAGCTATGAGAGAGAAGAATTAATCATTTATCTGTCCTATAAAAAGGAAATTTGGGGAGTCTCGCTAAGGGTCTAGAATTATGCTTGAGGGTAGAGAATCGAGAAGCAAGGTTGTCCAGGAATGCTGAGGGAGCTTGCCTCTCCTTATAGGCTAAGATATATTACACCGGAAGTGGATTTCATTTAGCATTAACCCCATTTGTCACCCTTGACTTTTTAATCCTTCCTGTACTTTGGTACTCCTGCTCCACAGCCTCACAGGGAATTGTTCGTGTTTATCTTCAACAGTTTAAATGCTGAAATACAGTGGCTTTGTGACTGAGTGCTGTCACCCACCAGTGGTTTCAGTTGCCCACGTACAAAGAAAGATGCATAGAGAGTATAGCACTGAACAATCACAGCCCAATCAACTGCATATTGTCACATAATGCATCATTAATCAAAAAGCAAAATATATACATTGTGCAGTTGAATATGGGTATGGATATAAGGAAACACATTTTTCTCACTGTTCATGCAATTTTGCTTAGCCTGTCCCAATATTGGACTGCACTTTAGTTCAGATCCATGTTCAGTATTAGTGAACACCCATTCCTGGGGAGATTACAGTCAACCCCATGTGTTCAGAACCTCACGGGGTCTCTCCCAACTGGTGCAGCTGCTTGGCACCCTGTTGTTTTGCTTGTGCGAGTTACTTTGTTTTAACATAAGTGGAAAGGGTTTATTTTTAGAGCTGAAAGCTCACATTTAGTCTCTGGCTCCCCTTGTGAGTATGTGAGATTTGTTATGGTATTTATCTCTGGCCTTTAGTACATGTTTTTGTTAGGCTCTTGAGTACCATATCAAATTCCAGTAAGCCCCATCCAAAAAAAGTCTTCTCATTTGCGATGAAAGCCAGTATGTAAATAAGTTGCTCCAATATAAAGACAGACAGGGTTCTTCGGGTAAATGTGCTAACCTTATCTGCTTATGTCCTTAGACCAACACAGCTACAACCTATCCCCCTACAATATAAATGTGTTTAGCTTCCAGGTGTTGTATCACTTTATGAAGTATCAATAAACATACAAGTTTGTACAACGTATATTGTGATATAAGAGCCTTCCCAGACATCCTCCCCCCACAATTTTAGTTTGAATTTCATGTAGATGGGTGACTAGAACTGTTGCAATCTCTTAGAAAAGGTCTTACTTGTGCCCTGTACAATAGCAGTCTCTGTCCCTGAAATGCTTCACTGGATAAATCTACTTGTACCTCGGGCATTTTACTTGCTTTCCATTATTCCTGTTCTTTGTGTTATCTGGTTTTGCATGATATTCTCATTCTTCTCAGTATTGATAATGCTTCCTAACTTTGTGTCATCAGGAAAAGTCATTAGCACCTTCTTATTTTTTTCTGCTGAGGTCATTCATGAAAATATTAAATAAGATTAATCCCAAAATTGATCCCTGAGAAACACCTCTAGTAATATTATAATAGCCTAGTAGTTCCCCTTGCAATACAATCCCTTGTCATCTTTTCTAGCCTTTTAGCCATCTATCAATTCTTGTGCTAATTCCTATTTTCTTTAGTAAATTAATGATTTTTCCATGAGATACTCCGTATTAAATGCCTTCTTGATGTCCAGCTAAATTAGATCTGCTGCATTTCCTTTGTTTTGTAACTCAGCTAGCCTGTCAGAAAACACAATGGGTTCTTCTGATATGATTTACCCAAGTTGCCTTTTATCTATTTTTTATTTGCTTGCATATCTTTAATTATTTCTTCAATCAAGGCTTTAGATCAACTTCTTCATATTTTTTAGGTCATACTAATAGGTATGTAGTGGATGATGACTTTTCCTTGACCCACTTCTTAAATATAATTTTTTGCATTTGTTGTTTTCCAGTCCTATCATAATATCCTGATCAGACAGCTATATTAGAATTGTTTTCCATCATGGTGTTTTTTCACTGTGGCCTATGGTGTCATGTTCCACTAATTTAGTAGTCTGTGTGGAGTCCTCCCCCACCCCCCCACTGAGTTCATTGAACTTTTTGAGTTTTGCTTGCACTTTGGATGAGGTAATTTTGATACCCACTTCCATTAACCACCCCAATGTGACCCGTCATGAAGCAAGGTACTTATTTTGTTTTTGGGTCATACCTAGATTATCTCTAACCTTGACCCTATATTTCTTGCAAAGCATCCACATTTTTGTTCTCTTTTTATGTATTAAAGCTGAGGAGCTTTTTGTTGTTTAACTCACCTTGACTTTAGCTCTTCTCATTTTGTCCCTACACGTTCTTTGCTGATCGCCGATCGCTTTGTTCTCCATTTCTTGTAACGGTCCTTTGTCTTTGAGAATATTGCCTCCTCTTGACCTAAATCCAAGCTTTCTCAGTAATTCCAATTTGTTTTTTGGTTCAACAGTGCAGCACATTCCTAGTGACCTATTGGAATTACCCAGCTAGATTGCAAACCAAGGAGAAATAAAGTTGTTTTCAACTCTGGAATAATGAAAGTGACACTGCAAACATCAGGACCCTATTGTTGTGGTATTCTCAAAGCAAACCAAAACTTATTGCATTTAGCAAATGAACTATGTCTAGTGGTTTAAGATAATTATTCTGAAGAACTCTGAGTTAAAAATGACTCCAATAACTGTAAACAATGCACAGATGAAGGGCAAATAAAATCTCCGCCTGACTTTACTTGAGAGAACCATCTGTCTTTTTGTTTTTTATCACAGTCATTACTCTGGATTGGTAAAGCTGTACAGTAGTACATCCTGTACATTGGAAAATCCCACCTGTTGCAACAGCCACAATAAGCAGGTGTCTGCATTGTCAAGTAAGAGCATTTACTATGCCAGTCAGTTTTGAGCAGTCATCTGACAATAATAGTAATGACCAAATTAGCAACTACTCTGTGATGCAGCCTCCAGTAGTGGAATGCCAGAAACTGAATAATTTCTTCAGATTCTGACAGCTGCATCTGCCTTTAAAGAGCTCAGCTCTGGTCACTTTCCAAACACACTGCCAATGAAAAACGTGAGTTGCATATGGGTAACAAAGGGATTCCCAAGAGAGCTGACCCAGGAGCAACAGAGAAAAATGGGGGAGGAGGGCAAAGAAGAGTTTTTTTCTGAGGAATCTTTTGCTGAACGAGAATACATTGGAATTTCACTTTTTGGATATAGTTTTGCCATTTATTTAATAGACATATTAATGTCTCATCAAGGTCTTCCCCCTGCTCTGAGGTAGATCCAATATATTTACCCCATCCTTGACTAATGTTTTCCTAATCTGTGCTTACAATTCTCCAAGGAAGGGAATTTCAGTGTCCTAGGTAACTTATTACATGCTTAATTATTCTTATAGTGCAAAATCTTTTCCTGATACCAAATCCAAACCTCCCTTGTCACCAATTTAGCTTGCTTTGTCCTACCTTTACTGGATAAGCATCCATGGTATAACAACCTTTCACACGTTGGAAGACTGCAATCATGTCCAAAATCTGGTTTGTCTTCAGTTTGTATACCTTTTTCTTAAGAAGCATAAAAAATGGAGCACTGGACACAATACTCTGGCATAGAGTGAAGCAGAATGAGTATAATCTGTGATCTATATGCAGCACTGCAGAAGGACACTTTGCCTTTTTATAGCAGCATCACATTGTTGATACATTTTCTGTTTGTGGTCTTCTCTAACCCCCAAATCCTTTCGTGCTCTACTGCTGCCTAGCCAGTCATTCCCCATTTTGTTTCTATGCATTGGGATTTTTTTTTTCTTCCAAAGGGTAGTACATTGCATTTGTTTGTGTTTTTTAATTTCATCTGAATAATTCAAACCATTTCTCTAATCTATCAAAATAATTTTGATTTGTAATCTTGTCCTCAAATGGGCTTGAAAATCTTCCTAGTTTCATATGAACTGCAGATATGGCAAATATATTCTCTGTTGTAAAGTCATTAATCAAAATATTCACTAGTACCAGACCTAGAGCAAACCCCTGAGGGACCGTTCTTCATGTCCCTCCAGTTTTACAGGGGACTGCTCTTATGTGCTCTCTAAGTATGTTTGCATATTTCCAAGTAGTGGTGCATTCACATTATAGTAGTTTAATCTAGTCCATATTTTCATAGTTTGCTTATGACAACATCAGGGTAAACTGTTGAAAACTGTTTTAAATTGAAGAGATACCCCTTCCCTCTTATCCATTAGGCCAGTTACCCTGTCAAAGAAGAAAGTAAATTAGTTTGATACAATTCATTCTTGACAAATCCTTCTCAACCGTGTCTTATCAATTTACTATTTTCTAGTAGTTTATAAAGTCATGTTTAATTGTTTGAGGTTCTTTGCAGACGTCAAATTTAGGTTGACTAGTATATAATTCCAGGGTACTCCTTTTCCCTGCTTGTAAAGTTTAGTACTATGTTTGGCTTTTTAGAGTCCTTTGGGACAAAACTTGAACTCACTGGGTGTGTTTACATAAGACACTTTACTTGAGATTAGTGCAAATTACTGCGAAGTAAGTGTCTCTGTCTGCACTTACAGATGCTTACTGAACAGTAAATTGCTCTAATCGTGCATAATTTATTTAGAGTTCTTTGGGACCAAACCTGTAATCTTTGGGTGTGGTACATAAGATGCTTTACTTGAGTTTAGCACAATTAATACTGTAAATGCAAGGACCTGTGAATACAAGTAGCAAATTTACTTGTGATTACTTACTGCACGGTAGTGCACATGTAGATGCTGACCAGGAACAAATTTGCTCTGGGTCAGCCCTACCACCAGGGGACCACCTGCAGCCCAGCCCCAAGGCCCTGGGGCTGGGAGTTTCTCCAACCCTGTGGGCTAGGGCAGCTCTTTGCTTTTCCTAACCCCTGGCCCTTAAAAGCGTGTGGGGACGCCGGGGTCCTGGGCCACCTGCAGTCAGCCTCTGCCCACTGCATGTACCCACAGAGGCCCAAGGCCCCAGGCCAGCCACAGCAGCTTGTCTGCACCTCACTGTTACTCTCTGGCATCACATCACTATATGGCTGCCAGGCCCGTCCTGTACCACTGCATTGGGTATAGCAGGCACCTGCCAGGCCCATTAGAACCGTAAGCCATGTGCAGCCAACCTCTGGCCACTCAGTCCCACTCCAGCTGGCCTCAGGCCACCCACAGCAACCTGCCTGGACCCCTTCACTGGTGCCTGGCACTGAATTGCCATGCAGCTCTCAGGCCTGTGCCATGTCCCTGCAGTGGGTGCCAGCACTGGAGACTGTCATACAGAGACCCAGTAAGCCATCAACACCACATGCTACCTCCTGGGGCCCCAATTGGTTCTAGGAGAAGAGCATGGACCTTGTCACACTCTGGGAGAGGCTGAGGTCCTCAGTTAGTTTGCATGGAGCAGATGCTTCAATGCACACATCTACCCCAGGACACTTCCAGGAGCCGTAAGTCCTCACCGCCAGCGGGGACTGACCCAGGCCATGAGGCACACCTGCCACACCCACCTGGTAAATCCCACACCAGGGGGAGGGCCTTCCCTGCCCCTACCCCCCATTCCTGCTTGGCCCACCCATGCTCCCCCTGCCCCCTGGAGTCCCTCACAGCATGCAGGGAGGCAAGAGACAGTACAAAACTTTATTCAGCAGCCTGCACCCCTACAGCTAGGTGAGCAGGGCCTTTCACATGCTAAGGAATGTGTCAATGTTGACAGCAATTTTCTCCTCAGTTGCGGGGCAAAGGGACATGTAGCACAGTCACAGGTAGCCCTCTAGGCAGCAGCAGAGGTTGCGGGGCAATGTGGGCTTGTCCTCCACACTGTTGAAGCTCAGGGTCCCATGCCAGGTTTGCAGGTGCACCCAGGGGACCATGGTGATCATCAACAGCAGGGCATAGTGGATCTTGCAGTCCTTGCTGGGTCTGCACAAACAACTCTTTGGATTGTGCCTGGGACACGTGCAGCAGGGGTATGCTTGGGGGTCTGGCCCCAAGGTGCCTCCCTGGTGAGGTCAGCTGGGGGAAGGGTCAGGGTGCCAGCAGCTCCATGTTCCAGTTGTCCAGGAGCCCCTCATGCCCAGGCAATGTGAGATTGGCAACAGCACAGAAAACAGGATGGCCTTCACGAGGAGAAGTGAAGGGAATGGCTCTGGAACTGTGGTAGCAGGTGCTACCAGGAGCCAGGCCTGTCCCAGCTTGGGAAAGGGGTGGGGGAGGCAGGCTGCTTGCAGACAACATGCAGTGGCCTCCCAGCCCCTGCAGAGCAAGTGGGGACAGAGGGCTTAGCCTGCGACTGCCTGGGCCAAGGCCTGCCTGGCTGACTTACCATGGTCTGTTGGCTCCCGTGCACACATGACCCCTCAGTCTGAGGCCAGACAGAATACAGCTCCCTGGTACAGAGCATCTTCTCTCTGAAATTTGGCTGACTCTCACAAACAAGCTCTTTCTCCTGGCTCTGTAGGACCTGCAGCTGCACATGGGAGAGAGGCACCAGCTGGCAGCTGAGATGCACTGTCAGGGTCACTGCCAACATCAGCCAGGCCCAAAGATGCGCCAGCTCCGGCAGTGTAGAAAACAGGACCAGGCCTGACTGGTGGACTAGCTGGCCATGGTGCCTGAGGCATGCCTGCCTGGCAGATTCAGGGGCCTGGCAAATGGAGGATGTTGCCCATGAGGCAGCCAGGGACCGGTGTGAGGAGGAGAGGGACTGGCATGAAGAGGAGAGGGACCAGGTGGACCAGGAGTTCAGGGACAGGCTTCTGGTCCTGGAGAGACATGTGGAGACCCTGGAGCAGCAGGATGTCCTGGTGGCCAGGACAGTGGAGATGATGGAGAAGGATTGCTGGGTAATAGATACTGTTCTTGCCCTGGTGGTTGCCTTCATGCCACCTACTGCCCTGTCCCCAGCTGCAGCTCTGCCTGCCCCCTGGCAGCTGCCCACACCTCAGCAGTAGGCCCCCTAGTTGGCCTGAGCTAAGCTTCAGTGATGCCTCCACTAGCCAGGAGACCCTGTCCTGACACCTGCCTCTCCCTGGGTCCCCTGCCACCCAGCCCCACCACCTGGACCGAGCCCTACTGCTCATCCTGACTCCATGTGGGCCTAGAGCTGAAGCTGCCTGCAGTGGGACCAGAATCATGTATCCTGGCCCACTGGCTGCAGGAGGGAGGAGATGGGTGCATCAGCACTGCAGCACCTGCCATTTCCCCCAGGTGAGCCCCCCACCCGCCAGCCTCACTGTAGTGTACACACCTGCCAGGGAGCAGCCAGAGGCTAGGGTGCTGGGAACCTGTCCCTGGGTTCCACCCCATAGGTGCCCCCACCCCACCCACCCCAGGAGAGCACACATAGCACTGCACAGGGTCTGCACAGGGAAGAGGGTGTTTTAATGGTGGTGGGTGGGATGGGTGGTGGGTGTGGCTCTTTGGAGAGTGAGGGATGGGATCTGGGGTGAGGGAGAGAGGTGGGGGGGCTGTGTTTGTGGAAGGGAATAAACTGCTTTTTGGAGAACAGTCCACACTGAACGTGGTGCCGGGGGTGTGTGGTGGGATGGGCGTCCATGGGTCCCTGTCCAGGTGGGCTGCCGTGGGGAGTGCAGGAAGAGGTGATCAGCCAATACCTCTAACACTCAGTGCCTTGGCCCCTATTGGCAAGCGAGTGGCTCATCCAAGACCTTGGCATAGGGGGCCACCACCACAGCTGTCACTCCCAGTGCCTGACATCCTCCACCCATTGTGCATCCTCTGTCCAGGCCTCACAGCAAAGCTCACCCTGGGCCTCACATATGTTACATAGCATGCAGGCTGTGATGATGACCCAGGGGATATTGGTTTCAGTGACATTGAGGTGTGCAGTGCGGGTGCATCAGCATCCCTTTAGGTGCCTGAAGGTGCACTCCACCAGGGTGTGGGTCCAGCCGAGGCACCAGTTGAAGTGTGCCTAGCAGGGGTCCAGCTGGCCAGTGTGGGGCTGCATGAGCTAGGGGGGAACGGGTCCCTGATAAGGAGGGATGGGACTACTACCATGCCCAACTGCAGGTCCAGCACCCCCACCACAAGGCATCCACTCTCCACCAGGTTTGGCAGGGCAGGGTTGTGGAACACGCAAGTGTCATAGGCATTGCTTGCTCAACTGGCATTCACGTTGGTGAAGGCACCACAATGGTCAACAATGGCCTGGAGCATGATAGAGTGGAAGCTTCGCCATCTGTAGTAGGGGCGGTCACTGCAGAGCAGGCAGGTGATGGGGATATGGATCCTGTCCAAGTCCAAGGCTCTGACGCACTGGAACCCCACCACCAGGGGGGTCATGTATGTGGAGCACAGTGTGCCCCAAGATATCCTGGAGGGTACCATACACCTCCCCAGTAGATGGCCTCCCCAGTAGTTGTCTTGCCTATGCTTAAGAAGTGGCTGACATAATGGCAGCTGGCGGGCATAGCCAGCTTAAGCAGGACAATGGCCAGCCTGGTGTCCATGGGAAGGGGAAGCTGCATGGTGGTGCCCTGCCACTCTAGGTGTGGGTGGAACAGCTTGAGAAGGTCCTGGAAGGTGACCCAGGTCATGCAAAAAGCCTCAAGCCACTGCTTGTTGTCCCAGGTGGTCTGAACGGCATGCAGCCACCAGTCCTGCCTGGCTGAGCGGGTCTATAGGTGGCAGGACTCGAGGCCCAGGAGCACAGAGTTGGCTCCAGTGGTGGCATCCAGGAGTACTTCATTGGTGTTCCTGCCAGGGTCCAGATGTCAGCATGGGGTCCGGACAACAGCACCATGGTGGAAGGGGGCTTGGGATGGTGTGACAAGCCAGGCCAGATGGCTGTGCTTCATGGCGGGGCTGCCATGGCTGAGACTGTCCTGGGCCAGGCAGTGGTCCCTGCAGTGGCCAGCAAAGTGAGCATGGTGGCCAGCAGGAGCCTGGAGCCCTGGACACCACTGCTGAGGCTAGAGATGTGAGCAGCCATGCTGCGGTGGGCAGAGGCTGTGGTGACAGACACTGTGTACTGCCATCACACTCTGTATCCTGCTCTGGGCCAGGAAAGCAAGTTTTATTAGGACATTACTTCTGTTCTTTTCCCCTTTTATATTACTCTGACACTTTCAATAGATCTCTCTCTCAATTTTCTGAACAGTATATAATTTCTTGATATAGAATGAAATGTCTTGACATTTTTTTCTCTGCCTTTTGTGAATAAGCTGTACCCTTCTATGCCAATATTTTTAGTCCTATGCTTTGTCCAGCCAAGACTCTATAATTAAGTTATTGGTCTCTTTGTGCATTAAGACTTCTAATTTTTCCTGTTTATTAATCATAAAGACAGCAGGTTGCCCCGTTTAACTATCCTATTATCCCTTAGCGATTTCTTGTCCGTGTCCCCATTTCAACCCTTGACAAAGACACCACTTTTACTTATCGGCTTCTGAAAGCAGTATCCTGTGACCATAGTTTAACATTGCCTTCACTAGGTTGGAGTGTTGTGACCTGGGATTCTCTTACCTTTCATTGTCAAGTTGACCTCTTCTTGGCCCAAGTCCTCCATCATAGAACTCCACCCCAAAGTCAAGGAAAGTGAAGACCTCTTGCTACACCTTTTTCTCAGTGGCCAGTTCAGCTATGTGCCCATTCAGTCCTGGCTCTATTCCCAGCTAGGCTGCCAGCTATGAGTTTGTAATGTAATAAACTACTATTTTTATCCTGGAGATTAACACAATAGAGTTAACTGGATTTCCAAAAATGGCATTACTAAATCTTTTTGTTGATAATTACATTATTTTAGTTTTCAGTCCTTGATATACACTCTTAAAGGCTTTAGTCAAGACAAGAAGGAGAAAAATCTGGCCTGTGCAAGGTGCAAAGAAGCCAAAAAATTATGAATTTTTGGTTTCTGTACCACAAAAATCTTGGTCTATTTTTTCTTCCTTGAAGAGGTAACATAGCAAGGGAGTCTCCATGAGCACAGGTACCATGGAGGTGATCCTTGCACTATTCATTTATTTATTTTTATGTATTTATTTATTAGATTTATATGCCACCCTTCCTGACAAAGCCTCACCTTGGCTTACAGAAGACTGTAAAATGACTTATAAAACAAATGGGCCTTCCTAGAGACAGTGCCTGTAATTGGAGGTGCATAAAGGGAAACTGGAGCTGAGGAGTTTTGTCTGATTCTGTAAAAGATTTCCTGTATTAATGTCAGAGAACAGGGGCTGTCAACCTTTTTGGATCAGTGTCCCCTGATGGCCAGATGCAGAACGGGGGTTGGAGATGGCTCGCAGCCGAACGCAGAGCGTGCGAGCTTGCCCCACGGGATGGTTCAAGGTGGCACCATCTATGATGGCCGCTGTCACAGAACATGCTTGGCCAGTTCTAATTTTGTCAAATGAAGGAGTCTGTGGCCATGCTTTCTTCTACAGGATTTTGCTGAAATACAGGGGACTGGATCTACAGCTTTTATAAATTATCGGTTGTACGCTGATTCATGCTAGCTGAGGATCTGGCTCTGAACTAAAAATCTTCAACCTAAAACACAGCTCTATGTGGCAGATGAAAATGTAAAGATCCCAGTGCTGCTGAGCATCATGGGAGACTGAGGATCCTTTCCATTTAAGTGGTAACCTGAGAAGAATTTCACAGAAACATCTTTCTTTTTATCCTATCTTTATAGCCAGCCCACTACATGTACACACATTTACTTTTATTTAAAACCAGACTGTAGAACAATCTAAGAACGATGGTAATGATTAATATGTAGGTTTAGGGTTATCTTTACCAAGGTATTTTGGTGTCTGAGGACACAGTTAGGCACTTGCTGAGATTGTTTTCAACTACCTTGGGGTATTTTCATGCATGCATGTGCCACAGCACCTGGTGAAATGCGCATCAGCGCTGAGAGATGGCAGCGGTGTGCTTTTGAACTGAAACGCATTGGAGGTGCTGTCGTTCAAAAGTGCATCTCCTCCATTTTCTGCAGGCTGACACGCATTTCAGCACTTACACAACTGCACGCAGCGCAGCGCAGTTCGCCTCCGCTCACTTGCAGAGCAGACTTGATTAATCGATTAATTGAACCTGCTCCGAAGCAGCAGCTCTCTGGCACATCATGGGACAAAAACGTATGTGTATAAATGCCCTCGGTGTCTGCCTCCTGCTGACACAAAGTTTCTGATCTGCTTAGAAGCTTTTGTGAATCCACCAGGTACTTAAATGTATTTTGATGTGCCTAAAATACTGCTGGGGATCTGGCCCTCAGTATGGTACAGAAAGGATTTAATCCTTGGCTTTGAAAAGTATGTTCTGTATTTTATAGGTGGTGACATGAGTGTTTAAATGTTTTCCCAAGGTGGCAGGGGAGATGATAACGTATTAGAGGATCCAAGAGTCCCCGGTTTCCTGACCAGGTTTCTAAACCACTCCACCTCCCTCTCAGCTCTTTTCAACTCTATGACCTGTACCAGATTTTCCTTCTGTCCCAGTGCCCTCTGGTGTTGTCCCTGTGCCCCCTTGTATGCTTATATGCTGAGAGATGGCACCTAAATCCCTTTGTCCCCTGCAATGTGCATCCTGGCAGATCGCATTGAACAATGTCATTCCATGCTCTTGTCACAAGTGTTTTCGGTGCCCTCAGTTCATGCTATTTATTTCACTCAGTGTCCTCTCTTCCTTCCTTTTTATATACTCTAAAAATCTGGTTTTATTATTCCTTGGACCACACACCTGCAGTGGTTTCCAAGGCAACGGAGTTCTGCAGCCCCCAGCTGTTTTGTTCCTGGGTCTTATTAGCGGTTTGCTGGCTGCTGCTAAAATATGCTGCTAGTTTTGAGGGGCGACCTTGCAGCCAAAATCGGAAGTTTTTAATTACCTTAAAACTACTTCCCATGTGACAAGTCAGGTCCCTTGAACTCTGGTGAAAACAAAAGGATTGTTTAATAGCCTCATCACATTAGTTGTGCTTTCCAAATACTTTTAGGTTTACATGCTGGAGTGGATAAGACCCAGGTAAAGTGTGATATTTCTCATGGCACAGGTACATCTTGTTTGTTTTTTGCCCTCTCTTGAGTAATTGCCTGAGTAACTTTGCTCATTTAAATAAAATGGTAACGCTGTGAGCTAAGGCCAGGCAGAAAGTGGGGTATTAAGCTTCCTCAAATAGCTCATCCAAAATCCCAGCATCCTGTCCCTGAAAGTAAACTCCTTGTTACTCTGAGATGGGCTTTTGAGCACAGATTGTACTAGAATAATGCAGTGATTTTTGCCAGCCTGAACTATCTATCATGCTTTTATGTCCCTCTCATCACCATGGAATCTGAATGCCTGATGAAGAGAAATGACCAGTGGGGACTCAAGGAGACAATCAATCTTATCTCACGTAGGTCCTAATATGAGTCCTAGCTATTTGCTAGAGGTGAGAATCGAGAGGATTAACTCCAACAATGTCACAGCCAAAACGGGGCACTATTTTTAACTGCTATTTTCAAATTTAGCTGCTTTCACTTACCGTCCTAATATTCACTCAGAATAAAGTGAAGCAAAGGGGGTGCTATACAAGCCATTTGTTACACTTAGGTACAAATTATATATGTATGTATGGACATTGTGAGCCATAGTACAGATTACCATTGTAGCTATCCTATCAGTCATAGGAAAAGTATTGTTAACAGTTTAATACAAGGGCAAAAAATATGGTGCCAGGTTTTGAAGAGTCAATATATTTAAGAAATGGCTAAATGGATGAAAGTCATTTGGAAAAAGTAGGCTTCAGGATGATCTAATACAATGTTGAAAATCCTGCAAGGGATGAAACAAGCCCCACAAACAAAGCAGAAGGTCTAAAATAGAAATAATTAGGAATTTTTCACCAGTCATTTTTAAAAATTCTTGGCAAATGTCAGTTTCCTAAAATGGAGAATGTAGGTTTTCACAAATTTCTTAACTAAAGCCACTGAAGGAAAAAAATAATAATTTTGACATTTTCAAAATGTAAGCTTTTAGTTTCCTGTTTCAGAATAACTTTTCAAACAGCTGATTATAATACATTTTAAAAAATGAAGTTTATTGAAATATTTTATTTTGATCATTTTAAAATAGAGCTGAACTCATTTTAATACATTTTTATTCACAGAATTTTTTGAGATTTTGAGTTTTTGTCCCAAATTGAGAATAAAGTTTTCAAGACTTAAAAAATATATATAATGTGGCAAGAAAACTTATTTTGACTCAGCACCACTCTTACCTTTTGAGCTTCTTACGTCTGCAATAAGCTTCCTAATTTTGGATAATTATCTGGACAGCACATTGAAAGTGCTCTCATTCCCCTGCTTGAGCTCGAGCACTCTGCTAGGAATAGGCTATATTGACACTTTTGTAGGGTGGTTTAGAGCGGGATGATGCTGGCTTGAGTTAGGGGGTTGCAACAAATCAGTGGTTTCAATCGGGACAGTGATCCGAATCAGCGAATCGAATCACTGTCCCCCAAATTGGGCTGAATCTGAATCAAATACTGCCTGCTTCGCACACCCCTCCTATTAGTGTGTTTCTTAATATCCTTCTTTGGACAAAATCAATTGAAATCAGTTAAAGAGTCCACCCTTTGACTTCAGTGGTAGAGAGACTAGGCTCTTCCTGAACATGAACATAAAATATGTTGTCTTGTAGTACTTATGGTTTCATCTGGAGTAAAGACAATATTGCAATGGGAGGCTGGAAAAGCAAAGAAATCTCCTGCCACTACATTCTGCTTTGCACACTTGAATAGTAGGAAGTAAAAACTATATGAGATGAGATAAAAGTGTACAAAGCAAAATCAGTCAAACTATTTAAATACAAGTTCTTGTAGCTCTACTGAAGTCAATAGGGATATACTTAGTGCAAAGGTTTTGGCATGGAAAATTTGGTAATCGCTAGGGTTTTTTTCTGGAAAGAGAGGCTGCCCAGACCAGTGAAGAGCTCTCCCAGCTCCCTGCACATTGGGACAAACCCTATGCTCAGTGGGGCTTTCCTGCTCAACCAGGGTCTAGCCAGGAACTGTCCCTTCTGGGGCAGCTCCCAGCCAGCTCTGGGCTGTGCAGGGATTTCTCTGCCCAGCCCAGAGCTGGCTGGGGACTGTCCCACTTCTGGGGCAACTCCCAGACAGCTCCAGGCTGCCTGGGGATTTCTCCATGTAGCTCCAGACTGGGTGGAGAAATCCCTGCATAGCCTGGAGCTGCCCCAGAAGTGGGACAGCTCCAGGCCAGCCCCCAGCTGCACAGAGAGGCAGAGAGCTCTTGAGTCCTGGTGCTGGTTGGTTCCCAGCTCCTGGGGGGAGCTGGGAGCTGAGTAGCACCAGGACCGGGGGATTTCCCTGTCCCCTGTGGCCTCCTGGTGTTGCGGCTGACGGGAAGCAAGTTTGCTTCTGGTCAGCATCTAAACATGAGCTACTGTGCACTATCTACTGGTCAATTTTAGTTTAAAACCTGTATTTACAGGTAGAAGCTAACTGTGCAGTAGACTAATTTACTGTGCAGTAAGTGGTGCACATGTGTAGACAGTAATACTTTACTGCTCAGTAGATTAGTCTACTGCACAGTAAAGCATTTCATGTAGACACTCCCAGTGATGTCTAAAAATTACTACCCTTCTCAGCCTTTGTATTTGGGCACCAAAAATGAAGGTATGTAAAGTCACTAGTGCTTTTTAAAACTCTTGTCCTGTGTCCAGAATATGAGGATTTTGACTTTTTTGTTTTGATTTTAATTAAGCTGCTTAAATTTCCAGACGGTGCCAAATCTGTAGAGCACGTGTGTGTACATGTGTGTGTTTATCTATAATTTAAAATATTTAAATAATTAAAAACGAAAAACAAAGGATTTGCATAGATTATTTTAGAGATGTCTGATCTTTCATAAAATGGGTAAAATGCTGTGAAGTCTTCCCTATCAGGGCCGGGGATGTCATATTGGTGATATCTATTCCCAAAGCAACAGTGTAGTACACTGTTTTTCATAAAGACCAAATGCATCGATCTTCTTTAGGTTGCCACAGGCAAGACAGAGGATGAAGTAATAGGAAGTGCAAAGGGCCTAAGTTTAAAAATGAGCACAGCACCACAGCTAATGGCAGGTAGCAGGGGCATGAGGTGAAATGATCAAAGACAGGAGGAAAGAGAGCATGATTTCTAAGGCAGAAGAGCCAGAACCTTGTTGCATTTGTGAACTCTGGTCTTCGATCCTCTTTAAATACAATCCTGTGAGGAAGGCTGTTGCTGCACATTATTCTAGGAAGATGCACATATCTGACTTCTTTTCTAATCAATATTTAGTCACTGAAATCTATTTTATTTTTGAAAGCTACAGGATGGGACATGTTTCCGCACTGGAGATTTGGCTAAATGGTGTCAGTCTGAGTCAGTTACAGCTCTCACAGCTTCTAGCAACACAGTTATTTTCTTGGAGGAAAATTAGAGAAGTGATATTGCCTAATAGATTAAGCACAGCACTGGGAGTCAGGACTCCTGTGTTCTCATCCCAGCGGTGTGACTTTATGGCTCTTCCTTTCCCTATGTGTAAAATAGGACAGCGGGAGTGTACCGATACTGATTTAGTTAATATTTGTGCAGCGCTTTTAAGCTAGTCTGTGAACCTCTTACTAACAGTGCTGAGCAGTTTCTGCAAAAGCAGTCCCATGGGGGCCATGGACCTGCTCACGTGAGTCTGTCAGCACAACATAGCTCATAAGGAAGTCACAATCTAGCTCTATGTGAGTAATGCTTAGTATTTACTCTTCCTCTGTGTCTTATTGTTTAGATCACAAAAAAGAAAATGAGGCTTCTGAAATATCCCAAGGTGAGGAATAACAGCAGCACTTAAATCCCATTAGGGAGGCTTCAGGGTTCATACTTGCTGTTGGAGATGGGATGAATAATCCTGTCCAATGCAGAACCAACTTTATTAGCTTTTATTATAGTCACCCACACTGCTGTGAACTTGAACTAACGTATTTGTGGAGAACTCGTTAATATGGATGCATGGAACATGGGAAAATGGGGCATGGAAAATTCTTACCTTAAGTTAATATAGGATCAGAATAGGAAGGGGGACCAACGTTAAGAAAAAGAACAACACTATCTCTAAATTAATTGACGAGACATTTATCTTTTACCCTGTAGTATTTATTCATATGCTCTACAAACTTTCCTAGCATCACTTTTTAGTATGCTGATAAGGGTGCAGCCTGCTGTGTGTGCAAAGCATTTGGATTTGCCTGACACAGGATTATTGGGCTCAGTATGCAATATACACTCTGTGCAATATGAAAAGGTTGCGTGGCCAGCATTCTTTCAGCTGATGGGCCTATCATGAATGATATAAAAACAAGCTGTGACAGAATAGTCTAGGCCCCAGAGACTCATTGGAGGCTCTTGAATAGTTGTGGAACCATATGTGTGATGTGGGGAAAAAAGCAGTTAGGAGTTAATTGGTTTGGTAAAATAGAAAGGATATGCTGAGTAGCCTGGAAGGTTGTGCTGAGTGTCTCACACTAATGAGATGTCTTGTAGGGACAGGACCGGGAGGGGGGACAGGGGGCTTGGCCAAAGAGCCTCTCTCACTTTGGAGTGATTCAAGCCACTTTTCCATTCTGTCAGCTAGAAGCTTCAGCAAAACTAGCTTATAGTACAAGTGAATATGTTGTGAACCTTCCACTTGAGTTCATCAAAACCGCTGTGTAAATATTAATGAATGAAGGAATATAACAGCCCAGCGAGGGAGCTCTTATCCCCATTTTTGCATATGGGGAAACCAAGATAGAGAGCTGAATCTTCAAGAGGAGACTGAACAGTCACTTTGCTGGGGTCACCTGACCCCAGCTGTTTTTCCTGCCTGGTGCAGGGGGCTGGACCTTAAAAAAGCCTGACCTTTGGCTCCCAGGTATGTATTTTAGGATTGAACTGTTCACCTCCATAACACTAATAGTTATAGGGAATATGTTTTTTTTGTTTTTTTTTTTTTTTTCAGGAGATAAGAGTGCTGGAGTGAGCAAGAGAGAGTTCCCTGAGATTTAGACATATTCATGTACAGTCCCAAATGTGGGTACTTGTTCAAACCCAGTTCTCCTGACAATTCAGACTTTGGGGTTATACCTTAGTATGCAATGGTGCCTTTTGTGGACATCGTTAGGACCCTGGTTTGTATGAGCTTGGCCCAGTTGGCAAATTATTATGGAAGTCAAGGATGGACACATCCTGTGATTGCGCATGTTTCATTTAAACAAAGTAACAGAACTGCTAATGTTTCAGGAAAACAAGTGGCCTCTGTATTGTCTGCCAACTGCCTAGTGAGATTCTGGGTAGCAACTACCATTGTAAAAGAGAAAATGAAATAAAAGAAGATTTTATTACTTGAGATAGTCTTACTTCAGATCCTTACCTTTCCAGAGTGGCACATAAACCTTCTGTATGTTTTGGCACCAAAAGCATATAACAGTGAGTTGTTGTTGTTGTGTTTTTGCATAGACCATCTGTGCAATGAAACTTAGATCTATAGGAATGCTTACATTGTAAAAATGGAGCTGGGAAACAGAACAAAAGTTTCCAAACAGTCGGTTTTAATCTGTGTACAGCAATTACTTTGGCTGTCAGCAGGAGTTAAATTTACCACCATGGAAAAGTTTAAGACTTGAATATGTTCTTGCAAAGCACAGAGTAAGCTACATGTAAATGAGTCTGCACCTCCTGAAAGCTCGTTTTCTGTCCTATTACATAAGACTCATGCTTAATAATTAATTATTATTTATTGTTCATATTGGGATTATATGCTGAGAAGTCCTGGCTAAGACTGAGATGCTCGGGTGCTTATTATGTAAGAATGTGCTGGGTAAGAGACTCTCTCTCCATCAGAGTCAAAATGGGCCAGGCAAAGAAAGGGCTAGGAGACAGGAAACAATTTTGAAGCATGCTGCTTTGCAGAATTGGGAAAATTCAGAGCATAAATGAGAGAAATGACTATATCATTTAGACCCTATTTATTTATCTTTAATTTATGCCAGGACCCATCCAGTGTTTCCGGGCATTAAAAAAGAGGCATATCTCTGCCCATAAAAGTTTCCAGGGTCCAAAGCAATGCTAAAGGTGGCTAAATAGGAAGAGAAACTGTCTAGGAGTGCAGCCTTTGAGTGAAGTGGTTAATATGTTAATTAGGCAAATTAATTTTTGAACAGTGCAATAATGTTTCTTTTGTAATATATATCGAGTGAAGAGAATCTCATTAGGAAAACAGGAGATTTCTTTAACAAACAGGCAGGGTTGACCAAAAAGTCAGTATTCATTAACAATTATTGCAGCGCTCCCAGAGTGGCTACTGGCTTTGGACCTGGAATGTGACGCACACAAATACACCATCCAAACTTGCCTGGCAAAGGATGCTATTAGGCAACCATTCAAACCTTCAGATCAGTTAGGTTTGAGGGGAAAACTTCCATAATGTTTGTACAGAGGAGAGTAGTCACAACCACCCATAAGCATAAATCCACTTGAAAGACAGGAAGAAAAGGACAATTTCCTTTTATGGGCAACACAGTTGCAAATTCTGTTGTAGTTGTTGTTGTTATTATAGGTCCCTTGTAGTATTGTCATGTTTAGCTACAACAGCACCTTCCCACAGACTCTCCTGTGCTGCTACATCATTGCCATGAATAATTAAACAATCACTGGAGCAGGATCTGGAACTATTGCATCCTATCTCTCCACCCCCAAGGTGAGTGCCATATTCACCAAGCAAAACAGTTATTCTCTCTCTCTCTCTCTCTCTCTCTTTGAATGAATAATTTATTATTTTATACAAAATGGAAGTGTATAATACCTGGGCATGGGCAGTCAGGGCTGGGAGCCATTCAGTGATCAAGGCACCGAGCTGAGTCAGGATGGGTGAGCAGCATCTGAGGCAAAGCTGGGTCAGGAAGCCAGGGAGTAAATTTGAGAATGGGGTCTAGGAGTGAGCCAAGTCCAGAAGCAAAGGGATCAAGAAGAGCAGAGTTGAAGGGCAAGCCAGAGGGACCGGTGAAGCTGTCTTGGGTCAGATTGAGCCCTGTTGCCTAGACACTTCTTGTTCCTATTGAGGAGTTTATATGGGGAAAGTGGAGAGTGGGTGGAGGGCTAAGCCCGGATGGAAGCTTCAGGCCATCCTTGCTCAGTTTGTGTGGTCAGCCGTAGGATGCCATGCCAGGATGAGCAGCCATGCTGGCCAGGCCAAAGCTGTAGCCAGACAAAGTGCTCCAACAGGAGAGTTTGATGGAGCACCACCCCAAGTCTCTATTTTGGTGAGAAGGTATTTATCTGGGCAGTGGGATGTCTGTGTACAAGTCCACAGTCCCTATGTTTACTGCTTCATTAGAAGGAACTGAGAGCACCTCCCTCAGGACAGCCTGAAGCCTAGATGGCCTATGTGCTTGCTCAATGGAAAAAGTAATTTAACTCTGGTATCCCACATGCTAGGCAAATGCCCTAATCAATGAGATACTTGATTAAAAATGGGCATCTTCCTGTTATTATTAGCTATACATTTTAGCCAAAATGACTTGAAGAATTAGACATAATTTTGTGAAAGGGTTTAAGGTGATCATGATTTAAAAAGTTCCTTTTTATATGAACTTATGTTTTGCTGAACAAATTTCACCCAGGAGTAGAATAACATGAATAAAATTTGGGAGCTCCTATACAAGGAGTTTATTTGACACCTAAAATACTGACATAAGAATACAACGATGTTTAAAAGCTTATCTTAGTTCAGAGACAAAAAAAAGCAATTAGAAAGAAAAAAATAATAAAACAAAAGGAAAAAAGGAAAAAATAGATATAAATCCTTATATATTGGTCACTGAGAAACATAGAGAATTGATAAGGAAAACTAAAGTCCATGGCTAATAAGTCTTAGGAACAATTAAAAAGGTTGGTTTTATTTTTTTGAGTTATGATAGTAACAAAAGAAATCTAAGAAATAGTACAGACCCACCACTAGATGGAGTTGGTAAAGTTACGTATAATTGTTTAGCAGAAAAGGCAGAAATGTCCAATGAATATTTTCATTTTGTATTTGTAAAGAAACAGAGTGATGTGCTTTGTATCACATGGAGATAATAATGTACTTTCCAGTCCTTAGCAGGCAAGGAGGATGTTAAACAACATCTACAAGAGACAAACACTTAAATCAACAAACCTGGATAACTTACAACTAAAAGGCCTAAGAGTGCAGACAAAGAAGTGTTTGGCCCACTGATGGACATTTTTCATACATCGTGGAATACCAGGAAAATCCCAGAACTCGGAAAGAGTGTTAATTTGATGTCAGTGTTCAAAAAGAGCAAGTTGGATAATTGTAGGCCAGTTAACAATCCCTGGAAAAATGGCGGAAGCCTCGTTATGGGGTTGAATTGATAAAGCAGTCAATGTTAGGAATTAAATCAAAACTATTTAACATATCTTCATTGAAAGCAGGTCACGACAAACCTGATTTTTTTTTATCTGATGAGACTGTATGCTTGGTTTGTAAAGGTAAGTGAAGAGATGTTAATATACCTTGGCCTAAATCTTGTTTTTCCTTTAAGGTGACTTAGATTTATGCCCAAATCTTCTCAAACTTCTAAACTGCCTGACATGTAGCCTGGTGTTTGTCTCAAACTTAGGTGCTTCCCTTAGGAAGACTAATCCTGTTAGAGCTTCAAAACATCTAAATCTCTCATTGTCTCCATAAGAACTGCCTCACCAAATCAATGGGGCAGATATTGGAACCCTACCCTGTGCTCCCTCGTGTTATAAACCTTGTCTCATTGAAGACTCAGATGTCCCTGACTAAGCCTGGCTCTGCCACTGGTATCTCCTTGGGCAATGCAGGTGAGGGAGGTGAGGATCAGCATGCTTATCCTGGTCCATGTAACAGGAGAGCAATACGTTCTTTTAGGTCTCATGAGGCTGATGTGCCTGCGGTTGTGGCCTGTTGCCTGGTCGGCCCATCAGAACCAGAGGAGTTGGATGCCTTGCTGCGCTCCGTGTGCAGTGTTCCCTGGCCCAAGGCATCCAGGGCAAGCCAGACTCTCCCCATGCCTTCAAAATGACATCAGGCCTACACTCAGCTGCATCTGTTGTATCACAATGCATCTGTTGCATCACAGCCACGTCACAGTTATTTTAAAGTCCTTTGATCAGGGAAATTGTGGGTTTTGGTAGTGGGAACAGGTAGATGCTTGAGCACATATGCTAGAAGGAGGATTGTGAGCCTGGAATCTAGGTGCATGGAACGAAAACCTCCTTGAGAATACAAAAGGGGAAATTTATCCCGGAAAACAGTGACTCTGAAAAGGATCTAGTGGTCATAGTGAACAAGCAATTCAGTCTGAGCTCCCAGAGCAATGGATAAAGTAAAAAGGTGGGTTTGCCTCTCTGTATCTGGCACTACTGGAACTGGTGCCAGAATACTTTACATTGCATTCTAGCTCTGGCATCCCCACTTTACAAACTGTACTGATGATAAATTTCAGAGAACAGAAAAAGAGAGTTTCACAAATGACTCAGAAAATGCCTGCCAGAGAGTCAAACAGGACCATCTGTTAAACTTATTAGAAAGAAGATCAGGAGTTGACTCGATTACACCTGCAAGTGCAATGTGTGCAATATAGTGTGGTGCCTGTGACAGCTGCAGCGTGAACTTCCTCCCAGGATTGAGTTTTTTCCTTTATTACCAAAGGTCATACTAATGGGCTGTTTGTTCCAACAGAGAAAGACTGAACAAGATCAGTGGCTGATGGGGATAGTGACACAAATTGAGTTTAGTAATAGGGAATAATTTTTAACTGTGAAAGTCATTAACCATTGGAACAAACTGCTAGAGGAAGTGATGAATTCTTTTCTCCTGATGTCTTGAGATCAAGACTGGGTCTTTTTCTTGAAGACATGCTTTAGTCAAATGCAGAGTGTTGTCTTCCATGGAGTAACTGGTGACACTTAAGGGTCTATGATACAGAGAAGGTCAGACTAGATGATGCAGTGCTCTCTTCTGACCTTGCTTCCTATTCATCTATGTCTTAAATTTAATTTCATGTCTTTAGTCTACCTCTGATCTTATATAATGTGTAAATCTATTAATATACAGTGCATCCATATACACATATTCCATTCTGCCTTGCTTTGTCTTGCCTGCTCTCTCTACTGGTGAGGATGATGGAAGGTGATCATTGTTCAACTACCATACCTATGTTATTTTATATGAATAGTTCACAAAGTTATTATTCTAGTCATTTTGTCTACTTGCTGTGAATTGATCAAGTGAAAATAAAATTAATTGTGCTCTTAAATTATATCACTTGTATTCATGCAATTTATTGCATACTTTGCTCCTGTTTACAAGTTTCATTACTCACTAAAATCAAGGTTATATTATTACATTTTTATAATAGAGACATGCAGAGAATTCAAGATTTACTATGCACCATGAGCTAAGGCACAAAAAATAGTCCTTGTTTAGTTCCCAAAGGTAATTAAAGGTAAGAAATACTCTACAGGAGGGCTGTGACAAGCTTTGGTCTCTGATTCAATTTAGTGGAGATTCGGCCCAATTCAGTGGCCGAATCTCTGAATCTGAATCAAATCAGAGGACCCTTTAATTTCTCTGAATCAAATCAGAACCCTCTGAATCGATTTGGAGAGATTTGGAAAGATTTGGAGATTCAGACATAGAGACAGCTTTAAATGTTTTTTCTACATACCTCTAGGTAGCGGGGGCTCATGAGTGCTGTGTGGCAGTAGGCCACCTCTGTCTCTCCCCAAAAACTCTGCCCTGTGACGATTTGGTTCACGTGGGCCCTGCAGAGGGCAGACATCCCATCTCTTTAGGTAACCTGAGCTGGATTCATTCCTGAGGGAGGGGGGAAACCTGCTCCCTCTGCCTATGTGACTGGCCTCACATACCTGGGTGAGGGGCTTACACTTCCTATTGTTCTAAGCAATGCCAACCTGAATTTCCCATTTCTTTAATATTCCAGCCACTCAATAATGTGAAGCCATCTTCATTGTGGCTGATCCTCGAGTCTTTTCTCTGAACCACTTTGTATGTTTGTTTGCTTATTTTTAACATAAATCTTCAGACTCCTGGAACTGTATTATACCTTTGTCCATCACTGCTATATAAGAAAACCCAAATCTAGTTCTGTGGTCCTGTAGGACCCTCCTGGATTATGACCCCAGGGTTCAGAGGAGAGAGCATAGTTGTATACCTCATATGTCCTGACCATGAGACAGTGAGTAGATAAAGAGTAGAGTTTGGAAAGCAAGCAGAAATGCATGTCTATATTTGCAATCAGGACTCATAGTAGAGATGATATCTTTTATTAGCCCAACAAGATTTTTGCAAAAAAAGTCTTTTTTTGTGTCTATATTAGTCACTACACTTGACACTATATTATAGTGTCTATATTTGCCACTTTTATGTACTTGATATCTGGCTTCATTTTGTTCAGTTCTATGAATAGTAAGAAACAGTCCCTGACCTATATATTACTCTCTAAACAGACAGGAGAAAGTGAGACAAAAGGATAACAGTCCTTCCTATTTTACCGATAGGGAAAGAGGCATGGAAGGATTAAGTTATTTACTTGACATCACACAGAAAGCTTCTGGTACAGCTGGGATTGGACCTGCACCTCCTGAATCTCAGTCCTTTGCTTTATCTACAATACCAGTTGACAAATGCTGAACCTTGTCCTTTTGTGTGTATTCTTAATTCAGTTCTGAGGTAAGAAATATAATCAGACTGTGCCTTTAAAGCAAACTTTTAAAACAATAAAATGTCAGAAGTGTTTTAGAAAAAAACATTATGGAAGAAAAACCATGAAGACTGTTCCTTGAAGTTTATTGCTTAGCTGTAGGGGAAACTTTTTATACATTGTGTATGACTCTAATTAAGAGAAAAATCTGTGGGTACCTGCTACAAAGGAAGGGAAAATGTCCATTTTATATATTAAAGATACATTAGTAAATCTAGCTAATGATAAATCATCAAGGTTTATACTTTCATTCAAGCTATATTGCCAGAAAGGTTTTTTTATTTGAAACAATGTTTTAAAAATGACTATGGAAGTAATGTTTAAAATGCCATGCAAGAGAACAAGAATTTGGAGAAGTGATTTCTATTGGGTTGTTCGATTCCTTTGTGTGATACATTTTACTCTTGTTCTAATATCTAATAATATTGGCTGGGTGCTGCGTATATTCTAGTATTCAGTTTTAAAGCTCAATAAGAAATAATATGTAATGTACTAAAGTATATGGCAGCATATATCTTTAAATATCATTTGGACGCAGCTTAGTTAAAAAAAAAATAAAAATCATTGAACTATAACTATGGGAAAGTTACTTTGGGCCAGAACCTAATTCACATACTAGTCATCTAAGTGGACCTTCATGTCTAAGAGCCATTGTATTCTACCCTATTCAAGTTTCTGAAAATCCATTAGTGCTTTGACTGTAACATACCATAATCTTATTCTTAAGACTGAGTCACAAAAAAGCAGTGAGGAGGAAAAAGATCTATGCACCTTTTACATTAACTGTTTCTCAGGGACTTTGCGCAGGGTGGACTAGAATTCAGAGAATCATAAAAAATGAGGTTTGGAAAGGAGGTCTAGTTCAATCCCTTGCTCAAAACAGGACCATCCCCAACTTCATCATCCCATCCAAGGTGTTGTCTGTCTGGGAGAGAAAAACCTCACACTGGGCACGTCTACATGAGATGTTTACTGCGGAGAAGACTAATTAGCTCAGCAGTAAATGTCACATGTCTACCTGTGTGGTCCTATTAGGCTGCAGTAAACTAATTAACTCGGCAGCAGGATAGTATGTGTTTACAATAGTGCTTGTATTTACAAGTAAAAAACTCCACAGAAGGATAATACTAGTACATTTAAGCACATGTAGATGCTGCCCTGGGTGACTGGGGCACAAGGGTGCTTCAGAGTGGGGGCTGCCTGGCCCCACACTGTAGTACCCTCGTGCCCCAGCCACCTCCTATGTAGCACATTGAGCTGGCAGGGAGCAGCTCGGGGATGGCAGGCTGGATCCTGGGGACCCCTGCCAGCTGGGGCTGCTGTGGCCTGGCTCAATATGCTGCGGTGCTCCCAGGCACACTTCAAATGGTGCACGTGGGAGCAATAAATTCTGGGACAATAACGTCTGGAGTCTATTGCTTTGCATTAATTGCACATGTAGATGTGCCCACTTAGTTGCACTTAACTATACTTAAATTGTGCTTAGGTGCCTAAATCCATCTATGTGTATAATAGGCGGAATAAAATCTGACCTTTTATCTATCTGTGTCTCAGTTTCTCACAGACAAAATGCCTTTTCAAAGTGCTTTAAGAGCAGTGTATGAGAAGTACTATAGCATAGCTAAGGTTTATTATTTTAATTGCTATACTTTGTTGGTTTTCTTTCAAGAGTAACACTGAGAAAGTAACTAGTTATTAATGTATCTCATTTTTTCAATTCATAACTAGTTATTAATGTAGTTATCTCATTGCTTTCAGTTCATATATTGTCTGTAAACAGGTCAACATTCTCTTGAATTTATTTAGTATTCAGAGTTATCTGCTGAATACTTTCTGTGAATAATTATCAGTCTTCAGCTTTGTGACCAGTCTGCTGTATGGATTCTATATGGTTTGGTTTATACTGGACCCAGGTCTTACATTTCTACTGTTCTAGTTAGATCTAATTGTTAGATGCTGTTGTTTCTGGTTATATACAACATTTACTTTCTGGAATTAATCCTGTGCTTGAAATGTATTCTTTCTAGAAATTTGCCTGTTGGTACAATCATTAGTTAGATTATTCATGAAAAGCAAATGCCAAAGAGATGTAGATGTAAATGAAGCCAGCTAATTTTGTTTTTAATTGGAGCAAATATTCACAGAAAATGTTATAACTGGAACCTGCCCTTGTCAGATCATTTGTTTCAGATTTTGGTCTGCTGTTCATACTCTTAAATGCAACACTGCTGTGTATTGTAGTATCGCAACTGATTCCAAATGAAATGACTCATCCGATACTAAATCCCAATTTCATTATTTTACTGACACATCCTCTTCTAACTAAGAGGTAATACAGACTGAACGTTTATATTTAGCTTGTGGTGTTTGGAAAAGTAAAGTTAGAAGACTTAGAGAGACCTGTTACTATGCTCTACACTCCTGTAATAAAGAAAGCTTGCCATCAAAAACCGAATGAGTTGGCAAGTGCCTTCCCAAAATGGGAGTAGCAAATGAATCAATAAGTTTTTCCATGCTGTGCCTTTCAGAAGGGCTTCAGAATGACTTCAGTGGTATTTTTGTATTGTCCGTAATTGCATCATTCTGTGACAGCAAGACTTCTGCCTACTAAAGCCTGCATTATACTGTACTTAACTTGTATTCCAAGTAGAGCTTTTGATTAATCCACGCACACACGCATAGAGAGAGAAAGAGTTTATGCAGCATAATTATATATTCATACTAACCTACACCTGTATCACTTAACCGTACTGACAGTTTACTGCTTAAGTAGCAGTCGTTCAAAGAGTATGCTGGTTGCCTTATAGCTCTTTTCCATCTGCTGTGCCTTTCTCTCCTTAAAATAGGTTTTAGGCCCCATCTTGCTTCCTGAAAACTAATGTGAAAGTACTGACTGTATTAAATCAGAACAAGATAAGGCTCACTTTTAAGTTAAGTATGTTCAAGAAGCATGTTGAAAGGGCATGAACAGTGAAACCTGAGCTAGAAGCATTCCTACCTGAGAGTTAGGGTCGATACTGTTCACAAGGCATAGTCTCCGAGTTGACTGATTGCAAGTGGTTGCACTTATAGTAAATAGAATGGGATGGATAATTACCATCCATCCAGGAGAAAACTGAAGCTAATTGTCGACAATAGCCTGAAAGTGCCAACTGTATTGAAGTATCTTAAGTCTGTCAGTAATCCTAATGCCAGTTCAGGGTTTGTCTAGTTTACAAAACGTTATGTTCAGCTATGGTTGCAATGAATCAAGTTAGCTGACTTGACTGATCAGGTAACCGAGACTGGAACAAACCATATTTAAATATTTACTTGTGATTGGCTTACATTATGCTGAATGTTATTTTTATTGGTGTGCACAGACTGGTCAGTAATGGTCAGCATTGTGTCACCAAACCTGACTCTTCACATGTTTGTTTCAACGTTAAGTGGTTGTGGGATGTAGACGTGTCTCGTAGCTACAGTGAATCACTGCCAATTCCAGTCCCATGTGCTTTTATTTTTTTCTTTACATTTACCCAAACACCTGGTGGACTCTGGGCAGCATGCTTTGTGAAGATTAACACGTGACCTCTCCACGTACTAGAAGAATCTATTTTCTCTTGTCTTACCTTTGATACTTCCACCACCATTCAAATGTCCTTGGAAAACACTGAGAAGAAGAGAAGTTTAAAAGCTTTCCCAAAAAGTTAACTTTTTTTTTGTCAGGCTTGGAGAAGGGGCATGAATTAGAGTTTTTGTAATTTAGCACTCTTGTAATAGCCTTGAACTGACCTGAAATGATGGGGTTCTTGCATTTCTTGGTAACAATGGGGAGCCTGCTGTATAATTTTGAATCTATCATACTTTATCTGACTTTTTCAAAACGTTATTTCTTCTGTGGTACACAAAGATAATTAGAGTTGTTCCCGGTTTGCAGGACCATCATTTGTCTATAGCAATTATTTAGGAGCTCTGGCCCTTATTTTTCATTTTGTTGAACCCTCCTCATTTTATTTTCACTACTTCTAAGTGATCAAGAAAGATTTGAACTTTGGGAGTGAGTTGTTTCCTTGGTTGGAGGGAGGGACGGGTTCACCCAGACAAGAGCTATTCATTCTTGTTATTACTTTGAGCAGGAAACAATAGTAAAAAGCAGCAAAATTGACAACTCACAAAATACAAGAAAACAGCTCAGTTCTCCTCCCCTTTCTCACAGAAGTTTGCCCACTGAGTGCCATAACTAATCCCCAAATACTGATTAAGAGGAACAAACCAAGCCTCTGGTAAAATCAGGTCAAAGGACAGCTTTCAATAAAGGGTTTCCCTACAGGCAGTAGAACATGGCAGATTTTGCCTGTTTAATCCAGTGGCCCAATCCATCTTTCACAACTACAAATCAGGAGTAAGCCAATTGAAGCTGATGTGTAAAACTGAAGACAGAAGGGAATCTATTATCTGCTGGAAATCCCCAGGCTCCCTGAACTCTGAATGTTATATGTGGGAAAAGGAGTGTCTAACCAGCACAACACAGCAACACTGTAGCTGCACCCTGGCAGGGCTGTTTCTTATTTCTCTAGCAAAGACTGAGTTGGCAGATTTGTGCTGTGGGGCTAGGGGCCTGTGTCAGGAACTCAATACGGCCTTCCACCTCTTCCAGCTGGACAGAGAATGGAGAGAAGCTGCACGGCCACTCGGGGAATATTTCTGTAGCTTCCCGGCTGTGGCGACAGTTTTGAGGTGCTAGGTGCCCTCTAGGAGGGCAGGTGGTAGGTGGATCTGCAAGTTTTGCAGACCATTGGATCATTCCTTGCTCTGTTTTACCCTGGTAGCGTTCACTGGGGAACTCTGCAGTATATAGGGGGGTAGGACTTTTATATACAACCGTCCTACATATAGAGTTACAGCAGTTATAAGTGACCTTTGTAATAAGGGGATGTGGGGGAAGAAGGAGAGGGGATAAAAAAAGTTCCCTTTTGTGGAAGAAGTCTTATTAATGTGATGACTTGCCTTACTTTGAATAATTAAGAATTATTTATTTACACTGTATGCTCTGTGGGGAGGAGACTGTGTTTGGATACAGAATGAAGCATGGTTTTATAATGTAAATAAGACCGATTTAAATAATCTTCTCTTCTGTTCTGTAAAAGATTTCTACTTTTACAAGATGTTAACTTAAAAAGATATTGACCATTATTTGTGTTGGTGTCATTTAAAAAAAAGGACATTTAAATGAAAAAACATATAAAATTAAACCCTGGGGAGCTGTGAGAACCTTTGAAGATGCTGTATAATATTAGCACTGTTAGATATGTAAACACCTACACATGATTCAGATAATAAATCCAGAGTTTTCAAAAAGTTATCAACAGTGTCAAAAACATTGTTACCTTTTGTCTTCTGAGTTCTTTGCAACAGAGGAATTGTATGTATTATTCTTCTATAGTCAAAAAATGAGTAAAAGTTAAACAGTGGCATTTTTAATTGGTGCCTTGAGTCTATTGAGGGGTGCCTTGAGTGTAAAAAGGTTGAAACCCATTGCTCTACACAATCACTGAGATAGGGCCCAATTCAGGACAGAGCCCCAAAAATCTGCTGGACAGTTTTGTAGATGATGCAAAATGGTTCCACACAGACAAATCCAAAACTGATGGTTGGAGTTACAGAAATATTTCAAAACCCCCCTGAGATAAGAAACAATAAAGTGGCAGATTGAAATTAACATTAATAATTAACATTAAAATTAATATTAATAATTTTGCAATTAATTGCAATTAATTAATTGTAATTTAATTAATACTTTGCAATTGCAAAGTAATGCAGATGGGGTGGGGGGAGGGGGGACCATAACTATACATAGTGACAGGCCCTGAAGTGGCCATTAGTACTCAGGACAGAGATCTTAGAATTATTGTAGAAAACAGTCTAAAAGGCAAACAAAATGTTTGGAAGCCTTCCATAAGAAACAGAACAGAAAACATCATTATACCCGTCTATAAATCTATGGTGTTTCCACAGTTTGAATACTGTGAGCAGTTCTGGTCACCTCATCTCCAAAAGGGTGTACTAGATCTATAACTATACTGGGTGATAGATATCAGGACCCACATAATGCCTCTTTCTTTCCATGTCTATCATTTCATATCACAGACAAAATACTGAAATTTGAGCTGTTATAATGTGTTTTTTAAATTTAATCTCTGACTGATCATAATTTGCTTTCTTGGGAAAGTGTGTTGTGTCTCCTGGTCCAAAAATTCAAGGGACGTTTGAGTTGGAGAATCCTAAGGTCTCTGACAAGAGATGGATGTGTCCACTCCCTATGGTGAGTTGAATAGCAAAACTGAAGTCAGCAAAACTCTGAGTGGCTTCAGAGAGGTTATGATTTCACCCAACACAAAACTGTGAGGATGACAGAGACAGCTTGTTCTTATTATGTAACTGCATGTTGTGAAGGGGACAAAAATCTATTCTATCAGTGAGGCAGTGTAAAAAGCAACCAGGGAACATTAAAGTTAAAAAAAAATATTTAACCACAAATATACTAAAGTATTGAAAATAAGGCCAAGTAAAGGCCAATATCTATTAAATATACTTTAGGACTGGTTAAATCTATCCTATCATAGGAAATACCTAACATGATTCACGAAAAACTGAAAATTGCCTAATTTCTGTTAGTGCTTCGGGAGCAAAATCTAAACAGTCCCAGATACCCTACAGACTTCTGGAAACAGAAATAGTCCACTTCAGCTCTTGTGTGAGTTAGGATAACTGCCTTTCATCCCTGGCACACATTACATTTCTGATGCATTTAACATGTTAATTGTGCCATAAATAGCAACAGTGCTACATCTGCAGCTGATTGATGGCACCACAAAGTGGCAAACCAGTCATAAATATATTCCACAAAATAGGTGGAGAATCTTTGTGCCTTGTTTGTATGGCACTATACATTTAACGTGTAGCACCCCACATCCCTATGCTAACAATTAGCTCATTGCTGACAAGCGGGCAACGCTGGTTTCATTGCCAAAAATTCGCTGCTGAGGGAGAGCATTACTAGGTTCTTGGGGGGGAGGAAATTGAGATGCTCCCCCCTGCTGGGAACCTGGCAACCTCCTGGCCAGCAGCCTTTCTTATCTTGCCTTGCAGCCCCCTGGGAAAGACAATTTAAAATTCTAGGTTGTGAAGAGCCCTGGGGCCCTCATGGGCTGGGCTGGGCTGGGCTTCATTGGCCAGTTTTGGACAATTCAAAATGTTAGGACCTTTAAAATCTGTGCGTGTAGTACTCCTACAGACACAGTTTTTAGACAGCCACCAGGGTGCTAGGTTCAGGGAGAAGATTCCTGATCCGGCAGTCCTGATGGAGGAACCCACAGGCTTGCATCTGCCAGATAGGGGGAATTGATTGACTCCCCCACCACCCAGCACTTGAAAACCCATGCCTTGGGCTGTCTGCTGGCAGAGGTGCAGTGTGAGGATTGGCCAGTCTGGGATCAGGTTTTCAAACTTGGAGGAAAGTTCCATTTTAGGCCCCTTGGCAACTTTGGGATACAGCCCTGACATTCTGGACTACCCCAAGAAATTCAGGACTCCTGGTTACCTTTACTCCTGTAATTGTTGTAAACCCCAGTCTTAGCTTGCTGTTTCATAGATTTCATAGACATTAGGGCTGGAAGGGACCTTGGAAGATCATCAAGTCCAGCCCCTGCCCCAGGGGCAGGAAGTCAGCTGGGGTCACAGGATCCCAACAAGATAAACATCCACATTTCTCTTGAAGGCATTTAAAGTAGGTGCTAGAACCACTTCTGATGGCAGGCGATTCCAGACCTTGGGGGCTCCGACAATAAAGAAATTCTTCTTTATGTCCAGCCTGAAACAGTCTTGCAGGAGTTTATGACCACTTGACCTTGTCATCCCTTGGGGGTGCTCTGGTGAACAAACATTCCCCCAAATCCTGGTGAACACTGCTGATAAACTTATAGATGTCCACCAGATCGCCCCTGAGCCTGTGCTTTTCGAGGCTGAGGGGGTCCCATAGCTCTCAGCCTGTCATCGTAAGGTCTGTTTTCCTGACCTCTGATCATGCGCATGGCTCTTCTCTGGACTTTTTCAAGTTTCTCCACATCCTTTTTGAATTATGGAGCCCAAAACTGAATGCAACACTCCAGCTACGGCCTCACCAAGGCTGAGTACAAGGGGAGAATGACATCCTGGGATTTGCTTGAGAAGCATCTATGGATGCAAGCCAGCGTTTTGCTCACTTTACTAGCCACAGCATCACATTGAAGGCTCATGTTCATCCTGTGGTCAGTCATGACCCCCAAGACCCTTTCATCCATAGTGCTAGCCAGCGTAGCACTGCCGAGCCTATAAGGCTCCTGTAGGTTTTTCTTCCTGAGGTGGAGAACCTTGCATTTTTCAGTGTTAAATACCATCAAGTTCTCATCTGCCCATTTGTTGAGCCTGTCAAGGTCAGCCTGGATTGCTACCCCTGTCCTCAGGTGTGTATGCTTTACCCCAAACGTGGCCAGTCTGCTTCTGACTCCAATGTCCACATCATTAATGAAGATGTGAAGAATATAGGTGCAAGGACAGAGCCTTGAGGGACTCCGCTGGTCACAGGGCACCATGACAACTGACTTCCATCAAGCACCACCCTCTGGATCTGACCAGGGAGCCAATTCCCCAGCCAATGGATTGTGGATGACCCGAGGCTGCAGTTGGCCAGTTTTGCCAAGAGGTGATCATGGGATACCAGATCAAAGGCTTTTTTTGAAGTCAAGATATACGACATCAATCTCCTGTCCCTTGTCCAGGTGATAGGTGACCTGGTCATAAAAGGAAATAAGTTTGGTCAAGCAAGACCTACCCGCAACAAACCCGTGCTGGCTATCCCTCAGGATGTTGCCATCGGTCAGTCCATTAAGAATGGCCTCTTTGATAGTCTTTTCTAAGACCTTTCCCAGGATAGAGGTCAGGCTGATGGGTCTGTAGTTTGCTGGATCCACTTTCCTCCCTTTCTTGAAGATCGGCACCACATTGGCTTTCTTCCAGTCTTCAGGCACTTCACCAGAGAGCCAGAAGTTCTCGAAGATCCATACCAGGGCATGAGCTATGATGCTTGCCAGCTCCTTGAGTACCCTGGGGTGTAGATTGTCAGGACTGGCTGGCTTAGATTCAGAGATTCATAGATGCTAGGGTCGGAAGGGACCTCAATAGATCATCGAGTCCGACCCCCTACATAGGCAGGAAAGAGAGCTGGGTTTAGATGACCCCAGCTAGATGCTTATCTAACCTCCTCTTGAAGACCCCCAGGGTAGGGGAGAGCACCACCTCCCTTAGGAGCCCATTCCAGACCTTGGCCACTCTAACTGTGAAGAAGTTCTTCCTAATGTCTAGTCTAAATCTGCTCTCTTCTAGCTTAAGGCCATTATTTCTTGTAACCCCCGAGGGTGCCTTGGTGAATAAAACCTCACCAATTCCCTTCTGTGCCCCCGTGATGAACTTATAGGCAGCCACAAGGTCGCCTCTCAACCTTCTCTTGCGGAGGCTGCAGAGGTCCAGGTGCTGCAGTCTCTCCTCGTAGGGCTTGGCCTGCAAGCCCTTAACCATACGAGTGGCCCTTCTCTGGACCCTCTCCAGGTTATCCACATCCCTCTTGAAGTGCGGCGCCCAAAACTGGATGCAGTACTCCAACTGTGGTCTGACCAGTGCCCGATAGAGGGGAAGTATCACCTCCTTGGATTCTGTTTGAAGGTGTCCAGCCTGTCCAGGTGTTCCTTCACGAGGTTAGCACTGATGGAGGGTAAGGAATCTCCCTCGCCTGGGCCTCCCTATCCTGTAATGGGCAGGGGCATCCCATGGGACTGATGAGAGACCGACGCAAAGTACTCATTTAGTAGGTTGGCTTTTTCCTGGGTTTCGGTTATCAACTATTATCTTAGTTTCAGTCTCAAGCCTTGGAAAATGAAGAGGATTTGGTAGAGTTTTCTTTTGAGACTATGACTGTTTGGTGTGTGTTCCTAAAGGAACTGAAATGAAGTGAAATATAAAAGCCTTACAAACTAAACCCAATTCATGTCTTACAGTCCTAAACTCAAAACAGATAAAGTCTAGATTAACTACTGGTGTAAGCAATTGAAACTCTCTTGACTTCAGTGGAAAACTGCATATTATCATTCAGTGATGAATTTGACCCATAGTGTAGTGTGACGTGAATTATTTCTTTCCTTACAAGTGAATGTGGGAAGGTACATCATTTGAGTGCTTTTCATGTAAAGACAATCTGATATTTATCTTATAAAGTGTAGCTTGTATTATTACACATTCAGACATTCCTTTTTTTAAAAAAGAAAAAAGATAATGAAATAAAGTTTTCTAACCCTGAATGTCACCTTAAGAGTTAGATTGTTATCAGAACTGCTTACTGAGATATCTTTTATGATTATGCTTTATGCTGACAATAGTTTTAAATTAGAGGGTGTAGTTGATTGAAATGAGCTAATTCAATTTATAAATGCAGATCACTGAAAAGAAATGGCTTACTTCAGGTCCAAAATGCATTTCACCCTACCTTAATTAGAGGAATATGTAAAGTAAATGTGAGGAAAATAGCTTTCAATTTACCATAAAAAGTAACACCAATAGTTTCTCAGATCACTTGTAAAAACAAGATATGGACCATTAAAAGATATCATTCCTTATTCACTATATATGTTATTATAGGTATCATGCAAATTCTCTGAAATTAGATTTAGAAATAACTGTTTATTTTCAAGTTGTAGAACAGTAGAGGAAAGAATAAGTATGGACAAGAACGTCTCTGTTGTAATATTGATCCTGTTAGCAAAGTGTAGTTCACTGCATGAAGAATTTAGTACAATCATCTTTTTGTTGTTCTGAGGGAGAAATGAAAATAGTATTAAATAAAAAGACTAACAAAATTGTTAGTACTATTTACATGAGAATAAATATCATATTTGTGGAATGGATCATCATATTTCCTGACACCAGACTGAGCATGGGAGACTTTTAGAACAGAAATTTGAGCTAAGAAGCCCAATAATTTTATGTTGCGACTGTTATAGGTTCTTACTGTTTGTGGATTGGGCCAGGAGGGGATGTTTAACATGCTCTGACCAGAGTCTGTGAAAACAATTTGGGGGTAGTGGGCACATCCAGGTGGTGGGGAGGGAGGGAGAACACCTCCCATTTTTTGAAACAAGAATCAGAGGAAGTCTATTTGAATTCTGTTAAGTTCATTTACCTACATTATTTGCAATCATTATTTTACTAATATTTTAATGTTGATTAAGAAATAATTTTCTCATAATGTTGCCCTTCCCCTGAGCTTGGGAGCTGGTACAACTGCACCTATTTCCCTACTTGCATATGCCATGACTCTGACTAATTAATTACACATGGGACATGTCACCCTCAGGCAAAGAAGGGTGAGGATTGTAGTCTTTGCTATAGCTATGTTAAAACAGATCTGATTTAAAAAAAAAATTGTGCTTCTTGGAAAATAATTAGTATGTCACAACTAAAATGCAATACAGATTTCACATGTAGTACAAGTGCTTATAATTCTGATCTTTTGCATTAATCTCAGTTTAAATACCTCATAATTCCTGCAGTGCTTAGACATTAGCATTGTTATTATGTCACTCCATGTAACCTTTATGTTGAAATTGCTCAGAGTCAGCTTTAACTTAAGTTCTTCCATTTTATTTTCTTAAAACAAATCGATTAGCTATGAAGGATCTCAGATTTGAAGCACAGAGCAGAGTAAAAGCAGAGAGCACCGAGTAGTGCAGAAGGGCTGGGGAGAGAACAGAGGGCAAAGGGACTAGAACATACCCTCTGTAAGATGGAAAACTATTTCAGCTGGATCTTTTTATCTGTTCTTTGTCATTCTATCTTTAATGGGTTTCACTGAATCCAAAATGACACTTCTACATCAGTTTCATTTCTGTTCATTAAACTTGAATGCTTTTCTTTTTGAAAGAAAAAAAGTTTGGAACATTCATTTTCAGGAATCACACCTCTTTTGCTACATGTCCTTTATCCTACTGAAGAATAATCATTACCTGCTCATCACAGCGGCAGATTTCTTTGTGATCGGTGTTCCTCTTGAATGCAACGTACTAGTTTCATGCCACCAGAGTGAGACGTGCACAATATCATTAACTTCTTTAAACTGTACAAACAATTAAAATACAAAATAGGATGCAGAGTCTTTATATTAATCTTTTTTCCAGAAGTGTAAATCATTACTGTAGCTTTGAGACTTAAATCAAATACCCCATGATCTGGTTCTGGTTGTTCTTTTCACAATAGCTTCATAGTTTCTAGGGGTAGAAGGGACCTGAACAGATATTCAAGTCTGACCGCCTGCCCTGGGGAGGAACAAGTGCTGGGATCATAACACCCTAGCCAGATATCTATCCAACCTCCTCTTGAAGACCCCCAAGGTAGGGGAGAGCACCACCTCGCCTGGGAGCTCATTCCAGAGCCTGGCAAACCTAACCGTAAAGTAACGCCTCCTGATATCAAGCCTGAACCTGCTCTCAATCAATTTGTGGCCGTTATTCCTTGTTATTCCAGATGGTGCCCTCCTTCCTCCTTCGTCTGCCATTAGTAGAAATCACTTAAGAGGAATGCAGCATTAAGAGGAATGCAGCAGTGATATTTTAGATAAACTAGAGACTCTAATATTGTATTACTAAGGCTTCAGCAACACCTTGGCTCAAAGGGTTTTTAGTAGGCTTCCCTGCCACTTCCACAGAATCATAGAGAAGTAGGGCTGGAAGGGACCTCCAGGGGGGGGAGGGAGGATCTACCCTATTCAACTCATCCTATACAGTTATAATCTAAACTCTACATAAGACTACCATCAACCCTAACACAACTCAGACCTACACCCTAACTTGCCATGGGAAAGCAGCGGAACCAGCAGCCAATGATCTGCTTCTGTGAAATGCTGTCAATATACATGTAACCCAGGTACACCCAAGGGTGTGCCCTATTCTCAATTGGATGGGATGGGTAGGCAGGAGGGGCTGCTGTGAGAGGGATGCCATAATTTTGAGCGGATCCTTCTTTCCTCTATAGAGTTAGCCCAAGACCAAAGTTCTTAACTATATACGATTTATTGAGTTACCAACATATGTATATAAAACTCTTTAAGATAAATATAATTACAGATATAGATACAAATATACATATAAAGGTCTATTAACTGGAGGAAGTCGGCCCTAGGGAGGGCATTCAGGTAAGTATCCATGCCTTAGGCCCAGAAGAGTGGTGGATCCCAGGACAGTGAATCCAGCAAGTTTATACTACAAGTGGGTTAGCTAATATAGACATCCTTACAGAGCCCATTATACATAATTAATACACCCAACTATTTATAACACCAACAATAACAATAGATACTGAATAGGAAACATAACTATACCAGATATTAGACACACCCTATCTGGATTCCAACCACTTGATCCCTCAAATGGAATAGGGTCTTCTCCCCTAGCCCACTCCCCCTGATCATCTGTGTGGCTGTCCTCTGGACTCTCTCAAGCTTCTCCAAATCCTTTTAAAATTGTGGAGCCCAGAATTGGATGTAGTACTCCAGCTGTGGCCTCACCACAGCTGAGTACAGTGGGATGATAACATCCTGGGATTTGCTAGACCCCCAAGTCACTTTCGGCCATGGTGCTGGCAAGCATAGCACTGCTGAGTCTATAAGCATGCTGCGAGTTTTTCTTCCCAAGGTGCAATAACTTGCATTTTTTGGTGTTGAATGCCATCAGGTTTTAATCCACCCATTTTCTGAGCCTGTCAAGGTCAGCCTGGATCATCATCCTATCCTTGAGTGTGGACACTTCACCTCAAAGTTTGGTGTCATCGGTGAACTTGGCCAGTTCGCTTCTGACACCAATGTCCACATCATTAATGAAGATGTTGACAAAAATCGGGCCAAGGACGGAGCCTTGGGGGACCCCACTGGTCATGGCACACCATGATGATTGACTCTGTCAACTACCACTTTCTGGGTCTGACCATGGAGCCAATTCCCCAGCCAGTGGACTGTGATGTAGCCAAAGCTGCAGTTGGCCAGTTTTTCTATGAGATGATCATGGGATACCAGATTGAAGGCTTTTTTTAAATCAAGATATATGATGTCAATCTCTTCTCCCTTGTCTAGGTGATATGTCACCTGGTCATAAAAGGAGATGAGATTGGTCAGGCAAGCCCTACCTGAAACAAACCCAAGCTGGCTATCTCTCAGGATGTTGCCTTCAGCCAGTTTGTCAAGAATGGTCTCTTTGATAATTTTTTCCAAGATCTTCCCCGGGACAGAGGTCAGGCTGATGGGCCTGTAGTTCCCCAGATCTACTTTCTTCTCTTTCTTGAAGATTGGCACCACTTTGGCCTTCTTCCAATCTTCGGGTACTTTGCCCGAGCGCCACAAGTTCTCGAAGATCCGTGCCAGTGGCAGAGCTATGATGCTTGCCAGCTCCTTAAGTAAACTGTCTGGGCCAGCTGGCTTGAAGGTGTCCAGCCTCTTAAGGTGTTCCTTCATATGGTCAACATTGAGGAAGAGTAATAATTCTCCCTCACCTTGGCCATCTCATACTGCATGGAGCAGGGCTGTCCCCTGAGGCTGGTGAAAAACCAAAGATGATCTTCTCTGGAGCTCCTCTTTTCTTGCCATCCCTTGCTGCATCTGCCCATTGTGCTGAGCATGCTGGGCTTTTATTTACATTGGAGGCCCCACCCCTAAAGTCTGCCAGACCTGCAAAGCACAATCTTCAATCAGGTCTAGGGGCTCCTCGCATCCACCCCACTCTGAGCAGGGGCAGGGCAAGCCCCTTCCAGCTGTTACCTGTTTGGTGGAAATTTTCCACCAATCTGAAGTGTCCTTCTCCAAGCCGGGCTTGCGAGGCAAAAGCAGTGAGCCCACCACATACGCTCAAGAGATCCTGGGTAGAGGGCCAGGCCCCCAGCTACAGTGGAAGGCGAAAGCCTCACAGGCTGCACCAATCTGACCATAGGGTAAAATTCCTTCCTGCCCCCAAATATGGTGATCGGTCTGAGTGGAGGGGAAAGACCCTCTAACCAGAAATTTCTGGCTTTAGTCCCAGCAGAAGCATTGGCTGTAGCCAACACCCAATGCCTCTTAGGAAGATCTAAAAAAACCCTGATGCATGTAGCGGGGGAGGGGGGCAACCAGCAAAGTCCAGAAGCCATGGTTAAACATAGGTATAGGTACGTCTAGATCATCCCTGACCAGTAGCTGTACGACCTCTTCTTGAGCATCCCCAGCGATGGGGAGTCCACAACGTTCTCAATCAGTCGATTCTACTGCCTCACAAGCCTAACGGTGAAGAAATTTCTCCGGATATCCAATCTAAACTTACTTTGCTGCAACTCTAAGCCATTGGTCAATATCTTCCTCTCTGCTGCAAGAGAGAAAAGATGCTTTCCCTCTTCTTTATGGCAGCTCTTCAAGTATTTGAAGACTGCTATCATGTCCCCTCTTAAGCGCCTTTTCCATAAGCTGAACATGCTTAGATCCTTCAGCTTCTTCTCATATGATTAGCTTTCCCAGCCCTTGATTATCTTTGTTGCCTGCCTCTGGGCCCTCTTTAACTTCTCCACATCCCTTTAAAAATATTGGTGCTCAGAACTGGACACAGTACTGCACATGAGGCCTAAGCAGTGCTGAGTGAAGAGGTGCTCTCACCTCCTGTGTCTTGTACCTAATGCTTCTATTGATATAACCCAAAACTGCATTGGCTTTTTGTGCAACTGCATCACACTGATGACTCACATTGAGTCTGTATTTTACCAAAGCTCCCAAATCTGTTTCCATAGAGCTGCCATCCAGGCAGGTGTCATCCATTTTATCCTTGTGTTTTTGATTATTCCTCATGAGATGTAGCACCTTGAACTTGTCTACATTGAACTACATTTTGTTAACTCTAGCCCAACATTTCAATCTGTCAAGATCCTTCTGTGTTGTGCTCACATTCTCCAATGTGTTTGCAGTCCTTCCCAGTTTATTGTCATATGCAAACTTGTTCAAAAAGCTTTCTATGCCAACATCCAAGTTGTTAATAAACATGTTGAAAAGCACTAGACCCAGGACAGACCCTTATGGGACTCCACTTGAAACCTCCTGCCCTTCACACATGGACCTATTAATAACTACCCTTTGCTTGTGGCTATTCAGTTAGTTATCTATCTACCTTGTAGTAGTTTTGTCCAGTCCACATTTCTCCAATTTGTTTATGAGGAGGTCATGTGGGACCTTGTCAGAAGCCTTGCTGAACAGTCTTCCTAAGGATATGCTCCAGTAATTTCCCAGGTATTGAGGTGACTCTGAAGGCTGGGGTGGCGTGGGCACTAAGGTACACAGTTGATAGCCTAGAGGTTGCAAATTCATGGCCACTTCAGAAGCATGCATGGCATGGTCCTGTCAAATTCCAATGAATCTGCAAATTCTGCTAAATACCTTGTTACAAGGACACAAGGAAGCGGAGGCTAACTGGTCTGTAGTTCCCTGCATCCTCCATTTTGACTTTTTAAAAGAGGAACATTATGCTGGAACCTGTCCTGTTTCCCATGATTCTGTGAAGATCATTGATAAGGACTCTGAAATCTCCTCTGCCAGTTCCTTCAGGACCCTGGGATGAAGTTCATCCTGCCCTGCTGATCTGTATTAATTCAGACCCAACAAAAGCTCTCTGAATGTGTCTTTTGTTATCTCCTCATTCAGCTTGTCCTCTTTCTTATCTAGATAATTCTTGTTATGTGTCTGGCTGCAGCTTAATTTTTTTTTTTTTTTTTTTGTGAAGACTGAGGCAAAGCAGCTGTTGAGTAGATCTGCCTTCTTTGCATCTTCAGTTAGGAGTTCCCCTTGGCTTAACAGAGCTTCTTTGGTCCTTCTTTTCTGGCCAACATACTTATAGAATCTCTTCTTGTTGTCCTTAACTCCTTTGCCAGGTCTAGCTCGTTCTTTATCTTTGTCTTCCTGATTTTGTCCCTGCAGGTTCTTGCTGTTTCCTAGTACGCTTCCTTGATGACCTGCCCATTTTTCTATTGCCTGTACACTTTCCTTTTGCACTTGAGGCATTTTAGAAGTTCCTTGTGTGGCCACATGGGTCTCTTGCCCCTCCCCACTTCTTAATTTAATAAAATCTCTGCTTCTAGCCAAATTGCCCCTTCCTCCCTCTCCCTTCATGGAAGATGGCACCAGGCCTGATTTGGCTGCCAAAAATATAATAAACAAGAAGTTTCATGGCTTTTGCAAATGGCACCTGGAAGTTGGTAAGTTAAATAACATGTCTTGATGGAAAATAGAATGGTTTATAAAAGGTTCAACAGTAAGAGAACAACTAATTGGTACACATACCAAAGTATATAAATAGGATATACCTGCATGGGGATATGGGTTGTAATTGACAACTGATTTTCATATGTATTCATTAAAATGTAATTGGTTTCTATAGTTATTCAATGTGTAACACAGGTATACAAAATATAACTATTCTGTCACACTCCAAATGTGTAACCTCTGTTGCATGTCCCTTCTGCCGGCCAATCTGATCAGCTACTAAGAGTAATTAAGGGCTCTATAGTTATACACCCTGTCAGTTTTCTAAGCTTAATAAGAACTACGTTCAATAAACCCGGAACAAAAACAAACTGTTCAGAGCTGGGGTCTGGCCAAACCAGCTACTTGCAACATAAGGCCCTATTACCTTTATCGTATTTAGCCTTTTTTTGGCACTATTTTCCCAAAAGAAGAAAGCTTCATCCTCTCCATGAGTTTTATCTTTTACAGAGGTGGGCACATGGATAACTTCCTGGGAGGATAGAAATAATACCCTTTATAACATCATGCAGTAACTTGATATAAAATTTAATTTAAATTAAATATATTTTCTTGGCTATTTACAGAATAAGGAGCAAATACAAATACAAGCAAGAATTTTTAAATAATGTAGATATATTTCAGACACCAAAAAATGAAATGTTAGAAATAGTGCGAAAATAAATGGATAGTTGATTTTTGTTTGCATCTGACTTTCCTAGAAGGTCTCTCAACTTCTTAAGAAACAAGCATGTGTTTGTTTTTTTTCCTCTCAGAGGAGGGAAGAAAGTGCCATCTTCTAACAAGAAAAATGTGGTTAAGTCCAACCAACCATTTCATTTTCTAATTCTCCAAGCCTTGAAGAACTGTTATACTCAGTTCTGATTATCATATAATTCTATCAAAAGAGTATAATTTTCTGCTTTTTGAAGGTGTTACCACATATACAAAATAGTTTGATTTACTCTTAGTATAATTATCAATGCTGATGTAACTTTGGTTTTGACACGGAAGAGGGAAAAACTGAAAAGGTTCCCATCCATCTTGTACTCAGTGCCAATGCTATATGGCAGACAGTCACAGATAAGCATCTTGATGACCACAAGAAAGATAGAAAACAGAATTGGTGCAATCATGCAGCCCTGCTTGACACCAGTTTAAATGGCAATGGGCTCCATAGCAAAGCCACTGCATAGGATGGAGGCAATCATCTGGTCATGAAGGAGCCTTGTTTTAGGATTGCAGAACTTCAGTACACTGATGATTGCACCATGGGCGACTGGTGACACCTGTGGGGGGCGGGGGGCGCACATGCTCCTTAGTAACCATTCAGTGACTGGGGGTGGTCCTCCGTGGCCAACCTTGCTGACTGGAGGGGGGGTCCCCCCATGGCTGATCGCACCAACTGGGAAGCTTCACTTGATGCCCTCACTCCCCAGCTGGTGCTCCTGCCCCCCCCCGCCCACCTGTTGCCTAAGTGGGGAGTGTGGCCTGTCAGGAAGCACACCAGTGCTCTCAGGGGGTGCATGTGCACCTCTGTGCATGCCCTATGCATTGCCATTGGATTGATCTATCATTGCACATACTGAGGAAGAACTACAAACAGCTCTTAGCTGCTTCTCTCAAGCATACCAGTGCCTGGGACTGATTCTTAACAGCAGAAAACAAAGACACTTCACCAGCCTGCTCTGGACCAATTATCTCCCCCCAGCAAAGTTCCTCATGGATGGACAGGAGCTGGAGAATATTGAACACTTTGAATACTTCAGCAGCCATCTCTTAAAGAAGGCCAACATTGATGAGGAGAACCAGTATAGGATCGGAAGCACCAGCTGTTTTTGGAAGACTGAATCGCTTCCTAAGTGTGTGTGAACTGTGTGTTCAATGATTTCACTGACATCAGGATTTGAACAAAGCTCCTTTTATATTAGGCTGTAGGAATCCCAATTCTTCTCTGTGGCAGTGAAGCTTGGATGCCCTACAGGGACCACTTGAAAAGCCTGGAGCACCTTCATCAGTGCTACTTCTGGAAGATCCTTGGCATAAAGTGGAAGGATTGTCACACAAATGCCAGTGTCCTCACTGACACCAATACCACCAGTATGGAAGCAGTGACAATTCAACACCAGCTGCAGTGGTCAGGGCATTGTGTGCACATGGCTGATATATATTTATCAAAACAACTGCTATACTCCCAGCTCAGCCGAGGACGAAGGACATGCGGGGGCCACAGGAAATACTTCAAGGACACATACAAGGCAAGCATTAAGAAGTGTGGTATTGACATCACAAATTGGGAAATAGTAGCCTGGGACAGGACTACATGGCAATGCCTTGTGAGAGGAAGTACATGTTACTTGAGGAAAACTGTTTCACTGTGGAGGCAGAAAAATGACAGAAATGGAAGGACAAGAGACAAGACCAAGAAATCCACAGTTTGACCCTCCCTTTAACCACCACCTGTGGCATCTGCCAGAGAGTCTGCAGCTCTAAGATCGGCCTTCTTAGCCATCAGTGTGTAGACAGCAGAGTCCTAGTGTGGCTACGCATGTGGGATGACTAGAACTTGGAACCTTCTGGTACTTCGAGCCTTCTAACCTCAATGACCTACTTTTAACAGCTGAGCATGCACAGTGAGCTATTTGGACCCAAGTTGTTTGCTTGGTAACCAGGGGAACATGACAGTTAGGATTGTTATGCTAATGAGTTGTTATGTGTTATTATGATAGTTTGATTTGTATGGTCCTTACCGTGATTGACTTTGATTGACAGAAATCAAAGAGTAATGATTGGATCTCTATTTGATAAACAAGTGGCATGATTTAGCCCCTGTAAAGCCTGTCCAGTGTAGGAGTCAGTGTGGCTTTTCGGGGTTGTCGTCAAAGAGCAGTTTTCATAGTTGTCGGAGCTCGATGGGGGTTGAAGGGCTCATGGAGACTTGCTCTGTCTTGCGCACTCTCCCTCTTTGTTTGGTGTGTGTGACTGAGTGTGTGAGTCCATTTAGTGTACAGCTGATCTAGTGCATAGCTGTGTTTGATTGTTTGGAACCCAGAGCTGATTGGTGATTTGTTGAGCGAGTGAGAACAGGGTGTTGTAACAGTGCTTGGGAAGCAACGATGGAAAGCTGTATCACCTGGGCACTTGCTGGCCACACACCTGCTTCTTTGTGTTGCATCGGTTGGGTAAAGTATCACCTACATGCTGAAGTGCTTAGTGCTCACCTGCATGTGAGGGACAAGCATGGAAATCCTCAGGAATGTGAGGCTGCACAGCAGCTTTTGGGTGATAGAGGTCTGCCACCGACAGTTACAGATGGGTGTTGGGTTAAGATAAGAAGCTGGGACCCAAAAGCTTAGTCTGGTATAGTAAACTGGATCTAAAAGGCTCAGCAAGAGTAAAAGGGGTGGAGGCCACGAAGGCTGAAGCTCTGACATGAGGTGATTGCAAGCTCACTCTAGGACCCTTAGGCAGCCTCCCTTCCAATAAAACAATTCCATCGCAGGTGGTGGGTGAGTAAGGAGGGGAGGGCACCCTAGAGCTGGAGCCAGGCAGGAATTGCACGGCCCCTAGGGGGAGTCTTGTCCCACCCTGGAACATGAACCTGCAACAGTCAGGTTACCAGCCTGGTTGTTGGCTTTTCTGCAAAATTTATTTGATGAAACTCACCTTTTTAAGACTTAGTCATCTTCTGTCCAGGATGAGCAGCATCTGGAATAAACTAGAATGTGAATTTACAGTGCACATAAGTGGATTCAGGATTGTGAAAAGGGAGTGTGGGAGCAGTGACTGGCACTGCAGGGGGTGGCTTCACCCCATTCCCCCAGGCTTTGTCTCTCACTGGGGACCAGATCATGAGAGTAGCAACTTGGGCTTTTTTTTAAGTCCCTAGATGAGGTCAGAATCTCTCTCACTGTCTTGCTTTTCCTTTGTGCTCAGCAGCCTATCCCCTTCCCTGCCATTCCTGCCCTTACCATCTCCACTTATGCTTCTGGGTTCAGGAAGGGGAGACCCACTCAATACTGCTTCTGTCCCAGACACTCCTGCCCCACTCCAGCTGGGCTGTGGGGAGCAGCTATGCAGGGAGCTGGGCTTAGCCAGGGACAGTGGCAGTGGTGGGATGGTTTCCCCTCCCTGTATGTGTTCCCGGCCCAGCAGGAAACACCTAGGGGAAGGAAGGAAGAACCTGTCTGTGGCCTCTGCTGCCACTGTCCCCAGCTGAACCGGTCTTCTTGTGTAGCTGCTCCCTGCTGTAAAGAGAAGCAGCTCTAGGGTGCCTCCTACCCCTAGGTCAGCTAAAGACAGTGGCAGCAGTGGGGAAGTCCCTCTTTCCTGTGACCAAAGGCAAAATATGGGTGGTAAGAGAGTGGTTGGGAATGCAAGGTGCCACTGAGCACAGAGGGTCAGGGAGGGAGAAGGGTGGGTTGTTCTTACCTGCTTTGAGGACTAGTTGCTGTTCCTGCAGCGTGGTCTAGACTGCAGGATACACAGGTGTTTGAGGGTGCACAGAACAAGAGCAGCTGAACTACATTTGGAAAGGGGAGTGCAAAGGGGGTGTGACCAGCCACTGCATCCCCGCCGGATCTGCCTTTGACAGTGCACTACTGAAATTCACACAGAAGTTACAATGTTTTTTGGTTGTTTTTTTTTAAATCAGCTCTATTCATACTTTTAGGTAGAGCTGTGAGACATTCTTTAGCTGCAAACTTTCCTTTAAGCTCCACTGTCATCATCATCATTACATGTATTGCCTTCTCTTGTGCATCTGAGGTAACATCAATTATATGCGTGCAGTAAATAACCTCCTCAGTCTCAGCAATTGACAATACAAAAGTGATTAGTTAAACTGCCTCTTATGTACTTAATATAAAGAATAATACAGAGATTCCTGCTTTTACCATTAGTGGAGATTATTAGTAATGTGACCAAGTTAAATTTAGTGGGGGAAGCACACCATTTGCATTTATCGAGTTTATTTCAGCTGTGCAGCATTCTGTATGGACTTTTCTTTACCTTTCCCTCTTGTGGCATAGAAATCCCATTTACAGCTAAAACAGTGTTTCTGATTAACATACATCAGTGTTTCTGATGTATGTTCCCTCAAGTCTTCTTTGGAGACATGTTATATGAATGAGCACTGAGTGTTTGGGAACTAGGACATAACTAGGGCAGGGTGAGAGGGGCATCATCTCCGGGTGCTGTCTTAGAATGGACACCAGTATGACCCCTTTCCCCAGGCAGGGGCAGCACCATGCCTAACAGTACATCTGGAGGGGAAAGGAGTGAAACAACTCCTCTCCTTCCAGAGGTGTTCCCATTCCTGGTGGTCAGGGGTGAATGGGGCACCAGGAGCCCATGCTGCTCCCTGTGCCCCAGCACCACCAGCCCAAGCTCATGTTGCGCAGTGACGAGCAGCAGCAATAGAAGCTGCCACTCAAGGGAGGTGAGCCAAGGCAGGAAACACCTCCTCCCTCTTCCCCCTGCCTCTCCCCACCTCCACAGTCCTGTGGACAGCACAATCTCTTCCCCTTCTCCAACCCTGCTCTGGACACTGATAGACCTCATGCCTTTGCTTGGGAAAGAAACCCACTGAGTGAATATCTGATGGAAGGTCACTCACGTTGCCGTGCTTGTTGCAGGATATGTGATCAAATACTTTGGACCAAATTCTTGCTTGGTCCAAACCAACCATTTATATCAGCTTGAGCATTTAGCCCTGAGAGTTGTAAGTACTCAATTTTTAAAGAGTGTTTTGTTGTATGCTGGTTACCAGGCAGCTGACTATTACTAGCCTTTGTATTACTCTGCCATCCAGAGTCATTGCTTATCCCTGTCTGTATTCAATAATAAAATAGGTTCCATCATCTCTTTATAGACTGGAAATAACCTATGGCTTAATATTGTCTGCAGAAAGAGCTTGAGAGAGAGTAAATGCTCCTGTTACTTATAGTGCACACGAATTTATCAGAGATGCTTTTATTTCTTGACTTAAAAAAGTTTTTATTGCTTCACTGGAGCAAGGAGAGAAGAAAATGAAGATATAAAGAATAAAGGATTGAAGAAATATAGCTTGAAATTAAGAAAATAAAGAGGACATAAAGGGGTTAAATGGAATAAGATATATCTATTTATTCAAGGAATTACAACGTATTTGTAGATGTTCCAGTAGATTTCATAGATTTCATAGATTTCATAGACATTAGGGCTGGAAGGGACCTCGGAAGATCATCGAGTCCAGCCCCCCGCCCAAAGGGCAGGACGTCAGCTGGGGTCATAGGATCCCAGCAAGATAAGCATCCAGTTTCATCTTGAAGGTGTTCAATGAAGGCGCTTGAACAACCTCCGGTGGCAGGCTGTTCCAGACCTTGGGGGCTCGGACAGTAAAGAAATTCTTCCTTATGTCCAGCCTGAAACGATCTTGTAGTAGTTTGTGACCATTCGTCCTTGTCATCCCTTGGGGCGCTCTGGTGAACAAACGTTCCCCCAGATACTGGTGGTCACCCCTGATAAACTTGTAGGTGGCCATCAGATCACCCCTGAGCCTGCGCTTTTCCAGGCTAAAGAGCCCCAGGGCTCTCAGCCTGTCATCGTAGGGTCTGCTTCCCTGACCTCTGATCATGCGCGTGGCTCTTCTCTGGACTCTCTCAAGCTTCTCCACATCCTTTTTGAATTGTGGAGCCCAAAACTGGACGCAGTACTCCAGCTGCGGCCTCACTAAGGCTGAGTACAAGGGGAGAATGACGTCCCAGGATTTGCTTGAGAAGCATCTATGGATGCAAGCCAGCGTTTTGGTCGCTTTACTAGCCGCAGCATCGCATTGCAGGCTCATGTTCATCTTGTGGTCAGTGATGACCCCCAAGTCTCTTTCTTCCATAGTGCTAACCAACATAGCACTGCCGAGCCTATAAGGATGCTGCGGGTTTTTCTTCCCAAGGTGGAGAACCTTGCATTTATCGGCATTGAACACCATCAGATTTTCATCCGCCCACTTGTTGAGCCTGTCCAGGTCAGCCTGGATCACCCGCCTGTCTTCTGGCGTGGATGCTTTGCCCCAAAGTTTGGTGTCATCGGCGAACTTGGCCAGTCCGCTTCTGACTCCAGTGTCCACATCGTTAATGAAAATGTTGAACAGTATGGGTCCAAGGACAGAGCCCTGGGGGACCCCACTGGTCACAGGACACCACGATGAGTGACTTCCATCAATTACTACCCTCTGGGTCCGACCCCGGAGCCAATTTTCCAGCCAGTGGATCGTGGGGGACCCAAGGCGACAATTGGCCAGTTTCTCCAAGAGACGATCATGGGACACCAGATCGAAGGCTTTTTTGAAGTCAAGATATATGACATCAATCTCATCTCCCTTGTCCAGGTGATAGGTCACCTGGTCGTAGAAGGAAATGAGATTGGTCAAGCAAGACCTACCCACAACAAACCCGTGCTGGCTATCCCTTAAGATGTTGGCGTCGGCCAGTCCATTAAGGATGGCCTCCTTAATAAACTTTTCTAAGATCTTCCCCGGGATAGAAGTCAGGCTGATGGGCCTATAGTTAGCCGGATCCACTTTCCTCCCTTTCTTGAAGATAGGCACCACATTGTCCTTCTTCCAGTCTTCGGGCACTACACCAGAGCGCCAAGAGTTTTCAAAGATCCGCGCTAGAGGCTGGGCTATGATGCTTGCCAGCTCCTTGAGTACCCTGGGGTGAAGATTGTCAGGGCTGGCTGACTTGAAGGTATCCAGCTTCTCAAGATGTTCCTTCACAAAGTCAGCATTAATGGAGGGCAGGGGATCACCCTCACCCGGACTTCCCGGCTCTGTAGCAGGCACGGGCGTCCCATGGGGCTGATGAAAGACCGACGCAAAGTACCTATTTAATAGGTTGGCTTTTTCCTGGGCGTCAGTTGTCAGTTGCCCCATCTGGTTCAGCAGGGGTCCAACGTTGCCCCTGCTTTTCCTCCGGCTCCCCACATATCTGAAAAAGGACTTTTTATTGTCCTTGATGCTCAAAGCTAGCTGGAGTTCAGTTGCAGCCTTGGCTTTCCTGGTCTGCTCCCTATAGGACCGGACCAGTGCAGAATAATCCTCCTTGGAGGTGACTCCCATCCTCCATCCTTTGTAGGCCTTTCTTTTTAGCCTCAGGAGGTCTGCTAGGTCCCTGGAGAGCCAGGGGGGCTGCTGTGCCCTCTTGCTGCCTTTCCTCTGAGATGGAATAGACTTAGTTTGTGCATTGAGGATCGCTCCCTTGAGGAGCAACCACTCTTCTTGAACTCCCCTCTCCCTGCGGTCACAGTCCCTTAGGGCCTCACTGACAAGCCTCCTGAGCTTGTCAAAGTCGGCTTTCCTGAAGTCAAGGACTTGCGTGTTGCTGACCGACTTGCCAGCTTTTCGGCAGATGGTGAAGGTGATCAGCTCATGGTCGCTGTCACCCAGCTTCCCATCGATCACTAGGTCGCCGACTAGGTCCTCCCCAGTAGCCAGCACCAGGTCGAGCAGCGCTTTGCCTCTCGTTGGCCCATAGACTTCTTGAGTCAGGTAGAGGTCATCCACTCACGAGAGGAAGCTCTGCGACCGCTCAGATTTTGCTGAGCGATCCTCCCACGAGATGTCTGGGTAATTGAAGTCACCCATGACAACCATGGTCCTGGAGCAAGCTGCCTCAGCCAGTTTCTAGGCAAACTCCTGGTCTAGCTCAGGACTTTGGGTGGGAGGTCTGTAATAGACTCCCACCATTGTGTCCCCTGTGCCGTGTTCCTCACGGATTTTAACCCAGAGGGTCTCCAGCCGTCCACCCTGGTCGCCAATATCAGCTTGCAGGGACGCGTAGCTTTCCTTAACATAGAGAGCTACACCCCCGCCCCTTTTCTCTACACGATCCCTCCTGTACAGGGTATAGCCATCTATCCCCGTGGTCCAGTCATGGGTGGAGTCCCACCAGGTCTCCGTTATCCCTATGACATCGTAATTGTTTGCACTGAGCAGGAGGATGAGCTCCTCCTGCTTATTCCCCAAGCTCCTGGCATTTGTGTACAGGCAGGCAAGCGCCCCCTGGGGGGCTCCTTCCTTGCCCACAGATTTTACCAGGGCTGGGGCTGGGGCGGGCTCCCTAGAGTGCCATGATCCGCTGGCTTTGCAAGATTTGCTCAGTGGGCCAGCAGTGGCGGTCGTGCCCCCGTCCCCCAGCGGGCTTAGTTTAAAGCCCGGTGGAGCAGGTCAGCCAGTCTGGCTGAGAAGAGCCTCCTCCCTAGGGGAGAGAGATGGAGACCATCTCTTCCCAGCAGCTCGCTGCCCCTCTTGCCAAAGAGCGGGCTGTGGTCATGAAAGCCAAAGCCTTCCTGACGACACCAGCGCCGCAGTCTTTGGTTGACCACATAGATCCTCCTGTCCCTTCTCAGCCCATAGCCTGAGACTGGGAGGATCGACGAGAACACCACCTGTGCCCCCAGACCCCTAAGCCCCGCTCCCAAATCCCTGTAGCGCCTTATGACCTGGCTGGGAGTGCTCCGAGCCGTGTCATTGGTGCCCACATGAATAAGGAGCATGGGATAGCGGTCTGTGGGTCTGAGGAGCTTGGGGATCCTCTCCGCAATGTCCCGGATGCGGGCCCCTGGGAAGCAGCAGACTTGCCGGGCTAAGGGGTCAGGGTGGCAGATTGGCCCCTCCGTCCCCCTCAGGAGGGAGTCTCCCACAACAAACACCTTACGTTTTGTCTTGGGGAGAGCAGGGGCGGGAGTTGCAGTTGGGCCCATGTTGCCTGTGGGGGCCGGCAACTCAGCAGGCTCTGCTGGGGCAGCAAGAGGTGCATACCTGTTGCTCAGTTGTGGCGGGGGTGGGGCCTTGGTGCGGTGGGCCTTAGGGCCCTTGACCACCTTGGTCCATGCCCCTGGCTGGACACAGCAGGAGGTCCCAGAGTCCTCCTCTGGCCTGGAGGGAGACTGCGATCTACCCTCTGCCTCCCGGGGGAGAAGGGCCTGGCAGTAGGAGTCTATCTCCTGCTTGCAGTCCCTGATGGCACGCAGTCTGTGGACTGTGGCCTGGAGCTCCTCCAGCTGGCGCGCCAGAGACCCCAAAATGGAGCAGACCCCGCAAGGGGAGGTCGCCATGCTCCCAGGCCCCAGATCCTGAAAAAGGGACAGGCAGCCCCCGCAGCCGAGAGCCAGGGGCTCCGTCTGCGTGGAGCCCGGAACCAGGGGCTCCGTCTGGGTGGCTGTCTCTGAGGTGCCGGGGGGGGGGGCCGCGGAGCCCGAGGGGACCCTCGGGGTGCGGCGCGTGCCCATCCGTGTCATGCCTCTGGTAGGCTGGCTACAGCTGGGACTGTCTACCCTGGGGGGTGCGCAGGCAGGGTCTGGTGCCCTCCCGCACGAACTCCACGCTAACTCACGCGCTGGCAGAGAAGCGCGCCTGTTTGTGCAGCCTGTTCGCGCGGCTCCGGTCGCGTGGCTCCCTGGGGGGCTGGGCGAAGTAGGGGCCTGGGCGGGGCTTGACCTGGCCCGGCTCCACTCAGCTGCCGCCTCCCACACACACACTAAGGGGTTAGCCCCTTCTCTCCACGGGCCCCGCTTACCCCGGCTGCGCTGGGGGTCAGCGGGGAGCTCCGCGGCTGCTGGAGGGTTTCTGGGGGGCTTCGGGGGAGCGGGGGCGCAGCGAGCTTTCACCCGCGCGTCTCTCGCTGCTCCCGCGTCTAACTGGGGTTCTTCAGCTTATACACATACCCTTGTTAGCCTTTCACATTAAAACTATTATGGCTAAGTATATTGGTTCAAAAAGCCTGAGGCAAAATTGATTCAATCTCTGCAGGTTTTTCTAAGCTGCATAGATTGAACTGATAACAAACTGAACTGACATTCAGTGTTTGAGTGGACAAGATGGGCAGAAGCCTGCCCTGGTTGAGGACTAGAGCCTGGGGGCACTCCTAAGCCTGCTGAGCATAGCCTAGGCCTGATTGTCTCTTGGCTCTACCTTCCACTGCTGAGAAGCGGCCAATCTATCCAAAGCCCCCACCTTTGTGGGAGGAAATGCACCCCCAGGATAGCACTGACCCCCCCAACCCCCCCAGCTGGGATCTGTGCAGCATGGGGAAAGCCGCTGCCGGGGGACATTTTGCCCTGCCACAGCGGGAGCTGGAGCCTCAGCCCCAATCCCTCCTCAGCTGGAGGCCTCTAAGGAGGGGGTGAGGGGGTGTGGGAATACACCCCCCTGGGCCCCCACCTGGTGTTCCAGGTGCAGGGGGAAAGCCCCCACTGGGCGGGCTTTTAGCCCTTCCATAGCTGGAACTGGGCTGGGCTCTCCCCAGCCCCACTCTATCCTCAGCTGGAAGCCTCTGAGGTGGGGATGGGGGTGGGAGTGCACCCTGTGGCCCAGCACTGGACCCCCACTCAGGGTCTCCCCAGTGTGAGGGGGGAAGCCCCCTTGGAGGGCTTTTCATCTCACTGCATTTGGAGCCAGGCTGCAATATCCCTAGGCCCATCCCCTCTTCAGCCATTGGCCTCTGAGGGGGAGGGAAGGAGGTGGGAATGTACCCTCTGGCCTGGCACTGGACAGGGTCTGCCTAGCACAGGGGCTTGCCTCACAGCAGCTGGAGCCAGGCCGGTATTGTCCCAGCTCTGCCCTCTCCCCAGTCAGAAGCCTCTGAGGTGGGGGCAGGGGTTGGGAGTGCACCCCATGGCCTGGCACCAGATGCCCACCTGGGGCCTGCCCAGCATGGGGGAAAGCCCTCATCAGGGGAGCTTTTCACCCCCCTGCGGCTTGGAGCTGAGCTGAACTTCCCCCAGCCCTGCTGCAGGGTTGGGGGACTTTCAGCACAGCTCCAAGCTACAGGGAGAACCCTTCCCCCCCACCCCCAGTGGGGGCCTTCCTTCTCCTGCGGGGCAGACCCTGGGTAGGGGTCTGGTGCTGGGCTGTGTGGGTGCATTCCCACCCTCACTGCCCCCTCAGACACCCACAACTGAGGATGGGGCAGGCCTAGGGTGATCTCACCCTGGCTCCAAATGCAGTGGGGAAAAAAGCACCCCCCATGGGTACTTACATCCATGCTGGGCAGACCCTGGCTGGGGGGAGGGGGGGGTGCATTCCCTCATCAGAGGCAGATGGCTAGGAAGGGGTGGGGAGGGGCAAAAAGCCCCCTCCACCAGGGTTTTTTGTCCCCTTGCTTTACTGATGGGGCTAAGGGGCTCTGGAGGGTCTATTTCTCTTCCCAGCCCCTGTCCCACCAGGCTCATAGGCAGGAAGCAGGTTGGGGAGCAACTCTGATAGCTGGGTGGGGACAGCCATGTACTGCTGGAGCAGCCAGCCCAGCCCAGGGCTGCAAAGTATTCTGGGATGCTGGGGGACTGTGAGTAAACTTGAATTAAGAGGGGATCTAGGACAGAAGTTCAACAAACTGGTTTGACCTAAATCAGTTAAGTCTGGCACTATATCCAGGTTTGAACCAGCTTCGGACATTTTGAAAACAGTTTATTTGCACTGAACTTTTGTTCTGTTACAGGTTTAAACTGGTTTCTAATCACTTAAACTGGTTTCTGTGCAACTTCTGCTTCTAGCCTATGTGGCTAAGAGCTGTACTTGAGAGCATGCAGCAGTGTCTGTTCAAAGCTAAAATCCAGTTTTGGGCACCGTACTTTAAGAAGGATGTGGATAGCCTTGAGAGGGTCCAGAGGAGGGCCACTTGTATGGTTAGGGGCTTACAGGACAAGCCCTATGAGGAGAGACTGAGGGACCTGGACCTCTTCAGCCTCCACAAGAGAAGGCTGAGAGGTGATCTTGTGGCTGCCTATAAATTCATTAGGGGGACGCAGCTACGTATTGGAGATGCTCTGTTCACCGGGCACCTCTTGGGGTAACAAGGAACAATGGTCACAAACTGACAGAGAGCAGATTTAGGCTAGACATCAGGAAAAACTTATTCATGGTGAGGGTGGCCAAAATTTGGAATGGACTTCCAAGGGAGGTGGTGCTCTCCCCTACCTCGGGGTCTTTAAGAGAAGGCTGGATAGGCATCTGGCTGGGGTCATCTGACCCCAGCACTCTTTCCTGCCCTGGGGGGTTGGACTCAATGATCTGTTGAGGGCCCTTCTGACCCTAGCATCTATGAATCCAATTGGAAGAACCCATAACCATTTTTCCCTTAACTCTCGATTAACCTCCTTTAAATACATGCCTCTATTAACTATTACAGCAAAACAAGCAACTTGGATTATAAGTGAGATCTTATTTGTCCTAGTGTTTCATTTCTATATGCCATTAAGTGGAAAGACTGGAGGCCTGTTTCTCACTTACATCATTTCCACTCACCGTTAAGCTCTGTTAAATGAGCATCAGGATCACCATTTAATTTGGCTGATTCTGTGAACTGACTGGAAGCTGGGGCTGTGCAGCACCTGGCAAGAGACCTCCCAGAGGACCAAGTTCTGCATTTAGCCACAAGACTAAAAAATGGTAATCTTGATGCTCTATTATTGAAAATTGAATTTGATAATCTAATTTGAAGTCACTGGGTGGCTCAGAAATATGGGGTCTGGTTGTGAATGTTATATTGAGTTTACCTAGCCCTGCCTTCCTACTTTTGTGGTCTTTTAGTTTTTATTAACTTTTTTTTTAGCAAGTCTGAGTACTTTAGATACTATATACAGGTGTTTGAATTTTGAGAGATGAGAGAGCCCTCAGGTTAGAGAGGTGTCTTTTCTTTGTCTCATCACATTTCATCAACATTTGGTTGCACACTATTAAAAATTCCTATTTCCACCCTCCCTTGCATTTTCCAAGAAAAGACTGGCAATCTGGCAAAATACCAATTACATAAAGAAATATTTTGAGAAACAAACACTTTTCTGTAGATCCCTTAAAATATTGATGTTATCAGAGGGGTTTTCATCCACTTTAACTCTCCCTTTTGTGTCTGTAAGGCATACACTAAACATTTTTCTGAGCCTCTTATGAATCCAAATTCTACCATTATGTTCCAAAGAACTATGGAATATGGAACAGGCCCTCATTACAAGTGTGGTTATCATGGATTGGCCGTGTGGTGGGGGCAGAGGACTTGAAAAACATCAAAATTATCTATAATCAGAGTCACTATAATAATTTTAGGGAAATCTGCGTCTGGGTAAGGAAATCTGGGACCACACATATACACAAGTGCACACCCCACCCCCTGTGCCTCTGCACCTCACTTCCCTGTGCAGACACACACACGTGCATGCACACAGCCCTGACCCTGTGGCTCCTGGGAGCCCTGATGGCAGAGCAGGACCAGGCAAGACAGGGCAGAGGCCTGTGGTTGGGCTCCATCCCCTACGTGCACAGACTGGATCTGGCTGGGAGCAGCTTCTGTGCAGCACCCCCCAGGCTCTGCCAGTCTGCACTGTGTGGCCAACCGTTGCCTTCCCCCCTGCTGCTGGCTGCCTCATGCTGTGCTACTGTGGCTGCTGCGGAGGCCCAGGGGTTGGAGCTCAATCACAGGCCTCCATGCTACCCTTCCCCACCCTACTCTGCCATCCCGGTTTGCCCCACACTGGTACCTGAGCCCCAGCCCTGGCCCCCTCCACCAGCCCACCCCACCCTAGCTGATCCTCATCCCAGGCAGGTGGAGTGGCATTCAGCTCAACCCTCCTCGCACCTCCAGCCTGCTCAGGAGAAGCTGGGCTGGGCACGTATGGGTGGGGTGGGACACATTTGGGACTTTTGCTTCAATTCTCACCTGCTGTCTGGGATGCCAGGGCAGCCTATGAAATCTAGGACTGTCCTGCCAAACCATAACATCTGGTCATCCTATCTATAATCAGACTGATAAGATGACATCCTCAAGGTAGGTCAGTGTTTGATGGGCAGCATAAGATGAGACCTGGAGTTACTTAATGTAGGGCAATATTGGGAGGAGATAGCTCACGATAAAGAAGAATGGAGACACATCAAGGAGGCCAAGGTGCCACAAGCGTTGATTGGCCATTGGTAGTAAGTTAAAGAAATAAACAAAGGAACATTTTATATTTCAAATTAGTAGCAACAATAGATACTACAGGAGGAATAGTTGGGAGCTGCCCAGCAGCTGAATCAAGGGGAAGAGGGGAACAACTGGGTCAAGCAGATCTTCTTCCTTAACACTGCTTCCTAGATCTAGCTCATAATACAGGTTTGAAACTACATTAATGGTGCAGAATGGGAGAGTTTCTAAAGTTATACACACTAGAGTTTATATTTCTCTTAAAAAAAAAAAAAGAAGAAGAAAAGTGTCTAACAGCCTTGTCCTTGAGGTTTGAAAACCAGAGTCAAAAGTAAGAAAACATCAAAATTCAGTTGTCTTTGCTATCTTAATTTGATCATGGATGTGAACATGCATTAGGGTACAATCTTTAGCTATATGGTCAAATACTATTTTTTCCCAAAGGACTATGTCTCAGTCATTTCAGGGGATGGACACATGTGGAAGAAATATTTATATTGCACAGGCCACTGCACATCTCACATGTATTATCTTTCACCTGACTTCTCAACCTGAATTATTTTGCTGTTACTTACATTTTCTGCATGTTAGAAGGAGCAAAGCGAGGGACATATGTACGTAAGGAGGACTCAAGGAAGATTTAACATTCAGAGGACTCTGCTGTGCGGCCCTAGTTTACATTGTAATTGTCCTTGACTTCATGAGATCTTCCTGGTGCAAATGCATCCCAATACTTTCCCTACTCTTTTATTTCCTTCTCCTGACCCACGCCTCCCCCTCCAAAAGCAAACACAACACATGCACAACCACTCTGACATTACCATTCTCTTTTATGTTTACTTTCATTTCCCCCTCTTCCTTTATTTTTGTCTTTAGACTTTAAATGTTCTTTCCTAAACAGTTTTTCTCTCTCTCTGAAACACACAATGTAGTTCCTATTCCAACCCATGTGTTGGGTATAAGATAAGATCAGTATTTACAATAATAGAAAGCATGGTGCACAGGTGGAACATATAATCAGCTGAGCTGATGGAAGCAAGTGTGGTACAACTTAGGTCACTGATACAATAAGTGGGTGAGTTGAGCATGTATGTTTAAAAAGTTCTAATTTCAGGAGTCAGGATGGAGCACTTTCCATGTCCTACCCTTCATATTACCCACTTATATGTGCTTGTGTGTTCAGCTCGGCACATTTTCATCAACCTTTGATTAAAGTTAAACAGAAGTTTTTTAAAACATTTTAAAAACCAGGATGTAAAAATAAATTGCTAAAGAAGAAATTTTAAAAAATTAAGTTCAAAAATCAAATCTAAAAATCACAGAGTCCAATCAATCCAAACACAAGTACTCAGCACCTCTTTTTATTTGTATAATATCATGTGACAATGGTGGGGATACACATGTTGGACTGACACTCCTGAAGGTGCTCACTTAGCCACCCAGCAATATGGGCATCAGAAGTACCGGGTTCACAGTGCTTTGTATATTTTGCTCTGCAAGGATTAAGCTTAAAGGGACAGAGATGCATTAACAATACATAGACACTTGTCCATTATGTGCTCAGTTCACATAAGTGGCTCATCATCTATCAGAGAGTAAATACTTCCAGTCATTGCTGGTATGGCCAAACTTTGAACCAGTAATACAGAAGTGAAAAGCTCAAGTACTGAGTAATTTTAAGATTACATTAATTAGAAATAGGGTCCTTTTGTCCTGAATAGCACAGCAGTATTGCCCTACACATTGAAAATATATTCCTTTGGCAAGATTTAAATAACGTCAATTCCAACTATGCTTGAATATTTTACATTTTCATAACAAACAGTACTATTACTAGGGTCTGAAAATTTTGCTTCAGTAATGTCTTTTATGATGTCATAAACAGGAGGTTATGGCTTTTCGTTATGAGCCAGAAGGGAGAGAAGGAGGAGGAAATGGTTACAGGGAAGGATGCTGTGTAATCCCAAAGTGCTATCTAGCTCTTATGAAGTGTGTGCATTACCATTGTTGCTGCCCCCTTGAATTCACTGCCTTGAATTCACAGCCCCCCCCCCGACTAGTTACACTACCTCCAGTTCAGTAAGATGGGAACTGTCCAGGAAGAGAAGTGACTCTGGGTTTTGGGGCTAAAAATTTCCTACTGCTATTTATCTGTTTTATTCAATAACTACTAAATGCAGAAACAGCATTAGGGTGCTATTTACCCATGTAAAAGGGAGTCAAATTGGGGCCTATATGTATATTTAAATGCTACCACTTGGTAGCTGAAATATTGTCACCTAAAGTTAGGGACACATGAATCATTCATAATGGCATTCAGATAAATCCACCAGGCTTTGCCTTAGTTGAAGGTTAATCAGTCCATGCAGCTGTAGTTGGAATATCAACTATTGTGAATTCTAACTCCTGTCTCAGGGAAAAACCTCGGCATAACAGTACAGAGGCTCTTTATGGGCAGCTGGTAGGTAGAAGAAAATGAGAATGAAGGTAGTTTAAAGGCTGGGTCTGTTTAAACAATTGCAGCCAAAGATTATGGGCTGAGGTTTGCAGCCATATTAAACCATCAACCCTCTGTTTTAAAAATGGTTCTGAGATTTGATGCAACTGTTTGAATGATCTTGAAGTACCTTTTACGGCTGTTTGATCCTAGTGGTTTGTCTATCAGCTATATAAGCTCAAATCCTACTGCAGCCAATATGAGGAAAATGTAATAATAGAAGAAGAATTTATAGGACATGTCTACACAAAATGCTTACTGCTCAGCAGCTTGTTACTACTGAGTAGTAGCATCTCCAGGCCCAAGCTGTGATGCGATGCTACTGCACAGTAATAACGAGCTACTGTGCAGTAAGCCTCACTACACATCCATGCTGGGATACCACTGCGGAGTAATGCTGACTACTGCACAGTAATGCCGGTTATGTATGTACTAAGTGACTGTGCAGTAACAACTGTGCAGTGGGAGGCTTGGGTAGACATGCCCACAGAGTAGAACATTTTTTTTGGGGGGGGAGGGGGTGTTTTAGAGAAGGAAGTTCCAAAGCAAGAAGTCTGTCCATAATAATGATGATGAACAGACTCTATGAAATCTGTAAGGCCACCATGGTTTAAATCACAATCACATTATTACATAGAACTACATTTAGAAGCAAAATACGTTCCTGCATTTTCACAAATGGTGAATACAATATTGAAGTTTAATACTAGCATCTAGGCTCCAATTTGGAAATAGCTCAGTGATATATCTACAATATTTAAATCAGTATGAAATAAGAAGCAAATCTAGTTTTGATTAACATTCAAGCAAATGCATCATCCTGTGTATTGATAAAATATCTAACATGTTCCACCTAAGAAGTAGCTATACTTTCATGATAAATACTTAGCATAAATATCTTGCATATTTTGGGCTCCCAAGGTACTAGTGCTTTGTTTGTAACTAACAAAACAATTAAAAACAAAGATAAACATAATTGGTCCATTTTATATATTGGGAAAATTGAGGCACATTGTTATTATTCTTACAAACTCTCTAAAGCTGTCAATAATGGCACAAAATCTAGCTTTCCAATACAGTTCCCTATACACTGGACTACAGTCCCTCTATTGTATGATGGGGAGAGTGATTCTTCAGTGATAGTATCCAAATTTACATATCTTATACATTCATAAGTATTACTGAACTAAACTGGGACTTGGCTAAACAAGAAATGCAGGATTTTTGCATATAAACAAAATTGCAGGATTGTGGTTCATAATTTGTAAAGTTCCAGAGCCTTGGAATCGTTTAGTTGTAAAATGATTAAAAAGTTTAAAATATGAAGTGGTAGTGTTCCAAGAAAAAAGATATAACTGCCACCATACTTTTCAATGTAGTGTTGACTGTCATAAAGGCCAATATGTTTTCCACCATAAAATTACTTAAGTAAATTAATGATGGTGCACTATAAGGAAAAGAAGTGAAATGATACCTTGTGTTATGCTAAAGTGAAGATGTCTTTTTCCATTAACATGATTGTTGTCTCAAAGAACAATTTGCAAGATTTGAAAAAGGAATTATATAGATTTGTTTTCAGAAACTCACGTGCACTGTGGATGATAATGTGTCTGCCATTTTTCACAGAACAGCTGAATCCACATGTATAAGTAAATATCCTTGAGGCATAACATTGTATTCTTCTTTGTCTACATAATAAAGAGGCAATTACACATAGAAATTATATTTTCAGGAAGCAATAATGATCCATGAATTGAACTTTTTGGGAAGTTGTGATGCTGTTTTGAAGTTGGAAAACAAAAGACTAGATTTGTAGAAAGCATAACTAATACTGTAAAAACATGGACATATAAACTTCAGTACAGCTAGGAGGAAAACAAAGACTTAATTGGAACAATAAAATAAAACCAGAACTAGCTAATTTGTTTCTTTTGACTGAATAATAAATTACAAATGTCTGCCTTGGACTATATTGGACTAATTCTTTTAGTTTTGATCTACATCTAGCATCTCTAACCTTTCTCTTACCTAATTAAATACAACCTCCATTTTCCATCTTAATAAAGAATGCATAATTAATTATCTTATGTTCATGAATCCACTTGAGTTGTGTTTTTTTAAATAAACATAATATACCTTGCTATATGAAATATACCATGTTTACCTGCATCCAAGATAACATTGAATTTAAGAAGACCCCCTAATAATTAGATTCTAGTCATGGAAAAATTATAAACTGCTTTCCCATACCTTACTTGTGCCGCCTGTCCCTTCCCCCCTACCTCTCCATTGTCTGGTGCTTACCTGCCTTGCCTGCGAACTGCCCCCCCCCCTCCATGCCTGTTATTACATCCAATGATCCTATTAAGGGTCTTGTACCAGGTGTGGAGACTAACATATGGTTATTCTTAACTATGAGCAAGTTTATTAAACTCTAACAGTTACAATTTTAAATCAAAAAGCAAATAACTTCTGCCATTACAATTTGAATACTGTAGTTAGTCAAAAGCAATACAACATGCTCACCACCCCCAAGATATAACAAATGCAATGGCTCTGGTTGATCAGGCCATAAGGACTTGTCTGGGTCTCCAGGTTCCTACATCTGAGTTCTGCGCAGGGAAGAATCCTGGATTGATGACTGGATCTTTTGGGAGTGTATTCCAATGTGGGGCTCTTCTTCTTCTTCTTCTTTTATACCTTTATAGTTACCACATTTCTTATCCTATAATTAGCCTAAGCCATTCCCTATAATGTATATTAATAAGCTTGCTTCCCCTTGCCATATATGGCTAAACTTAACTGTAATTTTCCATTCATAGATTCATAGATTGTAAGGCTGGAAGGGACCTCGGAAGATCATCGGGTCCAGCTGCCTGCACCAAGCAGGAAAGGCAACTAGGGGTCAGGTGACCCCAGCAAGGTGACTGGCTAGTCTCCTCTTGAAGATTTCTAAGGTAGGTGATTGCACCACCTCTGGAGGGAGGTTATTCCACAGTCTGGACACTATGACTGTGAAGAAGTTTTTCCTAATGTTGAGCCTGAATTGATCTTCCCTGACTTTGTGGCCATTACTCCTGATTTTCCCCTCAGGTGTCCTGGTGAACAGTTGCTCACCAAGCCCTTGATGTACTCCCCTAGTGTAGCAGTACCAGGTCCCCTCTCAGCTTTCTTTGCTTCTGAAAAGTCCCAGATCCCTCAGCCTTTCCTCGTATGGCTTGCCATGTAAAGTTCTGGTCATATGAGTGGCTCTTTGGACTCTCTTCAACTTGTCCATATCTTTGTTAAAATGTGGTGCCCAGAACTGGATGCAGCACTCCAGCTGTGGTCTCACCAGTGCTAATTCTTAGGTAATCTTTCCATTCTTAAGTGGTGGTAAATTTTGCAATTGATTGTTCCTCCTTTTCCAAGTCAAAAGTTCCTTATTTTAGTTAGCCAACTTGTTGTTTTGATCACAGTCACCTGGATAGGGTATTCCTAAACTTCCTTCTTTTGCCTGGAACAGGCCATGGTCAAGTGCACATCACATGCCAAGCCTTCCTTATTCCAAGTCTGCAGCTGTCTGAATTTTATGGTAATCACCAAGGTCAAGCCTACAGCTGTGCACAACTTATGCTAAGTACTGAAGTTAAAACCCAGGTCTGAGAGTCTCTGGGCTTCTCTGAGGCCCTCTAGGGTCTCACTTGCACCTCCAACATTGCTACTCTGCAGTCTGTCCCACCTTCCCTGCTGCCACTTACCCTCAATCATGGCCCTAGCTCCAGCCTGGAGCATGGAAGACCACATATGGCCAGGTAGAAGTAGCTGTGGCAGTGGCAACACCACCCATGGTCCTGGGACCATTTCAGAGCTGTAGTCTGAGTTGGGGTCAGAGTTGCCACCACTGCTGCTTGACCAGGTGGGTCCCAGAGCCACTATGTATTCTGTGTTCCAGGCCATAGCAGGGTTAGAGCTGTAGCCATAGCTGAAAGAAAGTGAGGGGTGAGGGAGGCAAGGGGTGGGAGGGGGAGGTGGAAATGGCATAGGCTGTGTGGGGGAAGCAAGTGCAGCTCTGACCCCAAGTTGGGGTTGGGGCCTGGAGTGACAGCAGCTGCCAGACCCCCTGACTTGTATTTGAAGGCAAGGGGCTTTATTTTCCCAATGCTGAATGAAGGAAAAAACCTTGTTTTGGATTTGAGTAAATACAGTATTATCAGGTTTTAATGCTATACTTCCAGAAGGCATAAGTCATGTTTTCCTCAATCCTTCTGGTCAAGAGAAAGGACCCTGGCAGGAGCAGACCCATCCTGCAGATCACTGCATGACTTTGCAGGTGGTGTTGCAAGCAGGGATTTGGCTTCTTTGACCATGGGATGTTGTTCCAAGAATGTTGTCTGCTAGGAAGAAATGGGATCCACCTGACAAAAAGAGGGAAGAGCATCTTCCCGGACAGGCTCACTAACCTGGTGAGGAGGGCTTTAAACTAGGTTTGCTGGGGTATGGAGATGCCCTGAGATAAGTGGGGAAGTGAGGGACCTAGAGGAAGCAGAAGCAGGAAGGGCAACAGGGAAAGCCTCATTCTTCCTGAGAAAGTATGACAATTGGCTAGACACCTGAGGTGTCTGTACATGAATGCATAGAGCCTGGGAAATGAGCAGGAAGAATGGGAAGTTCTGCACAGTGAAGAACTACGATGTGATTAGAATAACAAACATGGTGGGACAATTTGCATGACTGGAGCATTGTCATGGATGGGTACAAATTGTTCAGAAAGGACAGGCAGGGGAGAAGAGGAGGAGGAGTTGCAATGTATATAAAAGAGTTGTATGATTACTGAGAGGTCCAGTTTGAAAATGGAGATAGGCCTCTTCAGGGGAGGATGGAGGGAGGAGCAACAAGGGTGATGTTGTGGTGGGTGTGTGCTATAGGCCACCAGACCAGGAGGATGAGGTAGATGAGGATTTTTTCAGACAACTAGCAGAAGTTTCCAGATCACAGGCCCTGGTTCTCACAGGGGACTTCAATCACCCTGACATCTGCTGGGAGGGCAATACAGGAGTGCACAGGCAATCCAGGAAGTTTTTGGAGAGCATGGGTGACAACTTTCTGATGCGAGTATTGGAGAGACCACATAGGGGCCATGCTCTTCTTGAGCTACCGCTTGCAAGCGGGGAAGAATTGGTAGGGGATGTAGAAGTAGATGGCAAATTGGGCAACAGTCACCATGAGAAGACTGAGTTTAGGATCCTGACAAAAGAAAGAAAGAAGAGCAGAAGAGTAAGGACCCTGGACTTCAGAAAAGCAAACTTTGAGTCCCTCAGGGAATTCATGGGCAGGATCCCCTGGGAGGCCACAGCAGTCCAGGAGAGCTGGTTGTATTTTAAAGAACACTTACTGAGGGCACAGGAACAAACCATCCTGATGTGCAGAACATTTAGCAATTGTGACAAGCAATTAGGTTGGCTTAGCAAAGAACTCTTTGGTGAGCTCAAATGCAAAAAGGAATCTTACAAGAAGTAGACGCTTGAACAGATGATTAGGGAGGAGTATAAGAATACTTCTCGGGTATTCAGGGATAAAGCCAGGAAGGACAAAATACAATTGGAGTTGCAGCTAGCAAGGGACATGAAACGTAACAAGAAGGGTTTCTACAAATATGTTAGTAACAAGAGGAAAGTCAGGAAAAGTGTGGGTCTTTTACTGAATGGGGGAGGCAACCTAGTGACAGATTATGAGGAAAAGGCTAAAGTACTCAATGCCTTTTTTACCGCGATCTTCACAGGCACGGTCAGCTTGCAGACTACTGCATTGGGTAGCACAGTTTGGGAAGGACATGAACAGCCCTCAGTGGTGAAAGAACAGGTTAGGGACTACTTAGAAAAGCTGGACATGTACAAGTCCATGGGGCTGGATATAATGCATCTGAGGGTGCTGTGAGAGATGGCTGATCTGATTGCAGAGTCAATGGCCATTCACTTTGAAAACTAGTGGCAACTGGGGGAGGTCCTGGATGATTGAAAAAGGGCAAACATAGTGCTCAGCTTTAAGAAAGAGAACAAGAAGGATCCAGGGAATTACAAACTGGTCATCCTCACCTCAGTCCCTGGAAAAATCATGGAGCAGGCCCTCAAAGAATCCATTTCTAAGCACTTGGAGGAGAAGAAGGTGATTGGGAACAGTCAGCATGGATTCACCAGGGCAAGTCATCCCTGACCAACCCGATTGCCTTCTCTGATGGGATAACTGGCTCTGTGGATATACCTTGACTTTAGCAAGGCTTTTGATACACTCCCACAGCATTCTTGCAAGCAAGTTGAGGAAGAATGGACCATAAGGTAGATAGAAAGCTAGCTGGATTGTTGGGCTCAACAGGTAGTAATCAATGGCTCAATGTCTAGCTGGCAGCCGGTATTAAGTGGAGTGCCCCAGGGGGTTGGTCCTGGGACTGGTTTTGTTCAATATCTTCATTAACCATCTGGAAGATGGGATGGAGTGTACCCTTAGCAAGTTTGCAGATGACATCACGCGACAGGGTGTAGTAGATACACTGGAGGGCAGGGCTAGGATTCAGAGTGATGTAGACAAATTGGAGGATTGGGCCAAAACAAATCTCATGAGGTTCAAGAAGGACAAGTGCAAAGTCCTCTACTTAGGACAGAAACATCTCATGCATTAGTTCAGGCTAGGGGCTGACTGGCTGGGCAGCAGCTCTGCAGACAAGGACCTGGGGACACAATGGACAACAAGCTGGATATGAGTCAACAGTGTGCCCTTGTTGCCAAGAAGGCTAATGGCATACTGGGCTGCATTAGTAGGAGTGTTGCCAGCAGACCAAGGGAAGTGACTATTCCCCTCTATTCAACACTGGTGAGGCCACATCTGGAGTACTGTGTCCAGTTTTGGGGCCCGTATAGAGAGGATATGGACAAGTTGAAGAGAGTCCAGCAGAGGGCAACAAAAATAGTTTGGGGGCTGGGGCACATGACTTCTGAGGAGAGGCTGAGCAAACTAAATAAGCCTAATTCTGAGAAGAGAAGACTAAGAGGGGATTTAATAGCAGCCTTTAAGTATGTGAAGGGTGGTTCTAAAGAGGATGGAGTTAGACTGTTCTCAGTGGTGGCAGATGACAGAACAAGGAGCAATAGTCTCAAATTGCTGCAAGGGATGTTACAATTGAATATTAGGAAAAGCTTTCTCATTAGGTGGGTGGTGAAGCACTGGAACAGGTTCCCTAGGGAGGTCGTGGATTCTCTATCCCTGAAGTTTTTTAAGGTCCAATTAACAAAGCCCTGGCTGGAATGATCTAGCTGGAGATGCTCCTACTTTGAGCAGGGGGTTGAACTAGATGATTTCCTGAGGTCCCTTCCAACCCTAATTTTCTATGATTCTATGACTTGCACATGCAATACCAATTGAATCTAAATCCAAATCCAAATATGAAATCTGCATTGCTTTCTTAGTTGTATTTGCAATTTGTAATGCTGGATCTCAAATACAAAACATAGAGAGAGAGAAGGTTTAAAAAAAAAAATGAATGTTAAAGTATGAAGTCTGTGAAAATAGCATCATTTTACACAACAAAATTGTTCCCTGTGTGAATTCATGGATATGGATTTTTAGATTTAGTGCCAAGAATATATATTTATTCTACTTCTGTTAGTACTGGAGACTGGATTGGGTTCAGTTTTGATTTTTCTACCTAATCAACAGTATTTTAACTAATTCGAGGGTGAAAACTGCCTTCATTGGAGGTGTGTAGAAGGTGTTACTGGATAAGAAATAATGCAGGAGTCATGGATCCAGAAGGATAGCAAGCCAGGGGAAAGCCTTGGGGTCTGGATCCATGGATTGTTTATTCATTTTATGTTAAAGAATCATTGGATAAAACACAGAAATAATTCACAGACACTAACTGTTAAGCCAAAGGGTCCAAATCTCTGATTCCATCTCTCATTCTGGACCCATGACTTCCATTTCTTTCTGCACAATTATAGCACCACTAAAACTGTTTTGTACTTCTGCACTAAGGGCATGCTGGCTGGATGTGGATTTGAATCCTTACAGGCTAAAGAGGGCCTAAAACCCACGTCTCCTTTTTGCCGGGGGGGGGGGGGGGGTCTAAACTCTCAGCTACTAAATAAAAGGTGGGGAGTGATGTGATCACCAGGTTCAATAGATACTCAGGCATAAATGAGAGGAGCTAAACAACAATTTTTATTGTGGAGCAGTAAGCAAGACTCTACAGACTATTTTTCTTTAACTAATTGACTGCTGTAAAGCTGAGGGACTATCTCCCAATTCCCAACCCTTCTAAACAATAGCGTGTATCTAAATGATAACTTTTGTCACTGTATCTTCCATCTTAACAATAACGACAACAATCAATTAACACAAAAATCCATGAGTACTTCTCTACAGAAGTGAGGTTAATATCACACCACTCTGAAGACCGTCTTTGCCACTGACTTTCCTATTCCACCTTTTCTGAAGCTCTTTTAGCAAGTTTCCCTGGGAGAAAACATTGTCCTGCTTTAAGTGTCTGTGACATACATGAGATAAAATGTGCTAACACTTTTTTTCGGGACAGTGCTGTATACATCTAAGTTAACCATGGCAAATTGAACACCTTGCTGGGATCATTTGACCCCAGTACTTTTTCCTGCCATGGCGGGGGGTTGGACTTGATGATCTGCTCAGGTCCCTTCCGACCCTACCAACTATGAAACTATGAAGTTATTGCCAATCATTCCAGGGACAAGCCTGTCAGGCTGCATACTCTCCCTAGCCACCTACTTTGCATTGCACTGCAGTTTGGAATGGCTGTGTATGTACAAGACTGTGCCGTTCCTCATTTGTCCTGTGTTTTGACTCAGATTGATTTGGATCACTTTAAATGAGATATCTGTTTACAACATATGTGTCTGTCAGGAGGTTTCACTTTCCTTCCCGACTGATGAGGAATCTGAGCTTTTCAGGCATCTGAGGAGCTTGCTTATTGATGATCTGGGTCTTTTTCTATTTCTGTTGCTAAGACTGGAACAGTCAGTTGAGAACAGTCCATGTCCAACTATTCTTTATGGATCTGAGAATTCTTCGGGAGTGCTCATCGATTCCAATAATTACATCTTAAAATATTTCTCTATTCTCTTTGGACCAGATATAAACATGGATTCACTAGGCACTTGATAGTACCCTGTTGATCCTATCTATTTTAGGCTTAATTTCTCAGATTCACTCTGTCACCAGACTTTAGTTCTGGAAGCTCCCAGGCTCCTCTGTCAAAATACCATTTTCGTTACTGCTTCTGAGTTTCTTTCATCTCTCTGACAGCATCAGTAAGCTGTCACAGATTGGTAGGTTAGAACATATCCGTCAACACATTAATAGATGTGCTGGTGACTAGCCATTTGCTTTCAGAAAATCACCCCCACTGTCAAATGATTTTTTTTTTCAGTAGATTTTTTTTTTTATGGTTCAAATGGACCATTTCATGAGGCTATTCAAATAGGGATAATTAAGGTCTGATGTCTTATATGAAAAGTCCCAATCCTGAGCAAATTGTTTAAACTCAGAATCAGAGAACTGAGACCCACTGTCATTAAAAACTTCCTCTGGAATCCCATGCCTTGCAGATATAACCTTCAGATTGGCTACCAGAAACTCCTGGCTACAGGACCTCCTGGTAGTAGTGGGCAAAGTGGATACCTCTGGATACAAGGAATAATAGCCTGTAACTATTAAATAAGTATTTGAATTCTACATAAATAGATCAATGACAACCTTTTCATATACCCTGGATGGAACTGGATGGGTTGTAGCAGCTCAACCTGCTGATGTCGTTGAAACTTGAAACAGGTTAACAATGCTTGCAATAGTATTATTGATCCTGGGCCAGTACATCACTTCATGTACTTCCTTTTTACATTTCTTTCTTCCTAAATGGCCCTCATGGATCTTCTGCAGCATTTCTTTACAGAGACTCTTCAGTGTCATTAACTTAGTGCTTTATCATTAACTTACTGCAAAGAAAGAAAAAAAATGTTGCTACTATTTAGTTGGTCTAATAAAAGATATCACCTCTGAACCAAAAGCTTTGTGCATCTGCTTTAAAAACTGTCCCTTCTACCACCAAAATGTCATGCCCGCAATTCCGGTAATCTGCTACTGCTACGTTGCGGATGTTTAAGTACTCCGTCCAACATATAACTATCATTTCTTTCATGACTCCCATTGAGTTGTCTTTCTCAAGTTTTTAAAATTATTATTTGCAGCAGCTTTCTATCTGCTATATTAAATGATATGATAAATAAGTCTACATAGGCTTCCACCTCTATCTCATAGGTCTTTCCTGTTTCTATAGCAGGATGTATAGCATTAGAGAGTGCATCCACAGTAAACATATATTTACCTGGCGTGTAGGTCCAAACTAAATCATACTTCTGCATCTGGAACATGATTCTTTGAATCCTTACAGTACATATTGTAATTGTTTGTTAAGCAATGCTATTAGGGATTTGCCGCCTTTTCCCACAAATAATCTACACTTTTTTCATATACAATTTGGTCATAGAGATAGTGATGAAATATCTCACAAGCAAACATTACTTCCAGTACCTCCTAAATTTGTGCATATCTGGTTTCTGCCTAGGTCATTGATTTGGATGCATATTTGCCAATTGCTGTCATACTTTTTGCAAATTGCCAATCGCTGTCATACTTTTGCAAAATTACTGCAGCAACTCCTCCAACTCTATTACAGCTGATTAAATGTTTATAAGTTTTCCACAAGTAGAATGTTAATAATGGCTCTTGAATCAGCTGTTGCTTCAAAGCAAGTCCTGATTCCTCTTCTTCTACTTTCACTTATATTCACAAATAATGTTGTCAATGGTGTTGTCTTTGCTAACAAATTAAATATACATTTTCCCAGATAATTTACGATTCCCAGAAAATGTTGCAGCTATTTTTTGACTAGTGACATGGCACAAATTCAATTGCTTTAATTTTCATATTGTCAGATGTCACCTGTTTGGCAGAGATGATATCCCTGTGTAAGTCAGTTCAGTGTGCACTTTGCTGTATTCAATTTCAAATTTACAGCTCTTATAGCCTCCAACTATTCTCAAAGCCTGCAATAATATTTTTCTTTAATGGATTCCCAGATGAAAATATCATCCATTGAGGTGGTCCATACCAGGAATATGCTCATAAATCGTGTATATGGTTTTGTGATACTTTTCAGGAGATACCAAAAGGCAGACACAGAAATCTGTACATTCAAAATGGATTATTCAATCTACATAATTCAGAGCTTTCCTCAGTGAGCTTCAGCTGCCAAAATCCTGAGGAGAGATCCAATTTACTGAAATCCAGTAGGGGCAGGTGGGTATGACACCTTGTTCTGGCAATTACTTTAGGAGACCACAAAGGATTGATGAGTTACTATGGATAGCTGAACTTATGTTTGAGGTACAAGGAGGGGGGTCATTTGGCAATGGCCTGCCCATAAGAGATTTGCATGGAGTGAGGAGATAAGAGTCATGGGGTGTGAGAGTGTGAGAAGGAATGGAAGTGTAATTTGTGCAGAGAATTGGGTGATATGTTCTGCACCTGCTGATCTTTCACAAATACAGTCAAAAGTAGACAAGATGGAGAGAGTATGGCAGGAGAAAGGCAGGGAGAGGGGAGAGAGACTGCAGAGGCACAGATGAGGGAAGAAGAAGCAGATGTGGCAGGAGAAAATAATAGTCTGGAGGGGAGGGAGGGATGGGATGCGCAGAGGATTAGGAGCTGTGAGGGAGAGAGAAGGAAGAGATAAGGAGAAAGGGAAGAAGGGAGGATAGGAGGTGGGAAAGAAGGATATAGAAAGAGAATAGTGGGGAGGGGAAGAAGATTCAGGGATGTGTAGTAGAAAAGATGGAGGGAGGGAAAGGGTCAGAGGGACGTTGGGAGGTCACAATAGGAGGAATAGGGGAAAGGAGAATGGTGATGAGAAGGATCAAGAAAAAGGGCGAGGGGGTGGGGGAAGAAGACCACAATATGGAGGGGTCTGGAGGATGCATGAAGCAGAAATAGGAGTGGCAGGTGCTTGAAAGGAGGCAGAGATGCAGGAGTGAAGAAAAGAAGATGAAGAGACAACAGGAGTCTCCCTTCAGCCCCGCCCCATCTGACCCATTCCTAACTCTGTAGCTGTCAGATTCATTGGGGCCTGCAAAGAGAGGCCAAAGCACTGCTGGGATAGAGTTCTTAGAGGAAAGCAAAATACGAAGTTGGTTGTATGTAATGGACATAAGTAAAAGGAGAAGGCGGAGGAGGAAGAACACAAGAAGAGAAGGAAGAATCAGTCTTGAGTTTGGAATCAGAAGTGGAGTCACACCCAGACCTAGACCTCAGTGTATAGATTGAACTTGGAGGGTTGTTGCTGGTATGTGTTGTAGGGCTTGGGTTCCCTGCTTGACCTGCACCCTACCCCCCAACAATATCAGGTGGGATCTTGAGTTAGCACAACCTGCATGTTCCTGCTTTCCTGCCACGACTTGATGTTCTTCTTCTTGCGAGACAGTTCCCAACAGCTGGCTTGTGGGATCCCATGCATTGGTTTCTTTGTGGGGCTCCAACCTCCCCTTTACCCCACCCTTACCATATCCAAGGCCAAGACAACCATCAGTATTCTGAAGTCTCAATTACAGATGATTGCTTCTCATCTGAAAGTCCTGCTGTTGAGGGGATGAGAGATCTCTTGACCATTGGCTCCTCGTAGGCTGTCCTTTGTCTATGAACTGAAGCCCCTACAACTGAACTCGCTTCAGTCTTGAGGTACTAGTTCTCTCATAAAGGAAAATTCAGAAGTAAACATCAATGGAAATCAATCAGCATCCGCTGGTGGGCCCCTGGGTCTTGCCTACCAAGGCCCACAGACCCCTCTTGTCTCACCCTTAATGAGCTGTGCCCTGCAGGCTCAGCAGCTTCCTGCTGTGCCCTCACAGCTGTAATCTGGACCCTCCAATGCATCACCACCCCTGTCCACATCAGCCTCATTTGACCTGAGGCTGGGTATGGCTGGCTTACTCCTGTTGTCGCTTCAGCCACCCGCTTCGGTGGCCCTGTTCTGTTTCCCGCCCCATGACTCGGTGCTGCTTGCTGCTCAGCAACATGGCTTGGTCCTGAGCTTCTGCCCTACCTCAGGGGTTTTCTGGCAGCTTGACTTAGCATGACTCTTCTGCTCCTGCCAGCTTCAGTGCTGTGTGTTGCTTCTCTGCCATGTTCAGCGATGCCGTTGTCCCCCTCCCAGGGTTTCTCCAGAGCATGCTGCTGTCTTGGTATGCAGCTCTGCCCTGCTGGCCTCAGTGCTGCATGTTGCTAACCCATGGTGCTTGGCGGTGCTCCACAGCCATCTCCTGGGGTTCCTCTGGGCTGTTTCCTTGCCTTGGCATGCAGCCTGCTCCTGCTGGCAGTGTCCCACAGCATCTCCCTGTTGCCTGGCTTTCTCTCCTCTGCTTCTCCACCAGCTACTCTCCCTGTCACCTTTTCACAGGCCTGCTCTTCTCTTGGGCCTTGCCCTTTTGCCCCACTGATTCACAAGCTCAAGCTGTTTCAAATTTGGTGCATCGGATACTCTTGTCCTGGCATCCACATGCAGCTGCTGCTCATCAGCCTGCCTACAGTGAGTGATGGGGAAAGGCAGGTTGGTCTGTCTCTTCCCCTTTCACAAGGGTGGTGAGTAATATCTTGGGAAAAATATGATCATTGTGCTAAAATGGTTAATGTAAGGTGCATTCATCGCAATGCAAAATGGGTGTGTGTGGGCCTGCATTTCAGTCAGATAGAGGCATATGTGACATGCCTACAGGAATGTGGGATCCCAGAGCAGGGGAAATATAAAGACCTTATAGGAAGATGGAAGGATGGCCCATCCATGTGGTCAGGCAGTAATGAAAACAGGACAGCAGGTGTGGTGGTGCTAATTAAAGATCCACAGCTGTGACTATAATAAGCTATCAGGAGATAATTGGGGGAAGTGTGTTACAGGTGATTAGGGAGAAGGAAGGGGAATGGTTAATGAATATTTATGCACCAGACTGAGGGGTATGCTGTGCCTTCTTAGAGGAATTAACAATTCTTCTGCTGGGAACAATGCTCCTAATATTGGTTTGAGATTCTAATTGTATATTGGAGGAAGGGGATATGATAGGGAGTGATGTGCCAGGATTAAATAGGTCCTCATGGATAGTGGCAAGGAGGGTAGTGGAGAATAAACTACAGGACACCCAAAAGGCAATACCTAGACTTGAGAGTAGATTTACTATAGTGGATGTGCTGGGCCACTCATGGTCCTGCATAGATTTCATTTTTGGGTTTGTAGACTGAAAAGTTGAGCAGCAGAGAGAATACTGGTTTTATTTTCAGACCACCTGCTCTGAGGGTGGTGTTGGAAGTGGGAGAGCAAAGAACCCCAGGTAGAGGGCAGTGGAAGTTAAATACAAGACTTTTGGAAGATGAGCAAGTGTGCAGATGGTACAGGAGCTACTACGAAGAATGGGGAGCAATGAAAGAAATATATACAAGTAGAGTGAGATGGTGGGAAGATGTTAAAAAGCACAAGCCTTTTTCAGAATGTGGGTAAAAGAAGGTCTTGGGAAAAGTGGAAGAGGTTTATAAGACTGCAGTGGAGACTGCAGCATCTCCTATGACTGGTAGAGAAGGGATTCCCAGTAGTGCAAGACATTAAAGGCATGAAGAACCCATTGAAGGCATGATTTAGAGAGAAAAGACAAAGAAACATCTTCCTTGTGAATGAAGGAAGAATGGTCCTCTTATTTTGCCTGAAGGACAGGGAACAAAAAAGTATTATGACAGTGCAGGATGAGGGGAGTGTGCCTAACAAAGACAGGAGAGATACTGAGCACAGTGAGGGAGTTTTGGCAAAATTTATATTCCAGCAGAGTGTTGCATAAGGGAGCCCTTGACTCCAGGGTTAAAGGTGAACTTGTAGGAAAGTGAGAGGCATCAGCTACAGAAGTGTGGACTTTGGAAAAACCATGGAAGGTAATCTGAGCCTGCAAGACTGGAAAGGCCCCAGGAAACCATGGGGTTGTGGCAGAATTTTACAAGACTTTTTGGGACATACTATGCCCAGGTCTGTTAGCAGTGTTCCAGGAGTATCTGGAAAGGGAGCAGCTGGAGGCGGGTGTGGATACAGGAATAATAAAACTATTGTATAAGAAAGGAGATCGGGAAAAGTTGGGAGAACTGGAGGCAAGGTGTTAGTGAATAGATTAAAAGAAGTCATAGGAAAGGTGGTCTGCAGTGATCAGATTTGTGCAGTCCCTGGCAGGAGTTTCTGTTTGGCGCACTGAACAAAATGAGGGTCCCACCAAAGTTTCTAAATTGGATTGGGGCTTATACAATGGAGCATGACATAAAGGAGGAGTGAATGGTCATCTAATGAAGGAAGTCAGGGTCAGATCAGGTATGAGACAGGGTGCCCCCTGTCAACACTCCTATTCATTTGCTCCATTGAGCTGTTAGGGCAGAGGATCAGGGCACCTCATGTGATTGAGGGTGTGCCAATCCCCAGAGGAAAAGGCATGCAAGCAATATATATGTTGCATATGGGCAATGTTAATATCTTAATATATGAACGATGTTAATCATGACCTCCAAGTCTCTAGCACCATGACTGAAAGAGACTTGGGGGTCATAATCAGGGATCCTAGTTTTCTCTGATTAAAAATTGCAAATTCTCTGATTAAAAACCCAAAATCCATGATAAAAATTAAAGGCCACCCATAGCTCCCCCCCCCTCCACCCCACACACAGTCTCCACAGCCTTCCTGATGCCCCTCACAACAGCTCCCCAGACCCACAGACATAGACATACAGACACTGACACCCACCCCAGCAGGTAAGTGTGTGTGGGGGGAAGGGGCAGGGCAGGGCAGGGGAAAGGGAAGGTGCTGTGGGCGTAGATCAAGAAGGGCGGGAGTGTGCCCCTGTGCCCACTCCTAGGAGCAGGGCCAGGGGGTGAGGGCAGGGGTGCCACTCTGTGGGCCACACATGTGCCGGTCGGCCTGACGGGAGGTTTGCACATGGAGGCCACCACCACAACTCTGCCACTGGACCCTGCGCTACCATCCTACGGTCACCTGCATGGCTTTGTGGGCAAGTGGTGTAGGGTGCAGCAGTGTCAGTGTGGTGGCAACCACTGTGTGTGGGCCACATATGTGCCGCCCAGCTGCGGGGTGAAACAGGGGGCTTGCATGCAGTGGCATGCCTTGCAACCAGCTGCACAGCTCCACAGTGGTGCAGGGTGGTGGCAGCTGCATGGAGGCTGGGGGGCTTTGCAGGCAAGCACTGCCACTGTGGAGCCATGCCCTTTACCCCTGCATCCTGGAAGTAAGTGGTGCATGGGGGCTGTGGGGCAGGGCTGGGGAAGATGGTTAGGGGCTGAGGGAATGGGGGGTGCTGCTGGCCCCAGGTGGCACATTGCAGCTGGAAGCAGGGCCAGGGGGTGAGGACAGGGGTGCCCCTCTACAGGGGGGCTTTGCAGGCAAGTGATGTGGAGCACAGTGTGGTGGTGCCCACCATTTGCAGGCTGCCCACATGCCATCTAGGCACCTGCCCAGGGGAGGGGGAGAGGGAGGCTGGCATGTGGCCAGAGCACAGCTCCATGGCTGGCTCTGCAGCCATGGCGAGGGATGGAGGCGCGAGGGGTGGGCAGAGGCTCGCAGGCGGCAGCTGCTGCTGCTTATCTGGACGGCTGTGATGGTGGTGATAGCCGCTGCCTACAAAACCTCTTGCTGCCGCCATGGAGCCATACCTGGAGCTGTGCGGCTACCGCCACCGGCTGCACAGCTCTGAGCACTGTGCACTGTGTACTAAGCTCTGAGCACTGTGCCACCAGACGCACAGCTCTGAGCATGGCTCTATGGTGGCAGCAGGGGGTTTTGTATGTAGTGGCCATCACCGCTGGCACAGGCAGTCCCACAGGTAAGCGGCAGTGGCCACCCATGACGGCGGTGATGGCCACTGCCGCTTACTTGTGGGGCTGCCTGTGCTAGCACTTATGGCCACTACATACAAACCCCCACCACTGCCACAGTGGAGCTATGCCCAGAGCTGTGTGCCTGACAGCAGTGGTGCAGTGTGGGGTGGTGGTGGCTGGGTGGCACGCAGCCATTCCTATCCCCACCACCACCCCATGCCACACCACGCTGCTGTCGTTGGCCACACAACTCTGGGCATGGCTCCACAGCAGCAGCAGGAGGTTTTGTAGGCAGCGGCAGTCACGGCTGGCATGGGCGGCCCCACAGGTAAGCAGCAGTGACTGCTGCTGCCAATAAAACCTCCTGCTGCAGAGCTGTGCGTGGAATTGTGCAGCTGGTGGCAGTGGTGCAGGGTGGTGGTGGGGATGGCTGCATGCTGCCCAGCCATCACCATGCTGCCACTGCCGCTGCTGCCACTCGGTGGCTGGCTGCACAGCTCTGGGCATGACTCAGTGGCAGGAGTGGGAGGTTTTGTAGGCGGTGGCCATCATGGCCCTCTAGGTAAGCGGCAGCGGCCGCCGCGTGCGAACTCCCGCCCCACCCCACACCCCCATCCTTCACTGAAGCTGCAGAGTTGGCCACAGAGCTGTGCTTTGGCCACATGTCAGCCTCCCTCTCCCCCTCCCCTGGGCAGGTGGCTGGGCGGCAAGTGTGTGGCCTGCACATGGTGGGCACCACCACACTGCACCCCACATCACTTGCCCGCAAAGCCCCCCGGCTTAGGGGCACCCCTGCCCTCACCCCCTGGCCCTGCTCCCAGCTGTGATGTGCCACCTGGGGCCGGCAGCACCCTCCACTCCCTCATCCCCCAACCATCTTCCCCAGCCCTGCCCCACAGACCCAGTTACCTCTATGCTGCAGGGGTGAAGGGCAAGTCTGAGCCTGAACCCAGCCTTGGCTGCCTCAGAGGCTCAGCCTGCCCCCCCCCCAGCACTCCCTTCCCCTCTGACCAGGGCTAGGGGTTTCCCACCCTTTCTGCAATTGGCTCTTGCAGACTGGAGCTGTGCCAGCTTGCAAGAGCTTTTTGCAAAAGTGGGGAATCTGCAGATTTCTCTGCTAAAAAGAGAAATCCATGTTTTCTCTGATAAAAACAGGGAATCCGTGGTTTTCTGCATTTTCCCATGGGGAATGGAAATCCTGGATCCCCAGTCATGATTGACCACAAGATGAATATAAGCCACCAATGTGATACCACAGCTGGCAATGCAAATAAAACTCTGGCTTGCATCTACTGATGCATCTTGAGCAAGATCCAGGATGTCATCCTCCTCCTGTACTCAGCCTTGGTGAGGCTGCAGCTGGAGTACTGCATCCAATTCTGGGCTCCACAATTTAGGAAAGACATGGAGAAGCTTGAAAGAGTCCAGAGGAGAGCCACACACATGATCAGAGGGCAAGAGAACAGGCCTTATGAAGAAAGGCTCTGAGCTATGGGAGTCTTCATCCTGGAGGAGCACAGGCTCAGGGGTGACCAGGTGGCAGCCTATAAGTACATGACGGGTGTGCATCAGGATATGGGGGAAACCTGATCATCAGAGCACACCAGGGGATGACAAGGTCCATTGGTCACAAACTCCTGCACAACCATTTTAGGCTGGATATACGGAAAAACTTCTTTACTGTCCGAGCCTCCAAGGCCTGGAACAAACTCCTCCCAGAGGTGGTGCAAGCACCTACTCTGAACACTTTCAAGAAACATTTGGCTGCTTATCTTGCTGGGATCCTTTGACCTTCGCTGACTTCCTACCCCTTGGGCAAGGGGCTGGACCTGGTGATCTTATGAGGTTCCTCCATCCCTAAACTCTATGAAATCTATTAAATCTTAGCAAGAGACAGCATATCCCTAGAACCAGTGATAAGACTGTGGCAGGGCACTGTTGGTGCCTGCCACTTTAAAGGCAGTCAGGAAGCTACCAGGTGCCTGATGGTGGCAGCCATTTTGGGAACCAGATATAAAGAGGCTGCAATTTGCTGCTGTCAGGGCAGGCAGAAACATCATCTAGCTGAGCTGCAGCAGAAACAACCCAGGAGGTAAGGGCAAGAGCTGATGGGTATGCTTAGGAGGCTCTTGGTCCTGGGCATGACCTAAAACTGCATCCTGCCAGGAGTGGGTGGCCTGGTGGGTTTCCCAGTGGTGCAGGAGCCCCCAGGAAATACCAGGCCAGTTATCACCCCAGTGAAAGGTGGGTTGGGGTGCCTTAATAACCCTATCTCCTACATTCTTGGTGGGTGAGATTGAGCAAGGGGGGCCCAGGATCACCGAGGAGCACTGAGGCAGGGCCCAGGTTGGTGGAGGGACCTGTGGCGGCACCCAGACTCTTCAGTGGAAGCCTGAGGCTGCATATAGGAGCCAGTGTGAAGCTCCAGGGGGGTGGGGCCCTGAGCCTTGGGGAGCTATTAAGGGGTTGGAGCCCCGAGGAGCCCTGAGAGTCAGGAAGTGGTTGGTGCCCCGAGAGTGTATGTGCGGGCTTGGAGCCCAGATGTGGGCACAGGGCACGGTGTATGTTGCTTTGTGTGTGTGTGTGTGTGTACAGAGTAAACCCAGTGTGAGGATGTTGGGACTAGGAGCTCCAGTGGGGAGTGAGAGTCCCGGTGAGACTCCAGATCTCTGGTCCCAGTGCTAGCTAGCTGGCACTGGGACCAGCTAGCTAGTTGCAGCCCAGTGCCTGCAAGGCTTGGGCTGCAGTGTAGGGGAGGAACAGAGCTGCAGATAGTGCCCCCTGGCATCAAGATGAAAAAATGGGCAGTCTCCCATGAGCCTGCCACCAACAAGGCATGGCAGGAAAGAGAGGCGGGCAGTTAGCCCAGAAACAGGTGGGCAGGCCAACGTCTGACTGGCCCCGGGTAGGCCCACTTGTTACAAAGACATAAAATGAATGGGAAAAAGTGCCGGGAGCAAAACTAAATGTATAAAAAAGTCAATGCCTGATGATGAGGAAGTGAAAGAAAGGGGTAAATTGGGGTTGCAGGTCACAGCAGATCAAATCAAGATATGGGGAGTGGAGGTGGACATGTGGTCGACAGACAAAGTGCCTGGGAGAAGGTAAAAGGGAAAGTCAAACAATCATACCAGCTCCCCAAAGTGAAACTGAGGAGCTACATGACTGCAAACTGTTGTTGGCAGGAAGGGTAAATGTAATGAAAGTGGTGGTACTCACAATCATACTGCATGTAGGTGTGGTGTTCCCTCCATTGCAGATCATGGGAACTGATGGTATTATTTTGGGAAGGCAAAAGTGAAAGGCTTACGAGAACAGCATTATAAAAGGAAAAATTGAATGGAGGATGGGGCTTCCCAGATGTATTTCTGTTTGTTTATACAAAGTATGTCAGTCTATGGTGCATAGAAAAGATAAAAGGGGGCACCAAATGGGCTGGGCTTGTCTGATACTATGCAGTGACATTATAGCATTTATGTAAAAGGACACTCTCACATTGCTGGGCCTGATTAATGACACCAATATATAAGAAAATTGTAAATTTCTTGAATCAGTTTGGCATGCAAATAGTAGCCACAATAGAGTTGGTGGGCCATAAAAAAAAAAAAAAAAAAAAATCATCAAGGCCTGGGGGCAGAGCAAAGAAGACTGTTTCCCTAATAGGGAGGTTCATAGGGGAAGAAGAAGCATGGACAGTTTGGAAATGGGTGTTTGATAAAATCTTACAGAAGCAGCACCAGGACTTTAGTTGGCTGCTAGCACATCAGATTGTACTGTGTCACGGGATGGGGTCTCCAAGGATGGCCATGATCTTCTAAGGCTCCTCGACCATGCCAGTTCAGCCCAACGGGCACCTTTTTTTCAAACCCGTCACGTCTTGATGTAAATGTAATATAGGGAGGCTGCCTTCACGTCTGGTCGGATACGGTCCTGATGGACTTCCCTGGACCCTGTGGGTCCCCAGACCCCTTGTGGATCCTGTTTCAAAACAGATGTCTTGGGACACCCCAGCCTTCTGGGCTACATGCATAGCTCCAAACTGCCCCTTTACCATGCCCCAAGCCTTACAGATGGTATTTGCACAATGTCCCTCCAAGGCCTTGGTTTTACTCGGCCTAGGGTTGTCACTGGGCTCTCCCCAGCCCTGTCTCTGCGCCCCTTGGCGCTGGGCTCTCTGCAGTCCAAATGTTGTGCCTTCTCTGGCGCCGGGGTCTGTGCACCCCAAATGCTGTGCTCTGGCACCAGGTTCTGTGTGCTCTCAAATGCCATGCCCTCTCTGGTGCTGGGGTCTGTGCCGCCCCAATATTGTGCCCTCTCTGGCACCGGGGACCCCACGCTGCAGTGGGCCCCCAATGAGGCCTCTTTCCCCAAATACCCTCACTCAAACCACCGATGGTTATGAAACAACAAACAAAATATAAGCCCCTGGGCTATAACATAACACATAAATTCCCATTGTGCTCCACCCCTTTAAAAGAATCAAACTTTGCCCCTGGCATTCCCAGAAGCTAGACTCGCCCTCAGGCCTCTTCCCCTAGCTCCCTCTAGGAGGGCTCCTTCCCGCTTGGCTGCGGGCAGTGAACTGCCTCCCCTAGTTCTGGCCTGGGGTTTATATGGGCCCACAGCCATGCCTCTTCTGGTCAGCTGACCAGGTGCAGCCGCAGGCTAATTTGCTCTCTAGCCTGTTGCCCTGGTAACCTGCACCTGGGCTTCTGTCTGCCTCTTTGGGCTCTCCCCAGGCAGTTTCTGCTCTCTAGGAGCAGGCACCTTAGTGCCCTCCGACATCCTGATATGAGCACTCCATTACAGTTGGGGACTGTATAAAACAACTGAATGCCCCAGACAAACATATCATGGGGAAGATAGCATATGGCACATTATGTGGGAGTGCTAGTTCACAAAAACAGTCTGGCAGAGAAATTCCTACAGAAGCTGGGTGCTAGGACCAACTCACACTAGAAGCAGTGAGCTGGGAACCAGAGAAATGACAGAGGAAGAGTATGGAAAGCTGTAATGAGTTTTTGCATGGCATTGTGGAAGGCAAGAAACTGGGAGGTACTGATGACAACATAAAGGAACTAAGTAAGGAGTAGGTGATGAATTTATGGAAAAAAGAAGAATGGAGATACCTAGTAGATCTAGGAGGATGAAAAGAAGATGGTGCCTGAGAGGTGGTAAAGCTATAGTCACAGGCCAGGGGTGGGCAAGAAAAAAGGCACGATAGGGCTTAAGACAAGACATGTGTGAGATAAGGGGTGATCGGCATTAATAGACAGACTTGACCACAGGAAATACTGTAGTATTAAGAAATGAAAGTGTCCAAGCCCCTGGGTTAATGGGAATTGGGGAAGGAGGGAATCACTGGTTAATGTATAAATAGTCTATGTTTTTGTATGTCTTATTTGTTGAAGTTTTGGAAGCTGATGGAAGCATGTTTTAAATTTTGACACCTCATTGTTTTTCTTCCATGCTGATACAGAATTTTGTAATGCGATGCCAGCTGATGAAAGCAGATTTTTTAGTTTTTGATAAATAATAATAATAATTATAGTTTCCCATCAGTATGTTTTCCTAATATGGGCCATATGTTTAAAAGAATTGTTCAGTGTTGGCTGCTTTTAATCAGCTTCATAGTTGGACTGAGCACATGGTGCTTTTGGCAGCAGTTTAGAGTTGGACGATATATTTAATGAAGTTTACTTGTATGCATATATAAGATGAGGAACTTTTCCCCCTATGCTAACTGGGGAATCACAGGTATGTCAGTGAGTGGAACGGGATTGTATATCCTCTATTTTTTACTGAATGGTAGCATAAAACTGGGTATATATATCATATAGCTGGGGGAAAAATGATTCTGATGGTAGACAGGCCAACCAGGGGGGAAGCTCTTTTCAATTTACTGCTCACAAACAGGGAGGAATTAGTTGAGAATGTGAAGGCAGAAGGTAACTTGGATGACAGTGACCACAAAATGATAGAACTGAAGTTCCTAAGCACAGGAAGGAGATCAGCAGAATAAGGACACTGGATTTCAGAAAAACAAACTTTAATTCATTTAGAGGACTGGTGGGCACGATCCCTTGGAAGGCAACTCTGAGGGGAAAAGGAGTCCAGAAAAGCTGGCTGTACCACAAGGAAGCTCTCTTAACACAGAAGCAAGATATCCCAATGAGGTGCAAGCCTGGCTAGACACCAATCTCTTCAAGGAGCTGAAACTCAAAAAGGAATCCTATAAGAAGTTGAACCTTGGTCCTTGTTCCAGGGACAAATATAAGAATATCTGTGGGCATGCAGAGAGAAAATTAGGAAGGCCAAGGGACAACTTGAGATGAAGCAGGCAAGGGACATAAAAGGCAATAAAAAAGGATTCTATAGCTATGTCAAAAGTGAGAGAAGACCAGAGTTTCCCTTAAAGAATGTGGAAGGCAATCTTGTTACAGACAATGCCAAGAAGACCGAAGCCTTTTTTACTTTAGTTTTCACAGATAGGGGCACCTACTAGGTGATAAGTGGTGTTGGCACCAGAGATAGGGAAGGAGACAAACAGCATAGATTACTGTAAAGCAGGTTAGGGATTACTCAGAGAAGCTGGATGTTTTCAAGTTGGCAGGGCTGAATGGGACGTACCCAAAGTTACTAAAGGAATTGGCTGAGCTAATTTTGGAGCCACTAGCTATCCTTTTTGAAAATTTGTGGAAGAAAGATCAGGGGAACTACACACTAGTCAGGTGGTCTTGTGTCCTTGTTGTGAAGAAAGCTAACAGCATACTGGGCTGCAGTAGTAGGAACATTGCCAGCAGATTGAAAAAAAAAAAAAGTGATAATTCCCCTCTATTTGGCATGGGTGAGGCCACATCTGGAGTCCTGGGTCTAGGCTCCACTACAGAAAGGAAGTGGAAAAATTGGAGAGGGTCCAGCAGAGGGCAACAAAATGTTTATAGGGCTGAGGTACATGATTTCTGAGGACAGACTGAGGGAACTGGCTTTAGTCTTGAGAAGAGAAGACTGAGGGGGGATTTAATTGCAGCCTTCAAGTACTTGGAGGGTGGTTCCAAAGAGGATGGAGCTGGACTGCTCTGAGTGGTGGCAGATGAAAGAACAAAGAGCAATGGTCTCAAGTTGCAGCAAGGGAAGTTTAGGTTAGATATGAGGGAAAAAAAACTTATGAGAAGGGTGGTAAAGCACTGGAACAGGCTACCCAGAGTGGTGGTGGGATCTATGTCTGTGCAGGTTTTTAAGATCCAGTGAGACAAAGCCTTGGCTGGGTTGATCTAGTTGGGAATGGCTCTGCTCTTAGGAGGCGGTTGGACTAGGTGACCTCTTATGGTCCCTTCCAACCCTAATTTTTCTATGATTCTGTGATTTTATGATACCTGGAAAGGTCATGGAGCAGGTCTTCAAGGAATCTATTGTGAAGCATCTAGAGGAGAACAAGATTATTAGGAACAGTCAGCAAGGATTCATCAAAAGCAAGTCATGCCTGGCCAATCTGATTTCCTTTTATGATAAAGTGTCAGGCTCTGTAGATGAAGGGAGAAAAGTGAATGTGGGTATACCTTGACTTTAACAGGCTCCTGACACCATCTCCCATGGCATTCTCATTAACAAGCCAAAGAAATACAGATTAGATTAAAATACTGTAAAATGGACACATAACTGGTTGGGTCATTCTACTCAGGGAGTAGTTCTCACTGGCTCAATGTCTAGTTCAGACAAGGTATCAAGTGGAGTTCCCCAGGGGTCTTTCCTGGATCCAGTGTTGTTCAACATCTTCACTAATATTTTGGATGTGTCAATACTCTGGAGTGCATGTTAGCAAATTTACAGATGACACCAAGTTGGATGGAATTGCGGACACTCCAAAGACCAGGGACAGGATCCAGAATGACCTGAATAGATTGGAGAAATGGTCTGCAATCAAAGATACAACAAGGACAAGTACCAAGCCCTGCACTTCGGACAATATAAGTGCCTGCACAAATGCAGACTGGGGAATGACTGGCTAGGTTGCAAAACTGTAAAGAAGGACCTGGGGGTTACAGTGGACCATAAGCTGAATATGATCCAACAGTATGCTCTTATTGCAAAAAAGTCACTAGAATACTTAATTGTATTAACAGGAATGTCACTTGCAAATCTAGGGAAGGGATTCTTCTGCTCTATTCAGTAGTACTCACCTGGAGTACTGTGCCCAGTTTTGGGCCTCACCTTTCAAGAAGGATGTGGACAGATTGGAAAGAGTCCAGTGCATGGCCACCAAAATGATCAAGGGGCTGGGAGACTAGACTTCTGAGGAAAGACTGAAAGAAATAGGTTTATTTATTCTGGAGAAGAGAAGGCTGGAGCGGGGTGGGGAGAGTGGAATTTGATATCAGCCTTGATAACTGAAGGGTGATTATAGAGAAAATGAAGATGGACTTTTTCTGTGTCTGTAGGTGACATGACTAGGAGCAATGGCCTCAAGGTGCAGCAGGAGAAATTTAGGCTGGATATTAGGAAGAACTTCCTGACTATGAGTGTGGTCAGGCATTGAAACAAGTTACATAGAGAAGCTGTAGAATCTACATCCTTGGAAACTTTCAAAAGCAGGTTAAACAGACACTTGCTTGGGATGGTTTAGTTAGGAATAATCCTACCTTGAGCAGGAGGTTGTACTAGATGATCTTATGAGCTCTCTTCCAGCCTTTACTTTTCTATGATGCCATGATCCTAAAGCATCTCGCTTTCACTGATATATTTTTCCTGAATATCCAGTTATTTTTTTATGTTTGTTGGACTTATGTTTAGCCTCAGTTTTAATTTTCTATATTCATACTATATTCATGTCACGCTTATAACAGAATTTTTTTTGCAAATATCTTCTTGGTCTAATAAAAGATATCATCTCTACTATGAATCCTGATTACACTTATAACAAAGCTTTCCAAATGTAGCACAGCATTTAGAGCTATCTATGTTGTATTCTAGATTTACTGAATGACTGTCTGTAACCTTTCCCTCCTCTCCCCCAATCTCAGCAGTCTCCCTGCCAATGGAAAATTTTACTGTGTGAGGTGACCTCTTACCAGTAGTAAATTACACCAGGGAAGTAGCTTTTTCTCTTCACTTTTGTTCATGCCTAATGCATGGATAACCCCTTTTGGTGCATTCAGCTCTGCAGCCTAGGCTTTCACAGTTTCTGCTGCCCTGCAAATCTGGATACTCTTTTCTGCAGACAAGCCTTTTTTGTAATGCAGTATCTGTAATGCCACAAATAATCCTATTTCTAATTAGATAGTCTGTCAAGTTCTCAAAAACACAGTTCTTGCCCAGTCTCTTTAGTTCAATAACATACTGATCTATACTTTTTCCTGTTGTTTGTTTGCACATAAAAAAAATCTGTGTTTTCCAAGGGTCTCATTCTTCTTTGGCATTTAGTAGTGCTCAAATATGGATAGTTTTACATTTAACTGCATATTTTGGCCTTTTCTGAAGGTAAAGGTGCTATCAAAGCCAGGGTTTTCTTCCATACAATATACAAGAAAATAGATGTTTTTATTTTATCATTTTTCTCTTGTGCCCATTATGGTTGCTAGCTACCATTTAACCCTTGGTCTGAATGCCCTCTGCAAATCATTTGTTTCTCTCTAATGCCACCTACTTAACTGAGGGATCATCTCTGAATTCCCAACTCTTCTAAATTAGGGACCTTCTCCAGATTATAACTTTTACCACTATGGGCAGCATCACCACTATCCACATTATAAAAAGAGTTAGCCCTGGTTCATAATGTGCATGTTATCAGAGGAAGACTCTGGCCTCTAGATCTTGAGTGGACAGAGGCACATAATGTTCAGAACTGATCTGTGGGCAGATACACTCTGTGTGCAATCTTACTTGCAGCTTTAGCCAATTTCCTGTTCTGGCCATGGGTTTTTGTGGATCTCCCTTTCTAGGTGCTCAGATCTGCCCCTTGATTAGACAGTAAATATAAGCTCTGAGCCCTGGCTCATGCTTGCAGCTGTCCGGAGAGTCAGAGCCCCCAACAGTGTATCTGCCCCGTCCTCTTCCCCCATGCTAGCTTGGTGATCCCTGCTCTTGCAGGGCCTGTCAGACCCCGGGCCCTGCTGCAGGCAGCTCCTGGCCACCTGAGTCAACTCATATGAGCCCCTATTGCCTTGTTGTTGCTCATGCCACACACAGCCACCTGGGACCCAACTGGTCTATGGAGGAGGAGACTGGTGACCTTGTGGCGCTGTGGGGTGAGATAGAGGTGCAGTGGCAGTTCATGCAAAGTAGGTGCTCCAACATGCATGTCTATGAAGGGGTGTCCGGCTGGATGTGGGAGTATGGGCATAACTAGTCAGTGCGGCAGTACTGTGTAAAGGTCAAGGTCTTGCGGCACAGTAGGTTTCCATCTCTGATCACAACTGCCGGTTGGGGGTTGCCTACAAGTCCAGATGCTTTATGAAACTTGAAGCCCTTTTATATGCTGTACTCTAATGCACCCAACACAGCTGACTGAGGTCCTCATGCCCTTGGACTGAGGCCTCAGCTTTGCTGTGTACTGCAGCATGGACAGCCTGCCCAAGCTCCCACTCTGGCCTGACACTCACAGTGACATGTCACTGTGGGATGGCCCCTCGGGGCCACAGCAGCCTGTCCTGTTAAGCTCCCCACCCATAGCCAGACAAGATTTGTGTGTCTACCCCCTCAGGAACGTAGACTAGGTACCTTTTACATACAGAATCATAGAATAATAGAAAATTAGGGTTGGAAGGGACCTCAGGAGGTCATTTAGTCCAACCCCCTGCTCAAAGCAGGACCAACCCCAATTAGATCATCCCAGCCAAAGTTTGTCTAGTTGAGTTTTGAAAACTTTCAAGGATGGAGCTTCCACCACCTCTCTGGATAACTGTTCCAGTATTTTACTACCCTCCTAGTCAGAAAATTCTTCCTAATATCTAACCTAAACTTCCCTTGCTGCAACTTGAGACTGTTGCTCTTTGTTCTGTTGTCTGCCACCACTAAGAACAGTCTAGCTCCATCCTCTTTCAAACGTCCCTTCAGATGGATGAAGGCTGCTATTAAATCCTCTCTCAGTCGTTTCTTATCCAAACTAAATAAGCCCACTTCCCTCAGCCTCTCCTCATAAGTCACGTGCCCCAGCCCCCAAACCATTTTTGTTGCCCTTTGCTGGATATTCTCCAATTTGTCCACAGCCTTTCTGTAGTGGGGAGCTCAAAACTGAACATATTACTCCAGATGTGGGCTTACCAGTACTGAATAGAGGGGAATAATTACTTCACTTAACCTACTGGTAACACACCTACCAGTGCAGCCCGCTATGTTGTTAGCCTTCTTGGCAACAAAGGCACACTGCTGGCTTATATTCAGCTTATTGTCCACTGTAACCTCCAGGTCCTTCTCTGCAGAGCTGCTGCCAACCAGTCAGCCCCCAGCCTGTACCGGTGCATAGGATTGTTCTATCCTAAATGCAGAACTTTGCATTTGATCTTGTTGACCCTCATGAGATTTCTTTTTGCCCAATCCTCTAATTTGTCTAAGTCATTCTGAATCCTAGCCCTACCCTCCAGTTTATCTACTACTTCCCTCAGCTTGGTGTTATCTCCAAACTCCTGTATGTCATTTTCCAGGTTGTTGGTGAAGACATTGAACAAAACTGACCCCAGGACTGACCTCTGGGGCACTCCACTTGATACTGGCTGCTAATTAGATGTTGAGCCACTACCCTCTGAGCACAATGCTCCAGACATTTTTCTATCCACGTTACAGTCCATTCATCTAGCCTGTACTTCCTTAGCTTGCCTGTGAGAATGCTGTAGGAGACTGTATCAAAAGTCTTGTTAAAATCAAGGTACACCGCATCCACCAGTCTTCCCTCATCCACACACAGAGTTGGTCACCTTGTCATAGAAGACAATCAGGTTGGTCAGGCATGACTTGCCTCTGGTGAATCCATGCTGACTATTCCTGTTCAACTTCTTCTTCTCCAAGTGATTAGAAATGGATTCCTTGAAGATCTGCTTCACAATTTTTCCAGGGACTGAGGTGAGTCTGACTCATCTGTAGTCCCTTGGATCCTGCTTCTTCCCTTTCTTAAATTTGGTCACTTTTCCAATCATCTGGGACCTCTCCTGATCACCATTAGTTTTCAAAGATGATGGCTAGTGGCTCTGCAGTCTTATCAGTCAACTTGCTGTGGTGTGCACACAGGGTTTATGGGCAGCTGCCCAGGTGGGCTACAGTGAAGAATTGAGGGGGAGGTGGTCAGCCAGTGCCCCTCATGCCTGGTGCCCTGCCCCCCAATGGTGGGTGTGCAGTTCACCCAGGGCCTCTGCAGGAAGAATTTACTGTTGTTGCTGTGCCAGCAGCTGGTGTTCCCACTACCAGGTGTCCTTGGCTCACCATGCCTCTGCCACCCAGGTCTTGCAAAACAGCTGCCACTGGGACTCACAGATGTTATACAACATGCAAGCTGTGATAATGACCCAGGGGATGTTGTCCCCAGCAAACTTGAGGTGGGTGGTGAGGGCACACTAACATCCCTTGAGACTTCTGAAGGCACACTCCACCAGGGTGCGGGTCTGGCCCAGGCACCAGTTAAAGTGGGCCTGGTGAGGGTCCAGTCCAGCTGGCCTTTGTAGGGCCACATGAGCCAGGTAGGTGGGATCTCTGATGATGGGGAGGACAACCACAGCACCCAGCTGGAGGTCCAGCACCCCTGGCATGAAGTGCCTGCTCTGTACCAGGGCTGGCAGGGCAGAGTTGTGAAACATGCAGATGACATGGGCACTGCCCACCCAGCCAGGGCTCACACTGGTGAAGGTGCTGTGGTGGTTGACAAATGGCCTGGAACAAAACAGAGTAAAAGCCCTTCCAGCTATAGTAGGGGTGATTTGCCTTGGGGTGTGCAGGTGATGGGGATGTAGGTCCTGATCAGAGCCCCAGTGCACTGGGGGAATCACAGAGCATGGAACTCTGCCACCACTACCAGGGGGGTCAGCACCCAGAGCACTGTGTGTCCCCAGCATGTCCTGGAGGGCCCCACACACCTCCAGGACAGCCTTCCTGGCACTGGCCTTGCCCACACCAAAGAGATGGCCCACATGGTGGAGGCTGGTGGGCATGGCCAGCTGGGTGTCTGCAGGCAGGGGATGCCACATGGTGGTGTGCTGCCACTCCAGGTGCAGGCAGAGCTGCTCCAGGAGGTCTAGGAAGGTGGCCTGGGTCATTCTGAATGCCTCCAGCCACTGCTCATCATTCCAGGTGTGCTGGATGACATGCAGCCCCCAGCCTTGGCTGGCCCATGGGAATCAGAGGCGGTGGGGCTAGAGGCCTAGGAGGGTGAGGGCAGCCCCAGTGGTGATGTCCAGGAGCTCATCATTGGCATCCCAGCCAGGGTCTAGCCAGCAGGACGGGGTCCCAGTGGCAGCAGTCCTGGGATGGCACAGTGTGGCCAGGAAGGCTATTGCTGCATGTGGGAGAAGTAGTAGGGCCCAGATGGCCATGGGCCAGTTGGTGATCAGAGCAGCGAGCCAGGAGGGTCAGCATGGTGGCCAGCAGGAGTCCAATGTGCTGGGCATTGCTGCCAGGGGCAGGGGCTACAGCAGCTATGGCACAGGGTGGCAGAGACGGAGACAGCTTCTGCGTGTTGCCCCTGTACTACCCATGCTGCTACTGGCCAGGGAAGAGGCTGGCCGGGAGCAAGGAGCGGGGATGCCTTTTCAAGATGGCTCCCAGCTACAGGCAGCTGCAGGTGGAGTCTGACCTCCCTCTGGTTGTGGCAGGGTCCCATTGCAGGGCTGCAGAAAGTGAGAGCAGTTTGCTGCTGAGAGCAGCAAACCTGCTACCATGTCAATGCACGTGTAGACATCTGCCCGGGAGCATTTACTCATGAGTGGTTTACTTGCAAGTAAATTGGTCTGGGATCAAATGCATGTATAGATGCACCCACTGAGTGGAGATGTGATTAAAGTAGCCAAAACAGAATCCTGATGCCAAAGATCCTAGTTTTCTCTGATTAAAAAAAAAAAAATCCTCAATTTTTGGATTAAAAAAAAGGAACCCAGATCCATGATTTTTCCATGATTAAAATGAAGCACCATATATATATGGTGCTTCATTTTAATCATTTTATCATTTATATATATATGGTGTTTTATTTTAATCATGGAAAAACGTGGATTCTGGGTTACTTTTTTAAATCCAAGAATTGGGGATGTTTTTATCAGAGAAAATCAGGATCCCTGCTCATGACACACTTGCATTGTTCTGAATAGCAGGTTACTTATGATGACCAAACATAAATATTTAAGCAAATGAGTAGGCCCATTCAATGGCTGCCCCCACACTTAAAACCTTGTCCGTATTTCTGTTTTCCATTTGACAGAATGTGAAGTACATTTAGGCTTCAATTAAAAAAAATTAAGCACATATGTAAGCACACATTTCTATTCACCCAGGCACTTAGGCACAGTCCCATTGAAATTAACATAACTTTATAGACATGCTTAAAGGGCTTGGCTATAGGATGTACCCTTGAATACTGTCTCAGGCAGGGGCCTTATGCCATATGAAGAAAATAATGTTAAAAAAAAATCTGTTGCCCCGTAAGGAGCCTTGTTATTTCTCATCTAACTTAGCTGTTCAAATAAAACATTTCCCTAACCATTTTGATGCTAATTTCAAGCTCTCCAATTTTCATGTATGGGTCTTTTTTAATAGAATAATTTTTCAGAATAATTTTTCCCCTACACTCATAATTATTAAATGTGTTTTCAAATTCCTATAATTGTAAGCAGTCAGGCCATTAATAACACATTTCTTAACATCAGTATCACAGGCTAAATTATTTCAAATACTGTTCCATTTTCCAACTCAAAAACTTCCTTCACTAGCTGCTTTTTCATTGACCTTACCTCCTATTTGAAATGAAGTCATCTGAAACTTAGTTTCTGGCAATGAACAAGCTAACTTTGCTCTTTAGAATTTTGTCCTTTTCTCTCATAAAATATAGCCAACAATTATTTTATATATAGTTATATTATCTTCTTCAGAATGCATTCTCTTTCTGGCTTCTCAAGCAAATTAATTTACTAATATAATCCCATAAATGCCAATTCAAAATTACTTTGCTCAAATGTCTGTTTATGACCAAACTTCTTCAGTGAATTTCCTTCCTCTTTCAATTTTCTTTTTATTATTAAAAAATGAGGACTTTTATTGTAGATAGTCTAAAGGATGCTATCTATTTTTAGTTTCCAGGAATATTTGTGCTATTAGTAGTGAGTGGTACATATTTTGCTTAGATCCAAGCTGCAGAAATGATTTTTCAGTCTCTGGGTCTTGATTTGCGCTTTCCAGAACATGCAAGAGGCTTCAGGAGAGAGAACTGTCAAGGACTTGTAGTTTATCAACTGCCCCCCCCACTCTCCCCCCCCCAAAAAACAAACCCAAAACAATAACAACAAAATTCACACATATAAAACTTTAAAAACATAAACCTTGACGACCTGTGAGCTTTTCTGTTTTTCACAAGGGAAAGTATTCACACAAGTTAAGCATGTCAAATGCTCTGCTTAATTCACCATAAGCTGCAACTGTCACCAAAGGTTAACATATTATTTTCTCCTAGTTAATGATTTTTTTATTAGTTCCATATCTGATCACAATCTCATGTTTTTTTACAAAGCAGATGTATGAATACAAAAGTGACGTTGTTACCTGCACCTGTGTTGCCCTAAAATTGTAAAGACATTTTTTGCAATGATGGGGACTGCTAGATACAATGCAGTCAATTCTCATTCTCTTCTGGACTAAATCTGTAGGCTTCTATTACACTGTAAACCAGATGTAATGATTCAGGTTTAGGTTGTCTACTTTGCTTCATGTTGGCCAAGTATTCTCTCTAATCTAATCCCCATGGCCTGTCAGTGGTCAGGCTGCATTCTATTCCCTGATGCTCTTTATTACACATCTAGGACTACCTATGTGGATATGCTGTGTTAAGAATGAAGTGATTCAGCTAGTAGCATTCTTGTCTATCTTCAGCTCTGGAGGTGGTCTAGGTGTTTTTACAGGTATACAGGTATCACCCTCCATTGAAAAACTAAACCAAGTTTTGCTTTCTTCTGCAGGAACAGATCTTTATTCCCTTTATTTACAGTCTATTTCTCTGAGTTTTACAACTTCCCCTTCAAATAGTCCCAGAGTTGTCCGATGAAAACATTCTGGGTTATACTTCCTGAGACCCAGTAATTTTCATTTTCCATCCAAAAGCTTTCTCTATGATTGGGGTAAGTACCTCTAATCTGTTCCATTAACATATTTTGTTTTATTCTTTAATTAAAATAAATAGGTCATTTCATTGGCCTCACAATTTATTTTGTGTGTTGATGTCTCACCCTTAATGTATCCTGATCTGAGCATTAGAGAATTTAAGTGAATATATCATGATCTAGTCTGGGAGTTCTTCCTGAATATAGTTATTAAATGACTTGCTAAAGCTTTAATTAGCATAATATAGTTTCCCTTTCTATTGCATTTCTCTCTTATTGGGGAATTGAAAAGAAGCTTTAAAATATAAGCAACGATCTTGTCAAGTCAGTGTATAGAAAGAATCATTGCATATATCACTGAAATGAGGATACCTCTGGGGTATAAAACCAATGCAAGTAGCCACCAAATCAAAATAGGAAGATGTGGTGGTCCCCAGCCATATCTACTTATTAGGTACTTTTAAAACTCAAATATTCTGAAGAAATACAAGAAAGATGATCCTGGCCAATGTATTCTTTTCTTTTTTCAGCAGCTGATAGCCTAACAAAGCAAATAACTATCTGTTTATCCTTCCCAAAATACCTGTCTGAGATAATGTGGCCTTCCACATGCCTGTTCTTATCTCTGCCCTTCTTAGCTCATTCTGGGCATATTTTAGTGTGACATGAACAATTTTTGCAAAGGTGAAGTAGACTGCCTTTTTTGAATGTGGTCCAACAAGGGATTCAGTCAATTTCTCTCAGCCTTGCTCCCTTTCTCATCCACTAGCTAGTTCCCATACCTATGGGCACCTGTACATGTGATGGACCTATGCTCCAACACGTGCTAATTAGCACATGTTGGAGCGGACTTGATTAATTGGTTAATGGGGTCTGCTGCAAATCTGCTGGAGCATGCTATTTAGTGTACTCCAGCAGCCTCTGTGTCGCATGTATTCAGTGTCCCTGTGTTTCAAAATGGTGGTGGGGGTGCTTTACCTAAAGCTTATGAAATGGAGGCCTCTGGTAGCTGCATCCATGGTGCTCCTGCAGCAGGAAGCCTGGCTGGCAGTTGGAGCATGGCTCCAGTTTTGTGTGGCATGCATTGCCACCACTTTTTTTTTATTTGCCATGGTTTTTCTTTGACCCTGAGGTAAAAAAAAAACAACCCTCTGCACTGCAAAGAAGCAGTGTGGGGAACACCTGTATGTGCGGTGTGCTTGTGGCACCATAGAGTGCACATCCACACTCGTCTGGATTTGCCCACGAATTTCATCCCTGGGTGATGAAGGAACTAGCAGAGGAGATTTTGGAATCCTTGCCAATAATGTTCATGAAGTTATGGGAGATGGGGGAGGTACCAGAGCCAATGTAGTACCCCTCTTTAAAAAAGACAAAAAAAAGGACCAGTTAATCTCATCTCAATACTGGAGAAGTTACTGGAGCGTATGCTCCAGTAAGGGAATCCATTTGCAAGCATCTGGAGGAGGAAAGGGATCACAAGTAGTCGACAGGGATTTACAAAGAATAATGCATCAAACAAACTTTCTTCTTAGACAAACTAACTACTTGGATGGATGAAGGGAATGCTGTAGATATAATGTGTCTGGACTTTGTTGGCACTGGATTTAGGACCCAGATGCCTTGTTTCAGGGGGACCCAAAACCCTCATGCCAACCACGACCTTTCCATTTTGATAATAGGAAAATTTATTGATACGCAGTGATAATAAAAAAAAAAAAAAAAAAAATACAAGCAATTCTATAGATATCAATCCTAGGGCTGTCATCAGAGTCAAGATACATCTGGCCAGGATGCGAGCTTCACTCTGAGGTTCTCTCTTGAATGTGAGTTGTCAGCAGCCTGGAGGTTGGAGGCTGAGCCTGAGGTAAAAAATGGATGAGATGGGCTGGTGGTATGCTTTCTGTCCATGGTGCCTTGGGGACCCCTCTCAGGGACCCTTCTCAGGGACACTTAGTTGCTCTAAAATCTCTGCTTCATATTATTTTTTCCTCCTGATGACTTTTCATCCATGGCTATCACTGATTAGTTTCTCTATGGTCATCATATTGTCCATGTTCTGTCTTGTTAGCATATTTCTTTGTTTCACAAATCCATCATATACATACATTCTAATTTGGGCTTTCTGGGCCTTCTCCTAATTTGGTCTGTTCCACCAACACTGGAACCTCAGGCTCCCACTTTGGGGCCTGGTGAGCTGGTGCCACTTTATCTCATGTTATGAAACAGTGTGGTACAAGCCCACAACTTCCCAAGCTATGTGTATATCCATTGGCCTTGTTGTGCTAGATACCCTGTCTGCCTTAAAGGCTGTGGGAACCATGTGACCAGGCCTTTAGAAATCAATTAACCTTTGCTGACACCCTACCAATGCATTATTGTTCTAATGCATCTGTATATTACCTACAAGCCAGTTCCCAAAAGCAAACCTCTAAATGTCACTTTAAATGTAGCCATCAGACTTCAGCAAGGCTGTTGACAAAGTCCTACATGACCTTCTCATAAAGAAATTGGAGAATTGTAGGCAGCCTCCTGCATCTCATATATCAGCATCCTGTGCTTAAAAATGGTGCTGGCGGACACTTGAAATAAAGCCCCTGCCTCCATTTTTAAGAGTCAGATGCGGTGATGCTTTAAGTTAAGCAGCTCTCAGAGTTGCTGTAACGAAAGCATGGTCCCTCACCCCTGGAGCATGTGTAAAAGTCACCTAGGCAGAGGGAGCAGGTTTTCCCCCTCCCTCAGGAATGTATCCAGCTCAGGTTATCTAAAGAGATAGGGTAAGGTGTGTACCCTCTGCAGGGCCCAAATTGTCACAGAGCAGAGTTTTTGGGGAGAAACAGAGGTGGCTTTCTGCCACAGCCACCTTTGCTGTTCTCTCCTTTTCAGCTTGACAGAGAGGCTGGTAACAGGACTGACTTCTACTTTGTACTACACCTCTGAACTTTTTGTTTTTCTCTGGTCTGTGTGTGTCTTTTTCTATATCAAGATTTGGTAGAAAATTGACTCATTTGACTAATTAGAAAGCTGGTTTATCAAAGCCCAAGTCACATGACCCATGCAACTAATGTGATTAAGGCATACCATCTCCTACAAGCAATGGAACACATGGAAGCTGTGCACTGCATCCTGCTACTTTTGACTGCCCAACCTGAATGATTATGTGACCATCTACAGCTTGGTGAGTTGGTGAGACCCCATGTTCAGAACATGTTTTAAATTCATGCCTCTAGTGCTCTAGCAAGATACTTTCAACTGCTCTGCCACCACACCCTGGCAGTATACCATGGTAACTGCATTGTTTTGTATAGCTATCCTACTATATAGCTGTCTGATTCTTCTGCATAAAATATTTGCCAAGCAGAAGAGCAGCTGGAAACATTAACTTTGCAAAACAGTTGCACTCTTTATTATATCAAACAGTCTATTTCTCCTAGAGATGTTGTGATATTTGTTTATCCTATACCTTGGAAATCAGCTGCTCTGATATTAGTGGTGTACTCCATTACATTAGACATTTATATAAATGGGAGTATAGAGTGAGTAAACTTTCTTGGGACAAGTACAGAATCATTGATGAACAGAAAATAAATGATGATCAGGTGAAACAGTAATTAAAGAACAGAAATTATTAGTAAGGCTTTGCTTTGAATCTGAAGGAAGATTGCCTTTGCCTGAACTCTTTTGAGAAAGAAGAAAATAAAATGTATAAAATCAATCTAAAGTGTTCATTAACGACAAAAATACCCAGTATTCATGGTTTTTACTTTTTAGGTTCTTATTCAATAAAAAAACAGTAAAAACTGATTGTTATTACATTAAACTTTGAAAAGGAAAAGATGGGGAAGAATGTGCAGCAAGAAGAGACAGACTAGTTTTTGTTAGGTAAAAAAATGAGATAAGGATACAATTAACATTTTCATGTTAGCTGTATAGAACCATGTCTAGATAATGCAAACAGTCCATCTGCTTATTGAGGTACTTGTTTTTTATTGCTCTAGGCAACACTGTAGTACCTTTTAAGACACTTATATTAAGTGGTGATATATTTTTAATCAATCTTCTTGCACTCTTCTGTACTTTGTCTAATACTGGGATAGTCATTATATAAACAGAGTACATTATCCCATCTTTTCCAAGACTTTCTGCAATTATCGCATTCCTTCATTATGAAAGAAAGGAATACGTACTTGTTGTACTGGATGCGGTCCAATTCCCTGTTTATGGCCATGAGGGAAAAAAAGATTTTAATTTAATGGGGATTTTATGCTTAAACATATCAAAGAAGATTTTTTTTTAATGGAAAAATGTAATTTGAAGAAAAATAGAATTAGAGGAAAAATATGCAATTTAGCCATCTAAAAAATTTAAAACCACCGATGGATGCTTTTCTGGGTAACTAAGATGAGATGGGCAGCAATCAGTTTAGCTGAATTACTGTAAAACCATGATGGCTAGTACTCAGGCAGCATTGTATTGGAAAGAAAAGAAATACTGGCATTTGGCAGAACGATGTATAACTTTTATCCTACTGTGAATGATTCCAAAATTATTTTTCCTCTTATGACAGTGTTATCTAAAAGTGAAACAAATTGATTTCTTGTGTTTAAACAAACAAACATGCTAAAGCGATTATTTCACTGTAAGGGAGGATAATGAAAAACAATTGCATTGTGGCAGCATCTGTCTTTTGATGTGTATAGGATCTCAAAAGAAGAGCTACTGAATTTGGATGAACTATGACTTTTAAATAGCAGTCTTGGGCGTCTCTTTTTAATACCTGGAAAAGCCTGTGATGAAGACCATTAATATCATTATCTAAACTCTTGAATTTTAAGAACCCAAATCATTGTGCATATTCTAAGCTATGTTTTCAGGGTCAATAGGAATAAGCTGAAGTAAAAATACGGGGTTTTGTTCTAACCTTAGCATACATGATTCTAAATGTATACAGAAGAGGAGATTGAAAAAGGTTCTCCCACTTTCTTTAACCAGTAGACACTGAGGTATCAAAAACAGCAAATATGGCAAGTATGGAGGCAATGATAGTATGTGCAGAAAGGTGCAGAAAAATGAAAATGGTGCAAGTGGGGGTGAGTTGTCTACCCAGGTCGAATGCTGACTACCTGTGATGTGTTGTGCATTAGTCATTACCAGAGATCCTAGCATCCATTTTCATTTTTACAGAGAATCTTTAGAATTGCTGGTGAAAAATTAAAAAAAGCCAGTGGTTCTCATGGCCACTGTAGCAGCCTGTGGTGCACGGAGAAGCTGCCAGCACACAGGGAAACAGGAAAGGTGGCGGCCACCCCCTCCTTTCTCTGCTGCTGGTTGGCTGAGAGGCTGTTGTGCAGCCCTCTCCCTTTCCACCAATCAGCAGTGAGGGACTGGGCCACATGAATAGCAGCCCTCTTGGCCAATCAGCAGTGAGGGTCTAGATTGCCTGAAGGCAGCCCTCTTGGCCAATCAGTGGCAAGGGGTAGGGCTGCTGCCAGAGCTCCTCAGCCAGTAAGCATTGTGGGGGGCTCTCTGCAGAAAAATAGAATTTTTATGGGGTTTTATATTATGGAATTTTGGTTTTTTTATCATGGAAAACGAGAACTCCTGGTCATTATATGGGACTGTTTCATAAATGTGGTTGTGCTGTGTGGCTCCTTAGGCACCATGTTTGCTTCCAGTTTTTGCTTCTGCCAGAACAATAAAGTTACCAGCTGTGCTAGCTGTGTGGTGCTTTCTGTGCTAGCCTAGTCTCCCTACCACTGTGGAGCAACAAGATACAGCACTGCCCAAGAAAGCATCCTGTCCGTGAAATGTAGCCGGCCTGCAACTTTCTTTAGTTTTTTAACTTAGTATAACCTAAAAAAATGTGCAATTTCCATTGACACATGCAAACATCATATTTGTGACCCAAAAAGATTTTGAGAACAGGTTTATTATGGTCTAATTACATTTGAAAACACTTGTCACCTGTGCTTACAGTTGAAGAAAACAAGAGATCTAGGAAACCATAGGAAAGAATAGCCTTTAGGTTAACCTGACATGTATGGTCATGGGTGTGGCAGGAAAACATTCCCTGTGAAAACTGGATTGTACAGTCATGTGAGAGTGTGCAATCAAAATTAATGTGGAGAAGAAATTGTTGGCTGAAATCATTGATGATTATGGACAATCACTAAATGAAAGGCTTGGGACACCACCTTGTTGGTCTTTTATCTTGCTACCCTTTGCAAGGTAGCCTTTTCCAATGTTTGACCACTCTCATAATCAAAAGCATCCTTCTAATCTCCAAACTAACTTTCTTTTGTTGAAGATTGAGTTCATTGTTCCTAGTTCTGTCTCCCATGGCCATGGATGAAAGACCGTCTTCATCCATTCTGTAATCCTTTGTCAGCTATTTGAAGACTGATATGAATTCTCCCCCTGCTCCCACAGTCTTCTCTTCTACAGAGTAAATAACCCTAATTCTTTCACCCTTTCCTGAAGCCTTGTACCCCATGCCCCTAATCATTTTTGCTCTTCTGTGCTGGAGTCTTTCCAATTTTTCCACATCCTTCTTAAAGTGTGGGGCCCCAAACCAGGGATCGTACTCCAGATGAGGGCTCACCATGCTGAACAGAGCATAAAAAATCACTTCTCTTGATTTACAACTGACACTCCAGGTATGCTGTTGGGTTTTTTTTTTTTTGCAATATAAGCATAGTGTTGGCTCATATATTGGATCATAAAAAATTAGAGTTGGAAGGGACTTCAGGAGGTCATCTAGTTCAACCCCCTGATCAAAACAGGGTCATCCGCAATTAGATAATTCCATCTGGGGCTTTGTGAAGCCAGGACTTAAAAACCTCCAAGGATGGATATTCCACCACCTCTCTAGGTAACCTATTCCAGTGCTTCACCACTGTCCTAGTAAGAGGTTTTCCTAATATCCAACCTAAACCTCCCTTGCTGCAACTTTGAGACCATGGCTCCTTGTTCTTTAATATGTCACCGCTGAGAACAGTCTAGCTCCATTCTCTTTGGAATCACCTTTTAGGTAGTTAAAGGCTGGTATCAAATCCCCTCTCAGTCTTCTCTTCTGCAGACTAAATAAAACCAGTTCCCTCAGCCCCTCCTCATAAAGCATGTGCTCAACCTTTGAACCATTTTTGTTGTCCTCCACTGGACTCTCTTCAACTGGTCCAAATCCTTTCTATAGTGGGGGGCCCAAAACTGGACACAGTACTCCAGGTGTGGCCTCATAATTGCAGAATAGAGCAAAATAATTATATTCCCTGATCAACTGGCAATGCTCCTACTAATGGAGACCAGTATGCTGTTAGCTTTCTTGGCAACAAGAGCAAACTGCTGACTCATATCCATCTTATTGTCCACTGTAACCCCCAGATCCTTTTCTGCAGAGCTGCTGCTTAGCTAGTCATTCCATAGGCTGTAGCAATGCATGGGATTCTTCCATCCTATGTGCAGGACTTTGCACTTGTCCTTGTCGAATGTCAGGGCTAGGGACAGACATTACACATAAACCAGTTTAAGTGATCAGAAACTGGTTTAAACCTGTAACAGAACAGATATTCAGTGCACATAAAATAGTTTCAGAGGAGCTGAAACTGGTTTGCAATAAACCTGGTTGAATGCAGTATAAGACTTAACTGCTTTGGCTAAAACCAGTTTATGCAATGTCTGTCCCAGACCCCTTCCTGGTTTAACTTAAACCAGAGTCCCCCAGAATCCCAGCATGCTCCCTGGGCTGGGCTCTGTGCTCCAGCCCAGCAGGACTGGCCCCATCCGTCTGCTTCCCAGCTGGAGCAGGAATGGGCAGGTGTGGGGGGTCTGGCCAGAGAGGGGTTTCATTCCCCCTTCCTGTCCCACTGGCGGGGACCTGAGCTGGGTTTGCTGGGCGCCCCCCCCCCCACTTTGCTGCTGCAGCTGCTGGCCAGCATGGCTCCTGAGGGGTCAGGGAGGGGGTTTAGTCTCACCTCTACCCCCGCCCCCTGCCTCCAGGGGACCGCAGTTGGGTCTGCCCACTCTGGCTGCCACCAAGTGGCAGAATAAGCCCCCTGCTGTTCCCTGCACTGGATACCAGAAGGAGGGGGAATAATCCCAGTCTCTGTTCCCTGCCAGGAGCCCTGCTGGCCAGCATCTGGCCCCACCATGTGGGGGCTGGCTGTGGAGTGGGCTTCCCAGGCCAGCTTGGAGGTGGTGGCAGGTCCTGAGCCTGGCAGCCACCACTGCCACGCCCTCTAATTTTTCTTCTTTTTGTAAAGTTCCCCACATTTTCAGAACGTCTTTTGCAAAACTCTCTTTTTTTGCTGTTTCAGTTTCTCATCCACTTCCTTTTCATCTTGACTGAAACTGCAGTAAGAGCTGTAGCTATGGCAGTGAACCGTAGCTCCTGAACTCAGTGATCTGAAAGATGGAGATTTTTCAGAAAAAAAAAACCTTATTAATATGAATCAAGAGTGTTGGGCAATGTGATCTTTTTATGATGAGACAGGTAAAAAAAATCAAGTACTTTACACTGGACTGAAGAAGTCCTTTTTAAATATGGGTGACTTGACAGGTACGGATTAACTGTTACTGCCTAGCATTGTAACTGTAAAGCTATTTTAGGGATTGGGCTGGATTCTACTGTAAGTGCTTTGACGAAAAAAAATGTATTATAACTCTACTGTGTTCCAAGACTCTGCCATCTATGGTAAATAAAGAACAGCTTTGCATAACAGTGACAGTGTTATACATTTAGCTGATACTGATCTAATGCTGTATGATTAAACTTAAAATTGGAAGAGAGGAAATATAGTATAAGGAGAAGAATTTCATAGATAGCTTTGTGAATTGCCAAATGTTTTAGAAGGTAGCAGTTTCACAATAGCAGTGGTTCTAGCAACAAAACTGGTCATAAATATTTCCAGACTTGAAATATAAATGAATAAAAAAGAGAAAGAAACACATTTTTCCCAGATTCAGTATGGTTTAGTATTTTATTATTATAAAATTATCAGAGAACGCTAGTTTAGAATATCACTTATTAAAAGGAATCATTAACAGATTAACTGTAGCAGTAATCCTATGGTTTAGAACTCTTTGAAATGGTTGGTCAATTTTGTTGCATTATTTCATAATGATTACATATCAGATGTTCATGCTGTGTTGGATGTTGAACAAGAAACAATACAGATATTACAAATCTGTTTTCTCATAGCCAGTGTAAATACTCTCATACCCTTACACATCTATTGTCAGTGCCTTTAATCCACCTCCCCTGTTTTTTGTTATCATTCTTAACTGATGGCCTGGATTTCCCATCAAATGTCAGGGTATCATTATAGGTTGTTTAATCAAAGTAAGCAATAGGACTGGAAGTCTGATTCTTCTTTTGTTCTCAGACTAGTTGTATCCACGTGTTCATAAAAGTTTAGCAGGCTAGCAAAGGAAGGTTGTTGTTCTACACTCAAAATAACCAGCTTGAAGTCACACTTAGATCTTTTAGTAGACTTTTATTTTGATTTTACTATTTTTATACGCCAACACTGGGCACGTCTACACCTGCAGCGATGTAGCGACACACTATGGCGATGAAATTCGTCACTATGGTGACATAGTACCGTGGGTACAAACCATGATGCCGATGGTACATCGCTGTAGCAATGAGCTATTGTGCTATAGCACATTGCTATGGCAATGTAGCTGCTAAAAATAACTATGCTTCATTGGGACGGTGCAGTAACAGCTGTTACTGTGCCATCATTTAGTACTTCCTAAAGCAAGTACTAAATGATGGCACAGTAACAATTCCACTGGGGAGGGGGGAACAGGGCGTGTAGATGCACCCACTCTGAACCTTTACATTCACATATTTTAAAGTACAAAATAGGAACACTGGAGTCTTGGAGCCTAACAGAAAAATGAATGGTAATTTTGAAGGTATATGGACCAATGAGATTCACTAAAAGCGTTCAGAGTTCATTGGAAAATAAAAGGCTTTTCTTCATGTTGTTATTAAAAACAAAATTTCAATTAATATCAGGCTGGTGGTGTTAATTGAAGCTCCTGTAACACAAAAGGGCTTTGCTATAGAACAACTACTATAATCGGTAGGGAAGATTGGCCCGACCTGGCTATTATATTTGTCTGATATTTGTTTGATTAAATATCTTTTTCTAAGGGATAAGAGGATGGTGGTCTTTACTGCTGGACCAAGTATAAGTTACTGTTGTGAACTACTGCTAATATTTAACATGTCTCGAAGAGCATATAATTTAAGTAAGACAATATACAAATGAAAAAAAAAAAAGAGCAAGCAACAACAGTGTAAACCAGCAAAGGAGAGAGATTAAAATATTAAAGAAATGAAAACACCCAATTATATAAACGGCATTGTTCAAATAACTCAGATTTCTTCAGAGTTTTGGGTATTTTAGTATAATCCCTCTAGTTTGAAGTTGGAATATTTTTAAATTTAATTTGCATATTTTTGTGGAATTTTTCATTTGAATAAATGACAATGAAAACAACTGATTACTTGAGGGAAGAAAAGGGAATAGAAGGGAAGGGAGAATTTTTTGTCATTCCCTATGTCCCAGAAAACTACAGAGAAAGAGTTCTGTTGCCCATTACAGTTTAAACTTCTTGCATGTTGATCAGTGTTAGTGCTAGCTCAAATTTGGAGCAGTCACATGTTCAGGTGAGCAGGGACCCCGAGAACTGAAAGGTAAGAAACCCCTCCCCACCCCACCCTTCTCTTTCCAACCTGCCCCTGCCCTTCAGGACTCACCCTGTCCCATCCCCACACACTTTGGGGCTCACCCTGCCCCTCCACCCCCCTGGGGCTTACCCCGTTCTCCCCCCACCACCCCTGGGGCTCCCCCCTGCTCTTGCAGCCCCAGGCAGGCTGCAAGTGGTTGCAGCACAGGGTGCCAGCCACGGGGTGGGGAGGGGCTGCTTCCCACCCCCCCATGCTCAGCACCACCTTGTAAACTGGCCCCACTGCTAGCCTGGGCCCTACACCAGCTCCAGCCTCACCCACTGGGGCTGTGCACAGTGGCAGCAGCTGCAGCCGCCCCCCCCCCCACTTGTCATGCCAGGCAGTGTTTGCTACCACTGCCTCTGGGCTGCCCAGCACGTGAGCTCCAGATGGGCAGCAGCAGGAAACACTGCCTGGCATGGCAAGTGAGGGGACCGCAGCTGCTTTCACCGTGTGCAGCCCCGATGGGCGAGTCCAGAACCGACATGGCCCAGGCTAGCAGTGGAGCCAAATTACAAGCTGGTGCTCAGCATGGGGAAAAGTGGCCCCTCACTCACCCCGTGGCCAGCACCCTGCACTGCAGCTGCTTGCAGCCCACATGGGGATGCCTGTGCCTGCTCCAGACAGCCCTGCCATGGGGCGGGCAAGAGGCCGCTTTTCCCCATGCTCAGCATCAGCTTCTTCCCTTCTGGTGAGCAGGGGGTTGGAGCTGTGTGCTGCCCCCTGCCTGTACCGCAGGGCTGGGAGGCACTGGGAGTGAGAGGGCAGGGAGGCAGTGGGAGCATGGGGCCCACACTGGTGTCCCTGGGCCAGTGCCGGTGGGGCCCAGAAGAGGGTGGCAGAAGTGTGGGGTCCCAGGCAGCAGGGGCTCTATGGAGCTGGGCCAGCTTCCCCCTCTCCCTGCTGGTGCAGCCTAGCCTGGCTCCACAGACCCCTGCCAGCCTGTGCCCTGCTCTAGGCCCATTGGGGCTGGCCCTGGGATACTGGTCCCAAGATGGTGAGCAGGGGGCAGGGCACCTGTCAAGGGGCAGGGCTACCCATGCGGTCCTCGACAGCCTGCCAAAACTGGGTAAGTGGCCCTCCACCTGAAATAATTGCCCACACCTGGGTTAGAAGGTATACAGATCAGCTGTGGCCTTAAACCAGAATACTGTCATTCCTGACCTTAAAAGAAAACAAACAAAATGACAGTTAACATGTCTGCAATTTACTATGGCATTTTACACTAAAAACTGTCTTATAAATATGTATATGCATATCAGTCATGGTCTACCTGTATCTACAAGACCCATCAGGCTAATGTGGTTAAGGTACACGAGCTTCTGTAGCCAATGGCAGACAAAATAATGATGCAGCCAGCATGGATGTCCATCCATCTCTGATGTCATAGCCCAAACAGTCAGACATCCATTTAGAGCAGGGGGAAAACTTCAGTCTAGGCCCAGAGAAAGGCTCAAATTCCCTCCTTGGAACCATAATGAGACATCTTACCTACACTCAACACATACCACTGGAGTTTGTCACTGAAATGTTTTTTTAATTCAAGGATGAGTGTAAGGAACACATTAGAGGCCTTGGCATAAGTGCCTCCATCTTGTATACATTCTCCATTACATAAGTGTTGGAATGAACTTTGGATAACCTTGTAGAGAAATGGACTTGCAAGGCCAGATTTCATGTTTTTGCTGGTATAAACAGGAAAGCACTGGTTTATGTGTTTGACTATAGTCACACTGACAAAGCAACTGACACCCACTACTGTAAGGAACAGCACTCATTGTTAAGGGTGGTAACCTATCTGAATACCTTTGAGGCCATCCTAGTTAAACAGTTGTTAAGTATTGTCAAAGATTCTTCACTTCACCACTGGGGGAGTGGTCTTCATGATCAACCCCTTTTATTAGCAGATACCCAATCAGGTTGTAAATAGATATATGTCATTAATTACTGTACATAGATAATTGTAAACCTGGGGAAAGCAGGGAATCATAGACATGAGCTGCTCGAAGAACTGAACAAGAGCTCAGAGTTTCTGCAATCTGGCCTACACCCATCGTTCCAGGTATATGTTTTTGCATTTCCAATGTGTTATCTGAATGCTAGTTAAATTTAGGTTTAGCTTTCTAATAAAATGATTCTCTTGAGAAGACAGGGATGCCCTCTTTTTATTTCAGGGCCCCATCCAACAGAGTAAGCTCCCGTTGTTCCAATTTGGTGATAGAGGGCTTCCCTTCAATGAGGAGCTGGCTGTCCTGGTTTCCAGGTGCTATTTGCATTCTGAAGCCATGAGACATTTTACTTAAGAAAAATTACTGTGTTCACAGTAGCTGTTGTCTAAATAATTAGTCATAACCGTTTTCCTCTTACATTAGCTAATGTATATTTTTGAATTCAAAGTGGCAACTCATAAGTTGTTATAATTATTATAATCATGTTTTGTTTTATAAGTAAAATTGTGCATAGTGTTCACTTATAACAACCCTGTATTTAGCAACTGTAAAGTAAAATATGTTTTATCATTTGAAGCAGCCACATTCTGCTGTCATGCAAAGAGAGCGAGTGGTAGTTATTCTGTGGCAATTGCTTGGAGTGTAGAAGAGTCCGGTATTGAGAACAGGCTGCATCATTGAACTAGAGGAAGAAGCCTAAGATAAATGTTGGTATTATAGGTCTTTGCAAAAAGTATGAGAAAACATGTAGCTAAGTTGTTTTTCAGGTATAGTATATTTTTAAAGGGAAGCAGCACAATAAACCCTATAAGATCAAGCTGGCCTGGGAGAAAATTTGATTAGAGTAGAACGTGTTTGTTTATTCCAAGAATTTCTCTGCCCCTGGAGTTGCTAAAAGCAAAATACTATTTCTTAGTTGAATTCTGATTACTGAGAGAAGATTTTAAAATACTTCCTGATACAAAGAAAAAGAAAAGATACTTTCAACAACTTCCCACTTCACTTCCAGAAATATTAGAAAAAGCAGCAATCTTTGCCATTGAAAAGTCAACATTTACTAACCACCTGAGATGGCATGGTTATTTTGTATTTTAATAGGTGAATAATCATGGCATTTCACTTATTGGAGTCTACTAGTGACTTAATAAATGAATAAGTTAATAGGGTCATATTAGCAACCAAAATCTTTTTACTTTTCAGCCTACAGTATACTATTTCTGTCTAGATTATTTATTTTTCTCAGTACTGTCACAAGATGACTCACATGCAATGACACTGCATGGATGGCTAGAAAAATTTAACCTTTTGCTTTTAAAAAATGAAAAACAGGGATATTATAGAATCTAACTTTAGCATTTATAACTAAAAAGCGGGAGGAGGGAGACAGTGACTCATCAGCCAGTGAAACTAATGAATACAATGATTAGGTAAAAGAAGAGAGAAGTTGAGGGGATGAAATTCAAAAGGCAAGATGATAAGAAATTTTTCAAAGCCAAAATGTTTGTATATGATGCCCAATTTCTACTGAAGTCAATCAATATTGGATACTGAACTCTGAAAATGACATTACAAGAATAATAACAGATGAACTTTTGAACATAAAGGTTTAGGTTGGGTGTGGACACACCCTCAAGCTCAATTTCACATGTGAATTATCTGAACCTCTAGGGTCTTCTGTGTATGAGGGAATAATTCATTCTCCACATCCATTCAGTCATTACCCTTACTGATCAAACAGATGTCAAAATATCAGTTGCAGTGATATATTTTCCACTGGTTCACTTCTGTTCAGGTATAGACTTGAGGGTATGAACAGACAGCATATGAAGTGCTTCAAAAAGCAAGCCAGACTGACTATAATGCCCTTTAAGTGCTCCAGATCTGGCAGAACCACTCCAAAACTAACCCTGAAAAAAACAGGCATTATTTACGATTCCTTCAAAATGAAGCATTTCCTTTAATTTTTACATGATATATAGAGCATAACAGGCAATCACCTGGGTCCCCCAACATCCCACATTGCTCCACTCTTTCCCCCACCCATGGGGAGAAGAGGAGGGAAAGTGGGGGTCCATGTCAGTGAGCACTCTCCTGTTTGGTCTGCGTCTGCTGTCCTAGAATAGCTCCCTCTGGATCCCAGAATCAGAAGTCAGATGATCTGTGCTGCCCTGTCCCCCAAAAGGGGGACTTTTTCTCCTACTGGAACTAGGATTCCTGCTTTCCAGCCTGAATTGACATGTACATCTCCATGTCCAGTCGCCCAGTTCCAGCTTGGGGATGGGGTGTCTGGTCTGTTTTTGGCAGTGATGCTCCAGAAAGCCAGAGGTAGAGTGAATGGGAAAGTGCTCATTGACATTGGCTCTACTCCACTGCCCTTTTCGTGGGGCAGGGGAAGAGAGTAGAGATGTAGCTCCCAGGAGACAGGAGCCGCAGAGCTGCCCCAACATCTGTCTGTTGTCTAAGTTCTCCTTTTTTGGAGTGCTTCAAGAGATAAACATAGGCTGGACTGGCATAATTTTAAGCCACCTAGAGAGTGCTTAAAACTAGCCTAAGGTGTTAATGTGTGGACAATTTAGGGATTAAGAGCTCCAGGAGCTACCTAAAATTAATGTGCAACATTAGTCTTCACCCTCTCAGGCTCTTCATTATAGTCCTAATCCCTCCCTGTAGACCAAGTGCCAATCTTCTTCCCCACTGTGGATTTATCTCAGTCTTTTTTCCTGAGTTCCTTGCATCAATTTCCATCTTGGTCCGAATCCTTTCTCTATTCCTACATACTCTTCTGGGTTTCAGTACTAGTTTCCTTCCCCAGTCCATCAAAAACTAACCCTGAAGAAAATCATTATTATTTAGAGGCGTTTCAAAATTAAGCATTTCTTCTATGCATTGTCAGTGGAGCATAAGGGATCTCTGGGTCCTCCAGCATCCCACAGTGCTCTGCTTTTTCCCCTGTCCACGGGAGAAGATGAGGTTCTTTTTTTTCTATACACTCTTTCAGTTATCTCTCTTCCTTCCCTGGGCAGGCTCCTGTTTCTGTAAGTATCAAACCATTTCTGCTGAAACTAATTTTTCTGATTTATTTATTTTTTTTAAATCAACACAAGGCAGATATCCAGCATGGCTGGTTTCAACCAGGATGGTAAAAGTTTGAATGTTTTCATCTTCACCAATTAAAAACATGGAATTACAAAAGGAAAGTATGCAGTAACCAGGCAGCCTATAACAGCTTTGACATGTAATGTCTTCAGAAGGTCATCATGAACTTCTGAAGGATATAAACACAAAGAAAGGAAATGAATTCTTTTATCTGATGCATATGGTTTGACTAATGAGATGAATATGAGAAAGGAATGTTTAGATTTATCAGCAGGAAAATATTTTATGATAAAGAGATTTATTTAGCTATGGAGTTATCTCAAGGCAACAGTTGAAGCCTAATTGCTTGAGTCATTTCAAGCAGAATAGATGAAGCACAAGAAAATGCACAGTTTGCATACATCCTGAAAATCTGGAATACAGATAGATGAGCTAGGGATTATTTTCATCCATAAATGCTGTGGTTCTATGATCAAATATGTTTATCCTATAGTAACTTCAGTGCTTCATGCAGCAGAAGATTCAGCATTATTGAGACTGCTCTTCTCCCTTTTATTTCCTTTTTCTTGGGCTCCTGCATCCAATGTGAAGAAAAATATTCACATACTACTTGTTAATGAATCCTGGAGTGCACTTTTTCCATCAGAGTCTTCTTTCCAACAACTGACATATGGTGCACATACAACAGATTGATTTGTCGTGTCACATCTACACACTTGCATGTCAGGCAGGTGTTTTATTTTTGTTAGCCAGCTGCCAGAATTATGCGAGATGATGGCTGAGATGACCCTCAGCTCCTGCACAGATTTAGGGGAGAGGCAATAGTTCACTTATCCTCCCTGCTCATCTTCAGTCTGTTATTTGAAAGTTTCAGGGGCAGATGTACAATCTGGGAAGTTTTCCAGATTCATTTTTCAGAACATTAGGTGTTCTCAACATAAGCTGCACTAAACAGAGCCCTCTTTGTAACAATTTTGCCACCAGCATTGAAGATGAGCTGCTCTGAGTATGAATGTGGATAGCTGACAATTTCGGTCAAGCCAAGCAGTTTTGGGATAAAAATAGTCTTTGCCAAATTTTGGTTGTTTTTTCTACAACCACTCCCCATCTTATTTACATACTTCTTATCACCACAGCATTTAAACATCTACATAATAAGCCTTTTTATGGGTCTTTCTTACAAAGCTGTTCGCATGTAGAAGGCAGGGTAGAAATGCACCTTAAAGACTAACTGAATCAGAGATGCAAAAGCTTTCGTGAGCTCAGTGGATTCCCTTTCATAGCATCTGATGAAGTGAGCTCTTGCTCATCAAAGCTTATGCATCTCTGATTCATTTAATCTATAAGGAATATCTCTACCCTGCCTTCTGCCTGACCTCAGACAAACATGGCTAGATACCTCTCTCTGATCATATTTGTACGTAGATATGGACCAGTAATTCAAAATCATCCATTTGATTAACAGAACTTAGAGGTTGCAGGGCCAAAATTTGCTACTGGGATTTCTGGGTAGGAAAAACAAACAAACAAAAAGTGGCACAGTGAACACACAACAAGCACGCACCAGCACACATGGAGGTTAGGCTGTCCAGTGCAATGCTCTGGTTGCCAGCAAGGCCTCCACATTGCCTGACATATGCCTATAGGTAGAGAGAGAAAAAATAATTTGGAGGGGGCTGAGCACACACACACGTGCATGCACACATGTTCAAGCCCCCCAAATGGGGCAGGGGATGGAACTGTGAGCAACTTGTTGGGTGGGCACCTGGTACAGGGATGGGGTGGCAGCTCCTGCTGCTACGCTTACCCCGGGAGGGAATGGGGGGAGGAGCGTGTGCCCCTGGAACTGCATGGGGGGAGGTGGGCTGGTGCTGGGGCTGCATTGGGCTGTTCCCAGTGGGGAGGGGGCTGGGCCATGCTTCACTTGAGGCGGGTGGTGGCAGCACTGGGAGGGAGGGAGGGGGGTACAGTGAATTGTCGGGTAGCTGCAGCCTGCCCCCGTAGCCTCCCTCCCATTGCTGCTGCCACCAACCCCAAGCACAATCTGGCCCAACCTCCCAACCTGCTGCCACTCGGAAGAGTCCGGTGCAGCCGTAGCCCCAGCCTGCAGTGGTAGTCCACCTCCCCCTGTACAGATCTGGGGGCACATGACCCTCATGCCCTCCTGGGGTGCATGTAGCAGCAGGAGCCATGCCCCCTGCCACACCCACTGGATGAGCCACTCACGGTTCCATCCCATGTCCTGCCCTGGCTGCGTAGTGCCTTCCCTAGCCCCACTCCCACTCCCTCCCTACCCCTGCTGCAGCCACCAGAAGCCTGTGGCTGGCCTGCCTTGCAGCCCTACTGCTGCCCTGCATTTGGGGGAGCTAAACCTTGTTAGTACCCCCCTTCCACTGCCTAAGCCCCTGCCGCTCCAGGCCACCAGGTAAGACTACTGGGGCAAGTACCAGTGCTGGCCCTAGCCTTTGGCTTTCCCTGGCTGAAGAACCAGGAAGAGCTGGACAAGGGCAGTTTGCCCACTGTGGGACAATTTGTCCCTCAACAAAACACACATGCAGGGGCATGCACTGGCAATTTACGCTGCTGCAAGCGCACAACCCTGCATGTCTGGATGCAGCCAGAGTGGGCAAGAGTAGTATTTCCCCCACCTGTCAACTTGTTTCTGTTATTATTTCCTATCTCCAATGGTCTAGGAAGAGATTTTCCTCATGGATTGCACCTAACCTGAGGGACAGGTGTCAAGAAGAGTAAAAATGAAGTACAAAAATGGTCTTTTCTATTTAGTTGGGTTTAACAGGAACTGACACAAACCCTAATGGAGTTTACAAATGTTTTTGCAAAAAGTCCTTGACTTTTGGAAAGACTCCCTTCTGTCAGACTTGACCTTCAGAATGTACCAAAAGTTAATTTCTTATGGTTACACCAGAGGAGTGGAGAAAGAGATGTCTTTGGTAGCAGGTAAGTCCCACCTTCATGGTGTTTTGTCTCATTGGTTTGATGTGTTTGGAGGAGATGATCTGGGTTGGGTTGGCTTGTTTAATTATTATGTTTTGTTAATTAACTTTTGTTAAACTTTTGTTGTGCATGCACTGTTCCACTTTCTGTTTGTTTATTTTTTTCTGCCTGGAAATTGCTGTAGCAAATTTTGGCCGCACGGCCTCTGAGTCACGTTAATCAAATGGATGATTTTGAATTACCAATCCATAGCTACCTACAAATATGAGCAGAGAGAGGTATTTAGCCAGGTTAGTCTGAAGTCAGGAATTGGGATAAAATCTTCCTCAGAAAACATTAATGGGCATGAATAGTCACTGTATTGAAAGGTACCATAAGCAAGAAGAAAAGATGGCATTCCCGGAGAGAGAATTCAGGTTATATGTCAAAATCTCAAAAGCATGTGTTCCTTTTTCAAAAAGTTTTGTAGTTAGGGTTGATCCATGCTACTATGTAGCTGTTGATCCAGGCTCTGTCTGCAAAAGTGGTGATGAACAATATTGTACCATTTTTCCTTAGCTATGCAGAAGACCAGTGGCCTACTCCGAGCTTTGGTGATGTCTCCTCTTCTAACTAAAGTGCATAAACCCTCAAGGAGTCATGAGCTTTTTGTTTCTGCTGAACAGTCTCTTCCAGCCCACCTCATTGTCTAGAATGAGAGAAGTACAGTCTCTTAAAGATTATCAATTCTTATGTGTTTCAAGAGGCACAAACAGAGTATAAGCCATCTTCATTCCTATTGAATACAGGGAGGAAAAAGTCTCTCAGCTTCCATTACTATTTTTTGAAATTGTTCCCTTCAGACTAAAGAAAATTACCAACAAGAATACTAAGTTTCAGTATGTATCATCCAACATTCAAGACACAAAATAAATTTAAGACATCTCTCTTCTCAGGTTCTGCCCTTTGCTTCTTCCTTTTCTCTTTATTGAAAGGTTACAACATAGTTTGTGCCATGTGAAATTGCATCCTTTATGGTATAGTAATGGTGCATCCTTAACACACATCATCCTGACAGATTCAATTTCATTACTGGGATAGCACAGCCCTTCCAAGACAGTGAGTGGTGGCTACTTCTTCATTTTGTTACTTGTTGCCTTCATTCTATAATAAGGAACCAATAAGTTGGTATCAATCAATTCAACTGAAGAAGCAATATTGGTCTGTTGTCTATTGTGCTTGGGGAAGTTTGAATTTTCTTCTTGGCTCAGTTTTCAGCTTTTAGCTTTTCCTTTTGCTTATGGTACCTTTCAATACAGAGTTAAACATGCCCATAAATGTTATCTAAATTTGTTGCAGTGAACCAAGTAAGCATTTAATGCAATTCTTTCCCCATGAACATATAGATGGATTATTTTGAATATATATATTACAGTCTGGGTGTTTACTATAAATCCATATGGCTTCCTCATAAAAAAAAAAACCCCCAAACCTATTTGCTGTGATACTTGTTTCAAATATTTGTAGCCCAGGTACACCTGAGGGTATGCCCCATCCTCAAATGGAAGGGATAGGTGGTCAGGCAGTTGTGGTGTGAGAGGGATCAGTTCCCTCTATTTCTCCACAGAACCAGACCAGGACATGTAACTTAACTATGTACAAGTTTATTAATATATACACATAAATATAGACCCTTAAATGTATAGTAAATATTTATAATATGATTTTACATATACAACCACATTTGACAAACAATGCCCAGGAAAGAGTACCACCACCAGTGGCTATCAAGTCCCCACAGGTAAGTGACCAGTCCTAGAACAGGAAAATGAAGGTAAAGACAAACAATCAACACCCAGCACAGGTGAGTAATTGGGTCTTGGAACAGGTAAGCACAGGTAAGTACAACAATATTCAAGCACAAGCTAACAGCAGGTAACTATTGACTATTTATGAAGGGCATTGACCAGGAATCAATAGGTAAAGGTTAGACTCTTATGCATCATGGAGAGTTTGATCATAACTTGAAATATAACAAAATATAAGGTGCTCTCACCCCCTTAGAGGTGCCAGTGGTGCTCAGTATACCTGGGCTTCCCCTTTCAACTTTGAGGAGCCCTGCTGTGACTTGCTAGGGAGAGGAACAATGCCCAGGCCTTCCTACCTCTTGTGGACTGTGTCAGGCACCTCTTACCCTGCAGGGGCCTTTGTTGGTTCCCGCCTGAGGATTCCCTTCCCTGTAGGAGACCCCCTCTTCCCAACAACTCACCACTCCTGGTGAGGCTGGAGCTATCTCTGACTGTCCCAGTTTAGGTTCCTTTTCCAAGCAGGGGTGGCCCCCTGCTATCCAAGCTCTCTTCCACTCTGTAGCTGGCTCATGGCCCAGTGCACCATCACATGCACTTCAGGGCTCACCCTTCTGCCAAAGGTTGATCCAGGCCACCTCATGTAGCACCGGGGCTCGATCAGCTCTTGGGCCTTTGGGGCTGATGCTGCCTGCATCAATTGCCTGGTGGCATGCCAGGGAATGGGGACTTGAGCTGCTCAAAAACAGCTCCCTGAGTCGCAATCCACTCCCGAATCCTCCGTGCAGCGATCTCTGCACCTTGCCCTGGTTGCTTGCCAGGGGTTGCAGACCTGAGGTGACCTGAGTGGCTCCCAGGGTCTGAGCTCCATGCACTGATATATGCACCATGCCCTGGCCACTTGCCAGGGGTTGCAGACCCAAGCTGCCTCGAGCAGCTCCCAGGCTCTGAGTCCTGTGCACTGTGCTGTGCACCAAATGGGTCTGAGGCATCGGTCCCGGTGAGGGAGTCTTTGGGGCTCTTCAGGGAGCTGGCTCCATCTGCCGGGCAGCTCTTCCCAGCTCTTCTCTGCCCCTTCTTCTTCTCCATCCCCCGATATGTCTCCTTGTGTGCTTGGCATGCAGGTCCTTGTATTCACTTCAGAGGCTCTGCCCCCAAAGTCTTCCTGGACCTGCAGAACACAGACTTCAGTTAGGTCCAGGAGGCTCTTCTCCCCCGCCCTCCCCTCCATGCAAGGGGCAGGGATACCCCCCCCCCCAGATGTTACCTGATTGGTGGATGGGCTCCACCAATCAAAATGAAGATTTTCTGAGCCCATTTGAGCTGGGCTGAATTGATAAATCTGCCACATATTCATTAATTATGATTTGACTGGTCATCCAAGGCATGTGGTATTAGTCATTCTTGATGACTGGATAAAACTTAGAACTGTAGGAAACTCTTAAAATGGTTTACAAGAATTTCCAGCTTGTTACTTCCTGCAGAAATGTGTGCTTACTTTTTGGGGGAGGGTAAAAAAAATATTTTGTACCCAGAGAATTTTTTTGGTAGGAAGTGAGTAAAAATTGCACATGAAAAGTTGTACATATGATATGAATTCATGGTAATTTATTTTAATAAGTAATAAATACTTTTTCGTTATTTGCTTAGCTCTACTTATGACATATAATTACCTTAAAGATAAACTAGCCTGCATGAAGAACGTACTGATGCCAAAGGTACTGTACCAGCCATCACCAGTAGCTCCTATTTTGGAGACACAAAAATTGCTGTCCAAGGACTACTGATAATCTGCACAGAATAGCTGGCAGTTTGGAGATAGCTGGCACATTGTATGCTGCTGGCTGCTGCTTCTTGTTTTCAGCTGTTTCTCAAGTTGTCCTGGGCTGAAAGCCTGTAATGATAATTGCAAATACAAAGAATTAACCTGGATAGCTACCTGAGTGTCTACGGCCTTAGAAAAGAGAGAAACCATCTGGACATAACATCTATTTAGCAAGAGGAGACCTGTGCATCCAGCCATGAAGCCTATCACAAACCTCCACTTTTAGAAGATGATGAAGGAAACAAAACTTTCCAAACTTACATGCTCCAACAACAACCCTACACCCCACAGCAATAACATCAATCTATCCAGCCACACTTTCAGTCATGCTCAGGTGCCTGTTACTATCCCATGGTTTTCCTTCTGCCCCACTACACAGCTCAATAAAGTACAACTAATGGAGACCTGGAGGCTTTTTTTTCCCTGCTGCGTAGGACTACAGAAATGTTTTCAGAACAGGGAGCGGTGCAGTAATTAATCCAACCCCATGGAGCACAGGATGAAGGATACCTCCTGGACTCCAGAGCCCCACACTGGACGTGTACATTAGTGGTTTCTACCTCTTCCTACTTTGAGATTGCCAAAAACCCAGCAACGTTTACATGACCATCTCAGCATTGTGGAATGGAGAGACATAAAATAACTTTGATATTGTGCTTTAACAAGCATCTCTAATAAAGGAGTGCCACTGTTGTCATGGACAAAACAGAATAAGTACAGGAAGCCGGGAGACAACTTTCCTACATGGAATTTTATAATCCCCTAGCCAAAACCCCACAAAACAATACCAGAGGGAGCTTGGCAAGCTCTTACAGACTCTACCTCTGGAAACATAGGAGAGGATTTATGTGTCCACCCTCTCAGGAACCTAGGCTAAGTAACTTTTACTTATCCAAGATCCACAAACCTGGCAACCCAGAACACCCCGTTGTCTCTGGCACTGACATCACTGGAGGATGTTTTTCACTGTATTGATGCTCGTGTTCCCATATGCCACTGAAGCTGCCCACTATTTGAAGGACACCATACATTTCCTGAAGAAACTAGGCTTTACTGACAAGCTTCCAGCAAATAACATATTAGTACCATGGATGTCACACCAACTTCCCCTATAAGGATGGATTATAAGCCTTATGGAACATTATACTTGTTTCTATTTCCATTGCATTCTCTTGCTTTGCTTTCACATACAACTATTTGATATTTGGAGACTCCCTATGCCTACAAATGAATGATGCTGTCATGGGTGCATTCATGCCCCATAGTATGCCAATATATTTGTGACAGAGCTTGAAATCTGCTCCCTTCACAGCTGCCCTCTCATTCCTCTGGTTTAACTAAGGTCCATCAATGACATTTTTTGTCATATGGACACATGGGAAAGAATCTTTAGGGAAATTCCACAAGGACATTAACAACCTCCATTCCTCCATCAATTGGACTCTGGAATACTCCACCCAGCAAATTCATTTCTTGTACCACACTTAAAACCTTGGAATGGTCATGTCACCACCATATTGTATCAGAAACCATCCAACCATTACAATTGCCTCCATGCCACAAGCTTTCATCCTAAGCACACAACTAAATCCATCATCTACAGGCAAATTCTCCATTACAACTGTATCTGCTCAGATTTCCCCTACTTGGATGCATACTTTAGGGATCTGGAACAATACCAGAATACCAACGCCAAGACAAGAATAACAGAATCCTTCTGGTAATCACTTACAGCCACCAGTTTGAACAGTTTGGACACATCATTAATTACTTCAAACTTCTGGAAAATGAACAACCATTTTAAAGTAGATTTGGGGGACAAGCTTGTCCTGGCTTTAAAAAACTCCTGCCCCAACCTCAAATGGGGTCTCTCAAGCAGCAGGTTACCTAGCTCCAATTTTCACCAATTCTGCAGGCCTTGCTACAGACCCAGATGCCAGCTATGGCACCTTATCAATACAGATCATATTATCACTAGACCAAACAACACATATTATAACATTCATTCACTTTCTCTTCTACCAATGTCAAATATACCATCAGATCTTCTTTTCTTCAGTAGTCCCTCTCAGTCGAGGATGATTGTCTTCCATGATTGTCTTATCTATGTGTCTGAAGATGGCTGATGAGGCCTATCTGGGATCAACAGACTCTACTACAGTTTGGACAAGTGTTTCCTTCTGGGGTTGGTGGACTTGGATTCTTGATTTGGTCCACAAAACACTGTTTCTGCCACTCTCACTTTTCCATCTCCTGTTGTTGTCATAAGGTTTTAAAGTACTGAGACCCCTGCAGCAGACTCTTCTTTCATTTGGGCTATCCTGGGTGATAGTCTCCCATGAGTTGATATTAATATTGCATTTTTTTAAGCTGGCCTTAAGGACAACCCTGAGATATTTTCTCTGCCCTCCTCTTGAGCGTATGCCTTGACTGAGCTGGGAGAATAAAACTTGCTTTGGGAGTCAGAAATCCAGATGACTTGGCTGGTCCAACAAAGCTGATGTTGGATGATCATTGCCTTATTCCTGGTGATTGCTTGCAGGAGGATGCTAATGATGCATCTGTCCTCCCACTGGATTCAGAAGATCTTCTGCAGGCACAGCTAATGGTACTTCTCCAACAACTTTAGATGTCTCCTGTACATTGTCCATGTCTCAGTTCCATACAGCACAGTGGGAATCATGACTGGCTGATAAACCATGATCTTGGCTTTGGATCTGATGTCACAATCTTCAAACACCCATTTCTTCAGGCATCCAAAAGCTACACTTTCACATTTGAGGCAATATTGGATTTCCTTATCAATATCAGCCATCTGCAGAAGATGGCTTCTGAGGCATGATTAATAATGTTCTCCAGAGTCTCACTGTGGATCTGGATTACTGGAGCTGGGCACTGTTCATTAGGAGCTTGTTGGTGGAGGACCTTAGTCTTCTGAATGCTAAATGTCAGTTCCATTTTCTTGTATGCCTTGGTAAAGATGTAGGCAATTGCCTGAAAGTCTGCTTTTGAGTGAGTGCACACTACAGTATCATCAGTATACTGGAGCTCAATGATTGAGGTTAGGGTGCTCTTGGAGTTGGCTGAGGTTAAGCAGCTCACCATTGATTTGATAGTTTAGCTCCACTCCAGCTGGAAGCTTGTTGGTGGTCAGATGTAGCATCATGGCGTCTCACAGTAATGCCCCCTCCCTCTCTCCTTTGTATTTAAATTCCCTTCTCTTTATTCCTCTGAATCAGTTGCCACCCTGCCCTGTATTCTGTTTAAAAAAAGAAAGCAGAGATGTCTAGCAAAAGGAAAAAGTAATGCTAACTTCCTTTAAAATGGTCTAAACAATAATCTAATTAAATACAACATTTTCTCACAATTTTTTATATATTTTTTCCAAGTATGCAATTACTGTAGTGGTCAAAGGGATGTTATCCAGTCAAAGATAAATTTGCAGTTTGCAGTTCTATGAGACAATTAAAATGTGGTCCATCTTGTGAAAAGATTTTGAGGAAAAGATATTAGAGAATTTAGCAAAGTAGTTAAACATATGCTTAAGTCTATACTTTAGTCTGATGTAGGTAGGCATGTGCTTTCAAGTTAAGCACACAATTAAATTCTGTGTTGAATCAGAACTATATTCAGTATAAATAATATTGTGATAAACTCCAGCACTATTGTTTTTCTTAGGCAGTAATGACTTTCCATTGGTGAACACTGTACAGCAGTAAAAGCAATGAAGAGACTATTCACCAGAGGTCCCAGCTCCAATGAAAAAGTTTCACTGAGCTCTATGTTATAAATGGATCACATTAATAATGAGTGAACACAACAGCTGTAGTAACCCTAAACATAGAGAAGAGACATGGCATTTCTAATGACTGTAGAGGGGAGGCTATATTTACACCAATGGTCACAAAAGACAATGCAGTTCTCCTAGGCTCAGTAGCTCCCAAGCTAATTAAACATGGCCTTTGCTGATAGTGTTAGGACACATGCTTCCCTTGCATGGATTAAGCAACCACAGAAAGAACTGCTGGCTATACAGTAGCATCATATGTTGATTGCATAAAGCTAAAAGATGAAGACCAATTATGGTTACCAATTATGTTCCTCAGACACAGCAGACCTGTCCACTTCATGGGCAAAGCACATTTATGCAGCAGACAAATCTTTCTCAGGGGCTATGCAAGACTTCAGAATTAACTCCCCTAGGAACTAAGAATTGCCTCAAACCTCATCACCTGCTCTAAGTTCACAGCCCATTTCCTTGACCTTGTCTTTCCTAATATAACTACATAGCATTGTGTAAAAATACTTTATAAACTGCAAAAAAAAAAAATAAAAAAAATCCGGAACACCAGATTGTACATCATGATTGTTCCTTGGGAAGAGGCTATGAGAAGGAATGACCTACACATGCCTGATGTTAGGCATACTGCCTTAATATATGAGCTTCTAAAAGGAGCTCCTTTACTCTGTGTAAATAAATATCACAATGATGAGGGACAGAGTAAGGTGGGATAGTTTATCAGTCATCTGTGCAAGGTAGAATAGTGTATCTTTGGCCACTGTTGCAGAATCTGGGCACATTAGGCTGTTAAGTATGTATCCATACAACACCTCTGTGGGATAGGGACATCTAGACGAGGAGTGATACAGGGTGGGTACATCAGCACAGCCTCACCCCCTATTTACTGTGTGATGCATATGCAGCGAGCTCTCTGAGCTCATCGGCATGTCAGGCAATTCCTGCCTGAACTTCACAAGTGCTGTGAACTCTTGTTCACCAGCTGGTTGGCATAGGCTGTGGCCAGAGGCCCTGCATTCAGGCAGCTCTGGAGTCCACGGGTCTGCCATTCACCCCACAAGGTGGCAGTCACTAGTCAGGTAGACATATATATTTGTGCCTACCATCACATACTTAGGCATCTGTGGTGTCAGGCAGCAGCTGACCAGCAGTTTTTGACAATGTTAATGGCATTTGAACAAAAGAGATGTAGAGGTACCTAAATGACTTCTGAGATCACACAGGAAGTCTGTTGTAGACAGCAAAATGAACACGAGACGCCTGAGTCTGAAGCTACCTGGAGCATGCTTTTGCAGCATAATGAACTCTTGTTAGGCTTTGATTTAGGAATCTAACATGCAAACATTATATATAATTAGGGGAGGGGGACAAAATGTAAGCATTTGTAAAATGTCATGGGACAAATAACACACAAAATGGCTTTGACTTTATAATACTGAAGCAATAATCCTGTTTTTATGATCTTGACAGATTTAGAGCACTAAAAAGCATTTTATTTTCTTTGTTCCTCAGTATTGCAATAAGATTTATTAAACAGGATTTTTTTTTCTTTCAACAGGGGTTCTTATTCCTTTCATCCACTGGAAAATTAAGTTTAATATAAATCAGAATAAAATAATAATAATATTGGTATTAAAAGAAAAAAGAAAAAAATGCTAGTCTTATATTATCTCTGATTTTTTGTTATTGCTTTTAGTCTAACCAGCCTTTTTTCAAATGATTCAAAATGTAGTTCCCTTAGGAGCCTTCAGCAAAACTGAAATGTTAGCATTGGTCTGTTTATACTTCTAAGAGGGACAGAGAAATAGATTTAATACTTCCCATATGATTATCCTTAAAAAGGGATTTCTTTTTTTAATTGGGTACAAGCACATCATTTTTTTTAAAGTAGCAACCTTGCCTTTTTCATTAAATTATGTGAGGTATAAATGGGAAGTGCATTTTAATCACACTGTGGTTTATGGCAATTATAGAGAAAGACTTAGAAGAATCAAAAGAAACTTGAATTATAATAGTGTATTGCTTCCTCTGAGCCATGAAAGAGAATAGCCTGAATCTTCTGAGAACAGACACGATGAACAGGCAGATAGTCATACTTGGGCATTTAAGTAACTGAAAAATAAGGTTAGATTTTAGACTTTGCTTCATTATTTTAAGTTTTTGTCCAAACTTACTGTAAGGGAACCTTTATTCTGTTCCTTTGTGGAGACTGCAGGAGATATGTAAAGAAAGAAGCTCAGTCAATAAATCAATCAGTTTCAGCTTTTCTTTGTGCTTATTTAACCATGTTAACTAACAAAGGTGGCAAGTTGCCTAATTACTACATCTTTTTTATTTTTAAAGGTATGAATACAGCATGTTTATAGTCTCACTTCCTGAAGGGTTGACAATCCTTCAGTCCTACTGAAATCTGTAAGTAATATAGGTGTTTAGCTTCTTTGAAAAAAAAAAATCATGCTGTCTGATTTGACGTTTCTTTAGTTTCTTTCTAGCAATTAGAGGAGGCAACTGGCACTTGGAGTCATGGCTCCTTAGTTATATTCTTGACTGTGCCATTTGCTGTGTGGCTTGGGACAATTTCCTTGCCTTCTCTGTATCATAGAAACATTAAAGTTGTGTTACCTGATCTCAGAGAAGTTTTATTTAGCTTCATTAATTAAAACGATTTGAGGTGAAGGATCGATGAGATTGAAAGGTTCTCTTATTGTAATAATACAATAGGCAAATCTTGTGTTACAGAGTTTGTCTTACTAGGAAATGGTGCTAACAAACTCCATTTGTAATTGTTTGCTCTTGAATACTTGGTCACTCTTTTTGTCTCTTCAGTAGCTGTGTTCAATATCTGATCTTTGTCTATTAGTGTATCTCTTTTACAGTGTTCAACACTACAGTAGGTTTATCTTGTTTGTTATCTTTCATTCTTAATTTAAGCAATACTTAGTTTGGCCTGGCTTTGAAACCTACAGGATTAAAGTTTTGTTGTCTGTTACCAGTCTCAGCATTCTTAGGACTCTGGGCAGTCACAATACATGGATTCATTATAAAAACAGTTATTAAAACTAAAAGTCTCTGTGCTGCCACTTTTGGAAAACCATTCCATAAACCTGGCAAATGAACTCATTATGATCCATTTGGAGGAAAGAAATGTTATCCTTGTAGGCATCTGCAGTGTCTTCTACTATATACAGGCAGCAAATATGAGAATGCTTCAGAGGATGTCATGCCAATCTTGAAGCATCTCATTACTTCCCTTTTTTTTCTTTTTGGGAAATATCTGTCCCATTTTTTCAGGTCTGGTAGGTCATATTGCCCATAGACATCATGCACTGAGGAAACATCCTGCAGGTTTAAAGTCATACCGTGTAACCTGAAGTGGATCCCAACTTCACGTACGTATCTGCAAGACATCTCAATCCAGACACTCATGGGAAAGGCTCACTGCCTTTATGAGGCATACATTCATGTGGCTATTCACCTCAATCCCTGCTCTGAGTGATGACATAATTATGTTGTAACAGTCTTTGTTTTTGATGTGATTGGTGCTTTGCAATACTAGTAACACAAACACATGCAAAAAAAAGGAAAACGAAAGTGTGGTTGGTAACGAGGAGTGAAATATATTTTGAGGTGCATCAACAAATGGTGCAACTGACATTTCATTTTACCTAGAGACATCTGACACTCACTTCTGGATTAGGGACACATTTTTAGGGACCTACCAAAATTGAGAAGGTGGGTGGCTGATTTCACAGGCCAATCATAGGGCTGGCTGCCATTTTAGTGGATTTATCACAGTGGGCCCCTCCCCCACTATGCCTCTGATTGGTGGAGGGGCCCTGATTGATCAAGAGGGCTATCTATTGTACAACCCCACCCCTCGCTGCTGGCTAGTGGAGAGGGGCTAGGCTGTGTGATGGGTAGCCCTCTCAGCCAATCAGCGGCAAGGAACAGTGGTGGCTGCCATCTTGACTGCTTCCCTTTGCACTGGCAGCTCCCCACCGCTGAGTTGTGTGACTGGGCTTCAGCTGCCATGATAACTGCTGGCTCCCACTGGGAAGTCAGCATTTTATTTTTCCTAATTTTTTTTCACAGATGTTGTGGGCATTGTCTGATCTCATGCACAATGCCTGATTTTATGATTTCCATGTGATGCAAAATTGTGAATTGAGTAGGTCCCTACACATTGGGTCCAGTTGGACAAAGGGCCCATATACACTGCTCTTCACTGAATTAAACCATCACTACAGGATGTTTCCAGCCCATGTACATTAAACCAGTGCAATATTCATTCACTCTAAATGGCACATGGGACTTAGTCTATACTTCTGGACTGTGCCACTGCAGGCATGTGGCTGCATTTCCTGAATCAAAAGTAAATGCCTGTTCACTTCTGTTTCAATTTAATCTGTACATTTTAAGCCAACTTGCAAAGACTGAATCGATTCAGCCTTGGGCTTTTTGACGGTCTGTACCTAGCCTTACAGATAATTTACTCATGTTTTGTGTTTCCATCCTACATTGCATTGGGATGGAAATTATAATTGGATTAGAAAATTAGTATGATCAATTTGATTTTAAATTATTTAAGCACAATTAATTTAAATGTGGCGAATAAAATGGAGGTTGATCAAAACAACTATTGCAACTAAAGTTGATCTGTTAAACAAAAACATGTAGCTAGTGACCTGAACTGATCGGTTCTGCTCAGTATGTGTGGCAAGATTTTAAAACTAGTAGATCTCATCCTGTTAGACTTTTGTTTATAGAGTAGAGGAAAAATAAGACTTCCCTAATTTTTTTTCCACCTCCTAATCTGTTTCTCAACTTTGAATGAGAAATTTTTAGCCTCTAGCTTTGAACTGAGCTAGGTGAATAATATGTAAAGAAGGAAATATTGTCTCTGAGGACCAGGCTGCTGATCCCAAAAGCTGATTAAGTCCTGCTGATTAGCCCTAAAAAATCTCTGGTTCTATGGCTTTAGTCAGTGATTCCACCAGTTCAGTTGTTACATCCTTTAAATTTCAAGCACATGTTTTCTGCTTTAATTTGATATTTCTATTTAATTCAAACTTTCTTAATAGATTCTATAAGGTTGCATCTTAATATAGATGTCATTCTTTCAATTTTAATTTTGATTAGATTTGTTTTCTTAATTAAGAAATTGTATTGCATCTAAATACAAATGTATTTATCCTAGTGATGACGGGAGCCTTGTGCTGTTTATTCAATGACTCCCAAATTAAAAAGCACAAGCAGTCCCTGGAGCAGAGACTAGAACACAGTCATGTTCTCTTTTTATGTGTTTTCCTAGCTCCAAGAATCTGACACTTCATTTTTTTTGACAATGACCCAGGTCTACTGGAGGAGTGGAGAGTGCTATTATTGAAACTATTCTAGAACTGATTCATAGATTCATAGATTCATAGATGTTAGGGTCAGAAGGGACCTCAATAGATCATCAAGTCCGACCCCCTGCATAAGCAGGAAAGAGTGCTGGGTCTAAATGACCCCAGCTAGATACTCGTCTAACCTCCTCTTGAAGACCCCCAGGGTAGGGGAGAGCACCACCTCCCTTGGGAGCCCGTTCCAGACCTTGGCCACTCGAACTGTGAAGAAGTTCTTCCTAATGTCCAGTCTAAATCTGCTCTCTGCTAGCTTGTGGCCATTGTTTCTTGTAACCCCCGGGGGCGCCTTGGTGAATAAATCCTCACCAATTTCCTTCTGTGCCCCCGTGATGAACTTATAGGCAGCCACAAGGTCGCCTCTCAACCTTCTCTTGCGGAGGCTGAAAAGGTCCAGTTTCTCTAGTCTCTCCTCGTAGGGCTTGGTCTGCAGGCCCTTGACCATATGAGTTGCCCTTCGCTGTACCCTCTCCAGGTTATCCGCATCCTTCTTGAAGTGTGGCGCCCAGAATTGCACGCAGTACTCCAACTGCGGTCTGACCAACGCCCTATAGAGGGGAAGTATCACCTCCCTGGACCTATTTGTCATGCATCTGCTGATGCACGATAAAGTGCCATTGGCTTTTCTGATGGCTTCGTCACACTGCCGACTCATGTTCATCTTGGAGTCCACTAGGACTCCAAGATCCCTTTCCACCTCCGTGCCACCCAGCAGGTCATTCCCTAGGCTGTAGGTGTGCTGGACATTTTTCCTCCCTAGGTGCAGCACTTTGCATTTCCTTGTTGAACTGCATCCTGTTGTTTTCTGCCCACTTGTCCAGCCTATCCAGGTCTGCCTGCAGCTGTTCCCTGCCCTCCGGCGTGTCCACTTCTCCCCATAGCTTTGTGTCATCTGCAAACTTGGACAGAGTACATTTCACTCCCTCGTCCAAGTCGCTGATGAAGACATTAAAGAGTATCGGTCCAAGGACCGAACCCTGAGGGACCCCACTGCCCACACCCTTCCAGGTCGAGACCGACCCATCTACCACGACTCTTTGGGTGCGACCCTCTAGCCAATTCGCCACCCACCGGACTGTGCAGTCATCCACATCACAACCTCTTAACTTGTTCACCAGTATGGGGTGGGATACCGTATCGAAGGCCTTCCTGAAGTCCAGGTATACGACATCCACCCCTCCTCCTGTGTCCAGGCGTTTCGTAACCTGGTCATAGAAAGAGACTAGGTTGGTCAGGCACGATCTGCCCGCCACAAACCCATGCTGGTTTCCCCTCAGCATAATTTGTCCTGCCGGGCTCTCACAAATGTGAGCCTTGATAATTTTTTCAAATACTTTACCAAGGATGGAGGTGAGACTGACCGGCCTATAGTTGCCCGGGTCCTCCTTCCTCCCCTTTTTGAAAATGGGGACCACGTTAGCCCTTTTCCAGTCCTCCGGGACTTGGCCCGTGCGCCACGAGCATTCGAATATTCCCGCCAGTGGCTCTGCAATGACGTCAGCCAGTGCCTTCAGCACCCTCGGATGGAGCCCATCCGGGCCTGCCGACTTAAAGGCATCCAGTTCTTCCAAGTGACTCTGCACCACCTCAGGATCTACGCATGGAAGTCTGGCGCCTTGCTGCTGCCTCTCTACAACCCCAGTGAGAGACTTGTCGTGCCCCTCGCTTAGGAACACTGAGGCAAAGAACTCGTTGAGGAGTTCAGCCTTGTCCCCTCTATCTGTCACCAATTGCTTCTGCCCATTTAGCAGGGGTCCTATTCCTCCCTGGGCCTTCCTTTTACTCCCTATGTATCTAAAAAACAATTTCTTGTTGTCCTTTACTTGGGTTGCCATCCTCAGCTCCATGGTAGCTTTGGCCCGCCTAACTGCCTCCCTACAAGCACGAGCAGAGGAGGTATATTCATCTTTAGTGATCTCACCCTGTTTCCACTTTTTATGTGCTCCCCTTTTGGCCCTTAGGCTGCCCTGGATTTCTCTGGTCAGCCATGGAAGCCTCCTGGCCCCTTTCCCTCTTTTGCCTCGCTTGGGGATCGTCTTGCTTTGTGCCCAAAGGATTGTTTCCTTTAGGCACAGCCACCCTTCTTGGGCACCCATCCCATCAAAACTCCTACTCTGCAGTGCTTCCTTGACTAATCGCCTGAGTGCAATGAGATCAGCTTTCCTAAAGTCTAGCACTTTCACCCTACTAGTTACCTTACCCACTCGCCGTCTTATGTTGAATTCTATCATAAGGTGATCACTGTCTCCCAGATAGCTACCGATTTGGAGGTCCCCTATCATGTCATCTCCCGTTGCCAATACCAGATCCAGTATGGCATTCCCCCTAGTGGGACCATGCACCTCCTGTGTCAGGTGGAGGTCCTGTACACAAGTTAGAAACCTGCGTGAGCGATGGGACCTTGCTGTCTGCGTCTCCCAGCAGATGTCCGGGTAGTTTAGGTCCCCCATGACTACCGCCTCTTTAGCTTTTATGGTCTCCGAGAGTTGCCTCAGGAGCCCCGCATCTATTTCTTCCCCTTGGTGTGGGGGTCTGTAACAGACCCCTACCACCAAATCCCTTTCTCCTTGCCCCCCATGTAGCCCAACCCACAATCCTTCTACTTCCTCAGCCTCGGATTCTGTCTTGATGAGGGTTGATGTATATTGCTCACTGATAGCTAGGGCAGATTCCTGGGAAGTCAAAGCCGTGGATTTGAACTCCTTCGTGCAGAAGAAGGAGCTGAACCCAAGTCTCTCATTTCCTTAGGAGGTGCTACAACAGAGCTGGGCAATTATTTTGGCTGGAGGGCTGCTTACCAAGTTTTGGCAAGCTGCTGAGGGCTGCATGGATAGCCCCTTAACAGGTGCCCTGCCTTTGGCCACCATCTTGGAACTGGATGTCCTTATTTGTAAGCCCTGACCTTTGCCACCAGAAGTCCCTCCTCATGCCCCCAGAAGGAGTTTTGGCATCTTAGAACCAGAAAAATACCAAATTATATTCTAAAAATCGAATATCTACAACATTAATTAATTTGATTTAAAAATAATATTTTTGTCCTCATTTACATTTGTTTGTGTAGTGTACATAGAGGTGATTGCACAATAGCTTAAAATGAAGTCTTACTATTGTATACAGGTTTCCCTTGCTAACTGTGGGTGTTCGGTTTCTGAAAGTTACCATGGCTGGCAAAACTGTGGTTGGTAAGACAAAAGGCTTATGGGAAAAATGGGGTTAGGGACTTGAATATGAATAATAAAGAAACATAAAGTGTATAAAAATCATTTTTATTTACTTTTAATAGGTTAAAAAAGGTTCACTGTTGAGTAGTGGGTTTTTTAAAGAAACTTTAGCAGTTCCTGGTGTATCACTTGCAACATTAGCTTTAATAGTAGCCTCACTTTTCTTAATGGTTCTCACAGTGGATTTGTTCACACCAAAGGCCTCCCTACATTTGCCACACTTTCTCCAGATGCTAGACAATCCAACAACTCCAATTTTGTTTCCAAGGACATCACTTTCCTTGCCCTCTTCACAAATTGCTCATCTTCACCACTCACTCACTTACATGCCATGATTAAGAGCAAAATGCAAAAATCACAAAGAAATCAGGAGAAAAATGTGGAGCACTTGCAACTGGATGTTAATGGCATGGAGCACAATGTGAGACTGAGTGTGCATGTGGAGATGGAAGCACCACGAGTGCTAGCAAGAGTGTGGGTGATTTGAAATGGTAGGGGGCAGGCTGATGCATGGCCACAGAAAACCATGGTTACACAAAACTGTATACCATGGTAGCCAAAATGGTATATAGTATATAAAATGTGGATCCTTAAAACCGTGGTTGTCAAAACTGTGGTTGGCAAGAGAAACCTGTATTGTGGGGGGTGGAAGGCATGGGGTGTGGGTACAGGGTTTGTGGGGGACTGTGGGTATGTGGGGTGTGGGTGGGTGTGTGTGCAGGATAGGTGTGGGGTGAGGGAGCATGTGGGTGTGTGTGGATATGTGGGGTGTAGGTGGGTATGGGGTTTGTGGGGGGTTGTGTGTGGGCAGGAGGGTGGCTGTGGTATGTGAGGGGGTCTGGGTACGGGGCTCTGTGTGTATGGCAGTGAGGGGGGGTGTGGGTGGATGTGTATGGTGCAGTGTGAGTGTGGGACTTGCCTTATGAACACATACACAAAGTCTGTCTCTCCCTCACTGTGCGCGCGCACGCACGCACGCACACACACACACACACAGACACTGTCCCTCTCTCACTGGCCTACTTAGTAAGGAAGTAGCTGCATAACAAACTCCTATAATTTCCTAAGACGCATGACCTTAGTCCTGGACACAGGTGGCTGTTTTACTGTTTACTGCTCAGAAATTAGCTATTTTGATAGAAGATTTTTGAAGGAGTTTTTAGAGTAAAAATATAAAGAAAAAATTAGTGGCCTTCATTCAAAATTATGTGGTAGGTCCTGTGGCCTGAATGGGTCAGGGCCTGAAACAGACCACTGGATCTCCCTGGCAAATGCTGAAGGAAGATAAATAAATCATACTATAGTTCAGAAATCCAATATAAGATGAATCACTGTAGTGAATAAGATTGTTGATATCACCACATACATACCTCCCCTCTCACAGAATTTAAACTGTTTTTTAATTTGTTCTCCATTAAAGATCACATACTTTCTCAGACATAGTGAAAGGCCTATGAGGATTGGGGAAAGGGGTTTCCCTTTTGCTTTTTTTTGTCTTGTTTATAGATTTCAATAGCACTAACAGTAGCAACATCACTTTGAAATAGTTCCTGTGCATCACAAGTAGTTTCAAAATTGAGTAAAGATGCTCGACCTAGTTAGGAATATCCATATCAATGATTTCTATTCTACTCAAGGACTCTCAACTGATGCACAAAAAGCAAAAATATTCAATAGCCCCCACAGTTCATGTAATACAGACCTAACACATGGATTGAGAGAAATGAATTTTTTAAGAAATAATCCCTAGAAAAGCTGCTTTGAAAACCTTTTAATAAGATGAGAAATACATTTCATCCAAAGGCTGTGTACTTGCTGTGTCTCTCTCTTAACAATGTAAGACTAGATATTGGAACTGGATTTTTAATATTTTACAATCTTCCTTAAGGCCCCTCCCTACACTTGGTAATAAGATAAGTCTATGAAAAATTGAATGTAGTTATCTGAAATCTTTATATTCTTTCACTATGTGACTTTGTGAATTACATGATGAGGTTTAACCCCTGGGTTCCCCAGTTAATATTTGGTTTACAGGACTAAGTTAGCAATTAGGGTATCTGGTTTCAGGCTTCTCATGTAATTTTTCTCTGTGTGCCATGGATCTCAGATATCACTTAAAGGAAATTGGTATGCATTCCAGAGAGAACACCTTTCGAACAGAAGCCACAGGAAATGTGTAAAGTAAGTGATAAGTAAAATGACTTGCCTTACAGCCTTCCCAACTGAAAACACTATTTTGAGAACTCATGAAGTATAGAGAGCTTGGCTTACATGCAGCACAGGGCACTTCACCTTGACTCTTACAAGGCCTGCTCAGGGCCCCATGCATCACTCTTATCCATATGAGAAAATCCTGAGTCTACAGTCTCTAGGGCATGTTACATGTATTCCCTCCTGACTGTGGGATTGACACTACCAAAGTGAACTATGACCAATTGCCTCTGCTCAAGTGCACAAGAGACTAGCAATCATATAGAGTTAACTGCTAGGAACAGTGGTCAGTGGGTTAGAGTGCTCCTGAGTGTATTAATACCTCTCTCAGGGCTCTCTCCTGGGGCAACATACTCAGGATTGTTCCAAGCTCTCCACTTGCCGATCTCTGAGGGCACCTATACATGTGCCAGACATGTGCTCAAACTCATGCTAATTAGCATGAATCAGAGCAGGCTTGATTAATCGAGTCTAATGGAGCTTTAGTTAAATCGCCCCCACTGCCATTTTGAAGTGTGGGACACTGCATACATGTGGCACTGTGGGTGCACGTCTAAAGATGACCTGATAGACCCAATTTGGCCTACTAGAAAATGGGTAAAGCTTATTTTCATAGTTTCATAGTTGTTAGGGGCTGAAAGGGACCTTATAGATCATCAGGTCCAGCCCCCCTGCACATGAGCAGGAAAGACTGCTGGGATCAAATGACCCCAGCAAGATGGGTGTCAAGACCTTTTTTGAAGATTGCCAGGGTGGATCACTGTACCACCTCTGGGGGGAGTCTGTTCCAAACCCTTGGCACTTGATTTGTAAAGAAATGTTTCCTTATATTTAGCCTGAAGCAATCTTCAATCAGCTTGTGTCCATTATTTCTTGCCTACCCCTGGGGAACCTTGGTGAAAAGATGCTCCCCCAAACCCTGATGTATGCCCCTGATATACTTATAGGCTCCAACAAAGTTCTCCCTGAGTCTTCTCTTCTCCAGACTGAACAATCCCAAGTCCCTCTGCCTTTCTTAACATGTCTTGGTTTCCAGACCTCTAATCATGTGTGTGGCCCTCCTCTGGACTTTACTGAACTTCTCCACATCCTTTTTGAAGTGTGGCCCCCAGAACTGGATGTAGTATTCCAGTTGTGGTCCCACCAAGGCCAAGCAGAGCGGGAGGATGACATCCTTTATCTTGCTTGAGATGCCTTGGTGGATGCATGCCAGCGTTTGGTTATCTGTGCCAGCTATGGCATTGCATCGTTGGCTCATGTTTATTTTGTTGTCATTCATGACATCCAGATCTCATTCAGTTGTGGTGCTGGCAAGCCTGTAAGTGTGTTGTGGATTGTTTCTCCCCAGATGGAGTCTTTTACATTTCTTTGTATTAAATGACATCAGGTTGAGGTCTGCCCACTTAATGAGCCTGTCCAGGTCGGCTTGTATAGCCAGCCTGTCTTTGAGCATGACAACACTCCCTCATAGCTTGGTGTCGTCAGCGAACTTGTCAGATTGCTTGTAATACCTGAATCCAAATCATTAATGAGCATGTTGAAGAGCACTGGTCCAAGTACTGAACCCTGAGGGATGCTACAGGTCACCTTTTACCATGATGGCTTAGTTCTGTCTATCAATACCCTTTGGGTCCTGCCACGGAGCCAGTTACCTAGCCACTGGACCATGAAATAGTCAAGGCCACATTTTTCCAATTTAACCATGAGGACATTTTGCTGGAGGTGGTCCTAGTGTTAGGAGACATACCCAATGGCTGGTTCTGCAGCAGAATGGTGCAGCTCCAATGCTTTGGTGGAATCCTGTGGAGGATTCCTTGGATGAAGTTGAGCCCAGCTACTTGGGAATCACCCTGTGAGCCTGGTAGACTGACCCAGATTGATCCCCAGGGGTTGCTTCACAGCTCCACTAGGAGGTAAAGATTGTTTCATTTCCTCTGCTGTGCATATGCCTGGTACTCATATGACCTTCTTGGGCTGCAATGGGCTGAAGACTTGCTTTTAAATGTAGAGTTCAAAGTGGTGTGTGGGGCTTGTGATGGCTCTGGGTTCTAGTTACAAACTTCATCCAAAGTATCTTAGTTACCAAGATGAGATGTATAGAAGACTGGAGGTAAGCCAGTATGCAAAGAAACAGCGGTTAATGTAGTCCTATCAAAGGTAGCTTGATATTAGCTGGTGGCATAGTTCAGCATGGGCTGCGATATTCAGTTGGGCCCTTGGGTAAATACTTGGGAAACCATCTCACTGTGTGCTCTGTGTTGCCATAGCCACGCAGCTATCAATACGAGAGCTGACTAGTTTTAAACTATCTCAGGTCTGTCTTTGTGAACAGTAAATGTATGTTTGGACTGAAATGCAGACTTTTCCTCAATGAGAAAGTAGCAATAAAAAATCATGTTGTTTACAGTTTCTCATATAGGTATGAAGGCTGGAAAAAGAAAAACACAACGTACAGGAGCATAGAACATTATTTGCTTTTATTTTACTTATTTTTGGTTCAAATGATCTTTATTTCTTGCCTGTTTATAAAAGAAAGATGTGTGCCATTTAGCAGTAAAATCCTGCTATGGAAAGGCATATAGACTAATCTGAAAGAGGTTGTATATGAATTAGTCTTAACTTCTTCAGCTAGTGCTTGCTGTTGAAGTCTTGGTTAGACTTTGTATGTAGCGAAGCCTCTTTGTTTTGAAATCCAGTGTCCTGCTCTTAGTGCATCATCATTGTGGTTTCTGACAGATAGTAATGAAATCTGACTGCCCTAGGATGATTTGTCTGTCTTGGGTAAATATCTGCTTAGTTTTCTTCTGTGATCTGTGTTGTGTCTGACCAACACAAAGAATATTACAGTATCATGGAAAGTTTAAAAAAAAAATATCTCCACTGTGTAAAATTATTTGATTTAAAAAGCATTTTTGTATTTCTTTCCTTCCTCCCACATGTACAGTGTGATAATTTTCCTTCATCACCACAGTCCCAGAGGATGGCTGTACATGGCAAAGATACAGAAAATGCTTAAATTAATTAGGAGAAAGCACACTTAAAGATATTCCCTTTCTGAGGTATGTGAAGAGTTGCAAACCATAGCCTATTCCATATTAAAAAGGTAGTCTTTCAAAAGCTCAACATTATTTACATTTTGAAGTGCATAGCCTTTGAACAATACCAAGATGATCCAAGCTGCATGTATTGGAAAAAATACTACAAAGAAGTATTTGTATGCTCCAATTAAGCAATCAAGGCACAGAGCAAGCAGTTCTTAGGGATTTCTAAACTGACTGGGAGGAAGGAATGATCTAAAGTCTCAGTTACAGACATTTATTAATCCTCAGGCTATACAATGAGTTGAGGCCATCAATGATAATATGAAATGAAAAAAAAAAGAAAAAAAACCCTGTAATGGTTTGATCTTGCAAATGTTTCAGCTGTCTGCGTGGATAGCTCCAGAAAACTTAGACTATTCACATAACTCATCATTCACATGTTTTCATAATTACAAGATCAGGTCCTCAACATGTAGAAGAGTTTCTAATTAAAAAAGGAGTATTTAAGATTAGCTAAGATAACATTTTAACTGAAGATCTACCAAAGATATCAAAATAGAGCTCACCATGCATAAAATTCATACTTTTTGAAATTCACAGCCTGACAGAGGAGCAGCACAGGGGCTAGGAATGAAAAAATATATTTTGAGGAATAAGAGATATGAGAGAGAGAATATTTTTCACTTAGTGAATGACCAAAATGTAGCTTGTGAGCTACCTGACTAAAGTGTAGGAACTAGTTTCTTACTCTGTCTGCACCCATAACTGTCTCGTAGGAATAGAAGCACACTCCAGAAATGCATAGTCTCCTTAATTCTATAATAAGGGCATTTAGGTGACTATGGGGCTGAGAAAATCATTCTTACTCTTTAATAGGGTACTGCAGAATTGGTCATAAGCTGCACTTTGGTCACCCAATAGTTGAAAGAGAATTCTGCCCTAAAGAGTGACTTTGGTGTGCATGGCCCTTGTATGGACCCTTGCACGGTATTAAATTTTACTCTTATATTTCCAAACATTTGGTTTGTAACAGCTATTTAGAGAAGGTATATAATGGATATGTGCACAAGCAGGTCATTTTAGGCATCATAATAATTAATAGTATGCGGCACTTACAATGCAGTGTGATGGCACTTACACAAAACACTTTACAAAAAAAAATTAAGAATTGAAAAGCCTTGATACATCCTGGGTGATTTCTAGACATGCAATACTTTAATTTGTACAGCAGTTTAGGATAAAAAGGTTATAACAAAGTGGAGTTTGCTTTACTTTTCTGTTACTGACAAATGTTTTCTCCTTTAGATCAGCTCAAAAATACTATTTGTGAGGAACATCCTATATGAAGATGCAGGTGTGGCAAAACTATTGTAGGGGGGTTTGCCATCTTTGAACCAGAAAAAAACAAACAAATTATATACTAAATATCAAACATCTACTACAACATATTTTAATTTTATTTAAAAATATATTCAATAGTAGGGTTCAATCAAGGTCCTCCAGAACTAAGAAGTCAAGAATCTATACCTAGGGGCTGTAATAGCTGTGGATTAGAAACTGCTGGGGGTTTGTATCATATACTCAGCAGCAGGTTAGAAAGGTATGCCTACAGAAAGTTTTATAAAAATATTTAAATACAAGAGAATAGATCACAATATAAAAAGTACAGCCCAAATCCTGCTTTTTTCACTCAAGTAAATAATCCTCTTTACTGTTATGGGGCAGCTTGTCTGACTCAGCAGAGAAGAAAAGTCCCTTGGTACTACATCCTATTTTACCTACTAGATGCTTAATGTGTAGATGTTGGCAAGCTGCTGATGAAGATGACTGGAATCAGGGAGGCATCCTATTTTCCCTGTGTAGCTGCATAGTTGTTTGATATTTTCAGTGGCTGCAAGTTTACTGCTTGTGCACTTTGTAGGTGAATCCAGCTTTAGCCCACTGAAGTGCACTGCTCTCCCATTCATTTCAATGGGCTTCACTAAGATGCCTCTCAGGATGGATCCTCAGTTGCAGAGGAGCCACGAGGCTCTCCTTTCATTCCAGTGGCAAATTTTAAACTTGTGCTAAGATATGTCCAATTCTTCAGAAACATGCTCCCTTCTCACTGTATAAGGCATACGCATCTCAGAATGGCATTTTTCCTGACAGCTACTTGTCTGTTTGCAACATATTAAAGCTCCGCTTCCATAAACAACCAAATGTGAGAACTTGCCTAGCTCGCTGAGGGAGGGTTTGAACACATGATATCCTGTGTCACAAGCTATAGGGCAGACATGGCTATGAGCAACTTTCACCCTTACGCTCCTCTGGAAGCTAGCCAAGTGGGCAGCCAGGAATTGTGGAACCAGAAGGAGAGAAAGCAAGAGGGAGACTAATTCCATGGTAGTTCACTGCAAAGGAAGGAACCTTGGTTTTTGACTCCTGCTCCTGAGGCTGTTTATACAATTTCCTCAAAGACACCTTAAAACCAAATACAACACGAACACTGACACAGATCTGGAGTATTGGTACTACACGGAATTACATTTTACAATAATGCAAGTAGGATGGGACTCTAGCCTGCATTGTATAGGATGATCTGAAAGCAATATGATCACCAATTCTTGGTATGCCTACTTCACATCCTGGAGGGAAGTTTCACAGGAAAATCTGTGATTTCTGGTGAGATTTAATATGATTCCAGATCTCTCCTGTATGAGTAGCACTGTAAAGGGGACTGTCACTCAAAGGTTCCCAAAGCACAAGAAGAATAGCAAGAGACAAATATATGTTCTAGGATGCTTTAGTTGGGCAATATATGGCTCATGAACTGGATCTCGCTGGCCTAGCCATTCTATCTGGCCCATGTAGCCCCTCCAAAAAACAATTATTACCAGCCAATGGCTGTCCCTCTGAAAGCTGGTGGTCATGCACCATCAGACCGGGCAGGGTCTGTACTTCCACCTCTGTGGGGCTCCCAGCACTCCTTCTGGAGACATGAGCATAATGGTGCATGACTGGACAACTGGTGAGTAGTGAGGGGAGCTCCTGCCTGCAGGGGGAGAGTAGGTGTGGGATTTGTGGGTGGGAGCGGGTGGGTGTGGGGTTTGTTGGTGGGTACAGGCCACCCTGCCTCAGCACACAGCCCCTGCTGCAGGCGGCAGCAGCAGCAGCAACAGGCAGTGTGCCCTCAGTGGGTATGGGGTGTGTGGGTGGGTGTAGGGGTTTGTGGGTGGGAATGCTGGAAGCCCCACATGGAGGCATGGAGCCAGCCCAATCTGGCTTGAAGGCATGAGCCAGTGGACCAGGCTGGCTCTGTGCTGCCATGTGCAGCTCCCAGGATTCAGCCAGAGCTGTGTGCCACTGAGGGGCTCTGCCTGCCGTGGACCAGGAGTGCCCTGAGGGCCCACTGCCTGCTGCTGCTGCCATTGGTGGCAAGGACTGGGTGCCATGGTAGGGTGTGGGGGGGGCATACCCACCCACAAATCCCACACCCAGCCACACATGTCCCCATACCCAAATCCCCACAAATCCCACACTCACTCACACACACTGCCACCTCCCCATAAGCCCCGCACCCACCCCCCAAAGGCCCACCCATAAACCCCACATTCACCCACACCCCCACAATCCCCGCACACCCATTCACAATCCTCCAAAAGTCCACAACCCTTCACAAACCCCTCACCCCCTCACACAATATTAAAGAATAAGACTTTATTTTAAAATTATACAATCACCTTGCTATACACTATGCAAACACATGTAAACCAGGACAAATATTTCTTTAAAATTAAATAAAAATATATTATAGTAGATGTTTGATATTTAGTATATGATTAGTTTTTTTCTGGTTCCAAGATGGCAACCCCCCCCTCCCAAAAGGCTTCTGGGATTTGGCAAGGCGGAGTTCCAGTGGCAAAGGTCAGGGGTTAGAGTTGGGGCTTCTGGTCCCAAGATGGTGATCAAGGGATGGGGCACCTCTCAAGGGTGGTGCTACCTTTATGGACCTTGACAGCTCATCAAAAGTCACTAAGTGGCCCTCCAGCTGAAAGAATTGCTCACCCTTAGTTAGCCTCACATCAATACCCAGGAAATTACTGAAGTATATCATAAAGGAGTCCATTTGCAAACATCTGGAGGAGGGAAGGCTGATTGCAAACAGTCAGCATGGATATACTAAGAACATATTTTGTCAAATAAACCCGATCTCCTTGTTTGACAAAGTAACTACTGGGGTGGTTAAAGGGAAGGCTGTGGATATTGCAGCAGAAGTAGCAATATCTGGGCTTCAGCAAGGCTTCTGAGAAGATCCCAGGCAACTGTCTCATAAACAAATTGGAGAAAATGTGGGTTGGACAAAACTCCTATAAGGTGGATAGTCAACTAACTCAATAGCCACAAGCAAAGGGTATAATTATAAATGGACCTATGCTGGAATGGTAGAAGCTTTTGAGTTGAGCCCCACAGGGGTCTGTCCTGAGCCCAGTGTTGTTCAACATATTTATTAATGACTGGAAGACTGGAATAGTGAGCTTCTTGAGCAAGTCTGCAGATAACATGAAACTAGGAATGACTGTAAACATACTGGAAGAGAGGAGCACAATTCAGAAAAAATGTCGACCAGTTGGAAAGGTGGGCTAGATCTAACAAGATGAAGTTCAATGTGGTTAAATGCATGGTGCTACTCCTTGGGAAGAATAATGCTAATTACAAGTACAAAATGGGTGACATCTGACTGGATAGTAGCAATATGGAAAAGTACTTGGGAGTCTTGGTAGATCACAGACTCAATAGGAGTCTGTCGTGTGATGCAGCTTCACAAAAGCTGCATGAGGCTTTGGGCTGTGTCAATAGAAGCATTAGGTGCAAGACACAGGAGGTGATAGTGCTTTTTTACTTGCCAGTAGTTAAAAAGAGGAGAACAGAGAAGTTAGAGATGGTCCAGAGGCAGGCAACAAAAATGATAAAAGGCTTGGAAGGCAAGTCACACAAGTAGAGGTTGAAGGAAATAGGCATGTTTAGCTTGCAGAAAAGGTGCTTAAGAGGAGAAATAATAGCTGTCTTCAAATAGCTGAATTCTTTCTTGCTCAAAAGAATAGGGTATGGACCAATGACTTGAAATAGCAGTACAGTAGGTTTAGACTGGACATCAGGACAAAATTAACTGTCAGAACACTGAAGCAGTGGAATAGACTGCCTAGGGAAGTTGTGGACACTCCATCTCTGGAGGTGTTCAATAAGAGGTTGGATAGTCATTGGTCAGGGTCATCTAGGCGTAGCTATGCCTTTGTTCTACTATGGGTATTTCCCATGCTTCTGGGCTTTGGTAGTTGCTGTATGGGGCCTTTAGGAAATTCCACCCCTCCCCCACACCTCCTACTGCTGTGTGTCAGGGTTTTTTTTAAAGCTTTCCTCAGAAGCATAGGATGTTGGCTGTAACTAAGTCTGGAGATGTTGCCTAGAGTGTGCCAATGTTCCTACTGCAACTAAACTAAGAGGTTCATGAAACCAAAAGGTTCATGGCTAAAGGGTCTTGGCCCTCTGCTCTGGATCAGACTGATTGCCATATTTGGGGTCAGAAAGGAGTTTTACTCTGTGGTCAGATTGTTATGGGCCATGTTTTTTTTTTTCTTTCTCTCTAGCAGGGGGCATGGCCTTCTTGAGCATAAAATCCTGAAATCTCATGAGCATATATTATCAACCTTTGCAGCACCATGATGTTGGCCACTGTGTTCCCCCTGATTTACCAGTGGTAGGTTAGGGTGTTATGTCTTGCATTGTGTCAAAATCGAATGTGTAGTTTTCTTAAAAGGTTAGAGAATGGATTTATATAGGATGGTTTGGATAGGGATAATCCTGCCTTGGGTTGAGCGTTGGACTAGTTGACCTTCCAGGGTCCCTTTCAGCCCTACTTCTCTATGATTCTAATTAGTGCAGTCTGGGTATGTATTCCAGCCCTTCGGGGGGGGGGGGGGGGATTTGAAGTAGGTGGTGCAACATGTTAGGAAGCCTGCTTTCTGTCCCAGTAATTTGGAAATACAAAATGCACAAATAACAGTGGAAAGAAAAGGTTGCTCTATGCATGCTAAGACACCATTCACTTCCCTTTGCCATTGACGCAAGGGAATCTCTGTCTCTGTTTTACATCCATCTCCAGGGTGCTTTTCCAGTGGCTTAGCTTCAACAGGAAATACTCACTGTCCTGAATGGTCTGTGGCCTGGTGATTAGGTTGCTGTCTTGAGATGTAGGAGATATAGGTTCAAATTCCTTTGGGAAAGTTGAACATAGAACCTAGATTCTCAGGTTTTTTCCGGTGTAGGTGTTCTGACCGCTACAATACTTGGCAGCAGGTTTAGATGGGCATGGTTATGGACAACAGTGACAACAGCCACTTGTCATTATTTTTACCTGTTTTAGGAGTTCATGGTGTAATTCCCCTGTGGGATGGATGTATAGAAACTAAATAGAACACAAATGAACTTTGGTGTCTCCTGGGCAGCAATAAATTGCTTCCAATCCTGCATCATTGGGTAAGGAAAAACGGTAGCTTGGTGTTGTGGAGATGAAATCAGCCAAAACTGTTTAATTAAGTCCAATTAATAATTTGGCATGTTTACCAAGTACCTACTGCATAGCACTATTGAGTTTTAAAGTTACCACTGCAATTTCTGATATCGTTTTCCATCTCTATTGTCATACTGTGATAGCTAAAGGAAGAGCAGGAGAACAGTCTTCTTAAAATTTTAAGTAAAAGAAAACACTTAATGTTTTTGCTGTATGAAAAGAGAAGAACAGTCTATAGTCATAATGATAGTAAGAGCTGTGCATAATGCCCTAGCAATATATAAAGCTTCTGTCTCAAGACAATTAGTGGCTAACAATTCTGGGCCTTGACCAACTCCCCAATGAAGTAAACAGGAGTTTTCCTATTGGTTTTAACAGGTGGTGGATTTGGTTGAATCTCTTCAGCAGATGTTGTACTAAACCATTTACCACTAACTTTGGGGAACCATTAAGAAGTGTGATACAATATTAACAGCATCAGCTCTATCAGATGCTACAGATTTTTTGTAGTGGTAGGAATGATGTCACTGCAGAGTTCTTGAAATTTACTGCAGTGCCAATAAAAGGCCTCTTTACTGTATTTACTCAAAACAAAATTCTTTAAATACAGTAGATTTAAAAAGCTCAGATAGAAATCTGTAAGAACCATAGCAATTCAAAATGAAGTTAGCCATCCCAGTCTTAATTCAGCTTCATGCATTTCTGTCAATTACAGTATATATATTTAATTGTCAGGAAAGATATAATAGCACTTGATTTTTGTCTTGAGTTTTGTCATGGCAGCAAACTATTCTCCATTTCAGCCCTTACACTTAGAAATCCACCTGAGTAAAACCTAGAGGATCTGGTCCTTTATTATGTTATAGTAATTTGATATTTGGATTACAATTGAATATAGAGGCCTCAGTTGCAAGTGGAGTCCTATTTTTCTGTAGGGTTCAAGCATTGGCAGATCCAAGATTTACTAAATGGAGAGGATGGGGATATGGCGGTGAGGCATGACTTGAGCCTCTGGGTTGGGGGGGGGGGGGGGCGGGGCACTGGGGAACTGGGCAGGGAGCAGGCACAAGAAGGGTGGGGAGGCCCTGGGACCCATCTGCCATTGCCATTGTTCCCAAGGGACCTAGTGACCCAGGGAGAGGGGAGCAGAGCTGCTCCAGGCCTGCTGCAGCTGGGGGTGCTGGGGAGCTGCTGTGCAGGGAGCCTGGCCCAGCCATGGACAGCAGTGATGGTGTGCAGGTTCTTCCTCCCACTGCCTGCTCCCAGCCAAAGAGGACACCTGTGGGAGAGGGGTGGCAGGCAGGGAGCAGGTGCTGGAAAGAGGAATCCGTGCACCACTGCCATTGTCCCCTGCTAAGCCTGGAACCCCACATAGCTGCAGCTCACAAATGGAGCAGGGCAGGAGCAGCTCTGGGGCACCCCTTGTGCCTGGATCAGCTAGGGACAGCAGCAGCTGAAAGGGGGTGCATCCATATCACTGGACCCTCTCTGGATCCATCTTTGGGTTGCAGTGTTGTTGTATCTGTGAAAGTCCAGGAGATGGACAAGAGGCTAGAATTTTTTTGTGATGTATTTTATTTAACTATATAGTCAGGAGAGCTGTTGAATACATTTTTAGGTCCCCATCTGAAGAAGGGGCACTTGATGCTTGAAAACTTGTCCAGCAAACATCCCAACTGTACAGTTTGTCACACAAAATAAAAAAGATATCACACAAAATTCATGCCCAAAGTGTTATAAAAAATGTATGAGAGGACATTAGATAAAAAGTCAGTGAAAGTTTCCCATTTGAGGAAGATTCAACCCACAGTCCTGGCTCCAGCAATGGTACAATCAAATAATTTCAGCAAGTCCCAGAAGTCCTAGTAAAGCTGTGATAAGAGTATTTGGGCTGCCTTGGTTTTGGATACCCTTGTCTGTGCTTTCAGGCTATTGTGAGTGTCTATTTTTTGTGATAAATTTTACTCTCTTGAACAACAGCCGGAATCCTCTGATTTCTAAGTATTTGGCCTTTATAGCAGAGTCCCAGTGGAAATGCTTTGAAATAATTTTGCATTAATTACATAAATGATAACAAGATCTCACTTTGTAGCATAGTCCCTTTGGTAGTCTGGCATCACAAAATCTTGTGGCTTGTGCTAGATGAATAGTTTGGAAAACAATTCAACACTAGAGAAACATAATGAGTTGATATGATCTGAAAAAATATTACCAGGTCAGCTTATTTTTAAATGCATGAATTTTTTAGTACTCCTCCAAAACTGTTGAATATCTTTAAAAAAAACAAATAACTATTTTTCTTTTTAGCAAATCTTTTCTATTCACTTTCACTGCAGGTGGAAAGAGAGGTCATGGCATTGACCTTTTGGCTGCCTTCAAGAAATCCCCATATAATATTGTAATCTTATGGGTGAAGTTGTCTTATTCTAACACACGATATGTAATGAATGTATACATACAACTGGAGCTTGCACAGAGTAGCTGCTCCACAGCTCAAGCTTATCATAGATAACTCCATAAATTAGTATTTGTCTATTATATGTGTATTTATTGAAATCATAAAGGAAATTCAGTTTGTCTTTATTTGCATACTATAGGTAAATTTGTTTCCTTTACAATAGATAATTTCTAAGTATTGCATAATAATATCTTTGTTAAAACTAAATTAAAAATGTAGACAGTTAATTTAAACTATTACCAACCTATTTTAGTTTATAACAATTTCTAATTTAACTGCAAACTGTCATAAATTATTCTAAAAAGTATTTAGGCATGGCCTGATTTATTAATAACAATCATTATCATTTCCTTAAACTATGTATTTTTTGATGCAGAATGATTTTCAGCTAATTGGAGAGCTGGAAGTATAGCCTTTTAGGTTTATCGCCATAATTGACTGGCAGGCCTTAAGGCTGGCAAACTTTTATTCTTTTTGATATTAGTCTCTCTGAAACTGTAGGAATGAAGAAAGGACCATGACTGTTGAACATTTATAAAAAATTAATTAGTCATCATGTGTGAATATTTAAGTAGACAGAGGATAAAAAAAAATAGAGCTAAAGATGAGTAAAGGCATATGGACAGTTCAGCTGTTTTATGTCAGTGTCTCTGTCCTGTTGGGGACTCATCATGTTTTCCATACACAGATACAGCTTTAGTTATAATCACCATTTGAGGACTGAAGGATCAATATTCTGGTTATTATTATCCATGGAATTATTATTATCCATTATCCATGGAATAATGCTCTTAAAACCACAGATTGGGAATAAAAAGAGTCTCAAATTTGATTTAACTTATACTTTGGTGAATGCCAAAACTTCTGGAAGGAACATAAAATAATGACTCCTCCTAGTTTTTATGTAAGTAACACTAGTCAGAGCTTCTTAAGTTTCCTGAGAGGAGACAGTGATAGAAAAGGGAGCTCTGGCTCTCTAGTTAGGGTGTGTAATATTTGAAGTTGTGTTTGTGGTTTCAAGGTTGCAGTGCAGAATGGAAGGTGTTGGGTTTACCCCCCTATTCTTGGCTTTGCTGGTTGCTAACTAGGACTGGGAAGATGTTTTTCCCACTTCTATTGCTATGAGTGTTATAAGGTTTTATTTTACCTTTCTCAGAAGAAATGGGTGCTGGCTGCAGCCAAGACTATGGATTTTGATTGGGATGTGCTGATGCTTCTACTGAGACTTTAAAAACCCAGGACTTTCTGGCTAGAAGGTCTTGCTCCCCTTCTTAGGTTCAGAATGATCACTACATTTGGGTCAGATTAGCATAGGTTAGGGGATGGTTGCCTTCCTCTATAGCAGGGGGTGTGGTGCTTTTCCTTGAATTCTTTGTGTGTGTTTAACAAATACCTTCTGTCTGTGTAGTGGTAGGAGAATAACAGTGCTGTCATGCTTTAATGTGAGTTAAATTGTTTTTGATGTTTGTGCCTGGTAGTTGTATGAGAGGGTTGTTTGTGAAGTTTCAAGAATAGGTTAGACAAACACTTGTCTAGGCTGGTTTAGATAGGGATGACCTTTTCTGGAATAGGGTGTTGAAGTGGATGATTTCCCAAGAGCACTACAAGCTCTACTTTTCTATTATTCTATGATTCTCTTCATGCAGGAGAAGTCTGTGGCAATATGGCTCTTTCCAGCTGTTATTCCATAACAGAAATTTTGCAACTCTCTGGGTGTGTCTACTCAAGATACCAACATGCCTCTGTGCAGTAGTATTAGGCTACTGCAGTTAGTGTCACTAAAAAGCCGTGTGCCGGTGCTACTGTGCAGTTGCACCAGTTACTGCACATTGATTTAGTACTTGGTTATACAAGTACTAAAGTAAATGCACAGTACCTACAGCACATTAATGAATGTGTAGATGTGCCCTCTGTTAACCAGTGTAAAGAAAATGCCACCTTGTGGGAAAGGCAAAATGAATACACATCCTTCTTTTGGAAAATAAGCTAGTAAATCATCATTGGTTCTGTTGAATAGAGGAATACAGACTGTTAAAAATCATAGTGTTTCTTTCCTAGAGCTTCCCTAGAAGGAAAAAGACTCTAGCAGTAATCCTCATGCAACAATCGAGGGTGCCAATCAATATTATATCCAGCATAGTCCACAATCAATATACTGCAGTAAAAAAAATAGTATGAAAAAAAGACCAAAAGTATGGAGAGCATAACCTAGGGGTATAACCATGGTTCATAATATTGGCTGCTGAACAGAAATGAGGAGCAAGTTAAAAAAAAGTTGCTGCTCTTCAGATAAAATACAACTTCATTGCTAATACTTATCATATATATGGTTCAGTGTACAATGTACAGAGGTTTTCAAGCCTGACCATTCCTCTAAGACCCATAGATCTCCTAACTGCAGTATTTTACTAGTAGAAACATACTGTGTAGATGTAAGATAAAGAAAAGAATTTATACGGCTAGTAAAGTTCTGTGCAGTGCTTCTCATAAAAAGAGTTGTCAATTTTTTAAATTTTTTTTAAATACTCCAGTTTCAATGACACAGTAATTGGTAAAGGCTTCTCAGCTTCAGAATGACTTTTCTGGTCAAGACTAAAAGATTTCTACCATAACAAGTAGCCCAGTGGTCAGGACAGTCACTTTGGATATGGGAGAAACCTTTTTGTTTCTGTTGCATGGGGAGCAGGGAGGGGGGTTGTGGGATGATAAGGGGTATTTCTTGCATTTAAAACTTTGAAAGGTATCAGTTTCCCTGTGAGGAATGGGAACATTTCTAGAATCTACAGAAGTTCCATAGTATAGGAACATAGTTTCAAACTCAGATCTATTTGCATGACTACATGGGACTTCATAAGGGCAACTATTCTGAGGTCACAGGCCTCACTATCTTTACAGTTGTCAGTGAATACAATTTACTGCTTCCTTCTCCAGAATCAGAATTCCCTGTGGCTTGATCTAAGGAAGAGTTCCTTTTAGTTGCCCAGGGTTAGAACTTGCACACCCACATCTGATGTGGGGGCATGCACACGCACATCTTCCCTCAACACATGCTCTCTTCAGCATTTCATCCAAAATGGAATAGCTATCCACTTATGGATACAATTTGCAGGCACCAGATCCAATAATCTACTTTTAATGCATTTTAGGATAGATATCTGTACAGCAAGATACAGCATGATTCCTTTGGGGGAAGTAGTAATTACTGAGTTCAAAGTTAAATGAATAGACTTTAACAGCATCTTTTTACTGGAGGGCTAGTTTTCTTACGAGAGGACTCCTCATTTGTTGAATTTATTTGACCCACAGTTACCTCTGTTTCTTTTGTAGTGACTAGTTTGTATTTATCTACAGTTCTGTTACCCTCCTAATGTGGTTGGTACCTGTCAGTCACTGCCTGTCAATTCCCATGAATTATTACTTTTTTCTACTGCAAGACAATACAAAAATGTGTAAGTTTTACTTTATCTAGCATAGACCTCAGCAGATTTAGTAATGTAATTAAGGGGAGAAATGGGGTGACCATGTCAGATTTAGTAGCATAATTAGGGGTGGGAGGGGTGGTGACCAAGCCAGTAGTCCAAGGTTCAACCTTTGTGGGGAGGCACAAAAACTGCTGCCACTAAAGTAGTGGCTGAGCACACTGCCATCATTGGCAGTACAGCAGTTGGCAGTGTCCCATGTACTGTGGCTACCCAGGGAATAGACCAAATATATATATTGAATGTGATTTCAGAAGTAGCTCTGGTGCTTTAAATTAGAGTCTTAAGTCCATCTTTAGGTAGTGCAGCAGCTGACTGAATTTTCAACAGAGCTGGGCGCCAGATAGCTCCCATAAGTTCCAAAGCATGCTAGCTTGTGTTAATGAAGGGAGATGTTGAGTCCCCGGTACTTTTGAAAACTGGGCTATTTAGTGATATTTCTAAGTAACAACCAACCTCTGAACATGTTGACTTTGTCTCAGACGGCCGGAGCCGACTTGAGGTGATCTACAAATTGCTCGGCCGTTGGGCGGGCTGGTGAATGGAGAGGCAGACAAGACGTATTGGTTGCAAAAAGGCTTTACTTACGCCGCTAGTAGCTGCGATGCAGGTGGTCCGATCGCTTAAATAATTACATGAGTTGCTCCAGCTGGCAAAAACCCAGGCCAGCAAATCTGTAAACGAACCAGGCATGCAGGAAAAGGGGTACGTCGAGGGATAGAGTTCGGTGACGGGGAGAAAAATCGATAGTTGATCAGGCTATCGATTCACTCTGCCATGAGTCAGGAATTCTCTTAAGTCACTCTGCAGCATGCTCAAAGTTCTCCGACTTGTGCGGAAGTCGCACAGAATTTTATACAGCTAACAAGCCAATCGCTAGCTGCCACGTAGGAATAATTTAGAATCGGCCAATGATAGGACACAAATTTGCATACGAATGGCGTATGCAACTCTCTTGCACCGGAGTTTTCTATTGCAACAGAAAACTTTTGCTGTGCACAGAGACTCTCATGTGGCAGGAAAATTCCATCGTGCCGAGGCACTTAAAATCATTGGGTTATGACAGACTTGAGTTCAGCATAGTAGTTATTCCCCATCAAATTAGGTCATTGTGTATATTGTTTAAATGTGGCTTGGATGGCAGTGGTGATATAGATGCAAAAGCTAAGTACAGATAGTCAAAATGTCCAAGATTGAATTGATTCAATCTTTGCAGGTTAGTCTAAGCTGTGCAGATTGACCCAATAAGCAAGTGAACAGACATTCACTTTTGATTCTGGAAATGCAGCCACAGGCCTGCACTGGTCCAGGTTAGAGGCTGGGGGGCCAGTGCATGCCTCCTGCTTGGCTGGAGCAGACAGCTTGGGTCAAGGCTAGCCTGCCCACCCTGCAAGGGGGGGTGGGGGGGTTGTGGGGTAGGTGCAAAGCATCCTGAGATGCTGGGGGACAGTAAGTTAACTTGACTATGGAGGGGACCTGGGACAGAAATTTAATAAAATGACTTAACCTAAATCAGTTAATTGATACTACATCCATCCAGGTTTATATTAAATTGTTGTCGGCCATTTTGAAAATAGTTTATGTGCACTGAACTTTTGTTGTGTTACAGATTTGAACCAGTTTTTGATCACTTATACAGGTTTATGTGTAACTTCTATCCCTATCCAAAGACAATACTTGTTTCTTTAGTGCCAAACACTTGTTTGACTCAACAAAGAGGGTAGAGAAAATCCAGTTATTTTAAGAGAGGGAGAGAGAAAAAGAGAAAGAGAGATTGGATCAGATCCCAAAAGGACTTAAGTTCCACCTCAAGCCACCTAAATCCAAAATGCCAACTTAGCTGTCACCTAACCCTGAAGGGGCCTAAACAACAGAGATTCCTTATATTTTACTTCAGAATTCCCTAGATACCTAGGCTTTCCACTCTGCACATGACCCAAATGATCTTATTCTCAAACTTAGTGGTTAGGGCACTGACAAAGGGGCATCCTGTATTTTAGTCCCCGCTCCTTTGGATAAAATACATAACAGCCGTGAGAGCATGGATCACTATGCTATCACTGGCAAGTGCCCTAAACACTGGCCTAGAGGGAAAGGTTCCCTTCTGCACCCCTTTTGTCCCAAAATATTTTGAATATGTTAGCAAATTATTTCTTTAGTTATGTGCTTAGCATAACTAGCTAGCATCATACAAAATTAGGGTTGGAAGGGACCTCAGGACGTTATCTAGTCCAGCCCCCTGCTCAAAGCAGGACCATCCCCAACTAGATCATCCCAGCCAGGCCTTTGTCTACCCAGGTCTTAAAAACCTTCAAGGATGGAGTCTTCACAACCTGTGTGGGTAACGTATTCCAGTGCTTTACTACCTTCTTAGTGAGACAGCGTTTCCTAATATCTAACCGAAACTTCCCTTACAGCTTGATTCTGCTCACTTACGTGAGATGGTACCTTATGGAAAATTCTCACATAAAATGCTTGCCAAGATCAGTAAGGATTAAACAGAAAAGGACCCCACTTCCCTCTGTTTTGTGTTACATGTATAAATGCAAAGAAATTCCTATGGCATAGTGCTATGACAGGCTATTTGTGAAAAGCATCCAGCATCAGAACTGGAAGAACAAGTTACAATGTTAAGTGTCACCACCTCTAAATGTTATGGGTGGCATTTCACAAACCTAATTAGGTGTCTACTTTCCCTGTGCAAAGTACAGAGAGAGATTGGGGCACAAGAACAGGACTCGCAACAGCTAAGCTTGCTAAACAGGGGCATCTAAGCCAGTTAGTAGGACATTCTGAAAGAGGACATGTTTGAAATCCTGTTTCTCTCCCAGACTTAGGTGATTTAGGCATCTGAGTCAGAGTCACAGCCAAAACCTCCTTCTGGAGTAAAGCACCTGAGATATCCTTTTGGTTACAGATGATTGGCTCACTCTTTTCTGGTGTAAGTGGTACTGTCTCCACCCACTTTTATATTATAGTTCAGAGAGTACTCACCTGGAAAGTAGGGAACCTGGTTACAGATCATCCTCACTAGGTTTAAACCCGCATTTCCCAGGAGGGTGCCGTCACCACCAGTCCATAGACTGTGTACGGAGAGAAACCCTCTTGACTCCTTCAGTTGAAGCTGTGCCTCTGTGGGCCAAGAATGTAACATTTATGGGCCAAAGAGCAAGTAGGAGAGAGCATGACTCTCTAGCCTAATAGTGAGGGTATTCCCTTGAAACTTTTTAAGTTTGAGGGAAGCTTTCAAACCCATAATATTCAAGTAATTGAAGATATTCAATATGCATTATTCACAGGTGACCTATCCGCAGCTGTTAATGATATTGATGTTTCGTATAAAACCAGGTAATCACATCACCACCAAATATTCATATCCTACGCCAAGCATCACATAAGTCTGCTAAAGGCAAAGGTGTCAAATTCATCTGGCCCCACAGGTGAATGAATGGTGTGGGCCTGGCCCTACAGGCCATATTGGCCCCACAGAACCTTTCCTGCATGCCAGATCCAGTTCATGTGGCACCCACTCCAGCTGATCCAGTTGCAGAATGTGTTGTGCCCATAAACTATCCTCAAAATAAAAGACATATTGATTTTATAAGATAATGTGGCTGTTGCCTTTGCTCTGGGAAGCTGTTTTCCCAGTTAGTCCTTACTTTCTAATTAGATAGGAGTCTCCAAAGATTTGCTTAAATAAAGACATTCTTTTTTTTTGTCTCAACTGGGAGAAACAGAAACAAAATGTAATTTATTAAACAGAAAGGAAGAGAGATCTATTAAACCCCACCAAAAGTGTCAGACAATAAGGAGGCAAACACTTTAGGTAATACTTTGCAACTCTATTATGCTACAACACAGAAGTGAGATAGGGATAAGTAAAATGATATTCCAAACAAATTGAAAATGCTTTCATGCATAATCAAAGCAAAAGCTTGTAAGTGGTGAGATAAAGACAAATCTTCTTAGCTCTGGGCCAGAAATAAGAACGTCTCCTTCCACATCTTTAAGCTTTAGATCAAAGGTTGGCAAACTCTTGCCATTGTGTGCCATTGCTTTTGACCCAGCCCCAACTGTGGACTGCATTTCTGCATCTCACCAGTGATCCATTGATGCTATGAAGGGACCAGGTGGAAAAAGACCCAGGGGATGCTGCTTCTGCCACAACAGCAAAAATAAACTTAATACAGCAGGGAATAAGGCCCTGGGGTAGGGTCTTCTGGCTAAAGTAAAATAGCAAAAGTGACTAAACTCTGCATTTCAAGTGACCTGACATACACATGCACACAGAAGCATGAACCCAAACACAGGCACGCATACCATCTCCAGTATCAAATCGAAATCATAAGCTGTGTATAGAGAGAGTCCCCAGGTCATCCAGGCAATACTTACAAACTCACTTGAATTCCAGATTGGATGGCAGACCTTTTAGGTAATATACGTTGCTGATGCTTTATTTTGTTATGTATACATAACAAGTTCCTTTTTATCTAAGCCATTATCCTCAATGATTTTATTAGCTTGCATGAAGCATACAGAAGACAATCTACCATTACAAAGGCATTCAAGCCTTAACAGTAATATCAAGCTCAATAATATGTAGCAGAGAAAAGAATAACTTCTGAGATTGTCTAGATAAGATCTCTGAGCAGTCACTTTGCTTTGCAAAATATACTGGATTCTAGGGACTAATAAACTTATTAGGGTTTTGTTACAAAATTATTGTCATGAATCATATTTAACTGTAATGTAGTCTTTTCACTATGAACAAGAAGATATACGTGATGAAACAAGCACACAATAACATTTATTTTATGAGCAAATCAGAGACAATGGATAGTTCTTTGAAATGCATAAAACATTTGTGTTCAATTCCACATCAAATATAATTTTTCTCCTGAGCAATGGTTTTTATCCATTTAAACACTAACTTCTTAGTCCTGCAAGTTTTTCTCATACCATTGCCTTTTAAAATTATCCTGCCATATTCTTTGTTAAAGGACTGAAAGTTATTATTAACAGATGGCTGGAGGGTAGCATTTGTGAAGTAAATGAGCGGTCTTAGCTCTATTATTAATGCGGTTGCTCATAACATAGCATTACTACTACAATTTATGCTCTTCACACATAGGTGAGAGAAGAGTGTTCAAGTATTATAGAGGTGGGTATCCTTAGCTAAATGGATTGCATATGGAGATGCTTTAAATACTAAAAGCAATTTCTCCACAATAAAAATAAGGTATATTGGTGAACCAGTGAGGGCAGCCTTCTACTGCTATTGCTGCACCTTGGTATGTGCGTAACTAGATTACATTCTTCTCCATTCTGGTCTATTTCTAGCACTTCTCTTAAGCTTCCAACTCTTTCACTAAGGGCCAGAATGAGCCCTGATACTTGAACAAACCCTATGGATGGGAGTTTTCTCTTCCAAGTTATCCCTCCTTGCCAAAAGGGACATACAACTCCAGTGTATGGGTTTGAATTGCACATAGATCCACATGATAAAGATGTGAAAGCACTTTGTATGGCTTTTCTCTGGCTGTGAAGAGCTTTTCAGTACACACGTAGAACCTTGACCTCTGCCCCTGGCCCACATTAGGTTTTTTGCACCTTGCATTTAATAATTCATCAAATATGATGGAGAAACAGCAGTGGGATAGTTTCTGCAGTGGAGCTAGAATGCAGGACACCCTCCATCTCACTTGGCCACATTCTCAGCCTGTTTACTTCCTTTTGGTCTCATATATCTTTCTTTTGTGGCTGCCTAGGGGGCCAGCATCAAGAAGAGTTTGAAGAGTTCTCTCTGCAATGTCTAGTTCATAGCTTGTGGTTAGAGCATTTTGCTAGGAAGGGGGAGATGCAGATTCAAATCTCTTCTGGGTGAGGTGGCCTAGAATCTGGTTCTCAATCATTGGGCAAATGCCCTAACCATTAGGCAAAGGGTGTCAAATTCATTAGCCCCCATGGGCCAGAGCAGGGCTATGGGGCTCATCCCAAGGTGGATCAGGACCAGAAAGCTTCTTGCAATTTGGATCTGACCCATGAGGATTTTCATGACCCATACCAAGACTGCAGGGTTTCTGGCCTTGACTGTTGACACTGCTACATTGGCATGAGAAGTCAAGGAGTTAATGCCTTCACTCATTCCCCAGAGCTGCAGCTTCCGGAACCACAGTGGTGGTGAGCACCACCACTTTTAATTGCCAGTGGCAACCAAAAACACTTAATTGTGCAGCAACATATCGCTTGGGACTCGCCATGCCGAACGCTAGGAATCTGGCAGCCACAGCAATGGGGTTGAGAAACAGCAGCATTAACTCCTTGGCTGCAGACAACAATGACAAAAAGCCCCACAGGCCAGATGACTATATCCCTGGGCTGGATCTAGACTGTGGACCACATATTTTACACCCCATACTAATATATCGGGCTAAAAACTGCCAAATACAGTAGGGTCTTAATTCCTGTATAGGGCCCATTGGTCACAACAAATACATGATATAATGTAACTCCTATACATTTTATATATAATGTGCTCCTATATATGTGCTCCTATACATTTTAAATTAGAATACACTTTTCTACAGACTTTAACTGTGCAGTGAAATGACTGCCTTGTAAAATAAAATACATTTATGCATAGGTCTGTGCTTACCCCTGCACCTGTATTTTATCTCAAAATATAATGTGCTCTCTTATCTAAGCATTAACAATGTTTTTATACATAATGGGCAGGATGTTTAGGAGTGTCATATCAGCATTCAACATACCCAAGGGGAGAGGGGACTAGGTAGTTTATAACCACCTCTCCAACCCTAGCTTTGATTCTGGCAGCAGCCTCAGAGGTACGTTAATGTGTGCAAGCAGAATTAGCCTCTCTGTTGGCTTGTAGTGACAATGAACATTCCCCCTAATTCTGATATGTTGCCTCATACTGGAAAGATGTTGGGGGTAGGTGTATAGTATCAGGGTCCCCAGGGGTAGAGACAGAAGTTACACATAAACTGGTTTAAGTGATCAGAAAATGGTTTAAACCTGTAACAGAACATAAGTTCAGTGCACATAAACCAGTTTCAAAATGGCCAGAACTGGTTTAAGATAAACGTGACTGAATGGTAGTTTTAGACTTAACTGATTTGGGTCAAACTGGTTTATGAAACTTCTGTCTCAGACCTCCTCCTGATTTAAGTTAAATCAGAGTCCCCCAGCATCCTAGCATGCTTTTCAGCTCACTGCTCAAGCAGGGATCCCTCCACACCCTCCCACAGCAGGGACCATAGTGGTATGGACCCCAGCTGGCATCTGGCTTGGCCACCCTCATGCTAGCTAATTAATATGTGTGTGTGTGTGTGTGTGTGTGTGTGTGTGCATGTGTGTGTCCAATTTCACTGGAACAAAGGCAGATAGAACGGTGTCCACTTAGGGCTTTTTGGAACTAATCAACAGGCCAGCTGGTAATGTGCCTCTGTTCTTTCTTACAAGTGCCTTGGAAAAAGCTATTGAAGAAGAGCTTGAACTAATGAGAGAGAGACTTGTGCTTTCTTGATGGGCTGATAAGCTTTGTGTTCTGATAAGCTCCCTGCTGGCTACTGGCTTGCTTCTAAAGCTGCAATCTATCAGTGCTCAAGAGGGGACAGGGAGAGGTGTGAGAAATGACCTGGTTTGCAATGTATGGGATCTGTGAGTGCCATCAATTTGCTGCAGACAGTATGAAGAAACAGGGAGAGGAAGATTTAAAAGCTCAGTATCATCAACAAATGCATGCATTTTACACAATCAGTCCTCTGCCCCTCACCCCCCGTTTGCCTCAGAGTGTTAGCCAGGGGTCAGGGTCTGGCACCACTCCCATCCCTTGAGCAGCAAATAGGGAAAAGTTTGGTGGGGACTGCTTCCCCCTTCCCCTTCAGGCATACCTTGGCTGGGGACTGTGCAGGCCAGGGTGGGGATTAAAACCTCTCCCTAATCATATCATCCTGCTGGGGCCTGTCCATGTCCTCCCAGCTTAGCACTATAGGCAGGAAGGGAGGGCTTGCTCTAGTGCCTCCTCCATCTTCTAGCCTGAGTCACTGCAGGCATATGCCTGCATTTCTTCAGTCCAGAGGGAATGTCTGGATGCTTGCAAACTGGTTCAGCCTAGCTAGGTTAGACTAACCTGCAAAAATTGAATCAATTCAGGCTCATGCTTTTTGAATGTCTGTCCCTAGCTCAGCTGATTTTTTTTAAATCAGCTCCCCACATTATAAGGTTGATACATTGGGGATGAGCTTCTAGCATCATGTTTAGGCATTAAAATTATTAGTCCTAGTGACTGTGATGGCCACTGTCTTGGCTGACTGGCTGTTGACCTGGAGAATTTCAACATTAAAAAGCATGAGCTATACAGACTGATTCTGTAGCTTGAGTGAAACCACAAACAGGGACATGTCACACCTACCATTAGATTATGCAGCTGTGATCAGTTATAGAAATAAAAAAACTTTCAAGAAAAGTTTCTGACCTGTGCTAACTAAAAAAAAAGTCCTGCTCCAATAAGACAAAGCCATCAGTAACCATTGTTACACTTAATAAAATGAAGAGTAACCCAGGAGTTAGTCATCGTGAGTGAAAAGCAAGAACAAATATCAAGTTAGAAAGGATTATAGCTGTTTACAGTGTGACATTTAAGGGTAAGAAAATGAATATTCAACATGAACTCCAGGGAAAAGTCACATTCACATTTATGTGAAGATTTAGTAGGTCTTATTTTGAGGTTATAACCTGGGGAATAGCCTTGTAGTCATAATCTGTGACTTTATTTTTTTGCTTGCAAATGAAGCTGTTTACCATACAGTTTTCTGTGCATGAAATGACACACATAACAGTAAATCAAATTTTGCAGTGGGTCCCCCAAATCTCCACAGATTCAAAGGCCTGGGATGTGAAAGAGTGATGGGGTGAGAGCTGCACATGGAAATTCAAATTTCTTTCATTAGCTAGATGTATTGTACTGTAAACCAGAGTTTATACATTCCATTCTATTCCATTCCCAAGAGTTAAGGGTTCGGTGTGTTAGAATTTTTTTAGCAAGATCCTACTTGATGGTGCTAAATGTATTCTACTTTTGGACTGTTGTGGATTTAATGGGCCATTCTATATATTGCCAGAAGAGATTAGTATGGGAATGATAATAGGATCTTCCAATCCATATCTTTTTGTTAGAATGAGTGAAAATACCATTTTTTCCCTTCCAGTTATGTTAGGCCTAAAAACGATTCTTCCTGAGTCTATGTTATTTTTAGACTGTCTTTGTACAGAATCTATCTTTCTTAGAAATTCTCATTATTGCAAGAAGTAGAAATTAACATTTCTAAAATACCTACTGATTCTACCTAAAGATACAACAGTGGGAAAATATCTGTCATTTGCACTTAATTACTAATTACCTCCTTTAACCACTTTGACAGTTTGAGAGACCTGTAGTTATAGGACAAGATTGTTTTCCTGATTCATTGTCTACTTAGACTACTTCATACAGTCATTTCTGAATGAATTCATCAAATACAGTGCACAAAGGACACAGTGGATAGATTAACTAAGCAAGCTTTAATAGTAATTGAAATTAAATGAATAGCATTATGTCATTTAGATTAGATTTAGAAAGTCTTATGAAATCTCTCTCACTGAGAAGGTCTGCCAGCTTGCGCGAATTAGATATTCAGTTTAAATTAAAAATTGGCAGTAAAGGTTTGTTGACAAAATAAATTTAAATTAGAAGGCACTAAATTTTTGCCCTTAACTAAAGAAGGGCAAAGTTGGTTAGTGACAAATTTTAAGGAGGCTTATATAGGGCTGTTCTTCACATTTATTGTGCATAATTTATCTTGTTTACAAGCAAGTCCATTTAATGGTAGGACACAGAAGGGTTGAACACATGACATTTTTACAAAATGGCTTCATTTTTTTTCGGGGGGGGGGGGGGTTTGCCTTCTTAAAAAAAAATCTTCAGTAGTCTTCTTGTTTGATTGTAGACCTCCTGGAATTTAAAGGCATCGTTGATGCCCCCTTGTGAGAATATATACGTATATTTAACCTTTTTGAAGAGTATATATTGCTGGGAGTCTGTGAAGGTTTAGTTTTAGTAACATATATGTGTACTGCCCCACTATGAGATTTATCATTTTTCTCTGAGCTATCTCTGCCAGTCTTGGTTCCAGCTGCCATACCAAGAGTCTACTTGTTTAGGAAGTAGTTAGTGGAGACTGGGAAAGGTTCCTAGAAGTCTTTAATGGAATGAAAAGTCAGGGTTTTTTAACTAACAAAATGAGAAGTAAAAGTCTGTGGAGAGGCAGCATTTAGTTTAAAAGAATCAAACAGGGAATTAAGAGGTGTACAGAGGTCTTACCCTGACCCTTCAGCTTGCTTTCTGCAAGCTGTATTTCCTAAAATTCTGTTTTTGAGAAAAATGCCAGGCTAGAGATCATAGATAAGTGAGCGGACAAAAAATGGCAGATGAACTTCCATGTTGAGAAGCGCAAGGTAATGCACCTGGGGAAAAACAATCTCAACTATACGCGCACAGATTTGGGGTCTGAATTTGCTGTTATGACTCAGGAAAGAGACCTTGATGTCTTTGGAGGTTCTATGGATCCTGACGTCCTAGCGTTCTTGGTGAGGTTCCAAATGTTATGATGCACTATGGTGCTCTTCACAGAACTTTACTTCCAGATTTTAACTCTTACTGCTCTTGCCTTGTCTTATGGCCTGTGCACATAATGAGGGATGCCATTAAGAAGCTCACTTTACTTACTTCTACTTAGTGCAAACCATCCTCTAGAAAATAAGCAGTGTTGCTGGTTTATCACTGTTCCTAGCATACACCAAGAAGACAAAGAACCCCAAGAACAGCTATGGGTGGTTTCTCAGACCTGTGCCAAACCAACTATACCACTGATTAATTTTGGTGCATGTTAAGCAGGAACGAGCAAGAATTTTTTTTTTTTTTTTTTTTACTTAGGGGCTGCTCTGCCTAGTGTCTGCATCTCTGAATGACTTAGGCAGGAGGTGCACAGACTCAAACAGTTCTGGCAGAGCTGCAGTGTCCTAGGGAGCTATCAGGTGTAAAGGGAGGGACCTATCAAGTGTGGATCCCCCTAGTGATAGGCCTCCAATGATGGCGGAGAGGGGGTGAAGAAGGAAGGGGCTTAGATGGCAGTTTTGGATTTAGGTGCTTACAGTCCACTTAAAGTCCTCTTTGGGCCAGGGCATGGAATGTGATCACTGTCTGTGAAGTGGTGACCACTTCCTGTACCATTGTTGCAGATAAGGGTGCTGTTCCTCCAGCCTTTATAAAGTTGTAATAAAGCCACAATCAGGGCTACAACTTATAATTTCCTTAAAATCAAAGCAACATCCTTCCCTTCCCCCAGATAAGAATGACAAGTAAGGTTTATGTGTTTGCTTATTATATCATTTTAGGAAAATACCCAGTTAGTAATACTGGAAACGAAAGCCCTGTGTCTGCAGAAATCAGATCAGTGCAAACTTCTTCACCCATATGCCTTGCCTCTGTTCTGACAACATTATCCATCCACATGAAAGGGTCACTGAGGCTTCATCTTCTTCAGGCAATATTGCCTTTACTGGGCCTGCTAACAGTGATACAATCAATTAGAACCCGTCTAAAATAGAAATAGTAATCATCTTTATATGACACTTCTCAGAGCAGTGAACATTCAGAGGAAAATTATAGTTTAAAAATACTCCCTGTATAGGACTGACATATCACATTAAACACTATATGAATCAAGATAGCTGGCCCTGAAATGACCCAATGGAAAGCCATTAGCGCTTTGAAAACAGTAAATATGAGAATCCTGTGACTGTTCTGAAGCCAGCAAATGATTAGAAATAGCATTTAAAAGACTCACCAAGAAGAAGAATCATTTGTTACTTCCTGGAGTTAATGATCTCATGTCACAGATAAACTAGGTTATAATCTGTTCCTATGACTCAAGAGAAATTTCTAAGAAAACACAAATACATCATGACTTTTTCCTGGTCATTTGCCAGAGCATTCCTTAAAAGTTTAGATTACAACAATTTTGTACTGTTTTCCGGTCCACAGCCAACAACCATTGCCTTCCATGAACATAATTCTACATTATTGTTTTTATGACCTTAAACTGACCCCAAGTCAAGCTTAATTTTTATGAGTAGCATCAGTAATAGTGCCATGTTATGACTGCTGCTAAAAGTAACTTCTCAGATTACAGTTAAAATAGTCTTACCCTGTGCTGCAGACCTCTGTGCGCCCTATGGTAAATATTTTACTTTCCACTACTGAATTGAAAAATAAAATCAAAATCTCTATTGCACGTGCAGGTAAAGATAATATGCTCCAATATACGAGCAGTGGGGCTGCTCAAACATGCTCGATTAATTGAGTCTGCTGGAGTGTCTTGTGTTCTCATGCTTAAAAATGGTGGCGGGGGTTCTTTATCTAAAGCTCACTCAACTTTTTCAGTCAGTATTTTAGTATTTCAGTATTTCAGTCAGTGTTTCAAAATGACACTGCTCACAAGTGTAAGGTCCCTTCTGCAGTCCTTTTAAAGGATCTGAGTGGTCAGGTCCTTCATGGTCAATCAGACTTTCTCTGTTGATTTCAGTAGGATCTGTATGTAGTAAGCCATAGCAACCTGTTCCTACAGAATGATGATGTACCCTCAACTCCTATTAGAAACAGCAGTTTTTGAAGGTGTTCAGTACCTCACAAGAGTGTTTAGGGTCTTACAGGACTGTGGCCAAAGGGCCCCATTCAGGCAAGTGTCCCAACTCAGATTAGTGCTGAAGCACATCATTACGTCTTCAAGCTAATGGGACAAGTGTAGATTTACATGTTGCACTGAGTGGAGGTGTCTGCATGGAAGCACAAGTGAGTAGAGCCTTGATGTACAAATGAAAGCTTTGTAAGGTGCATTGCAGCACCTACTTTTTAGGTGCGTTGCTGCCTAGTAAAACCTGTAGGCTGTTTTTTGGTCAAACTTCCTTATTCAATGTATTAGAAGAGTTAGGCACCCAAGAATGTGACATATAAAGTTCAACAAGTTGAGAGGGACGGCCCCTAAGATACCTAGTAGGAAATAGAGGTGAAGAGTAAGAATTAATTCTCACGTTTCAGAGACTTAGGTCCTTCTCTCACACTGTGGTGATGCTGGTATGGGGAGGAAGAAAGGCTCGGAGCCTTGCACCGTGGGCTCCCTAGGTTGCCAAAGACTCCCACACTGGATTCATAGCTGTGAATCTTCTTTCTGGAGCATATAACTGTCAGGGCTCAACAGCAGGCTATAGCAATGTGAAGGGACAGTAGGAAACGCAGTAAGAGGCTGGCATAGCAGAGCAGTGAAATCTTCAGCAAGCTGATATTCCAAAAAGGAAATGGAAACTTGACTATATTCCTAGGGATGAGTATATTGTATAGTACAGCCATAAAGGGAGAAAGTCAGAAAGGTTTAGTCATGGATTGAAAGGAAGCTAGCAAGGGGTGTAAACAACAAAAATATTCTGGCTAAGTACAGGTGTTCAAGAATCCTGAGGCAGAAGTGCTCTAACTTTTAAGCTTTACTCAAACCACCCAGGGTTAGGTTGGGAGCAAGCAAAACACACACTAGCCATTGTGATGGTGCAGGTGGGAGGGCCTCAGAGCCTGCCTGTATGGCCTGAACCCAGCAGGCTAGTGGGGAAGGGTCTCTTATGCTTCCCAGCATGCCCCTGGGCTTCCTGAGCTGCTGCAGGCTCCCAAGCAGAGCTGAACAGCTGAGCCACCCATTATTGGCTATTAGAGACTGGGACTTGTTGCAGCAGTGACTTGTCATGGCCATGAACCATCAGCTGGCTGTCCTGACCATGCCCACCCTGAGTCCACCAAGTGTGTGTGTGTGTGTGTGTGTGTGCGTGCGTGCATGCGTGCGTGCACGTGCACGTGTGTTTCATATGCCTGGGTTCTTTGTGTGTGTGTGTGTGTGTGTGTGTGTGCGTGCGCGCATGTGCACGTGTGTTTCAAATGCCTGGGTTCTTTGTGTGTGTGTCGCATATGCCTGTATTTTGTGTGTGTGTGTGTGTGTGTGTGTGAATGTGTCCCCGATGCTTGTATTCCATGTGTGTGCATGTGGCCTGGATGCCTGTATTCCCTCCCAATGCTGGTGGCCCCAGCCTGCACAGTGGCAGGCTCTCCAGATTATGAAGCCCTGGTTGAGTAGCTCTTCACCTATGTTGACCAGGAGCCCTCCCTGGATGAATAGGGCTTGAGGGCATTGAGTGCCCCTGCTGTGGCACTGGGCCATGGGTCTCCAGCCCCAGGCTCCTCTGGCCCTGCATCGTGGGCACACTGTCCACAACCCAGCTGCCTGGGAGCCATCCCCCTTCCTTCTCCCTCCTGAACACCCCCCAGGGTCATACACCAGGGCTGCAGGGGAATGCAGCCCCAGGAAGAGATCTGCCTCATTTCAAATGTTGAAGCTGCCAAACTTTTAGTGTGTTTATTGAAACAAAACTGGGGAATGTTGCCTGCTCTGTAACTGGGAACCTTCTTCTCAGTTAACATTGAGAGAGTGGGGAAAGACCCTGGCTGCACTGGGTAGTTATGACATTAAGGAAAGAGGCGGGTGGGAAGCCATGGGGGCTCAACTTATCAAATATGAAACCTTGGGGAATGCCATTGTGGCAAGCCTCTGCCTGACTTACCTGATCCCAGGTGACTGGGCTGTGTGCGGCATAGTTGCCACCATGTCAGCTAACAAGCTGGGCCAGGATTGGGGCATGACACTACAGCTGCACCATAAAAAACCACCCTGGAGTTGGGGCCAGTGCGGAGGATGCTGGGCACCCAAGCTGGGACTGGACATAGCTCACAGCACTGGAGACTTCCTGTGGCCACTGCTTCTGTCACCACCACTGATGCAGACACCACCACCACTGCTACTGCCACTGATGCCACCCCCACCACTATTGCCACCGCTGATGCCACCTTTGCCATGGACACTGTGATAGGCCTATAAGTCAGGGAAGTCGGCCCTGGCCCGCAGGGCCAGGGGCAATCCAGGGTGAATGTTTGGCAGGGCTCTGGCCTCATTGTGGCATGGAGTCCCTGGACTGGGTGACTCCTGCCCAGGCAAAACCCGTATGAGCACAGGCAGCCCCTCACAGGGAAGAGCCAACCGGGGCTCAGTGGGGAAGGACCTCACTGGGGATGAATCGTAGCAACCCCATATTCAGAGCCCACACACAAAGCACACCAACGGAGAGCCCGTGAGAATGAGGGGCCCCAAAGAACAGAAGAGAAAAGGGAGTGAAGTCAGAAATCCCCCCAAAACTCTGACGCTCAGAAGTGAGCAGCTCAGCATGGGGCAACAGAGCCCTGCCCCATCCATGCTGAGGGATGTTTTAGTTGCTCATTTTCATTTGCGTTAGCCTTTTCCATCCTGACTACAGTACTGCACAGTCAGCAGCCACAGAAGGGATGTCACACAGCTGCGCTCCAATCGATCACATCAAGCCATCAAACACAGCTTGCTATCCATTGTAACACCTGAGAGGAAAGAGGTCAGGTGTAGGGGAGGAGGAGCCTCACAGAAGATGCCAGAGGGGTGCCTGAGCCAGAAGAAAGATCTTCAAGGGAGCTGAGTACATCTCCCATAAATTGTGGCAGGAGAGTTGGCTTGGTGCAATCCAACCCCTATATGGCAGCATGGAGGCCTGCCACAGCCATGCATGAAACAGATGCCCCTTGGTTTAATTAAATGTTGCAGCTGCTAAACTTCATGTGCAAAATAAAGAAAAACTGTGGAATATTGCTTGTGCAGGAACTTGGACCCAAGTGCAGGGGGCTGCCTAGCCTCAGAGGCTGCTGTGCTCCCCCACAGAGGGAGCTGGATCTGGAGTGGCCTGGTTGGGTGGGCTGGTGGTTCCCCCCCCCCCTCCCTTTTGAGTGGTCCTGTGCTCTTCCAGGACTGGTTTGGAACCTCTTTAGGGCCCTGCGCCTACACCAGTGATCACCAGCAGCCAGGGGTAATAAATTGTCCTTGGAAGGTGGGCTCATATTGGTGCTCTTAAGTATGAGCAGTGATCATAAGTAGGTACTCTGCCAAATGGCAGTCAGAGCTGTGCCAGTGAAACCCAGACTTGCAACCGTTGTAACACCTCAGCTGTGGGGCTCAAAAAAAGCTTTCAGTGTCTTTCAGGGTGTGTTTGGGTTTTCATTAAATGGATCCATGTAAATATGCTAGCCTCTCTCAAGAAAGCAACAGGACCTTGAGGGATGGGGTGACATATTCTCAATTAATCAGATTTATGGTTCTACTCAATGTAACAGACTGATAAGTCCCCAACACCAGTAGGGGGTAATGACCATGGTGCCCCTGCTTCATTCCAGGCCAATGGCACAGAGGTTTGGTGGGGGGAGGTGTTTGAGAGGCACAAGGTCAATGGGGAGCACCAATAAAACAGTTTCAGTCTTGCATCAGTGCAACCATTGAGCAAAGAGTATACTGAATATTAGAGTAAAAACACCACATCCTTCCCAATGAGCATATCTCAACTTACCAAGGAGTCACATTAGATTGTTCCCTGACCTATAAACATCACACTCAGAAGGTCAGCAGTAAAGTCTCTGCAAGGATAGCTGTCTTAAGATTTCTAGCCAGCATAACATGATGTGCCAACTTCAAAGTGTACAGAACCATGGCACTTGCAATGGTATATGCCCCAGCGGATTCTTGTGCTCCTGTATGGTCCAGAACTTGTCACACTAAAAGGCTCAACACTGTACTTAACAGTGAACAGAGACTCATAGGCTGCGCAACCTACACACATAGAGATGTATTCCCTGCACTCTAGGGCATTAGACCAAGCAACATAAGACAGACCCTAAATGCTCCCTTGCTGCCAGGTTTCTGGGCCCACAGAGAGCCTGGCAGGCCAGGTACCATGGCTTTATGTGTTGCTCTAAATTTAGATAAGGGGTGAGGTGAATCATAATGAAATGATTGTTTGAGTAATTTGGTCTGAAATCTATTCCTATGGTGTTTTATACTAACATGAAAGAAACCCCTATTGGGGATGACTTTGACAGAGAAACATGGCTGAAGCTGAACAGATTGAGATTGAGACACATATACTTCAAAACAACACTGTACAAGACGAGCATCCTGGACAGCCCCCTGTGTGAATGTAGTGTCCACAATCAGTGCAACATTTAATCAAAAGCTGCAATATTTACAAATGCCTAGATGGGGCAGGTGGAATCTGCACACTGAGCAATAATACTAGACAGTGGCTTATAGCTGACTGGAGGGAATGTGGGATGGAGACAAGTTTGGAAAGAGGAGCTTTGTTGTCTTGGGTCACTGAGTGCCTGGGGGCAGGGCTGGCCCAGTGCTTGGGCAGACCACACAACCTCTGGCCAAAGCTAGAATGCTGCCCTGTGTTTGTGTGTTGGGGGTGGGGTGGTAAGTGGGGTGCTGTAAAGCCCCCATGGGTAGTCAGTGGAATGTGACCTAATGTGAATCGTGATAGGATTTGGTACAGATATTCATTACAGTGTTCTAACCTATAGCATTTAAGCCTGAAACCACATCCATACAGGGTTATCTTAGAATGGGATCCACCATTTTTACAGCGCTCTAAGTGCTCTAACAATCTGCTCTGTTATGGCTGTAGAGCACTTTCTTTGTGCTTACCACACAATAAGTGTATCTTCTGTACCTGGCCTCTGCTAGAAGTAAGATGAATATAAGCCACTTTTTAACAGGAAAGGCAATCTAATAATAAATGATGTAGGGATGACTGAGATACTAAATGCACATTTAACTTCAATCTTCACAAATACAATAGCTATCAGATGTTCAGCATAATTGAATAGGGGAAAAGATAATCAGCCTGAAGTGGAGAAAGAACAGGTTAAGGGTTACTTAGAGAAGCTGGATGGTTTTAGGTCCACAGGGCCAGAGGAGATTCATCCAAGAGGTAATTGCAGAGCCAGTAGCTATTATCTTTAAGAACCCATGAAAGAAGGCAGTAGTGCTTATCTTTATACAAAAGGAAGAGAGAGTATCTGAGGAATTAAAGTTCAGCCAATCTGACCTTAACTCCTGCAAACATTATGGGTATGTTATCATGACATTTATTTCTGAATACCTAGAAGATAACAGGTGCCAAGAACAGCTAACATAGATTTTCTAAAACCAAATTATGCTTGACCAGCATGATTTCTTTCTATAACAAGGTGACGGGCTCTCTGCATGGAGAAGAGCAGTAGGTATGATGTACTTCAACTTTAGCACTGTCTTCTATGACATTCTTATTAATAAACTAGGGAAAAGAAGTCTAGATGAAAGTACTGTAAACTGGGTGCCTAATTGGTTGGATCATCAAAGAGTACACATCAATGGCTCAATGTCTAATTAAGAATAGGTATCAAATGATGTTCCCCATGGCCTGTCTTAAGTTAAGTACTTTTAATTTTCTTCATTAGTAATTTTTGGGAGGATGGGACTGAGTGTACAGTTAACAAATTTGATACCAAGCTGGGTGGAGCTGCAGATATTTTGGAGGACAGAATTCGGATTTAGAATGATCTTGATAAATGGGAGAAATGATCTGGAATTAAATTAAATTCAGTAGGAAAAGGACAAAGTCCAACATTTGAGGCAGAACATTCACATGTATAAGTATAGACCAGACAACGATGGGCTAGACTACAGTCCTGCAGTGAGGCACCTGGTGGTTATCTTGAAATGAGTCAGTGGTGTGTTCTTGTTGCCAAAAAAAGGGTGGGTGGAACAGCATACTGGGCTGTGTTGAGCATTGAATGCAAATCAAGGAAATGATTCCTTCTCTCTGTTCAGTGCTGGTGTGACCACTTCAAGTACCATGGAGTACAAGTTTGGGTACTGCACTTCAGGAAGGACATGAACAATTAGGAAGAGTCTAGTGGAGAGCAACAAAAATGGCTAGAGGTCTTAGAAACATGGATTATAAGAAAATGCTAAACAAACTTGTATTCATTAGTTTGGAGAAGGGACGACTGAGGGGTATTTGATAACAATTTTCAAATTCCTGAAAGGTTGTAGTAGAACGGGTGAAAGGGTAGTCTCTGTAGCTGCAGAAGATAGGATAAGAAATAATTATTATAAACTGCAATGAGGGAAATTTAACTTGTATATTATCATTGGTAGGAAGAACTTTCTAATGGATTGGGTGGTTAAATATTGGAACAGAATATTCGAGGAGGTTTAGGAATTTCCATACTTGAAACTTTAAGAGCAGTTAGACACTTATCTGGACTGTTAAAAATTAGGAAGTAGAGGAATGATTTGAACTTGAGTCCCCATCTTCCATTGAGTGTTCTAACCATTGAGTTATGGGACATAAGTGGCGGTGAGAACCTCCTTCTCAATTTTTTTGCAGAAAAAATTGACTTTGCCTAGATGCCTAAATGTAAGACTAGTCTGTATCTATAAATCATGGAGTTAGGTGTCTAACACCCCGTGGGGGGAGGAGTGGTGAGGGGAGTGTATTAAGTTCCATGCCTCTTTTTGGCTTTTTCTATTGGCCAGTTCTGATGGATCTCTATTGAGTATGGTTATTTTTAGATCACATTACCAGGGCTAGGGACAGACATTCAAAAAGCCTGAGCCTGAATTGATTCAATGTTTCCAGGTTAGTCTAATCTGCAAAGCTTAAACCATTTTGGAGGTGGATAGGCATTCCCTTGTCATTCCAGAAATGCAGGCACATGCCTGCAGTGGCTCATACTAGAAGCTGCGGGTGCTAGAACAGCCTTCTCTTCCCTTCCACAATGCTGAGCTGAGGGGGGTGTAGTCAGGCCCTGGCAGGATGAGCTTATTATTCCTCCTCTCCTGAGCAGCCCAGAAGAGCATGTTTATCACCCCTAACTCAGTGTTCATCAACCCATTAAGAAAACAAAGCCTCTCTCCAAGCTCTTCCTAAACTGCTTTTCCAAGGAAGGACATTAAGCTACTTGTTGATTAGCTCCAAAAAGCCTGTCTGTCTTTGTCATCTCCCACACCACAGACTGTCTGTGTAAGGCAGACGGGTGGGGGGATAATCCCTGTTTAGTATGGAGTGGTGTGGGGAGGGGAAGAGCAGGAAGAAGCCAGGCAGACATCACTGTGCCTGTAAGTTTCTGCCAGAGCTACAGCCAGGGAAGAGAGGGGAGGGGCCAGCCCAGCCCAGAGAGCATGTCGGGATGCTGGGGGAGTCTGATTTATCTTAAATCAGCAAGGGGTCTGGGACAGACATTGCAAGAACCAGTTTGACCCAAATGAGTTAAGTATGATACTATTTTCAACCAGATTTATCTTCAACTGGTTTCAGCCATTTTCAAACTGGTTAATGGGCACTGAACATCTGTTCTGTGAAAGGTTTAAACCAGTTTCTGATCACTCAAACTGGTTTGTGTGTAATGTCTGTGCCTATCCCAGATGCCTAACTGTCATTGATCAAATAAAAGTTATCACCAAAATATCCTTGCATTTAATGTAACTCTGCTTACATATGTTACAGGTAAACTAGGGATCACTAGTGCATCTAGCTGTTAGTTTTCAATGCTAAGTGTAAGCCTGTTTGTAGATTTAGCTCTTCATCTTTATTTAATTCACTGTTCAAATTCAACTCAGTTCAATGTCAGTGTCCAAACTATTTGCCATGGGCTAGATACAGACAGTCAAAAAGCCCAAGGCTGAATTGATTTAGTCTTTGCAGGTTAGTCCAAGCTGCACAGATTAAATTGGAACAGAAGTGAACAGACATTTACCTTTGATTATGGAAATGATGGCTCAGGCCAGAAGCTGGGTGGTGTTTCCAGGTGCCTCTGGGATTTGTAATCCACAGTTGCGGCCTGCAATAAGTTTGCGTGGGGGAAGTGGTATTTAACCCCCGTCCCTGGGCCCACACCCCAGCTGGGGTTTGCTGGGGGGGTTGGGGAGGTGGCAATCCCTCCTTCCCTGCAGACTGGGCTGCATCCCCAGCTGGGCTTGTCCTCCCCGCTCTACCCCCTTGTCATCCAGGCCTCACTGCTCCAGCTAGGGAACACAGGGATGGGACCAGCCCTGCTTGCTGGAGCAGACAGCACAGCCCAACCCAGGGCTGGAAAGCATGCTGGGATGCTGGGGAATTGTGATTTAACTTAAACCAGGAAAGGGTCTGGGACAGGAATTTCATAAACTGTTTTGAAGCAAATCAGTTAAGTCTGATACTACATTCAACCAGATTTATCTTACACCAGTTTTAGCCATTTTGAAACTGGTTTATGTGTACTGAGCTTCTGTTCTGTTACAAATTTAAACCAGTTTCTGATCACTTAAACCAGTTTACGTGTAACTTCTGTCCTTAGCCATGATGTTTTTCCTGAATAAAGACTGCAGGATCCATTCATCTTCATGGAATGGATGAGGAGATTACAAAATAAATCCTTATATGCAGTTCCAAAAGAGCTGACAACTGAATGGCTATGACGATGTGACCTGGTTCCACTGAAATCAGTTTTGCCCAAGTTTCCACTCCTTATCTCTTCCATATGCAAATATGGGACAGATTTAAGGGTACACTGACAATGCAGATATAGCAAGTCTTCTACTGTCTAGTTCATACTTAGTATCCTGTAGGAAACAGGATTCTTCAATCTCCAGGTCTGTCACAGATACAATACCTAAAATGCCCGGTATTTTTTTAGGTATTTTTGTTTACCTAAAATATAATAGGAAACAAAAGTAAAATGTCATGTTTCTGCATCGTACAGGCCTTCAACTTCTGGAAACATTTAAAAATTGATTTAGGCTCCATGAAGTAATTAGAGAGCTTCATTATTTTTGTCTTAAGCTGGTGATTTAAATTGATCTTTTGTATTCTTGGCTTTGTTACAATGAATGAAAACTCTCATTCAAAGTAGATTTTAATTTCAGGTATTCTCAATTTTAGAAAAATCAATTTAAATTAAAATTCAAAATAGGTTTTAAAACAGGTCATTCAAAGTAAGTCTTAAAATTAGGTGCTTTCAGTTCAGTGCAAAATCAATCAAACTCTGCTAAAATTTGCATTTACCATGACTGCTGCCTTCACTTTGCAGGCAGAAAACGAAAGACTCGTCTCTCCGCAAGATGCCACACTGTGCTCTGAATAGTATTTATAAAACCACCACATCATTCCCTACTTATGGATGGTCTCAGACTCTCATCTTCATGAGTCATTCATGATAATAACTTAACAGACATCTCTGCAGGAGTGTTTATTGCACTATTTAGAGTACATGTAATCAGGGATCTAGTAAGGTGAAAATAACAATTATGAGACCACATTATAGAACACAATAGTCACTCTAACAAAACATGATCTTATCAACCATAGAATTTTTTTGATTCAGGTTAATTTCTAATTCATATTTCTAGGAGTGTTACATTAGTACTATGATATGTATTCTTCAAGGGATTAGCAAGACAGAATGGACTTTTCATGGTTTGCTATACTATGCTATAGCTTTGTCACTTGCTTGAATAAGTTAATATCCTGAATAAAGAGGCAAAGAGGCAAAATTATAAGTTTTCTAAACACATATCATGTATGGCTTATCTATGAGACTACAAGAAGATGACTTAATGGATTGGCATGTACAGTACTGAAGTGTGCTGTTCATGTATTAGACATGGTAGATGCACATGAAAAGAGATTTTGTGTGCTTAAGTCTCTTGCTCCTATGTTAAATCTAGGTGGAAATCTCCTATATAAGCATTAAATGGTTTGACTTGCTTGGAGGAAGTCAGATTTAACTTCTTTGTATTGTTTCCAAGTCTGAGAGGAGGCTCAGAGAATGGGAGACTTGTATAAAGAGAATAGTTTTCACAGATGCTAACCACAATTCTGGGCTGCTTAGGTAAATGAATCTTTATATGAGTAGAGGAGGTTTTGATGAATAGTGGTAACTAAATTTAGGAAATAGATTTTATTCAGAGTTCACCTTAGGATATATTTCTTCCATTATAACTTTCTACTGAAGTTATGTTGATAGGATAAGTGATATTCAGAAATCCACTCATGTGCTTCATGACCAGCAGTACATACCTTCTGGGACCTAGGTGAGGCATCTTTATGATTCTGGTTACACCCAAGAAATATTTTCCCTAACAAAGTAAGGCAGCAACTGAAAAGACAGGAAGCCTGGATGCAGAGGAATCCCCTCAGGAGAGTAAGGTGGAAGACAGTGCAGGTGCTCACAATTTACTGGATACATATGAAAAAGCCATTGTGGTAACAGAGGTGCTATTGCTGCAGCTACTTCTTAATGGAGTAAAAACTACTCTGGGTTCATTGGGAAGGAACATCTCAGCTTGTTTTATATCATTCATTTTCTTCAATGAGAAGCCTGAAGAACTGAGAGCTTTAAGGAAGTGAGTCTTATAATAAAAGCTTAAACTTCTGGCCCAAAACAGGCTTTTTCCCATTTTTGGTACTAAAGATGAACTTTCTAATGTTTTATGGGAAGAACAATGGGTCTCAGATCTGCCATATTTTCTCATCAAATTATACCAGCATTTGAGTATATAGCTAGCAAATGTTGTCATCCCCTCTTTTTTCAAGTTCAGCCTGAAGAACAGAACATTTCTTCTGTAACAAACCTATGAAGGGCTGAATTTTCCTGCTGTTGAAGCTCATGAGAATTTTGCATTCAGCTTTAATGGACTCTGGCCACATGTACATGAGACACTGACTGTGCAGTTGTTACAGTGCAGTCATTTAGTACATGCATACACAAGTATTACATTGCTGTGCGGTAACTGGAGTTACTGCATCGTAGCGTCCCTGAATGGCTTTTTGGTGACGCTGACTGTGCAGTAGCTCATTACTTCTGTGCAGTAGCATTGTGTCACGTCACACTTTATGCCACGCAATGCCACTGCGCAGAGGTAATGAGCTACTATGTAGTCAGAATCTCTTGTAGACATGGCCACAGAGTGCAGAAAGGACAGGAAAAACTACAATCTTCTGTGATATTCTATCTGAGAATTCATAACACTTTTTATATGTATCCTTTTGTCTGTTCCATTTAGACTAAAAGTCTATAGACTAAGCCTGCCTCTGTTTTGCACCATGTCTAAACACTTCCAGTCCCTAGCAAATAACGAAGAATATTTTTGGCTTCTTTTGTAACCCGGAATCTGAAATTAGTTCATAAAAAGATTTTAACTTTTGTATCTTGACTGATTATCTTCATACCTTGAACTCTTCATGGTTTCACTGTGGCTGTCTCACGGAAGGGAAGTATACTATTCTGAGTTCTAATCATGCTTCCATTATAGCCAAAGACAACGAAAACTCCTGAGTGATTTTCCCAACCTGATTCGGTTCATATTACTGATTTCCTCCCATTGCAACACTGAACACTTGAAGCAATAGCTAACTAGTTGTCAACAAATTATTTTCTTTTCCCAATATGGGCAACGTATTCAGGCCATTGATACCAAATGTTTATGTATAATTCCCTTAAGCTTCCCTTTTTTAAACAGAGAAAGCTAATGTTCTATCCAACTCTTGCTAAAGTCATAGAATCATAGGAAAGTAGGACTGGAAGGCACCTCATGAGGTCATCTAGTCTAGCCCCCTGGTCAAGGTAGGATCACCCCTGACTAAACAATCCCAGCCAAGTGTCTGTTTAACGTGCTCTTGAAAATGTCCAGGAATGGAGATCCCACAGCTTCTCTGGGCAGTTTATTCCAATGCTTCACCACTTTTATAGTCAGAAAATTCTTCCTAATCTCCAACCTAAATTTCACCACTAGCATTTTGAGGTCATTGCTTCTAGTCCTGTTCCCTACATCCACAGAGAAAAAGTCTATCTCTATTATCTTTATAATTGCCCTTCAAGTCTTTTTCAGACTAAATAACTAAATAATAATAATTTATTCAGCCTTTCAGTTAGGTTTCCCAGGCCTCTTCTCAGAAGAATACTTTCTGTTAAATTCATTGGGACATTGCTAAGGACCTGGATGCTTTTAGTTAAGAATCAAGGGCCAAATTCTACTTTTAGAGAAGCATAGGCCATTCTTATAGGGGATGTACTTTTTTCTAAAGTCTTTATTAAGCTACAACAAATCTTTATGAACTGAAGAATATTGGATTCTGGGTCTGAAGTAATATGTTGGAGAAGCCATAAATACCAGGAAATGTGGCTTACAGAGAGTTGATATTGGAAGGTTGCTAAAACACAAACTTCTCCATTCACTGAAATCCTATACCCATCATTAAAAGTTTCCTCTCGCCACATTAATCTCTAATTAAAATATAATGCTCTGAACTGAAATTATGAACTAATGACCTGCAAAATTTCATTTCTTGAAAAAAAAAAAAAGAATTAACTTTGCTATTAAGGGTCATTTCATTAAAGTGGAACAGATTTTGAGGTTCAGTGAAACACTAGGGACTTGTCAATTTGGGTTGCTCTTAGAACTGGAGAGTAATGAAGTTTAGGAAGATGCATCAGACTTGAGTACCCAATTCCTTGTCATCACTACAAAGGACTAACTTCTGAGCCAGAGAACTTAATAGAAAGTAGAAAGATGTTTTTTTTTTCCATTTTCCGTTTTTTTTCCATTTACATTTTTTACCTGTTTCATACACTAAAGTGTTTAAAGGAATGAAGGACTTACAGTTCCAAGATTAATACAGGAACATATTTTACTAGGAAAATTAATTAAGCATTTTATACAGAGTCTTCAGAATTCAGAATGAATAACCCACTTTCTAGCACAAATTGTATGCTTGATAAAGTTAATGGCAAACTTTATTCACCATTTCCCTTCACAGAGAAGACTGTGGAAGGAGAAAAAGCTTTCTATTTGTCTATTTATTTCCTCACTCCTGTTAATATATATATTTTTTTCTATTCTCCTTAAACCTATTCATTCTAAGACCCATACCCCTCCCTCCCCCCCGTAAGTTCCATAGTTTTGAAATTTCATGGCATTAGATTTTCTGTGTCTCAGTCCTCTCTAAGTAGTTGCAAACTTTTATTTGTTTACAGAGGCCATGTTGACATGAGATGCTTACTGCACAGTAGCTCGTTACTATGTGCTGCAGCGTTTCAGGGCACGAAGTATGATGTAATGCTACTGTGCAATAGTAATGATGAGCTGCTGAGCAGTTAGTGTCACCACGAATCTGTGTGGAGATGCTACTATGCATTAACTCTGTTTACTGTGCAGTACTTGTATATGCAACTACTAAATGACTGCGCAGTTAGTAACAACTGTGCAGTCAGCGTCTCATGTACATGTGGTCAACGACTGCTATAGTCACTCGCTGTAGTCATTCACTATAGTCACAAGCCTGCAAGGCTCTTTCTAATAGATAAATTAATAGGTTTTAGTTTATTTTACAAGTATTTGACCCCTTCTGGTAGTTAAGGCCATTTACTGTCCCCTGACAACTATCCCAACCCACCCCTCTTACCTTTTTGGTTTTATACATATTTTCCCATATTCTGGACATTGCTTGTGGGCTACTTACCAGCACAACATTTAGAATCATCCCTCAGTTTAGAATTTCCCTCTGTTTTTGTTCCAGAGCCCCCTGGACTCCCTGCTTTTCTATGCCTGATTAACACACTAGTTGTGCATGTGAAACCATGAAGAGCCTACTGGGACTTAATATTGCAGTTTCACAAAGGAGGGTTTTCTTTTTCTCAAGCAATGAAGTGCCTACTTTTTTAGATTTTAAGGACCTGGCTCTCTCTGTATGCATATACATGTCATTTCTGGTCATTGTGTCATTGGCTTTTCTTTAGCCTTTTGCCACCAAGAAAACCTTACTGTTTCAAAGACAGTGTTCTCTGGGCATGTCTACACGTTCATTAATGTACCATAATTATGGCGCATTAAGTTTTAGTACCTGTAATAACAGGTACTAAAACTTAATGTGCCGTAATCAGCACTACTGCACATTAGCACAGATGAACGGTTTTTGTGTGATGCTTAATGTGCATTGGATTAAAGCTATGGCACATTAGTGTATTAGCATGGTTTTTGCCAGCTGTACTAATGCACAGTAGAATTAGTCCCATGCGCATTAAATGTCTGATGTTGATGTGCCCTCTGTCTTCTATTTTCCCTGAACCATATTACCCTACTGACTCTCTTATCCCCCTGCCCACTTACAGGTCACATAGGATATTTCCTTGCTAGTAGCCCTGCATGGTTTTGCTATGTGAAGATTACTGCTGCCAAAGAAAAAGGCCTGGGGAAAAAAAAGGCAACAATAGAAGATGACCAGCATCTGTAGGGGAATCTTGTTATGCCTCAGGTCATCTCATAGATCTGTGTCAGTGTACACCTTTCTGGGATGAGGCATAGTGTACTTGTCTTCTTATAGATTCATAGATGTTAGGGTCAGAAGGGACCTCAATAGATCATTGAGTCTGACCCCATGCATAGGCAGAAAAGAGTGCTGGGTTTAGATGGCCCCAGCTAGATGCTTATCTAACCTCCTCTTGAAGACCCCCCAGGTAGGGGAGAGCACCACCTCCCTTGGGAGCCCATTCCAGACCTTGGCCATTCTAACTGTGAAGAAGTTCTTCCTAATGTCCAGTCTAAATCTGCTCTCTGCTAGCTTGTGGCCATTATTTCTTGTAACCCCCGGGGGCGCTTTGGTGAATAAAACCTCACCAATTCCCTTCTGTGCCCCCATGATGAACTTATAGGCAGCCACAAGGTCGCCTCTCAACCTTCTCTTGAGGAGGCTGAAAAGGTCCAGGTTCTCTAGTCTCTCCTCATAGGGCTTGGTCTGCAAGCCCTTAACCATATGAGTGGCCCTTCTCTGGACCCTCTCCAGGTTATCCACATGCCTCTTGAAGTGCGGTGCCCAGAATTGCATGCAGTACTTCAATTGCAGTCTGACCAGCGCCCGATAGAGGGGAAGTATCACCTCCTTGGATCTATTCATCATGCAAATTTTGTCTTGAATTTTTCTCTCTGTCAATCAACCCTTTCTCCTGGGCTGTCCTCACAGTGACCTTACCTGCCACACCTTGATGGGATAAATTGACAGGGGTTTGGCCTTGCAAAGGGGAAAGGATTATTGGGCATGGAATCTGTGTCTGGTGGGGGTCACTGCAGGCCCATCCAAATTTACTGTAGCTGGACCTGGTTATTTCTGGGACCACTATTCAGGGATACAAGCTTCCACCACAGTGGGACGTGCCCCGTCTCAAGGCTGTCAGCTCTAAGTTGGGCTATCCCCTCTCCACCTCAGTCAGCCCCTCTCTGTCGAGCTTACAGGCAATATCTCATTTCTCCTCCATCTCAACTGGCTTTTTCTAGCCAAGCTCACAGTCAATCCCTCAGTCTCTGTCCCCACCTGTCACATGCGCTGAAGGTTTAGGGTACCACCTGTACTCCCCCTTTCCATTATCTCCTCCACCCTTAGCCACAGCCCAGTCCATTGGGTTGAGGACTGCCCATCCTGGACATCAGCTCGACTCAAAACCAAGAATACCTTGCCATGGGTTGGCCTCCCCCCGGGCTGCTCTCTTCAAGCCCAAAGAAAAGAAGAAGAAAAGAGAAAATAACTCCTGAAATGTATCTGGCTCCTCAGTGCAGCGCTGCCGGCATCCTTCATTTGACTGTCGTGTAAACCTGCTCGCTCTGGTTCTGCTTCCAGTCACTCATCTTCTCAGCAGGGAGTTACTTTCCTCCAGCACTCCTGTGTCCCCCCTGCTCTCTGGTTTCAGACCAGGTTCACATACTGTAAGCTCACATATCACACTTACAGGTTTCAGAGCATATTTTCCTGCTAGGAGCCTTGCATGACTATGCTGTGTGAAGATTACTGCTGCCAGAAAAAGAGACCCTTGGATTTCCACCCTGGGGCTTCCAGAGCTGCCTGGACCTGTGCCTGGTGGCCTTCTTGTTTCTGTCCTGGCAGCATGGCGGCAAACTGTCAGAAAACCCATGCCCCGTGGATATGGTAAGAGGGTGCATGTGTATGAAGAGAGAGAGAGGGAGGGAGGGAGGGGGAAGGTAAGCGCTTATGTGAGGGGTAAGCACAGGGAGTCACCCAAGGGGGAACGAGAAGGGAAAGCACGGGTGCAATAGTAAAGGAGAGCCCAAACACCCCAGTCCCAGTCAGTCATTACATTCCTATAGTGACTCTAGGCCATGGGCCAAATATAGCCTGTGAGTCATTTGATGTGGCCCACCATCCATGAATGCCTCTTTGAAATGACCTTTCAGAGGCCATTCAGGGACAAAACTTTGGAAACTCTTGGTTTAGAAGAAGAGGTGCAACTGTTTACATCCTGGGCCAAACCTGTTGCTGGGGGAGGTTTTGGGGAGTGAGCCTCAAGCCCATCAATCCCGATGCAAGGGCAGACATTGCTGCTGGTGGAGGTGTTGGTCCACTGAGTAGCTAGGGAGTTAATGGAACTCCTATGGCAGCTGTTACTGAATTGTGGGAAAGATAAATTTGGGGCAAAAAACAGCAGCTTCAGTAAGCAGGGGATACTGCTAGCCTCCTAGCTGCTGGCCACCTTGATACCTCCTCCAGAAGCAGTAGCATCTTCCTTGCCATTCTGCTGGCAGGAGGCTTGTGCACCTCCCACCCCACCAACTTAGATTGCTGTCTAGGGGGATAGTGAGACTTTAAATGCTTATGTGTTTGGATATAGGTGAATCAAGAGTTCAAGTCAAGTATGTATGCAAGTATTAGAGAGCTTGTTACTAGCTTATGCTTTTCCTATGCATTGTGTCTCACAATATTTGTAGTGTGACTGAAAACACTAATGTAGACCTGCAAGTATATGCTAAGTACAAACATAAATACAACATTTACCTGATTATTTTCTTGATGTTCTAAATACAAATATGAAAAATAAATTAAAACTATAATTTTGAACCCTGATGGGTTATGTCTTGGCTGTAATACAATTAGAGGAAAGTTTCACTGAATTCTTTTTTGAGCCATATGCCACAAAGTGTTTTTTGCAGACTCATCCATCTTACTACAAGCAACCTCATACAGACCTGAATACCATACCCCAAATCTATTCCTGGTGTTATTTCATTGATGTAGAGGTGGGTATGATCCCATGCAAAACTGTCAACAGTTGAATGCAGCAGCAGCAAATGTAGTAATTTCTGTTATCTTTAATATTAAATAAATTCAGAGTTAATATTTATCTGCAGGATCAATCCATTTTCTGTTATGCATATTTTTGTCATAATTTTCCTATAATCAGATCTCCATTGTGTGGTTCATAGAGGTATATTCTATCCCATTCCCCTTTTGAGTTGTAAGAGAATTAACTCTTTCTCTGTCCACACTTTTCCTTTTTTCATTCAAGAAACAGAGAAAAAACTGTATTAAAAGTGATATAGTATTAATTTTTAAAATTGTCATATTTTGAATTCCCAAAACTTTGGCTGCTTTATTTCACAGCCTCAGCGTGTTCACATAATTTCAGTGTTTTTTTAAAACAGATTTGGTCACCAGTTCAATATAATTATCTGCTTCATCGGAGCCTGGGTGCTGATTTTTTGTCAACTGCCTTGTCTCAGAGGAAAAAAAATCTGTCTTTCTGTGTTTTGGAGAGATGAGAATATAGTTGCTGTTGTAGCTGTGTTTTTCTGTGCACAACTTTGGAAGTCAGAACCAAGGCCTTAAGCTGGCAGTGGAAACAGATAAGCAACTATTTGAATAACTTTGTGGTGGAGCACTTTTTGGGGATGCTCACCACTTGAGGACTTTCACAGGCTCTAAGGGGAGCCTGTTTGGTGGAGCAGCAGGGGAAACCTTCCCCAGGAACTATTTTAAGGGGGAAGGTGTGTGGCAGAGCACCTTTGGTGTCTGCCATTTTAAAAGCATGAAGAGGCACCTGGCAGGTATGGCCCCAGCTCTGATGAGCAGCCATTTTAAGATTCAGGGTAGCAGAGCCGGAGGCAGCAGTCTGCTGCCTGGCACTGAGTGAGCAACATCTGGTGGAGCTGCTGCTCTGATAACACTAAGAGGTAAGGGCAAGAGCTTATGGGGATGGCTAGGAGGCTTTTGGTCCTGGGAATGACCTAAAACTGCACCCTGCCTGGGATAGGTGGCCTGGCGGGGCTCCTGGTGTCCTGGGAGCCCCCAGGAAATGCCAGGCCAGTTACCACCCTGTTGAAAGGTAAGATGGGGCACCTTAACTCCAGCCCCTGCCTTTGGGTGGGTTATTTATCATCGGAGGCAGTTGAGGGCCAGACACATGCTGGCCCGAGTGGAGTGCAAGGCCGTGGAGAGTGGATAGTGGGGCCAGGCATGGCTCCAGCCACCTGAGCCCATGTGGGGGACAGAACCCCATAGAGTGAGAATGGTGGGCCAGGCATGCTTGTGAGTAGCACCTAGCCTGCGGGGGTATTCAACCCCAGATGCTAGCATAGGGGCAGAGTATGTGCCTCAGTGGAGGTGCAGTGCAGGGCGGGGTGCAGAGATGAACCTAGAAGCCTGCACAAGAGTGGCAGTTGGTAGGCCCTGGAGAGAGGGGTAGTAGTGAGGCCCTGTGAACACAGGGGCATGAGATGAAGCCCTGGGAGAAAGGGGTGCAAAGTGGGCCCCAATGAGTAGGGGGCTTGAGGGTAGGTCCTGCTAACATGGGGGCCAAGTTAGGTCCAGGTAAGCTTTTGGGTGCCTGAGGCCACAGGTGGGCCAGAGGCCAATTGGGTGGGGCGGCTGTGGAAGAGCAGCAAGTAAACAATGGCATGAGTCAGGAGCCCCTGATTGAGAGCAGCTGGGTGAGTGACCTGGTGAGAGACCAGAGGCAGAGTCAGTCCAGTGTTCTGCAAACTGTCCAGAGCTCGCTTGGATGAGGGCCGCAGGAGCAGCCCAAGAGACTGCACACTTGCTGGCCAGGGAGTGCAGGGAAACAAGCCCAAGGACCCTGCAGGTGAGGGCAAGGTGAGTAAGGCCCTGTGGAAAAGATCCCATGGAAAAGGAGGGGCAGCATGAGTATGGCCCCGCCAGGGGCCATGTGAGAGAGATCACATGAGAGGCGATGGAGTGAGAGGCCTCAGTGAGAGGGAGGCAGTGCAAGTGCAGCACGTAATAGGGCAGAACGCAAGAAGCTTAACACTGTTATGTGCTGGGCCCAGCGCAGAACAGTGTTAAGCCAAACACAGCTTTTGGGAACATCTGCAAGGCTTGGGATGCAGTACAGGGGTGGTTGGAGCTGCATACATAGGCCCAGGAGAACAAGGCATTCAAAGGGCAGCCTCCCACATAATTAAGACCCCAATTATTTAACAACAAGACGTTGCAGGTGAGAGAGGCAGGAGGCATGCCCAGAGGCAGGTGGGAGACTAGCACTGTGACTGGTCAGAGAGTTCCCACTTTGCCACAAACATATTTATGGTGATCAGTTATGCTAAAGACATTGTTCAATATAATCAACATTTATGGGACACTCCTTTGTAGAGGTGCACCGATACATCAGTTTAATATTGGATCAACACTGATATAAAGAATATTTACTATATTGGAAATTGGCCATATCAAGCCAATAATTTGTCTGATAAATGGCCTGTGCATCGATGCAGCCACTGCGCAGCACAAGCAGTGAGGAGCACAGCCTCGCAGCTTGGAGAGCTGCCTCCAGCTGGTAAGTCTGGTGTAGTGGAAGGGGAGAGGGGAGGGGCTAGAGGGGCAGATCAAGGGCCTCATGGTGAGGGAGGGTGTGGGGCTGGGGCTGGAGAAGCAGCTGGGATAAGCACTGCCCAGCTGGGGCAGGGCAGGGCAGGTGTGGCATGGAGCTGTGACTTGTCCAAGGAGCATGGGAGTGGGGAGGCTCCTCCTGCTCTGCACTGCTCGGTTGGGAGCCACTGGTCCGGTGGCTCATCTGGTGCTCGCCTGCTTATGTGGTGGCTCTTGCCACTGCTCCTACCACTTGTCCAGGAGGGAGGAGGGCAGAGTGTGCCTCAGGATCTGCGTAGAGTGGGCTGGGGCCAGGGCCATGCCAAGCTCTTTCCGGCAGGGTGGGGCTGCATAGGGAAGGAGCTATAATGAATTTTTGACTGTAGCCGCTCCCCTGTAGCACCTTCCCAGTGCAGCCCCACCCCACCCTGCCAGGAAGAGCTTGGTGCAGCCCCAGCCCCAGCCCGCCCCGCATAGATCCTAGGGCACATGCCCTCCCCCCCACGCCCTCCCAGACAAGTGGTAGGAGCAGCAGCTGGACCTGCCAGACAAGCAGGCGAGTGCTGGATGAGCCATTGGACCAGCAGCTCCCAGCCGAGCGGTGCACAGTGGTGGAAGCCCCACCCCCCATGCCCCCCCAACATGCTGTGTCCACCCCGCCCCAGCTGGGAAGTGCTTGTCCCAGCCCCTGCCCCAGCCCTACACCACGGGGGCCTTTATCTGCCCCCCCCAGCCCCTTCCCTCCCCCCTCTCCTTCCACCACACCAGACTTACCAGCTGAAGGCAGCTCTCCAAGCTGCCGGGCTGGGTATCGGAAATTGGATCGGTATCACCTGATATGCCTCATTAAAAAAATCGGTTATTGGTATCATCTGCAAAAATCTCTATTGGTGCATCCCTACTGCTTTGACTCAACCTTTTGGTTTAGGCGCACTGAATTCCAACAATCCAATGTGGTCAGTGAGTCAAACTGTATGGTTTGCAGCAGGCCAAACAAGGGATAAATGTCTGTGTGGCAGAGAAGTTTAATTAATGTCCAAGTTAATTCTTACTGCTCTTTGTCCCTTCTTAGTCACATCACTTTGGTCTAGAGGTTATCTATCTCAAAGTCCAATTTCTTGTTGGTTGTATATGAGAAAAAAATTGTGCACTTGGCTGTTATTGTTCACAATGGATGCGGCAACATCTTACAAATTGTCCAAGTGGCCTAAAAGAATATTGAAATAGAAGCAGGATAGAAAGAATAACTCTCTATGGGTCTTTACAATGAAGAGCTATTCAGGAAGGGAAACATTTATTTATTTATTTTTTATTGTGAGGGAAGGAAAGTTAAAGATATTGTCATAGAGTACTGTCCACTCTATTTATTTGTATGTAGGGCAAGCAAGTCAGAAAATGTTGAGCTTCCCACTGTGCTTATCAGAAGTTAAGTGATTTGGCCACTGAGATACAGTTTCTTGTTATTTGAAGGTCAGCCTTTGTTAATGCTACGATGTCTGCCTCTACTTTATATCATGGTTGGGAGCATCTAAAAGGTAAACAAAGTTTGAATGTAGTTTTCTCCACATTTTCTGTCATGTCATTGGGGGAATAGAAGAATGAAGGCAAAATAATAGTTTGCTACAGCCTTTGGGGTTTTTTTTAGACAATTTTGGCAAATCATTGTGCTTTTCAGGAGGTAGGTAGATTTTTCTACTGTGAATTAGGACTTGACAAGGAATGCTGGTAGTTGTGAGCAGTTTTTCACTATCTTTTACCAGCTGAGATACACAGCTATGTTCCTCTGATAATACGGTTCAGTATTTTGTAAGGCTTCCTAAATTTCATTATGTATGGTGAACTAAATTACAGTAGGTTTAACATTTTGAAGTTTGGAGAAGACTTTTCTACCCTAACAAGATCAACTTGTATCTGGCTTATCTTTCCTGTGAATTAGGTAGAACATTTCTCTAATACCATATTTACTTGATTGTAAACTCTAAGATGAGGTTTCTTTTTTCTCCACTTAACATGGGAGGAAGTCTCTTTGAATCAAGTATGAGGAATGTGGGGTGGGGGGAGATGCAGCTGCTGTGGCTCAGGCTCCAGCCTCTACCCAGGATCAGGGCCATAGCCACAGCTGTTGCCTGTCCTCTCTCTCCATCCTCTGCACATCACATCTTTCCCTGCAGCCTCTTCTCCCATTCCCCACTCATGCAACCTTTGCTCCTTCTTTCTACCACCTTATTTTTCTTTCCTGCTGCCAGACTCTGTCCATGGTGCAGCCTGGGGCACTGAATGTGTGCTAAGCCCTAGCCCCAGTGGGACAGCTCCATTGCAGCAGCACACAGGTATCACAGCTGCTACAGGGGCTAGGCTAGGGCCATGCTTAGTGCCCCAGGCTAGAAGTTGGATGGAGCCTGCTGCTGTGGACCAAGGGAAAGGGTAGGAGGAAGTAGGGAGCAGAGGCTGGGGGAAAGGGGAAAGGAGGACAGCGGCAGAGGGGAAAGGGAGGGCAAGGCTTTGGGAGACAGGAAGACAGGGAAAGAGGTGACAGGGGGCAGGTACAAATAGGGGGCATGCTGCTTGACCTCTCCATACCATCTGCCTCCCCACTGCCTGACCCCTGCAGTCATGGAGGGGATGAATTCAATTCTCCAATACTCCAACACTTAGATTCTACACATGGAAAATTATACAAACACCAAGCAAGTCCCCCCTTGGGCATGACCTTGACAGAGAAACATGGGTCAAATTGAACAGACTAAGATCTGGATACAGATGTTTCAAGACAACACTGTACAAGGTAAACATCTTGGACAGCCCCATGTGAATGTGATACCCTCAATCAGTTCAGCACTTAATTGAAAGCTGCAATATTTACAAAGGCCCAGATGTGATAGATGGAATCTGCATACTGAGCAACAATGCCAGACAGTGGCTCATAGCTGGCAGGGGGAACAAGTGAGGGCAATGGGAGTTAATATCAAACTATTACAGTTTGGGTTGAGAGGGGTTGATTGGAGCACGAGGGTGCTTCAGTGCTGGGCTAGCTGGCAAACAGCCTATGTACTAAAGCATCCTCATGACTCAGCCAGTTGGCAGCATCTACACGTATGTTGTGGTGGAGTAAATCTCTCCACCATAGGATAGTACAGTATAGTATTTGTGTCTGGCAGTACTAGCCTATGGCAGAGTTAATTAGTTTACTCCGTCCTAATAGCACTACATGTGTAGATGGTGACATTTTACTGTGGAGCTAATTAGTCAATTCTGCAGTAAACATGTCATGTAGATGTGCCCCTAGACTGGGATCCACCATTTTACACAGCTTTATGGGCCCTGACCCACTGTTTAGTTACAGCTGTAGTGTACAGTGCTTTCTCTGTGCCTGCTGCAGAAAGGTAACTTCTGTACCTGGCCTCCATCTCTTGTGGTATCAGTGTTGTATATGTTCAATACCAGCAGTCTGAAAGCACTCTGCTAGAGTATGTAGTGTTTTAACATTTTAGAAGTTTGCTTTTCCTCATATTGAGTTCATCTCTAGTTCAATCATAGCTATTCAACCCCTTTCATTTTATCTTTTTATATGAATTAATCCAGATAAAAAGTAAAGACTAACCTTTTGACTTACAGTACTGCCAGTAGTACATTCACTATACTTTCATGGCAGTCATTTGTGATTAGAAGATCTCTTGATGTTCTCAGAGCTTTTAGTAAGGGCAGGAATAAGGTTATGTCTTTGTTGGACAAGCATAGCTATCATAGTGAGGTTCATTGTCACAATTATACTCCAGTTTTGTTAACAAATAGATTATATTGGCTTAAGATGAATTAAAGCTGCAGAAACTTGAAAGCTGGTGTTAATTAAATGTTTTCGTTTAGAATTGGGCATGCTATTCACACAGAATATAATTAATACATTTCACCATTTTCTGTTGAGAAACAGAGTTTGATTTTTACAAGTGCTTTTTATTTGAAGCTAAAAGAACAATTTCAGCCTATAGTTGTCTTGTTAATTGCATTCACTTTGTGGGTTTGTTAATGCCATTCTGTGATTAGTCCCCTTATTTTGTTGGCCATGGGTGATTTTCTTTCCTCTTTTCATTGATTGGAGGAGTATATGTGTGACAAAAGAGTGGCCAGATGGTTGGGCCTTTGATTTTATCAGGCATTGGCTGGAAATAATTTGTGGAGTTTAGAGTTAAACAGACGTTTTTGGCAGAAGAACGCAATAAACAGTCAATATTTACCAATATTTTTCATAGCTGTTACACAGGTATCATCTGTTCTAAGAAAATTATGTTAATAGTTGACAAATAGTGATTTTTTAATGGTAGACCTGGTGAACATATGGCGTGTCTTCATTAATTATAGGTCCTAGGTCTTTTGCCTCAAATTTTGTTAATTTGTATTTATTTAAATTCTGGTTTTAAAGGGTCATTGACGATCTCAAAACATACATCGCTTCCAGAAAAAGTACTGTATGCATTTTGCTAGAGGGTTTTAAACTCTTTCATGTGAATTTATATTTTTAAAAGGACAGATCTATGATGATTCTGTGGTGGGCCAGTAGGGGGCACTCCTGTGTTAAGTCACCCACCTCACTGCACCCACCCACTTTCCAGGCTCCAAGTGTCTTCCTGGGGGCACCTCACATCTGGCTGACCCTCTTTCTGGAGCACACCCACTAGCCTGGGGGTAACAGTGCCACCACCCAGGGATGGGCTTGATTCTGGCTCTGCGCACCCTGAGAAACACAGGCCTAGTAGCCCTTGAGGGTACTTGATTCACTTCAAGAACTTGGGGTGCTTTCCTCAGTCAGAAGCACAAGTACTGGTCTCCCTTAGTCAGCCAAACCAAGGGGACCCCAAGGCATAATCTTGATCCACTCCCAATAAGTCGTCCATGCTAGGTACAAAGGAGAATTTTATTGGTTACAAGGGGTAGGGTTGGAATAGGGTACAGGGTAGAGCAATATCAGAGAAATCCCATAGAGCAAACTGAGTGGCTGGGGTAGCCTTTGATCACGCATCTGAGTTACTGCAAGCTATATATCTAGTTAGATCTCAGGTAGCTTACTCACAGGTATCATCCAGAGGCAGGTGGAGATTTCCTCTGGAGGCAGGAAGTTCCTTGATCATGAGTTTTGAGAGAGAGGGAGCAAGTTTCAGATGGTCCAGCTCTTCTCTCTCTCTGAGTCTTCCTCATGGCTCCTGTTCCCTCCTCCTGGGCAGACCTTAACTTATATAGTCCTTATGACCTCATTTACCTGGTCCAATGGAGGCCAGAATCTGTTGGCTGTCAGCCAACCAATTTGAAATGCATCACTAGTTGCTGGGCAGACTGGCAGTTCCTAGCTCCCCAGGTAGCCCAAGCCCCTCACTCAGGTATGTGATGCCAGTCACATAGGCAGTGGGAGAAGGTTTCCCCACTCCCTCAGGAATGTATCCAGCTCCGGTTACCTAAAGAGATAGGGTAAGGTGTGTACACTCTTTAGGGCCCATCTTAACCAAATTGTCACAGAGCAGAGTTTTTGGGGAGAAACAGAGGTGGCCTTCTGCCACAGATTCCATATAGAAATATGTGGACTTAAACCACCTTTCCCCTACTAGAATGGCACTTCACAAAAATCAATCTGTGTTTATTAAAACCTTCTTGAGACAGAAAGAATGATCATATTTTCAATATTAGTCTTATTTTGGAGCAAAAGAGACAACAAACCAAGAGAGAGTAAGGAAAGTCACCAGGGAACACAGTATGATCTTCCTTCAGACTATGTTGTATCTTAAACTTTGCCTCAAGAACAGCACCTACACTGTAAGTAGGTACATTCTTTAGCAATAAAAAGGGAGAAATAGGTCCCACCCCCAAACCTCTGGTAACAGCCAGAGACTCCCTGTTACTTTAAAGAGAAACAGCTGCAGGTGTTCACTGGTGAGGAAATCTGCTCATTAGAGGGGCTGCAGAAAGATGAGCTACCAGAGATTAGTAGGCTGTGGCTGTCTATTGCAGAGCCATCTGCTCTACAACAGTGCAATAGGGCAGGAACTGCTTGGGCAACAGTGTGCTCTGTTAGAGCTCTGCAATAATACTATAGGGCAGAGCCTCACCTAGGGAACTTGGGGCACTGCTGCAGCTGTTAGGTTAGCCAGCAAGTCTAATGGGGAACATCTGCAGGTGGCTGGGGAAGCCATATGACATGATGGGACAGGGCTTATGAAGCACATATGCCCAAGGCTTGGGCTAGGGAGGTAGTCTGGCCCTGCAGGTTGCCAGGGAAAGAGGTCTTCACTGAGATGGCTGGGTGAGCCATAGACTGAGATCCTGCTGCAACTGGGATTGCTAGTAAGGAACTGAAGGCTGGCCAGGAATTAAGTCCCACAATGGGAAGGGTTTTGTTGTATAGCAAGGATGTGTAGAGTTGTTGTTATAGCCAGAGGGCTTATTCCTTTGTTATAGTTTATATCAGTGGTCTGGATTGGGACTATCAGGGGTGAAGGATGTCCTAGTAATGCCTGAGCAGAGTGGAGGCAGGGCCAAGGACCCAGTGCCCAAGAAGAGTGGAACTAGGGCTGACACCAATAAGCTAAGGCACAGCGGGCTTAGGCGCAAGCAAGAACAGAGGGGCAGAAGCCAGGAACGCCAAGGCCCCAACAAGGGTGTAAAGGCCTGATATGTCCTGAAATTGATTTGGGACAAAGTGCCCTACTTCAGTGATGACTGTTTAACATCTGCAAGGCACAGATATGGTTTTAGGGGAGATCAGGGCCCATGAAATTCACACTTACGGCAATTAGTGCCTTGGAGGTAAGGATGGGCCAGGGGGGGCCACACCTAGTGCCTGAGAGGTGGAAAGGGGTCTGTGAGGTTTAGGGGGAACCCACGACTTAAAGCAGACTTTAGGACCTTGGGGCAGGCTCCCTTTTCAATTTCATCAAGGTATGTCAGGTGGGAGAAGAGGGAGGTTACCTTAGGAACCAGAACAGGGCAGGAGTCACCAGCAGGGGTGTCAAAGCCATATAAAATAGCTAGACCCATCAACAAATTCATGGTTAAAAGAAAAAGAAGCACTTAAACATTCTCCTGGTCCCTACAGTAAGGGGATGGAGATTATTATCCTCTTCATTCTAGCAGGAGAGATATTCATACATATGGATATCTGGCCGTCTTCCTTGTAGTCTCTTCTCCAAACATACTTCATCTATCAAGTCTGTAATTTTCACATCATTCAAAGAATGCAACATCTGCACAGAACCCATTAAAGTCAACTTCATTGTTCTCTACAGGCAATAGTTATTTCAGATCTTTTAAGGGCAATTATTCATATTGTGTAAGCCAACACAGAAAGCTTGTAAGTGACATATTTCTCCTCCCTAATAGAAATTATATTTAATTAATATATCACTAGTCACTGAAAGAAAAAAAACTGGGTTTATTATTTTTAATTCTATTTAACCCAAAGTCCTTGACATGTATTGATATTGTTGTTATACACTGAAACAGTTAAGATCACAGTTGTCAAGTGATACCTGGTGTTAGGATGACAATAATTTGGATTATTGGGGGGCACTGGATTGGCAGCTGAATAAAAGGCATGACCTGTGGCCTAGCAGAGCTGCTAACCACAAGGCAGAATGATATAGAAAAAATATATGGCAAGATGCTTAGGTAACCAGATTTTGCTTATGAATGCTTATGCTAAGCCAGCCTTTTGCTTATACTAAGTAACCATCTTAACTGTGTCAACCATTTTCTGAGAAAAAAGCAGCAAGTGAATCTGTGTGAGTCTGTATGCTGTGAATTAGCTACAGTAAGGACCAAGATAAGATACAGGGGCCCAAAAAAGGTGGAAGAAGGTACAACCTGAGACAGAAAAACAGACTGGAATGTGAAAAACAACATGTCATTGGTAACAGAATCCGAGATGAACATATGCAAAAAGGTGAATGGTGACTGGCAAAGAAGCCTCCAGAAGCTTCTAGGTTTTGGTCAAAGTCCGCCCATTGACCGAAGAGCAGGAATCAAGGTCTTAGACATGAGCTCATAGCAAGAAGTCACATAAATGAATGAAATGCATAGGCAATTCCATGCTAATGAAGCAAACAGTAAACAGAGGCAGAGCTTAAGATGCGAGGAGAAATGGGTGGAACAGAAGGTGGGACGAAGGAGGAGTGAATGTTAATGAGTATAAACCAAAGTGTATAAATGTAGGATGAACCTATTGTTCGGGGCAGGACCCTGTCTCTTATGGTGTGAGGCCCTTGTCCATAGCTGTCTCCATTCTGAATAAAGCTGTTATGAGCAACGTGTGCTGGTGTTTGCTCCCTGCTCTGCTCTGGCTAATGAGTAACAGGATCCATGGGTAATTGGACTGTCGTCTCCCTAGTTGTTGGGCGGCGCATGAAGTCAGGGTGTAACACCTGTTTTTTGGGTTACTGTACCTATGTTTTTTAGCAACATATATGGAACTGAAATGAAATTGGAGTGGAAACAAAAGTTGACTGTTATTGATAAATGAGATGATTTCTGAAGAGAAAAAGTTTGACTCAAAGTGTGTCATTTATGTATTCCAGATCTGAAACACTTACCTTATCAGCTAATTCATTCAGGGAAGGCATTCTAACTCCTCCTGCTATCAACGTATTTCTGCCTCAGGAGAATAACTTGTATATCCACTGTGTATAATAGAGGACTCATTTTGGTTATGGCTGGAGTCAGAAGCATTTGTAGTTATGGTTATGGCTGCAGTCAGAAGCACTGCTGTCACACTAATGTAGTAGCGTGGCTTGGCTTGTATTTTACAAAATTCTTCACTTGGCTAACATTTTCTACCTACCTGTGACTGTTGTTCTTGTGCCAGTTCTGTTATCCTCCATTGAAATGGAAAGGCTTGTCCTGTCCTTAGGCCTCCTGGCAACATTTTATAATGCTGGGAGTTGCCCCTTGGCAATATAACAAAAGATTAGCGAGGTGTCTATGATCCAAATCTTCCGTGAAACGACAGTAAGGATTTTTTCTTTCAATTTTTTTAAATACAAATCTATGGGTGCATCTACCTGTACAGCACAGTAGCAATGAGCACAAACCATGACAGTGATGCTAGAGCGCAGTAGTAATGAGTTACTGCACAGTAGCTCATTGCTACTGTGCAGTAGTGTCTAAAAATAACCAGGAGCCAACAGTGCTGCGTAGTGACACTGGTTGCTGTATAGTCATTTACTACTTGGTTAAGCAAGGGTCATTTAGTACTTCATTAAGAAAGTACTAAATGACTGTGCAGCAACAACTGTGCAGTCAGCTGCTCATGTAGATGTGGTCTGTCTCTATTAAAATACAATAAATTGATGTAAAAAACTGTTGAAAGTGACCCCATTCACCTTCTTCCAAACCACACATAATTTGGGTACACAAGGTAAAGTGATATCCACTGTGTCACTTGCTAGGAATTTTAGGAAATGATGAAAGTCAAGCATTTCATTGGTTATGAGAGCTTTGATTCCTTTGTTTGCATGTTTTAAACATCTGCTGATCAAACTCAAAAGTTTGGTGAAAGTTGAACCTAACTTTAAACTTTATGTCTGGGGCATGTGAAGTATTCATAGTCCCCTGGATGTGCAAAAATATGAAACTCACTTATCAAGTGAATGACTTGAAGCTGGAGAGAAAGTATTATCAAGTCTGGAGAACTACCTTAAGACTTGGGATACCTGGATTCACTTCCAACACTGTCACAAGTTTCCTGTATGCCATTGGTCAATTTACTTAAACCCAGATCCTCAAAGATATTTAGGTATGACATTTCAAGTTGATAGACTGGTGATGTCAGTTTACCTCCCAATGGATGCGTGCCTAGATTAGGAATAACACAAACATGACTGGTATCTTTCTAGCAAGTGTGAAAAGAGAGGCCATAGACTGCATATCTTAGCATAGTTCTTCCAGATTTATTGAGGCACCTTGACACAAGCTTATTTTACTGCTTTGTCCTATACAAACCCTATGCTATATCTGGATAGACAGAGCACATCTTATTCTGAGGCTGTCTGTCTGCCACCTTTCCATACACTAAAATGCCAAACAAAGCAGCAGATACTGCTAAGCAAAATAAATAAAAAATGAAAGGAAAACTTTGTTGGGATAGTTAAAAACCTGAGAACAATAATTGCTACTGCATCCACAGAAGGTAAAAGGGAATGAAGAAAATAATCTAGACACCAGAATAAAGCAATAATTGTAAAGTGAATGAGAACACTAAATTCAGGTGATGATAGTCTGTAGCTTTAAAAAAATAGAAAATGATTGGAAATAAATGTGCAATCAGCAGAAGGAGAAAAATAAAATCAAAATCTGTGAAACTGTGATCAGCAAGTTTTTAGGATTCTAATTAAACATAATAATACTTGGAGTTTTATAGTGAGTTTGGAGCAGTTACTGATTTTAAACACTTGAGGATATACAGTTTTGATTCTATCAAGAAATTGTCTCCTGTATCTGTTTTCTTATAGTGATAATGCCATCATTCCTACAGGGAAGTATACATTTGCACGGAGCTCATTAAACATTCCGATCAAAGTTCTGTAAATGTGGAAGATTCAGTTGGAGGTCACCTGCTTGTAAAGTTTAGTATTTCTAGTATGTGCGGAAAAGGACACTGAGGAGCAGAAATGCTTCTCCCAGCTTAATGTGACTAAACAGGTTTTGTTCTAAACATGAATAAATGTTCTGCTAAATCCTACAGTGCTGCTGCTGCCTTGAACAGAAGCACTAGTACAGATCTGCAAGAGTTTCTGACATTGATTAATTCCCTTCTGAAAAAGATTAATCACGATATACAACACACGCTTATTTCCACATGAAGAAGATAAAAGTGCTGTCTGTCAAAGCAAAAGCAGTGAAGGGGTTAAGATGCCAAATAGCTGATTGGGAATGATGGGAGAAACCAGTACAGTACAGATGCATGATAGTACAGCATGCCTTTGCTATAAACAACAAAAAGTGAACCTTAAAAAGAGAAACAGGCAGACTAGAAAATCTGGCATTGGAATAGGACTGTGCTATACATCCACTGCTGAAACAGAATGGAATGACAGAACAATACAGAAAATGGAAACTAAAGCCAAGCAAAGTGATAGAAAAGAGCACAAACTATGGCAAGTAAATAAAATCAGGAATGTTAGGAACATTAGAGATGTTAAGGTATGAAAAAAACTTTAAGGAAATTCTCTAAAGCAGATTCTCCGGCTCATTCAATACATTATGGATGCATCTACACAAGATGCTTTATTGCACATTAAACTAATCTACTGTGCACTATAGCATCACTGTCTACACATGTGAGAGACTTACTGCACAGTAAATTAGGCTAATGTGTGGTTTGCCAGTATTAAGAAATACAGGTACTCAATTAACTGTGTTAGCTGCTGCGCAGTAGCTTATGTGTAGATGATGACCAGGAGCAATTTACTCTCGGTCAGCCTAGATAACAGGGGGCCCGGGGGGGGGGGGGAGCAGGTGTCAATGGCTCTGGCACAGAGCTCAGGATTGCAGCCTGACTTGGCAACACTGGTTTGGGGTGATGTCCCATGGCTGAGAGGCAGCAATGCCATGAGCTCTCCCCTTGCTTTGCTTGCTGGTTTTTCTGTCCCTGGTCCCAGCACTGCTCAGCTCCCAGCTCCCACCAGGCAGGGGCCAAGGAGCAGGGGCCAACTGGAGTATGCAGTGCAGGGGCAGCTGCAGGGCTGAGGGGATGGAGAAGCTCTCTGACCCTGTCCTATGCTGCTCAGCTCATGGTTCCTAGGGGGATCCCTAGACTAGACTCTAGACTTGGAAAGAAAGACCATTAATGCACTTTTTCCTAGTTGGTAATGGGAAGAGAAAAGCATTAGTCTACTGCACGGGTATTATAGATTCACAGATTCATAGATTGTAAGGCTGGAAGGGACCTTGGAAGATCATTGGGTCCAGCCCCCTGCACCAAGCAGGAAAGATAACTGGGGGTCAGGTGACCCCAGCAAGGTGACTGGCTAATCTCCTCTTGAAGATTTCCAGAGTAGGTGATTGCACCACCCCTGGAGGGAGGTTATTCCACAGTCTGGACACCCTGACTGTGAAGAAGTTTTTCCTAATGTTGAGCCCGAATTGGTCTTCCAGGAGTTTGTGGCCATTACTGCTGGTTTTCCCCTCGGGTGCCCTGGTGAACAGTTGCTCACTGAGCCCTTGATGTACTCCAATAGTGTAATGGTAAGCTGCTACCAGGTCCCCTCTCAGCCTCCTTTTCCTCAGGCTGAAGAGTCCCAGATCTCTCAGCCTTTCCTCGTATGGGTTGCCTTTTCAGACTCTGATCATAAGGGTGGCTCTTCTTTGGACCCTCTCAAGCTTGTCTATGTCTTTGTTAAAGCGTGGTGCCTAGGACTGGATGCAGCACTCCAGCTGCAGTCTCACCAGTGCTGAGTAGAGCAGAAGAATCATCTCCTTGTTTTTGCTGGAGATGCATCGATTAATACATGCCAGAGTATTATTTGCCCTACAGTCTACAGCAATGAGCTACCAGCTCATATTCATACTGTGGTCTATTATTATCTCCAGGTTCCTTTCATTCATGATGCTAGTCAGTTTTGTCATAACCCAATGAGTTTGGTGCCTCGGCACTATGGAATTTTCTTGACACACGAGAGCCTCTTGCACAGCGAGGGTTTTTGCTGCATAAAGAACCCGCGTACAGGAGAGAGTTCCCGCCACTTTGCAGCTGTCTTTACAGGATGCATTCTCTTTGCAGCACAGAAATGCACGGTGCAAAGAGTTCCCGTCATTCGGATGCAAATTCGTGCCCCGCAATTGGCTAGTGCTAAATTATTCACACGTGGCAGCCGGTAATTGGCTTGCTGGCCGTTTAAAAACTAGTGCGACTTCCGCCCAAGTCGAAGAGCTTTGAGCACGCTGCAGAGTGCCTCTTAGAGATCCGACTTGCGGCTAGCTGATCGATAGACTGATCACCTATCGATCCTTCTTCCCGTCACCGAACGCAGTCCCAGACGTACCCTTTTCCCGCCGGCTTGAATTATGGACGAGTTTACTGGCATTGGCCTCGCCAGCTGGAGCAACTCACATTGTTGTCCAGACGACCGAACCGTTTCCGTCGCAGCCACCCGCGACGTAAGTAAAGTTTTTTGCAACCATTAAGCCTTGTCAGTCTCTCTATTCACCAGCCAGCCCTGACGAACGAGTAATTTCTGAATCACCTCGAGTCGGTTCAGCCCGGCCAAGACCAGTTTGGTGCTGCCAAGCCTGTAGGAGTGTTGGGGGTTGCTTATCCTGAGGTGGAGCACTTTATATTTCTCGACATTGAACTTAATTAGATTCTGATCTGCCCAACTTGCTAGCCTGTCTAGGTCCGCCTGTAACTGTAGCCTATCTTCAAGCATTACCACACTTCCCCATAAGTTGGTGTCATCCGCAAACCTGACCAGTGAGGCCTTCATCCCCACATCCAAATTGTTAAGAAAGATGTTGAAAAGTACTGGACCGAGCACCGACCCCTGCGGGACATTGTTGCCCACTTTTCACCAGGATGACACAGGTCAGTTCATTATGGCTCTCTGGGTTCTATCCTGCAGCCAGTTTCCCACCCACCTGACTGTCTCAGAGTTAAGCCCACAATCCGCCAATTTTCTCATGAGGACATCTGTGACAGCCAAAAATTATGTCTGTGTGATAAAGGTGTTTGCTGAAGGCTCTTTGAAAATTAGACCAAATGTTTTTCTGTCATTTGTTCAGATATTAAGCTATATGTTGTTGTTAAGAGCCTAATTAAAGTCAAAGATGTAGTAAGGCCTAGTAAATTTAACAAAGCCTTGTAGTAGAAGTAGGCCCTGTGGCATAGTTGAAATTAACCTTATCAAAAGAATGCAAGGCTTGTACTGCTATTGGTCAGTCCTAAGGACAGTTTGATGTAGGGAAAATCTGGATGGCTGTAAATTGTCAGCATAGCTCATAAGTTATAAATTGGCTAGCACATCCAGAAATCATTTAGAAGGAAGATGCAGCTCTGTGAAAGAAACTACTAATTAGTTGCTGACCTGGATCCGTGGGCCTGTGGATCTCGAGGAGCCCGACGACTGAACACCAGGGTTCTTCCTGGTACCCCTCAGACAGCGCTAATCAGGGATGCCTGACTTTGCTAAGCTTTGTGGAAAAGGAACTTGTCATACATTAGGCATCAGAGGGGACTGCTGATAAGTTGCCAATGCAAATTATTATTGTCTGTCATTGCAGTAGTATTATTTTCGCATAGTTGTGTGTTTGTTGAGTCAATAAACCTTTCTTACTTTTCTACCCCCGACCACGCTCTCAATCCTGAAACCTCTGCAGGCAGCTGGGACAGACATCATGGGATACTAGATTAAAGGCCTTTTAAAAGTTAAGGTATAAAATGTCAACCTGCTCTCTCATGTCCAGGTGGTGAGTTACCTGGTCATAGAAGGAGATGAGGGTGGTAAGGCATGACCTGCCTATGATGAAGCCATGATGGCTGTCATTCACAATCTTACCAAACATATGGCCCATGGCAAGCGTGTGAGGAAGGACTGTAGTGACACAATCCTGCTCATCCTGCTGCCACTTAGCTCATGGCAGTTGCCCCACCTCTTCCACTGCTGGCCTCATCACTGCCATCATTGCTGCTTGTGACATCTCTATCACTGCTTGACCTGCTGCTTTCCTAGTTTGATTATGGTCAGTGAGGGTGCCTGTGGTTCTGAATCCAGCCCAGGGAGCAGGATGAGTTTGACACCCCTTGATTTAAAATGCATTTTCTTTTGACTTCTAGCCATCCATAATATTAACACTGGAAGTATGAATGCCGAGAAAGATGGAGAAAGTTTTGACTATTTTAGAAAGATAATTAATCATGTTATTACCATTCTGTCTCAGTGATCTAAAAGGCGGGGGAGGTGGAAGATCTGGGAAGCCTCTATTCCTCCATGCTCCTGCCTAGGCATTAGGGCTGTGTGAATTTTCACCAAACATTTCATTTCAAAGCTGTTTTGACTAGTTTTGAACAAGTCAAAAAGCATCAGAACAGCTTCAAAACAAAATGAGGGCACTCAAAATGTTTTGAAAGCTTTCAAAACATTTTGAGTTTCGAAGCAGCCTTGTGATGGGAGGCAGGGGAGAGCCAGGGCTGCACTCTTACTGGCTCTGCAGTCACATGTGACTCATAATTTCATAGTTTCATAGTTGGTAGGGCCAGAAGGGACCTGAGCAGATCATCAAGTCTGACCCCCTGCCACGGCAGGAAAAAGTACTGGGGTCAAACGACCCCAGCAAGGTGTTCGTCTAACCTCCACTTAAAGACCCCAAGCAGCACTTCGCTTGGAAGTTGGTTCCAGATCCTAGCCGCAATGACTGTGAAGTAGCGCCTCCTGATGTCTAGTCTGAATCTACCCCCTGCCAGCTTGTGACCGTTATTTCTAGTCACTCCTGGTAGTGCTTGGGGAAACAGGGACTCCCCCAACGCCTGCTGGTCCCCCCTGACTAGTTTGTAATAGGCCACTAGATCCCCCCTCAGCCTTCTCTTGTGGAGGCTGAACAGGTTCTTGTCCCTTAGCCTCTCCTCATAGGGCCTGCCCTGCTTCCCCCTGATCATGCGGGTGGCCCTCCTCTGAACCCTCTCAATGCTGGCCACATCCCTCCTGAAGTGCGGCACCCAGAACTGGACACAGTACTCCAACTGCGGTCTGACCGGTGCCGCAGAGGGGGAGGATCACCTCCTTGGACCTGCTTGAGATGCATCTGTGGATGCATGACAAGGTACGGTTGGCCTTCCGGACCGCGTCCCCACACTGTCGGCCCATGTTCACTTTGGCCTCAATAATGATTCCAAGATCCTCTTCTGCCTTTGCACTGACAAGAAGGGAGTCCCCAGCCTGTAGGTATGCTGCTGGTTTTTCCTCCCCAGATGTAGTACCTTGCACTTGTCAGTGTTGAAACCCATCCTGTTCTCATCTGCCCACCCCTGTAACCTGTCTAGGTCCGATTGCAGCCTATTCCTCCCTTCTAGCATGCCCACATCCCCCCACATCTTAGTGTCATCAGCAAATTTGAACAGGGTGCTTTTTAACCCCTTGTCCAAGTCACTGGTGAAGATGTTGAACAGCGTGGGTCTGAGGACCGAGCCCTGGGGGACCCCACTGCCCACATCCCTCCAGGTCGAAAATGACCCATCCACCACGCAGCCCTGGCTCTCCCAGCCTCCTGCCGCAGCACTGCGTGGTGCTGGCAGAGCTGATCAGAGCGCAGCATTGGCTCTGCCTACCTCTCGCTACTGGGTTGCACTCCAATTGGCTCTGCCATCCCCATGGAGCTCGGCCCGGTGGCAGGACGTGGGCAGAGCTGGCACTGCATTCTGCTTCTTGCCACTGGGCTGACTTCCATGGGGCTGGGAGCTGCTGGGAGCTGAGCCCAATGGCAGGAGGTGGAGCACAGCACTGGGGCTGCGCTCTGTCTCCTGCCACCGGGCTCAGCTCCATGGAACTGCTCTGGGTGTGGGATGTGTCCAACACCAGTCCCAGGAGGCAGCCTCCTGTCATCCAGCCAGTAGATCATGGGATCACACTCCTGGGAGGTCTGTGGGGTCTCTGCTGGACTCTTCTCGGGGAGTGGTGGGCCCCTGATCTGCCTACTGGATGACAGGAGGCTGCTGCTGCTGGCTGGGACCAGTGCTGGTCACAGCCCGCACCCAGTGCTGGGATGATTGGTGCTGCCACTGGCCCCAGCCAGCAGCAGTAGTCTCCTGTCATCTGGCAGGCAGACTGGGGGCCTGCCGACATCCCTGGGAGGGCTGCAGGGCTCTGCTAGACCTCTTCTGGGGGTGAGGGCTCCCGATCTGCCTGCTGGATCGCTGCCCCTGCTCCCCGGCTCCTGCTTGTCAACACCTTGAGGTACAGTTTCCCAGAAACCTCTGCACTGATCTCCTTGAAACTTGGCAGATTCCATGGCTGCACAAGGGGCTACCATCCTTGCAAGTTTAATCCAAATCAGGCTAGAAATGACTAAGCTATAGGCAGTTTCATACTTCCCCATTACAGCCTATGGGCAAAATGTCAAAACAGTGTTGCAACAGCGAGATAGTTTCAATGAAATGAAATGAAACAGTGCTTTCAAAATGAAATGAAACTCAAACTGAAACACTGTTCCATCAAAACATTGAAATGGAAGTCAAAGCAGAATGGTGCTGTTTTGCACAGCCCTACTAGGCATATGTATTGAAGGTCCTGGCGACCTCTCACACATACACCATGATCCAGAGGAATTGAACGTTGCCTACTACTACCATTTTGCAGATGTATAAAATATAGGTGCTTAGCTTAAGGTCACTGGAAGAGTTGTGATTAAAGCCTAGGTTTTCTGACTCTCAGCTACATGCAGTTCACTAGATCATGGGTGCCTCATGCAGAGCATGTGATCTGCTTACTAACGTATACATTACTTATTCATATTACTTCTCCTAGTTTGGCATGTGTCTCAGTTTGACCTAGGGGTTGAGACTAAAATGAGTGGAATCCTGAATGAAAGGCAGCCTCTGAGAACAGATCTGAAGTATAGCAAGAGAAGGTCCATAGAGCCAAGGCATAAATTGAATTGTTCAGGTCACAGATCACTAAAGCAATACTATTCCATGAATTGGTTTTTTTTCTGTCTTTAAAAAACAAAACACAATTAAAGCTTTTTCAATGAAACGATTGGTGACATTAGCTATTTGCCAGGCTATTATAATGTAGGCAGCCATGATCAGACATTGCATGGCTGTAAGACCAAACATTTTCAGAAAGAGAAAGGTTGAAGGCATATGCTCCTATTCTTCTTTCTTAATAACAAGGAAAAAGCAAAGACTGAGATGTGGTAAGATATTGCTTAAGAATATTGCAATAAAACAACTCACCAAAAGGGAACAATTGAAAAAGTAGCTGCAAAGACCAAGCAATAACTCAGCATTACAGAGCTGGTTTATATCAATGGATTTATATTTGCATTTAGACACAAATGATGGTGATGTTTGTAATTTGCTGCTGTTGCTAATGGGATCACATACTTGCAATGCTCTCTCCTGAAGGAACATTTTCTTTAAATACAGATAGATAGATAGATAGATAGATAGATAGATAGATAGATAGATAGATATCGTTATGGCTTCTCCTTATTTAAGGCCATTATATTTTTCTTTACAAGCTTAATTTTTTTGTTCATATTAGGTATTTCATGAAGTGATTTTAAAAGGATAAGACAAGTAAATAAAATCTCTGAAATCATTATACTCCCCTATCAACATTTGCTCCAACTGGCAACTACAACACCCAGATTTGGAGAAAAAAGATTATGTTGTATTAGGTGCATTTCTATGCTTAATATTTAAAAACAAATTATGTTGAATAAATATTGTACCGGCTCTTACAACATGACAAAACAATGATTTTAATAGAAAAATACACTGCAGAGTACCATAAAAAGGTTAATCTTAAAAAGGAAAACTAATTAGTAATTCCTGTTGACTCTAAATCCTGTTTTCTTGTCCAATTATGATCCATCTGCTTCATAGCCTTTTTTGTGCATATCAAACATGATGTTCAAACAAAAAAATTTCAAAAGTCTTCATGCATAGAAGAAACAGCATCCTCATTAATGAGAAGTGTGCAGCATCTCTATTATTCTGGCACAAAGAGAAATATTAGTAATCTAATGAGTTATCTATGCTCAGTGTAAACTGACTTGAAGATTAATCTTTGTTAACTACTTGTTTAATGCTACAGTTAATAATTAGTTACCTTGTAGCCCAATATCATCCATCACTGTTGAACGGAGACATTTTTTTTTTTAAGTTATAAAGGTTGTTTATCTTTGCTTAAGGCTGCTTTAGATAAATGAAATCTGCAAGGATATAAAGAGTGTGCCAATGCTATGAGAGTTTATTTTGCACACAAAATACATATTGTCCTTTTACAATGTCCATGCTACTTCCTGTCCATTAGGGGAAAAAAACCCTTTCCACTGTGATTTTCTATGAATGCAGGATTGCTAAGCTATCTTGTGTTATGGAGGCTTATGGATACTTTAACATATTGTGTAGTGCAAATGTGTTTCAGAGGAATTAGTTTACAAGAGCGTCACCAACTATAAACTTACAACCATGCTGGGGCAGGGATAGAGTTTTCTTTACAAGTACTCTCACATGGACACTTGAACTGTTAGCTCACTGTTTTTAAGAACTTTCCATGAAAATATTGTATTAAATCTCTGGTATTTCAGTTCTCTACAAAATAACCCCCATCCATTTTCAGAAGTAACTATGGAAACTGCAGTGAAAGTAGCTATTGTGGCTCTTAAAATATTTGGTGAGGAATCTGTAAAGAAAAAAATGTGATTGCTTTGATTTTGGTAGTACATATCTAACAGCCTGGCTGTCTCACAGACTAATCTTGATAAATTTTGAGGCCCTGGTCTCAAGAACTTAGGGTCTACAGCTGGTAATACTTATCCTTTGATACACCCTGGTCTTTGAATGCCTGCTGTGTCCAGCACTCTATGCCTTATATGACATGCTGTTGATGTGTGAATATCATTACCCAGACATATTGCACAACTTAATTTTGCTCTGAAGAAAGTAATAGGTTTTTGTTTTTTTTTTACTTGGAGCTAAGTGTGTCCAGGGATTATTCAGTCAATCCCTCTATGCTACATTATTTTGTGAGATATTTCACTAGTAAATTTGAAGTAATTTCATTAATATAAAAACATATGATATAAAGATGAGACCGAAAGTAACAATGGCAGGCAAGGTCTTTGGGTAAATGTAATATCTTCTATTAGACCAGCTAAATAGTTGAAAAATATGTTCTTTTCAAGCGTTCAAATACAAACACCCTTCTTCAGGGAGAGGGAGAGCCTGCAGTTGTTTTCCCTTATTTGCCTATGTCCTTAGACCAACATGGCTACAACCAACACCCCCAAAAGCAACAATAAGATTTAGGGTCAAATTTTACACCAAAATGTACAAATTAAAAGTTACAATTGTTGTGGGAACTGTATCTCACCCCTCTGGTGTGTATGGAGTATTGTTATACATGGTGTTAACTTTAATTTTTTTAATATATATGTACGGTACACCTCAGTTACAATCCCTTTGGGAGCTATAATTTTTAATATGTTGACTTTTGTGGGCGTAAAATTGCAAACATAATTTTCCATTAATATGTTTTTCCCCATGTAGTTATATAAGGAATTGATTACGCCTCTTCTGGTGTGCTTTGTACAGACAATGGCAAGGATATGTCAGATCCTAAGCTAGTGATATAGCTCAACTGAAATCAGGAGAACTATGCCTTTCTACACCAGCTGAGCATCTGTTCTGATATGATTATCCTGGAGGGGATACAACATATTAATGTCAAGATGAGGTGAGGTCTCACTATTTGCCTCTCAGTAGATTTCCTCTCAATTTGGAATGTTAATTTCAATCTCTTGGGAAAGGAAGAGGTGCCTGATTTTTTGCTCAGTTACAAGAGTATAAATCAGCAGTCACTTCACTGATGTCAACAAAATTATTCAACTGTAAAACCAGTGAGAGGGCCTAATCAGGCCTGAGGGATTGATTAAAGTGACTTAATATAAGGCTTTAGAGAGAGAGAGGTTATTCCAGCTGTAGCAAAAGATTTAGAAACTGGTTACAGATCCTGTGTTTAATTTGAAGGGGCTGGCGGTAAGGTTCCAGGAAGGTCTTTGATTCTTGATGATTCTTCATGACCCAGTCAATCCTGGACTTGCTTGGGTCTATCTTTTCTTCTGGCTGTTAGGGTGGTTTGAGAGCCTAGGGCCAGGTACAGACATTACACTTTTAGGCTAGAGACAGACATTACACACAAACCAGTGTGAGTGATAAGAAACTGGTTTAAACCTTTTACAGAACAGATGTTCAGTGCCCATTAACCAGTTTGAAAATGGCTGAAACCAGTTGAAGATAAACCTGGTTGAATGTAGTATCAGACTTAACTCATTTGGGTCAAACTGGTTCATGCAATGTCTTTCCCAGACCCCTTGCTGGTTTAAGATAAGCCAGACTCCCCCAGCATCCCAGCATGCTCTTGGGCTGGGCAGGGCTCTCCTTCACAGCAGGGCTGGCCCCTCCCCTCTGCTTCCTTGGTGGAGCTTGGCAGAGACTGCAGGCATGTGCTTGGCTTCTCCCTGCTAAGCAGGGATTATTCTCTGCACCCCTCTGCCTTATACCTCTCAGCATTAGCTAGCAGATCACATGCTGGCTACAGTCTGTGCTGTGGGAGATGACAAAGGCAGACTGGCTTTTTGGAGCTAATCAACTGGTAACTGGTAATGTTCTTCCTTGGAAAAGCTGTTTAAGAAGAGTTTGGGCTAATGGAGAGTGACTTTGTTTTCTTAATGGTTTGAAAAACACTGAGTTAGGGGTGATAAACATTCCCTGCTGGGCTGCTCAGGACGGGAGGGAGGGAGCATCAGAGCATCCTGCCGGGGCCTGCCCATGCCCCCCTCAGCATAGACCTGTGGAAAGGGAGAGAGGGCTGCTCTAGTGCCCCCCCTCCCCCCCCCCAGCTTCTAGCCTGAGCCACTGCAAGCATGTGCCTGAATTTTTTCAGTCCAGAGGGGATGTCTGTTCAGTTAAAAACCAGTTTCGCCAAACCAGGTTAGACTAACTTGCAAATATAGAATTACTTCAGGCTCAGGCTTTTTGAATATCTGTCCCTAGCCTTACTAGTATAAGGGATTGGAAACCAGTTTATACCTATAACAGAACAGAAGTTTGGCATACATAGACTGGTTTAAAAATGGCAGAACCCAGTCTAAGATTTGTGGTCTCCCCCCAATTCCCCACCAAAGAGCAAATGTGTGTTCTGTTTGCTAATGATCTCAAATAAACCACTTAGAGAAAACTGCATAATTTTGATTGTTTGCACCTCAGGCTTTTGAATGTCTGTACTAGCCCTGGAGGCTGGAATGAAAAGCTGTTTGTGTTTTAGGGGTAGGGGACAGATTTTACATAGGAAACTGAATACTTGTTTAGTTGTATCTCCCTATGTTCCAAATATTAGTTAAAATATTGTAATGCCTCAATTGTCTAAATGTTTTAAAAATAGGATAAATAAAATAATATTAAATTATATCTTTAATGATTTGTGTAGAATATTGTAGCTTGTACTGTCAGAGAATATCCACACAAGCTGGGTTGCTGAATCAGGAAGGTCTTTTCAATAGGGAATACTCTAATTTCTGCTTCTTTACAGCACCCTCTAGTGTTTAGATGGCTTCTACTTGTTTTTGAAAGGGTTGCTACCTTTGGTCGATTAATATAAGTTGAGTAGGAAGCACAGGGAACACAGCCACTAGAAAGTATTTTAACCATTTTAAATCAAATGGATTGGTGTCTTACATCATTTGAAAGACCCATAGATCAATTTCACCCAGGTGTAATCTAGAGTAAGAAGGCACAATGGTCTAGAATGAGTTGTCTGTCTTGCTGGTGATAAAACAACATTTTAAATAATGCTTATTAAATAATATTTAGCAAATAAATTCTTGTTTGAATTTTGGCTATTTTCTTGATTAAATTATTTATCAGTCAATGTTTCTATAGCTTGTCCACATCTGCTCTCAACAGGACAAAGCATCAGAGGAGAGGTCTTTAGCCCCATTTGCAGAAGCTTTATGCTTCTGTGGAAACAAGGAACAGTCAATAAACGTCCTGATGGGTACTGAGGAATCTCCTGGAGGCAAAAAGTGTATTTAACCAACTCAACACCACCAGCACATGTGTGCAGTAGGATGGAACAGGAATGAAGTGCAATCTGGCTGATCTTACATTTCCAGTTTCTATATGCTACAATATCCCTTATATTGTTTCTGTTTGATATAGCTCATATAGTTGATACCTCATATAGTATACCATGATACTCATTGATACCTCATATAGTATACCATGTTTAATATATAGCATACTATGTAAATCTCTCCCACCCTTTAGTTGCAAAATATTTCTGGAATCTCCTATTTTTATAGAATCATAGAGAGATAGGGCTGGAAGGGACCTCCAGAGGTCATCTAGGCCAACCCCTACCCACATTTTAGCTTAAACTCTCTCCATTCCCCATAAAACAGGAGCATGGTATAGGCAAGTGCAACTCTTATTTCCTTCCATCACAGTTTGGCTCATTAAACATGTCACATCTTGTTTGTCAAGGTCTTGAGCACATCCACAGGCATGAGCCTGTGTTGCAGCCATGCCAGATGTATACCCCTTCAATTTAAAGGAGTGGATTCGACAAGTATACATTAAAATGCATACATTTTTAGGCACATAATCCCTGGAGTAAACATCTGGGCTTCCTATACAGCATGTGAGGGAGCTAGGCATTGCTATATAGCACAAATCAGCATTGTGTGGAGATACCCTGTGTTACCAGATCTGGATCCTCAGGAGATTTAGGAACTGCTCTGCCTAGCTTTCAAATACCAATGGTGCTTAGTTAGATGATAGGTGATAGTTGCGTAGGTGATCAAAACAGAACTATGAGGTCCTACTTCAAAAGAGAGGTGCATTTAAAATTAGGTAGCTGCTGAGCAAGGGATTTTGGAATCATAATTTTGGGCTTCAGTGCCTAAAGTCCTCCCAAATTGCATTTTAGGGACCTAAATACTTTTTATAGATCTGGAACTTCAGCCACTCCTCCATTCAGCTGCTGCCTAATCCTAGAAACATCTCCCTTTTTTACTTTACATTTCTCCACTTCCATGGAATTGGCTTTGTTTGCATTCCCAGAACTGCCCTAGTCTGAGCAGTTCAGTGACAGTGAAGGCTAAAGCCCAGGTCTTCCTTTACTTATTTTCTTTATTTAAATCAGCTAACACACTTTACTCAGTAGGTGTTACGTGTTTCCCCACATGCTTTGTAATTGGGCCCTGAACAAAATGAGAGGCTGCTGCTTTCTTTTAAGACAAACATAGACAACAAAGTGGTGACACCCCCTCCCCATTATTAATAGTTTTGTGCTTATCATGTGAGTGGGAAATTAAAGTGCAATATTTTCTGCACACTGAGGGCTTTCAAATGTGTATGTCCCACCTTTGCATGCTTCAACTACCAGGCCAGAGGTTATCTTCGGGGGGTGAAGTCACTGTCCACTCTTCCTCTTGAAGCTGTGCCAAGGTGCTAGCAAGAAACTAAGAATTACGGGCCAGAATGCGGCTCATGAATCTCTATCCTGCTGTGTCTACTTGTCAGGTCATCCTGTCATGCAGAGACACCCCAGCTACATGTCTAGATGTAACTTAGATATCTGCATTCTGCCATGTAGACACAGCAGGACAGAGAACACTAGAAGAACATAATTTTGTAACCTATTATTTAGGAGATTTTCCTAGGAGGAGTAAATCTTGTGTTCTGGTCCATACCACCAGCATGGTTTTTTGTTTTCTATTCAACAGTCTTTGAATAAAATAGATGAATTGTCCAAAATGGAAAATTTGGAGGTTATTTTGGTGAAATAATAACATTTGAAATACTCTTTTTGGGTTGACTCAAAACATTCAGCTTGGAAAAAAAAAGTTTTATCTTTGACTTCTTGTTATTTAATTAAAAGTGGTAAAAATCATGATGTCCTCATTTTGAAGCAAAGCATTCCATTTCAGAACAACCCGTCACAATATCTTACTTACTCCCTAAATGTTGCTGTTATGCAAAAGGCAAAATAAAGATTTTGCCATTTTCAAATTTTCCTCTCATTTGGGGGGGCAGAACACTGCCAGAATTGACTGCGATTTGCAAACAGTTATGCCATCCTCAGAATTGCATTTTATAATGAATATACTATATTTTATCTGGCTCGACTCACATCTTCTGTAGATTCAAGGGAGGCTGAGACAAAGGGCCATGCTGTCAGTAACATTCACACCTGAATTCCAAAGCTGCAGGTCATTCCCACAGAATAGCAAATTGTTATAAATTACACCATTTTTACACAGCTGCTGAATAACAAATCTGTGCAAATTGCCTTTCTTTCCCATTCTCAGCTATTTTCCTACCAGCTAATGCCTGACATATAACTTACAACATCATTCTCTGCTCAGTTTGGTCCATTGGTTACTATAATCATGCAGTGTATGCTGAATGCTCCAACTTGCATACTATAATGAGCCAGATACTCCCCATTAGTTTAACTTAACTAACTCTATGTAACAGTTTAGTTTGTTGCCTGTCCTTTAACTCTTTTACTAACTGTAAAGTAACTAAACCTTGCAGGGTACATCTACATGAGACTTTTACTGCAGAGCAGACTAATTAGCTAGCTCTGCAGTAAAGCCTCAGCATCTACATGCATTGTCCTATTAGGCTTCAGGAAATTAATTAAAGCCACCATAGGTTAGTACTTGTAAATACAAATACTATCCTATTGAGGAGTTCTTTACTGCACAGCAGTGCACATGAAGACACTGATGGGGCTGACTGGGGCACGAGGGTGCTTCAGTATGGGGGCTGTCTGCTGGCTATCCCTGCACTAGAGTACCCTTGTGCCCCAGCCAGCCCTTCTGCAGCATGGTAAGCCAGGTCAGAACAGCCCCAGGCTGGCAGGCTGACCTTCTGGGTCCCCTGCCAACTGCAGCTGCTCCAATCCGGCTCAGCCTGCTGCAGTCCCAGGTGCACGTTCAAATGTACCGTCTGGGAGCAGTAAACTCCAGCACACTGTGTGCCAGAGTTTATTGCTCCATGCTAATAGTACATGTAAACACACTCGCATGTAAATGCACCCACATTGTTTTCTTAGTTTTTTGGCTGCATGCATCTTAACAAGGCCAGAAGAATGGTTATGCTAACACAATTTCTGGAACCATATGTTTGTGTTAAACTTGTACAGTGCCTTGCACATGGATTCTTCCTTCACCACTTGGGCACAATTGGACTTGAGATGATACGTGATAATAATAGTAACTCAAGGTTAATGTAAGGTGCTCAATAGCAATGCAGTGATGGGAGATAACCAGACTATGAAACCCTTGACCACAGAATGAATGCACAAATCAATCCTTTCTTCTGAAATAACTGCACCAAAAGACTGCTTGGAAGTCTGACCTGTTTTGTCTATGATTCACACCAAAAAGCCAGATTCTGAAATTAGAGGAAACACTATTTTACAGTGATAAAAGTGAAATTAGAATATGGTCCTCCTAGTTTCCCTGTGGGGTTACTCTGGTTGTGTCAGACAGAAGTTCATATTTGAAAATATATAAGGGGAATTAGGTGAAACCTAATATATATATATATATATATATATATATATATATATATATATATATATATATATATGGACAAATGCTCACATAATATAGAGAAAATGTGTTTTTTTTTTCCTTTTGCAAATTAAAATCAAATTTGCCTTTAAAATTATGATAAAGTTGTACGATCCCAGAGTGCATAGATTCTACATTAGTCACAACCATATTGAGAATTTGTACATGTAGTTAGGTGCAGGGTTTTACAGTTTTTTAAAGCCCCTGAGATGGGTTAATAAGTATTAATATTGACATTTTTTTCAGAGGAAACATGAAATGTTGAAGTGACTTGCTCAGACTGCACAGCAAGTGGAGCAAAGCCAGGATGAGAACTCAGGCAAACCCGATTCTCAGTCTCATAGTTACGCCAGTATCTGTCTCAGCAGAGGTGTGTTTTTGCTGTGCTGGTATAAATTTGGGCTTGTAACTCTTCAAGTATGATGTATCTTTCATTAATCCCCAGACATATCACTGCTTCCTGAATAGACAGACTTCTGTCATTGGAATTCTTTTCTTTTAGGGACACATTAAATCCCTCCTTCCTTATGCATCCCCAGAGAAACCTACATTGCCGTGTAAGAAATCTTGGTGCTGCTTCTACCTTCCCCCAAAACAGAGCGGATCTCAAGCTATGGAGCTGGACAGTCTCCAGGGCAACCAAGCAAAAGAAAGTCACACTACACAATCTTTACATAAACACACCCATTTTTAATTAGTAGGGGTGAAAGTCTAAGTTGCCCACACTCAACAGCCCAATAGCTTCTATTTTTGAATAACAAATTAACCCTTAATATTGTCAATAACTTAACCCTTAAGTACTCCCAACCCACCAGAGAGTGTTTGATACAGTAAGTAATAATAAGCACATTCTTGCTTTTTACTGCCAAACATTACCCCAGTGACTCAGAATCACATACATTCCCTTAAATTATCAAGGGGGTGTTGGATAATTATTTGCCTGATTCTTTTTTACATTATTGCAAGCCCTGAGCACTTAAAAAAGGGGGTGGGGGGCGGGGAGTGTTTCATTTAAGAGACCTAATGGCTTTAATATGGTTCTTAGACCTGCATCACACTTTGTGCATCTACACATGTCATTAAGGTTATGTGATAAGCGCCATCACAGTTTGCACCTGAGTCAGCATCCGCTTATGAACCCTGGACCACAGCAGTTTGAGATGGGTGGAGGAGCTCTAGGATGGCGTCAAGCTGAGAGGTTATTCCCAGACTCTGGGTGGTGGAGGGGCTGGCTGGGGCACAAGAGTGCTGAAACTGTAGAGTTGTGTGGCTGAACCCCTGAGCCTGCAACCAGTGCAGGGCTGCTCTGCCCAGCTCAACCTGCTGTGGCCTCTGTCACCATCCACAGTGGCATTTCTGCATAGTCCATGACTGTTCCTGAGTACTGTCAACTGGGAGAGCATGGGTTTGCAAATCCAAAGGTCAGTGGTTCACTTCCCTGCATCAGGCAGGCTTTATTCCTGAGTCTTGTTTTCCCAAACAAGCTTTTCCCTGATGTCCCTTGTGTCCTCTTTACCTTGCTGCTTTTGCCTGGGGGCACATCAACTTTGCAAGCAACCAGCTTTTTGTTTCTGAAGCTCTCCAGGTGCCAAGAGTTGCAGTCTCCCCAGAGGTAAGCAGCTCAGTACCTATTTCATGCTTAACCTGATCAGGAACTATATCACCTAAGTGCACTGAGGGCTTTTTCTGCTAGAACACTTCAGAGAACACCTCATTGGTACCTAAAGCCCCAAACTCTTCATACAATTCCCTTTTAAAAAAAGGGAAGGAACTGCTGCTCTCTTCTTTTGTAGGATAACCTAGTAATTATAGAAATGAGTGAGGTCTGCTTTCTTTAAAAACTAAACAGGGTATCTGTAGGCACCTACTTCAGGAGACAGCTTCAGATCTGGAATGAATGGAGGTGATTTCCTACTTCAGGAGAGCCAAACCAGTGATCAGTGTTTCCTCTTGCCAGCTCTAGGCAGCTGTATGTGGAACACAATGCATTTAGAGAGTTCCCTACTCTTCATGCTGACAGTTTTTGATCAAGTGCTAAGGTGCCCAGCTCCCCATGAACTGTATATGAAGCACATGCACCTAAGGGTTCTGGGTTTCCCCCCAGGGACCAGGCTGATAAAATCTAGGGGCTATATTACTCTGGATGCTTAAGCCCTATATTAGATCTTCCTCTATGCTTATTTCCCCATTGGATATGTCCTTACCTCTCAGGGTGAGGAAAGGAAGAAAACATTAAAAAATAAAGATTGTGAAGGTCTTAGGGGCTATGACAATGGTATCCATTTAACTACCTATATTAGAGTGATGATGGAATCGATGAAATTATAACCTCTGTAGAAATTTACACCAAACCAAGGATGACAGGAAATTTCAAGAAAAAAAAGGGTTATTTTTCTCTACATTGGAAGAAGATATTTAATAGGGCTGTGCGAAATTTTGCTGGCCATTTCATTTCCACACTGTTTCACCCAATTTTGAGGTAGAAACAGCAAAATCAGAACAAAACAAAGGTGGTTGAAATAGCCTCAAAACAAAATGAGGCTGGTTGAAACATCTCAAAAGTCGAAACGTTTCAACCATAGGCTGGGGATGGGAAGTCAGTCCAGCTGGGCTGACTTCCCATCCCCAGTGCAAGTTCCGGCAGGGGGAGGAAGGCAGCCCAGCTGGGCTGATTCCCGGGGCCCTGCACTACATCACATTGGGGGCAGACCGATGTAGTGCAGGACTGATGTAGCACAGGGCCCCGAGAAGCAGCCCAGCTGGGCTGCCTTCCTCCCCCAGACTGATCTAGTATGGGGCTCCGGGAAGATCTATCCCATCCCTGGCGCAATGTAGTGTGGGGCACTGCTGCCTCCCACCCCCTGACTGATTTAGCATGGGGCCCTGGGAAGCAGCCCAGCATGGCTGCTTCCCACCCCAAGACTGATCTAGTGTGTGGCCTCAGCAAGCAGCCCAGCTGGGCTGCCTTCTGTTCCCAGACTAATCTAGCGCTGGGGATGGGAAGTCAGTCCAGCTGGTCTGACTCCCCATCCCCAGTATAACTTGAAACAGGGTCAGAACAGCCTTTCTTTTTTGATGGACTGGAACAGAACAGCTGTTTTGACTTGAAAATCGAGATGAAGCACTTTTCCCTTGAACCGTCAAAACTCAAGGCAAAACAAAACAGTGCCGTTTTGCACAGCCCTAATATTTAACTCCAGTAGCTAATCAACATTTTGGAAAAAGGACAGCTTTGTTGGTGATTCATCATGCTTACCCTGTCTCACAAAAGCATCTCTGACTCCTCTACCAAGCCAAGTAAAGTAAGACCAAGAAGATCAGATGAAATATTTCTGAAACCTCAAAGGAAAATAAAAACACATTTTAAGCCTTTTCCCATACAATCAAATGAGCCAGCTGGGCACCACCTCAATGGTTTGTACAATTCATTGCCAGGTCACCTATAGAAAGTAGCTGCTCACGTGATGATGCCAGACCTTGGATACAGTGCTTTCCAGGGTGTCCCAAAGATTAATTAATTATTCTACCACATCTTGCATACAGCATTCTGAGATGTTGATGAAAAGTGAGCTATATAAGTACATAAGATTTTTATTTCCTAAACATGACACTTCTCTCTAGTCATATGAGAACAATACTGATAGATAGCAGCCGCTTCCAGCCAAATTGTGCCATTTAGGCACTGGCCCAAGTCAGCATCTGTACAGAGCCTTAGAGGAAGATCAGTGAGGGACTATGCTTAAATGGCCTGCTGTGCATGGGACTGTGCCAGCTACAGCATGCTTGAGAATGGTGCAAACTGTTCCCGTTATTTCTTTATTTAAAGACACAAGGCAAATCAGCAGTACAGCTGAGAATACAAAGCACAGGCTGGAGCTTTGTTTCTAGGCCCCCTGTGGCTGCAAGGCTCCTAGAAGGCTACTGTAAACAGCTCTCTGGGGTCCTGCTATTGTAATGAAAGTTTTTAAGAGATATAGGGCAAAATTCTATTTTACCTAAAGTGCAGCTGTGATCAACTCTGAAGTATTTGAGTACTGTGTCAAAGTTATTCTGTTCTCCTTCTTGGCACATTAGTCTCTCCATTATGCTTCTTGGGATGGGGAGATATCTTTCTCGTCAAATAATGGGGATATTAACCCTGGAGAGAATAATTGATTCACTCCTGCACTTTTGTCAAGTAACTCATTGTTGGTTGCAATTGTTGGCTGGTTGGCTGGTCACTTTGATCGCTCACCAGAAGCAACAGAATTCTGCCCACAGAGGAGAAAAGTATGTCTCCTTCTCACAATCCAGATGTAGAAAGAGCGTATTCAGGGAGTAAACTGACTGGCGGACAGTGGAAGTGACTTGACTCACTCTAGTGACCCCAGCAGAAAGCCTTAGGAAATATTGCACTCAAGCATACTGTAGAGAAGCCTCAAAGATGTTCCAAGTTACAGTGATGAAATAAATCACTCCTGGTCAGCTTCAGCAGCAGTAAAAAAGAAAGGCAGTGCACTGCCCACTCACACTCTTCTCAGTGGCTTCAGGCACAGCAGAAGTGTAATTGAGAAACTGGCCATTTTTCTAACCCTCTGAACCAGACTGTCTGCCACAAACATTTTCGCAATTTCTTCCCATCTGATGCCTCTTAGCCTTTTACTTTCTATTTATGCATCCTTTTATCTTCCTCTGTCTGAAACTCTCTCTTTTTTCCTTGCACGATATATGAACAAGTGCTGCTTTTATCAGTTTGCCAATTTGATTTAAATTTTACTCTTTTGCTTTCCCCTTCTGATTATAAACCTATATCACAGCAGCAAATTTGTGGATAGACATATCAGTTGGACTGATGTGTAATGGTGCAGCAAAAGTGTGCAAGTAGATTTCAAGTGGTAAATGACTCTTTGTGAAGATTTTATTATAAACCAGCACTGCCATTATCACTTACTCCTTTAGGTTTTCAGTGTTTCTTTTCTTTAATCACACCTAGAATTCACCTACATCAGGGGGGAGAAGTTTTGCTATTTCTTGAAAGAAGCCTTTTTTCATTTATGGGATCATCTTGCATATCCATGAGCTTATGAAACCTCAGTAAAGCTAGTAGAGAGTTGGACCTGTGCTAGGTTTGTTGTCCTTGAGCAATCATCCATGATTTTAGCTAATGCAATCTGCCCTCGTGTTTGAACTGGCAAATCTACTCTGTACAATCTCAATTTCACTAGATTAATTAGCTGACATTTCATACCTAATGGTTTGAGGCATTAAAAATCCCAGACTTTTTTGTTTTTTTATGATCAGAATGAAATAAAGATAGCTGTGCTAGTCAGAAATCAGGTAGAAGGCAGGGTAGACATGCATCTTATAGACTAACTACATCAGAGATGTATAAGCTTTTGAGAGCCCCAGTTCACTTCATCAGATGCTGTGAAAGGACTTGCACAAAGCAGGCTATGAAATGGAGAGATTGATTTGAATACAAAAGGCAGGGAAGGGAGGAAGAGAGAGTAGATGGGGGAGGAAGAACAGTGGTGGGAAAGGTAAACAAGTAATAAACCTATAGGGATAAAGGGGTTGCAAAAGCTAATCCAGCTAATGAGAGAAGAATCCATAGCACTCTTTAGTCCATACTGAACACAATCCAGTCTGTGGATAATTTCTAGTCCAGTTTCATTAAAGCTGGTTTTTAAAGTTTTGTTACCTAAGAATAGCTGCTTAGAGGTTAGCAATTGACTGTCCAGAGAAGTTAAAGTGTTTTGCCATACGCTTATGTATCTTTCTGTAGCTGATGTGTCATTCATTCGTACACATAGGGATTGCCTTTTTCATCAGGGCCTAGACTGCAGAGGGGTACTGTAAGCAGGTATATGGTGTACATGACACTGGTAGAAGTGCAAGTAAATGAACTTTGGATGTTATAATCCACGCTATTTGGTCCAGTGATGATCTGGCTTGTAGTTATAAAATCATAGAATCATAGAAAATTAGGGTTCGAAGGGACCTCAGGCGGTCATCTAGTCTAGCTTTTCTCAACCCATGGGTCATGACCCAAACATGGGTTGCAAGAATATATAAAAGGGTTGTGAACAAACTTTAAAATGTATTGTACTTTAAAGGAGAAAAATGTGGGCCATTGTGGCTTTTACCTTGCAGGCTGTCGAGAGTTCCAGCCTGCAAGAGGCTGCTTGTGGCCCCCATTTTCCCTGCACCCCACCCACCTACCCTGTGCCCCACACATTGTGGGGTTGGGGCTGGGAGCAGGAGGCAGTGGGTTGGGAGTGAGAGGCACTGGGTCAGGACTGGCCATCAATGTTTACAAATGGGTCCTTGTACAGAAAAGATTGAGAACCACTTACCTACTCCAACCTCCTGCTCAAAGCAGGACCAACCCCAACTAGATCACTCCAGCTAGGGCTTTGTTGAGCTGGGCCTTAAAAACCTCCAAGGATGGAGATTCCATCACCTTTCTAGGTAACCTTTTCCAGTGCTTCACCACCCTCCTAGTTTGAAAGTTTTTCCTAATATCCAACCTAAATTTCCTTTGCTGCAAATTGAGACCATTGCTCCTTGTTCTGTCATCTCTTACCACTGAGAATAGTTTAGCTCTAATGAGGGCACAGATTTAGGGGGTCCATTGAAAGGTCTGGTGCCTTGGCCAGAATAGGAATTAGGTACACTGTTGCTCGAGAGATGCCATTTGAGGTTTGGTGGCGCCAGCTAACTTGAGATGATTGTCATTTTCTAGGAAGGGTTAGATGCCATTAATGATGTGTCCAAGGTGTTCAAGATAGGTGCTGTGATAACAAGAGGGATTATGTTGTCCTTGTCTTGGGGTTGGTAGTGTAGCTGGTCAGAGGGCAATCTGAGTCTGGCTTTGTTGATTTGCATAATTACAGTTTTGGGGTTGTATGGTAATTGTAGGTATCTTTGCTTCAGATGATTAAAGTGTGTATCCCTGTCAGTGTAGATTCAGTTGTAACATAGGGCTTGACTGTAGATAGTTGATCTGATGACGTGCTTAGGATGAAAGTCGTGGTGTGAAAGTAGTGGTGGCAGTTAGTGGGGTTCTGGTACAATGTGGTAGCAATGTGGCCATTGCAAACCTTCACTGTATCTAGGAAATAAATTTGGTGGGTGGAGTATTTAAGAGTTTAAAAGAGGGGTGGAAGTTATTTAAGTCCTAGGGAAATTTCAGTAGAAAATCCTTTCTGTGCAGTGAAAATCCTTCCATATGATGAAGATGTCATTGATGTACTTTAGATAAATCATGGGGATGAGAGAATTCAAGGTTGGCACATCAGGGAGCCATACATGTACCCATGGCAGTGCCATTCATTTGATACAGGGAGTCTGCAAATTTGAAATAGTTGTGTGTGACAGAAGCAGTGTACTAACTGGGGATAAAGTAGTTTATGGCTCATAATCTGTCCTCATGGGGGATGTTGGTGTGCAGGGACATGACATTCATGATAGCTAATATGCTGTTTTCTGGAAGCTTGTCAATGGATCCCCATTTCTTTAAGAAATTCAGTGTCTTTCAAATGGCTGACAGCTCCAGGGGCATGTGGGAATAGGATAGACCACTGGTGTTCAACCTTTTTTTATTTGTGGATCCCTAAAACATTTTGAATGGAGGTACAGACACCTTTGACTTGTAAGTGTGGGTATTCAAATACTTTTGATTGAACATAGTCATCCTTCGTGGCTCCCTTAGACGTAGTCTGAAGGTCCCCAGGGGTACATGGACCATAGTTTGAAAACCACTGCAATAGAGTTGATGTAGCCAGAACCCCCCTCTGTGACGTTGCCAGTGCTAGAGACAATGGGGTGCCCTGAAATGGACCTAACTTTTGCATCTGCTTTCTTTACATCTCATTCTATTCAGTATAGCAAGTTCAAGGAAGTTCAAGGTATTGCTTTTTTTAGTCCCTTCATATTCATTAGTATTTCCATGCTCCCCACCCTGTCTGCTTTTCTCCTTCCTTTTTACATAGAGAAATGAGAGGTAGAAGACTCGTTTGATTTCATTTTTTCACAATTCTGAACATGAATGTATACACCTAATTTTCACACGAAACCATGATAGTTGTACATTTATAATCATTGCATGGTCAAATGGCCAGTTATGAGTGCCTCTCTTCAGCACTCCATGTGCCCAGTGCTTTTAAATTACTATAAATAGACAAAACACTACCCCAAGGGGTTTGTGATCTAGTTGCATATATGACTCAGAAATTAGAACACCAAACAAAGCAATGAAAAAAAATATTGCAGGAAAGCAGATTGTATAATAATGTATTGTTAGTATGTATGGTTGCTTTGGCATTACTTTATATAGATTTTTTCAGTAGGTCATTTGAACCTAGAGTGCTGCTGCTTATCTTTCAAACACTTGGAAACCATTTTCTCTCATTAATTTAACATGTTTTAGCATAGTGATTTGTCCCATCTCTTGTCTGGTCACATACTGAAGTGTGTCACACTCACTTCCTCCCTTTTTTACTTGAATCTGTGAGCTAACCTAATGCTTCTCCCTCTAGCATAGTGTTCTGCATCTTTGGTTTTTACCGATTTTCACTGATAAATTACTGGATTTTTTTTATCAAAGTTATTTACACTTGTTTTTCAGTTCACAGGTTTCCAGCCAGACATGAGGGAGGGTGGCGGCGGCTGTGTGGGCCAGGGGAGGGTGGCTAGAGCCACTGCCTGGTGTGCAGGGCTCCTAACTCTGACATTGAGTGGGGTGGGAGGGGCTGCAGGAATCGCTCCTGAAGTGGGTAGATCCCTGCTGCACCCTGGCGACTCCAACTGCGGACCTGCCCCAGTCACTGGGAGCTGCGAACTCTGCCAGGGGGGCAGGCAGGAGAGCCTGGTCCTGCTCCCAGTGGCGAGTGCTGCACCCAGCTGCTCCACATGGGCCTGTGGGGCTACAGCTGCTGTCTGGGAGTGCGGGGCTCCCAGCTCTGACCCTGGTCAGGATGGGGCAGGACGTGCCAAGCTGATACTGGTGCTGGTGCCAGGGTCGGGCCCCCCACCCCTGCATGCAGCCATGCACCACTCCCCCTCCCCCCAAATGCCAAGGCAGTCCGGAAGCAGGGGCTGGGGTGAGCGGGGACAAGCTATACCATGTTGCGTGCCTCAGAGCACAACTTGTTTCCACTCACCTTAGCCCCTGGTGCAGCAGCCCTGGAATCAGCTGACACCAGCTGCCTGCACTGTGGCACAGCACAGCCCAGGGGCTGGGGTGGGTAGGGACAAGCAGAGCCTTTGGGGGTTTGGGGCATAGCACAGCCCAGCAGATTCAGATAGGTGGCATCAGCCACTCCTGCGGCCACTGCAGCAGGGGCTGTGGTGAGTGCAGACAAGCTGAGCCATGCTCTGTGCCCCCTGGGGCTTTGCTTGTTCTCACTCACCCCAGCCCCTACTGCAGCAGCCCTGGGAATGGCCAACGCCAGCTGTGGGGGCATGCACCCCCCAGGAAGAGTCCAGCACAGCCCCTCAGCCCACAGCCCTCCCGGGGTGCATGTAACAGCACAAGCCATGCCTGCCTGCCCCGCACCCAGTGACAGTTCCCCCACTTTGCTTCCTGCTGCAGCCCAAGTCTATGCCATGCCCTCCCCCCCAGCCTCTTCCCTAGTCCCAGTCTTACTCCCTCCCTCCTGTGGGAACATATTATTATTTTCCCCGATTTAAACCATTTTTTTCCTTTTCTTCCTTTTATCCTGATTTCATCCCACTTGTGTTTGGAAGGCAAACCCTGAAAAATTCCTGGATTTAAAAAAAAATAAAAAACAAAAATGCAGAACACTAAAGACACACAAATACTTGCACATTTCTCAACATTTTATCCCACAAAGGCATGAGAAAATTATCCAATGCAGATTTTTATCTTCAGTATATTTTTCTATTCTTCTAATCCAAAGCCACATGGAAAATTATTATCAATCTTTTCCTCAAAATTCGGCTTATTTTTTACTCTGACTCATTTCATCCTACTGGGCCTGTGTACATGAGAAGCTGAATGTGCAGTAGCTGAATAATAGTGAGCAGTAGCACATCACAGCACGGACAGTGCTAATACACTACTGCACTGTATTATTAGGCTACTGCACAATAGTGTCGCTTAAAAGAAGTTCGCAGGTGCTACTGTGCAGTAACTCCAGTACTGCGTAGTTATTTAGTACTTGCTTATAAACATGCCAAATAATTCTTGTTGTAACATCCTGTATGACACTAAATTTTCCCCATTCTACTTAGTGTTTACATAGATTATCATGCCCTACAAAAATGTTTGTAAATATTTTTTTCCATGTGTTATAAAAGGAAGAGGCTGAAAATCCTGGAAACTGACCACTATTTTTCAAATGAACAGACCACTTGCAGGTATGGTAGTGCTTTTCTCAGTACTACCAGGTAGATATACCTCTTAATTGGAGGGCATCTCCCCCTTCATATTTAAAAAAAAATCAAAAGTCCATCTGAGTCTACATGGCCCATTATGTTAGTATAGTTACGGCATAACATTTGTTTTAGACAGCTGCACCCATGGCAGCTAGCGTGACATCTGGCCTCTTGTGACTCCCCAGCCTGAGTGACCAGGGTTCCATTTTTGTTTGCCTAGAGAAGCTTTTGGCTGAAGATCAGAGGAAATCTCACACCATTGGTTCCACAGCAAGATGCTTTACTATCTTTGCCATTGTACTTCTTATTAAGGTATATTTTAGTTACATCACCCAGGCACCCCTTGTATTAATTGGTTACAGTATATTGATTTTCTATATTGTACATGGAAAGTTAAAATATATGCATAAATACTAAACATTATTATGTGCCATCAAAGAGCAGCAACTTGTGATCTGTCCAGACCTCTGCTGATTTGGCATCACTTGAGAAATATAGTACATTTCTATACTACATTTTTAATCCTGAGTCATCCATTTCTGTGAGTCTAGACTTTTGCTAAAAACTATTTCATCATGTTATAGAGATAAAAGAGAAAACTAGCTCCCTCTGCAAAATAGTACTAGATTTTGCCCAGAAGTTAGACAGATCCTGTGTGGATTTCAATGTTTTGTACATTTATGAGGTGATATATTTTTTTAAAATCCTGCTCCACTTCCTTCTGTTCATTGTCATTTCTCTTGCTATCCTTTATATGTTTTGTTAGTTGTTAACATCACATATTATGGAGCCCGTACTTTCCTTTTTAGATCTTATTTTCATGGCTTGTAATTTTTGCAAAATTTAGTCACATGGGCTAAAATTTCCTTGCCTGATGTCTACCTCTGGTTGCCTGTGGTGGGAAAGGTTGGAGGAAGAGAATAAGGGGTCTGAGGGATGAGGAGGAAACTAAGACTGGGAAATATGGGAAGACTGGTATTGCCTGGACTAAGAAATTGGGGATACTGGCAGGCTGGACAGCAAAACATGAACTGGGAATCAGAGAAAATGGGAGATTGGAACTGGCTGGGTAGGCAGACTAAGTCCATGACTCATGAAATGGTAGATATGACAAAGAAGAGGTGACTTCATTTCAGTGGAAGATATGGTCGGTACAATGCTTTAAAATCCTTTAGAATAAATTAATTACATTCATATCAGCTCTATAAAACATGATCCCCAAGCATGGGAAAAATGGTATTTCCAAAGATCCAAAGCAATCTTTTTCAAAAAGGGGGAGAACACTAAATTTAGCCTTCAAAATTAAAATACCATTAAAAGGTATTTTGTGAAAGGATTCATAGAAATAAAGATTTATAACCAGAGACATATGATATCAAAACCTAAGCCTCATTTTTCCTGCTTACTGGGGACATCTACATGTGTTATTAATGTGCTGTAAGTTTACTGCATAGTAAAATACTGTGCAATAAGCTTTCCCTGGGAGCATGTCTACGTGTGCGCCCATTGGAAGCAAACTTGGGAGCTATGCCTGCCTTGCTCTGCTCCCCTACAGCAGCTAGGGGGAGCTCTAGTCTCCCCTGGCTGCCAGCCCTCAGCTGGCAGGGGGCTCCAGGGTCAGGCCTGGGCTCCAGAGGGCAGGGAAGCTGTCCTGCTTTTGGTGCATCTGCCTCTCATCCCTGTGCCCCTGCCCTCAGCAGCTGCCTCCTGTCTAGTCCCCACTCCAAGATCAGACTGGGGACTGGGACACTGTCCCCTGCACTGGACCACTGCTTGGTGCTCAGCCCCCAACTCAATCAGCTGGAGCAGGGTCTGGGCAGCAGGCAGCTACCTGGGGCAGGGGACAGTGTCCTAGACCCTGTTCTCATCTTGGAGCAGGGGATGGGTAGGAGACAGCTGCCTGGGGAAGGGGACAGTTACCCTGCCCCCTGCTGCCTGGGCTGACCAAGAGCAATTTACTCCCAGTCAGCTATCTACATGTGAGCTACCACACAGTAAATCTACTGCCTGTCTTTACAGGTAGTAGTCAACCACACAGTAGACTAATTTACTTCACAGTAAATGCTGCACACATGTAGATGGTGATGCTTTACTGTGCAGTAGATTAGTTTACTGTGCAGTAAAGCAAGTTGTGTAAAGCAAGTCTACAGTGCAGTAAAACAAGTTGTGTAACTTAGGGGATGTCATGGTCAGAATCATCATCAGGGGCTTAAGGTTTAATCAGAAGTTCCCCATAGGTCTATCCTGAGTTTGTCACTGTTTAAAATTTTCATTAGTGACCTGTAGAATGTATTCTTGGTCAATTTGCAGAAGACCCCAAATTGGGTGGGGTACCGGATGCTTTGAAAGGTAGGAATAGGATACAAACTAACTTTAATAAACTAGGGGGAAAAAGTTCTGAAATAATCTGATGAAATTCAACAAGGACAAGTAGAGCAAAGCCAACTAAACACCTTTACAAACTTAGACTGTTGCACACAGAGTCTGCACAGTTTATTCTGAATAAGAAACAGCTCCAAAATATTCTTGAGAGAGGTGATTTTAAGAGCGACAAGAAAAGGATCAGCTGGCTCTTAGGAACACATCAGCACAACCTGGTGGGAACAGCAGGAGTCTGGAAATTCCTATTCGCACAGATGTATCCACCTAACTCTTGTGGAGTAAATGACAATTTGTTGTGAAAGCTTGTGTCACTTGGCACCTCAGAGATTTCTGCTGAATATCAACTAACCTAAGAAGGAAGGAAAGAAGAATGCAAAATAAAAGATACAGAATTCTTGAATGTCCAAATCATATAGACTATGGAAAGGATCAACATAGTCACTACACTCTCCTAGTACACTGACTGCAGTGTCTTTATTCTGTGATGTAGCATAGCAAAGTGCTACAGGCCTACTTTTTTCTTAAATAGACCTCACAGTATGAGACATCCAAATTACTAAGGCAGTACAATCCTGTGGTCCTCTTCAGATACTACATTTTTGCAACACAAAATATCCCACTTCCCAGTTTTGCCAACATAGAAAAACATTTCAACATAAAATGCTGGTTCACTGAATACAGCTGAATCTGTAGATCCTACTACAAGTTCCACGTTTATTACAAGAATGTTTTTAGATTTATTATTAAGCCTGGGACTTAAAAATACTAAAATATTATGAATGATTGTTTCCATGGTCCATTTTTGCTTCAGATCTCATCCAAGAGATGTTAGTCGCATCATAAGTTGTGCTAATATCTCAGTGCTATTATTTTTTTTATCAAGCATTTATATTAAAAAAAAAACAAAACAAAACAAAAATGATTAAATTATTGCTTTATGTAATCCTTTTGATTAGGATTTCTCCTCCACACTGAGAAAAAAGGATGTCTCTGTAAATAGTCCCCTCATAAAATGATTTTGTGCATACAGTAAGGAGCTGGAAATGACTGAAGACAAACTACTGCATAATGTTAAGTGAATATACACTGTTTCCTGGCACTGACCAGATATTCATTCTGGCAGTAAATCAGCTTTTCTGGCAGCACACTTCAGATTGCTATAGTTTATTTATCCGGTGATCACTGAACTTAGAATTGTGATGGGAACAACTGAAACTACACCGAGACTCAACATAACCTCTTTTACTTAAAGAGATGTTTCCTGAGTATCAGACATAGAATGCTAAGCAGAAGAATCCAGTTTCTTCCTTCTTTATAAATGTACTACATTTCTGAGAATGTTTTCCATTTTTATCAGTCTTGCTCAATTGTCTCTTACACTGACAGAATGAACAGGTGAACATCCTTGTCTTGGCCATGTACAAGTGACATACGTCTATGCTAATACTGCTAAAACTGTCAGCAGCTTTTGACATGACTGCCCATGCAGTGCCGCTTTGCATGGGTAACCCAGTGGGTTGGGCAGAATAGCTCTGACCTGGCTTGTTCATTTCACTCTTATATGAAGGACTTAAAAGTTTGTGATGGGCAATAGCTTTTCTCCTCATAGAGCACTCACCTGTAAATTCCACAAGGATTAGTCCTTTTTTTCCTACTGTACTGAAAGTGTATGTTAAAAAACTTCAGACTAGATCAAAGACATGCAGAAAACAAGTGCTATACAGCTGATGTGAAGGAGTTGTAGGAACACCCAGACCATGGGAAAGAATAAGTGATTGATGGAATGATACTGGCAAGAGGGAGGTGCTCTGAAGAATTAACCAAGCAACTTACTGTTACCTGAGGGTGTTTGCCAAAAGTAAAGCCCATAACTGATAACAAGTAAGAGCTGTGGATGAGAGGCCCAGGAAAATCAAGTCAGTCCTTGATGTTCCTGCTTATAAAACATTTCTGCCTTTCTATAGGTCTCTCTTTAAAAACTGTCCTCTCAAAACTTCCCTCAGAGTAAACAGCAGGACATAATAATGTGTGAATGTCTATATTAGATTATATTAATGGTCCATCTATTGCAGTGTCCTGTCTCTGAGAGTGGTTAGTACCATATACTGGGTGCATCTACACATGCAAAGGCTGCCAGATGGGTTTACTTCAGAGTAATTTACTGTGGAGTAAACTCACCCTGGGCAGGCATCTACACATGCGAGGATTTGGGACCAGATTTGCTGCTCCTGGCAGCAGTCTGCTCCTGCCCTCTTCAGCCCTGCACTGGTATTCTGCTGCAACCAAGAGGAGGGCTAGGTTCTTTCTAGGTACTAGCCCAGGGGTAGCAGGGAGCACAGGGCCAGGAAACAGCTATCTCCTGGCAGGGGCTTGCTCCTAGCTGCCTCACTGGCAGATCAGAGCAGGGGTCTAGGACCTGCCTCTCCCTTACAGCACTTTCCAAGCATTGTGCTGTGATCCAGGGCATGGGGCTGGGAAAGATCTGTGGGGCTGGGACCTGCCCCAGACAGGGACAATTCCTGGCCAGCAATGAGCTGTGCGGGGAAGTCTGCACATGCAGCCCAGAGCTGGCTGGGACCTGCCCAAAATGGGACAGTCCCCAGCCAGCTCCAGGCTTCATGTTCAGACTTCCCTGTATAGCCTGGGGCTGGCTGAGAACTGTCCCAGTCTGAGGCAGGTCCCAACCAGCTCCAGGCTGTGGGGGAAACTCTCTGTGTGCAGTTATCTCCCCGCCCCTGCACTGCAATCATGGAGTTGGGGCAAGGAGCAAATTCCCAGCAATCGTAGAGCAGGGGCAGGGAACAACCTCCCAGAAATCATGGAATGGTGTCTGGGAGCTCCCTCCTGCCAGGGCAGGGGGACATTGTCCCTATCTGGGCTCCGGTGGTGGATGTCTGTATTGAGTCCATGAGTTTCTGTATCTAGGAGGTTGATGACGTGAAGTTCATAGGCCTGTTTGTGAAAAGTGTTTTGTAAATTCAAACAAGCACTGAACCTCACTAACCTCATCACCAGAAGTAAACTTCCTACAACTCAAAACACACTGAATGGATCCAGGCCATGCCATGACAAGAAATGCAAAACCCACCAACATATCTACAGTACACCCACAACTTGCGCACCAGAATCTATTACAGACAAGAATACCCAACTACTTGTGGGGGCACATTTCTTACAAGATAACCACTCTGTCTCCAGTCTCTCAGTCCTGATCCTCAAATGGAATTTACAAACCACTTTTCACAGATGGGCCTATGAACTTCACTCCAACGAGCCACCTCTACACCATGCGGTTCATAGGCCCCATGATCTCCGTTGCCGTGAGGGATTCATGCATCACCTCAGCTTGAAGGAGAGCCCACTGATGGCCTGACTGATGGCACCAGTGCCCTGGGAGGGAGAGATAGGCATGATTTCCACCCTGGCTGCTCCAGATGTCCAAGGTGAAGATGTCCAAGGCCACCTGCGAACCTCCCTTGTGCAGCTCCTCCCTCAAGTACTCCCTGCATGTCACATACAGGGAGGGCACTGAAGGTGGGAGGGCACAGGGAGTGCTGCTGAAGGTGGTGCATTCAGGCACTTGGTAAGATGGGGCCACGAGTGCCATGAGCCACCTGAACCCTGGCTGCTCAACTAGGGAGAATGGCTGGCCATCCAGAGCAAGCATCTTCCCCATGCTCAAGGTGTTTTCACTCGCCTTTGCAACACGCCCCCCCTTTCTCTCCACCTTTGCCCCACTGTTCCAGGGTGGCCTGACTCTGCTCTGGCGGGGTGGGAGCTTTGGAGTGAGAGGGGGACTTCTTTTTGGTCACTCTCCCACTGGTGCCAAGCTGAGGAGGAGCAAGGACAAGGGGGTGGTGCCTGCGGAGATGCATCAGCATCCCCGGAGTGCTGTAGTTTTTCTCCTCCTTGCTCTGACTGGTTTTACACTGGCAGTGCAGGCAGATAGCATATGTGGGATCATCTGCCAACTCAAAATGATCCCACACCACACTACCCCCTCGCTTCTGGGGTACAGCTGCAGATCCTCCCTGATTTCTCTCCTCAGCAGGCAGAGGCACAACAACAGGAGGAGTTGACTCAGCTGAGCCACTTGCCTCTACAACCTCAACATCAACCTACTCCAAACTGACTTCTGGAAAAAGACCTCACTCTAGGGGAACTTTTAGGGGTGTGAAGCACAAACTCAGATTCCTCCTCAGCCCCCAGAATTTCTTTTGCTAGGGCACTCAGGTCCCTTACTTCCAGATCCAGCTCCTCCTCTGGCACTGGAAGGCTCAAGCTGGGAACTGAAATGGGGGTGGAGCAGACTGTCAATGACCTGCTGATGCTGCTTGTTATGCTGGTGGTGCTAGGGGTTATTATTATGACTGGTTTTATTGGAGGGGGTGCAGATGCAGGCACTGGTCCCACCTCATTGCTGCTACTAGCACCAGAAGAAGCCTTATGCCTGCTAGTCCTAGGGAAGAGGGTGCATCTAAGTTTGGGGGGTAGGGGAGAGGAAACTTACAGCTCTCCCTCTGCCCCCTCTCCCTCCCTGGCCAGAAGAACTGGCACCTGCCTTTCTAGCATGCTTCATATTTTGTGTGCTGGAAAAAAAATGTGTGTCTCTGTGAGTGTGTCTGTGTGTTGAGTGCTTTCCAGGCAAAGCACTGCTTTCTTTTTGTTTGGGGGGCAAAAAAATAAGAACAGGATTTTTGGGGAAGGGTAGGCAAGGGTAAATAAATAGGAAAGGATTGGCAAGTGGCTACAACTTGGTAGCAAGGTACTACCAAGCTGCAAGCTTACAGAATGATGCTGCAGTGCTCCCAGTCTCTGCTGCCCATGCTGAGACAGACACAGCTGCAAAATGGCAGAGACTCAGTTCATAAACAGCCTTATATGCTACTTTTCTTGCCCTGCCTCCCACTGAGCACTGGGATTGGAAGGGACCTCAGGGACAGATAGTTGTTATTGGCCAGCCACAGATGTCAATATCAGAGCTGGCCTTCCCCCCCACTCCTCCCCCTCCCTCTTTCCCTGCAAACCCCCCTCTGAAACAGCTCCAAAGCATCCGAAACATCCTAAACATTTTGGAAACATCTGAATTGCTTTGGAAAATTTCCAAAACGTTTTGGATGGCCTGTTTCATTTTGGAGCTGTTTCAGAGCCCTGCGTTTCATTTTGGATTCAGTGTTCCGACCGCCAAAATGTCCAAATCCGAAACGAAATGAAACGGCCACTGTAATTTTGCACAGCCCTATTCGTCACACACTAAGTGTGATATGAGAAAGGAACTGAAACGAAATGTGGTTTTTTGAGTCAAAATTTGCATCATGTTATTTTGGGTATGGCTAGGCTACATGAACAAATTGTTGCAGGTAAGCTGAGTGCAAATGTACAGAGTATTGGGTACTCAAAGGCTGTGTCTACAGGAGTAGCTGAGTGTATACGAGTACTAAATGACCATGCGGTAACCATAGTTACTGTGCAGTAGCATTGCCAAACGCCATTTAAGTGTTGCTGACTGTGCAGTAGCTTGTTACTATTGCTCAGTAGTCACAATTCGTGCCATGCAACGCTACTGCACAGTAGTAATGAGCTCCTGCACAGTCAGCGTCTCATGTAGACATGGCCTGTGCTAACTATCTCTGTGCATATGCTTACCTGGGGAAGAAAGATGTCCTTAGAGGACCCAGGTTCAGTTCCTTGCGCTGCCACTGATGTCCTGCATAACTGAACAACTTGCTTAGTCTTAGTACATAGAGGAAAGATGCTTATTATAGGTTAAACCATAATCTGCAATTCCTTTGACACACCCATTATATTGAGATGATGAACGTGAAATAAATGTTCTATCCTACAGTAAGCTTGAGCTGGTTTCTTCCACAATGAAAGTGGAATAAGCTACCTTGGATTTAACATAAAGCAAGAGAAAGCATACAGGAAGATACTGCTGAATAGCTAATGCATTGTAAAATCATACCCGAGTTTACCTCATGATAATTTGCCTATTTAGCCATAAATCTAGTTCAATGGTGCCCTACATTTTGGCTCCATGGGCAGGCTGAATGTTGCAGGGCTGGTTTGCAGGCTGCATCAACTTCAGGCTCCAGGACTGGGTCATGCACTTCCTCACCAGGATTGAGCTCTGCAACACCTCCTGCTTCTACTCTAAATCAGGCAAAATGGGAATTTGAAAATTGGTCTCTCACCTCCCATGCCTGCCAGTGGTAGAAAGTCTCATCCTCTGCTCTCTCTCCCATAAAGCTCAATCTGGTAGAGATGCTCTTGCAACACATACCAGATCAGGTCCCACAGGTGAGATGGGTTGCTTTGCTTAGTAAGAGAATTGCATTGGGGCTTAAATGTAGTTTTAGTTTTGTGAGTACACACCAATGGAAATTTACAGGCCTACTCATGTTAGTGGCAGAAATTTAAACTGTCCTATGCAATTTACAGACCTGAAGGATTAGGTAGCAGATGAGCACTGTTTTGAGAATCCCAATGTAGAATTATTGTTACATGCCTAACATGCACTTCGCTCAAGTTATCTAAAACTTGCAAAAATTGGTGTATTAAAAATTAGAGAACAGATTTTAAAATATGGGCCATTGAGTCTGTTTGAATATCTTTTATTATTTGGAGCTGTAGTTGGAAATAATTGTTTTTGCCTTGTTAGTTAGTTCAATTTCTTTTTATGGTGATTATGTCAAGGGAATTGATCTGCTTGTGTACAGGAAGGCTATGTAGATGGTACACTTCATACTGTCCTCAATTTGAAATGAATAGTGATGTATCTGTTACAATTCTTCTGTGATTTTGGATCTGGGATTTACTGTACTGCAGCCTACCAATAATGATATGTAGTGATAATATGATATAGATTACTACCCACAAGGAACGATACAATATAACTTTCATTTTATTTAGGCTTCTAGGATGAATTCAAATTGTATACAAGACAGATACCTCCTGGTCTAATTCTTAAGCAGAATATTAGCTCCTGAAAGTCAAGCCAAAGCACTTAAATGTGATAAATTCGATAACATTATAAATATCTTTCTAGTGTATTCATTGCCCCTGCTGTTCAAAAAACTGCTCCTTTCAGACAAACACAAAAAACAATGTTTCATGCATTATTCCTGAGGCATGTTCCATCATTATCTTTCACTACTATATTTGCATAGCATGTACAAGCAAGAAAGATTAGAAGAGGTAAGATAAAGGGGAGTTAAAATATCCAAAATGAATATGTCAGGACTCTTTATCTACAGTGTCTGATGGTGTTTTCACTGTCTATTGCTTTTTTTTTTGTATTCTATGCAAACTTGCTTTAACAACAAAAATTGGGAAGGCATTTTTTTTTAAATAAAGACACAATATATGTTGTTACAGTAAGTACCCAGTGGTACAGAATATTGCAGAGCCAGTTATAGCGAATGTAGTGTCTGTCCATCCATCTGGTAATTGTATAATACAGCAAAAATTATAGAGACATTTCTCCTGAGGCAATCTCCTGTCCTGAAAGTCCACCATTAAATAGCTTTGGAGGAATTAAGTACAATTAAGTATTAGCAAAGTCCATCCATTCAGCAACTCCTTGAATAACACAAAAGCATGTTTTTCAATATGTCTTAACAAAAACCAGTTTAATGTAATTGGGGACTGCTGTCACAGGGCTGAGTTAGGATTGTTTGTGTACCCTTACTGTATTTTTTTTCTCTTAACTTGTTTTATATTCTTTGAAATTTAATTATGAAGGCATGGGCAGATGTTGTGTTTGCAGTGTTTCAGGTATCTTAAAAGTACCGTAAAAAGTTATTAATGATCCATGGGATTGAGGAACTCCAAAGCATATGATATTAGAAATAATTCTGAATGAAACAAGAACACTTTTGAAGAGCTACAAGGTTATGTTTGTTTTCCTTCCCAAACCATGAGAGGGACTTAGTTGCTCTACCAGAGTCCCCAGAGTGCTCTTCACAGCTTCCTCATTTGAGGTGTATCCTGGGTGATTTACTTCTAACTCCATTGTTGTGTGGTCACAGGCCTCGCTCCTCACAAGACCATACCTTTTTAAAGTTAGCTGCAAAGTCATGTTCCACCAACTGGAGCACTTATTAGAGGTATGCATAGGTCATGGACCTTCTCATCATGTGGGGTGAGGAGAGCACCCAGTGGTCCTTCATCAGGAACTAATGGAACCAGTTGGTGTAGCAGGCTTGTGGCAGAGATGGCACTTCATGGCCACAACTCAGCCAAGGAGGAAGTCCTGAAGGTATGATAAAAAGTGTCTGTGATGTCAGCTGGGTTTCAGGTGCCCAGTTAGCACAGCACTTTGTTTTAAGAGCACAGCACACTGTGTCTAAATGACTAAAATACGTAATTAAAATTCTTTGGGATTAAGAACAAATTAATGAGTTGTCCTTTATACTGGTTGGGCTTTACACAGTGGTGAACTCCTCATTCCCCACAACTCATTGAAAATAGTTTACCAGTGTTTCCCTCATGAGAATGCTCTGACAGTTGTGGGACCCAAGAGGTTCAGTCTCTTGGGCCTGGCAGTGGCTGTCAAGAGGTCTCTGTGAATATCCCCTCCCTCAGGTTGCAGATGTCATGAGGACACAGACTGAAATGATCATCCAGGACAAGTACTACTTGCTGACATCTAGGTGCACCATCAGTACCCCCTCTGTATCTTGATGCACTTCATGTTCATCTGGCAGCTGCTAAGCTAGCAGTTGAAGAGCTTCTTCCTGTCATCCAAGTGGCTGGTATAATGCTTCAAGATCTGTGGGTAGTCTGGATCCTCCAGTACAGACTTATAGACAATAGTATCTACCTTTTGGCTCATTGCTGTGAGCGGCAGTAATGCTCCCTGTGTGATTGGGGGCACTAGGCTAGAGTTGAAGATACTGATATTATCAACCTTATCTGACCACCTGATGGTTACAAGGGTGAACCATTCTGTCCTGTAGCAGGATGAAATATACCCTTGCAGTTGATATACTCTAAACCAGGGTGCGCTGGGAACAAAATGGGAATCTGGGTGCCACTGATGGTTTTGATGTGTTTTGGAAAACCCATTCAAACAAATCTATGCATGACCATCTTCAAATTGGACAGTTACATGACTCAAGGCATCAGAACATTCTGGATGGTTGATTCAGATGCACATTTAGCTACACCAAAGTGGTTGGTAATGGAACAGAGATTAGCAGGGGGTTCCTAGATTTAAGATGTTAATTGACACCCTTTTGTTCTCGTGATAGTTGCTGACCTCTGGAGAAACTTGGCCAGCTCTCAAGGATTATGTTCTAGCTTATCCTGAAGTTTTTCTGCTATGACTTTTTGTCCCAGGTCCTCAGAACTATCCACCCTCATCCGTCAATACTTTTCTTGAGCCCAGAAGTAGTAGAAAATAGTCTACAGGTGACCCTATAGAGGACTCGGTGGAGTCCCTTATTTCTTCCTCCTCTGTCATGTAGCTCTTGGATACACACAGCACATGAACAACTCAGAGAGGCTCCTTTCAAGTACCAGGGTGCAACAGAGCAGTTTGTAGTATGAAAGAGAGAGAGAGACTGAGAGACTGAACAATGAAGAAATGAAAGGTATCTGTTCCTGGAAATGCAAGACACGTGAAACTGAGCAACCCAGAAATGGCAAGAAGAACTAGGCAAAAGCCAGGGCAGAATGTGGGGACAGTTGAATGTTCTTGCCACTTGTCTGGTTTGCAAGTCTCCAAGAGATTGTGCCTGAGAGACAGAATTGCCAAACCAAGACATTTTTTTTTACTGATAGTCTGCAAACATTTTACTGATTACATTATGCAAAACATATATCAGTAAAAAAAATGGTTAAGGCAACTCATTTACTAGCTCTAACCCTGCTGCTAGGCCCCAGTTGAAAGGGATAGGTTGAAATTTAGGGGTTTATCACTAAGCTTATTAAAAAAAAATATGTTTAGTTTTCAGTAAAAAGTGCACAGTAAATAAAATGTATGACATTGGCAATCCTGTTTGACTCTAGCAGTAGCACATAGCTAGAGTGGGAGGGGTCTACAAAGCCCTGAGAGAAGGCTTCCTGCAGGGTGCTGTGCTCTCACTTGAATACCAGGTAGCACTGCTTTGCTCTGTCTTTCTTTCAATCAAGCTCTGGCTTCCCAGCTTCTTTTCTAGAGGGATTTTCAAGCAATCAGACTGGCAGCTTTGTGTTTTTATGGATGGCTTAAATTTATTTATGAACGGCCATTTTCAGTCTGATTTTTTACTGACTGTTTGTAAATTTTGTGGACAGCTGGTAACTCTGCTGGGAGGCATGCTGGGCTACCTGCTCACCAGTAACTTTACTATGCAGCAGTATCAGCTCTATGAAGCAGTTTAGCTGGTGCTGAAGCTCTCCAAATTTAAGGGCCTTCAAATTAAAGCAGGGTTTTCAGTACTCCACATGTACATGTCTATATCTGGAGCTTCCTGGACTTATAAAAAGTGAGCCTATAATCCTAGGGTAACTGCAACAGACCTAAAAAATTATGAGGCCAAATTTTCAGACAGGTCTACATAATTATCTATCCTGAAAAATTGTGAATGTGACATAGACTTGTGATACATGTACACATTTGTGTTTGCCTATATGTCAGCATAATTTACATGCAGTAAGTGTATTGATACCATCAGGCAATCAGGACTTATAGTAGAGATGCTATCTTTTAAAGATTTTTGCAAAAAAAAAGTCTTTAATTAATCTTTGCAAAAATCTTTTTGGGCTAATAAAAGATATCTCTACAATGAGTCCTGATTGCCTTTTCCTTTAGACCAATACGGCTACAACCTGGATACGTGATACCATCAAACATTTTATTTGTATACTTATCGATGTCTGCTGAAATTTGTATAAATATTTTCTTCTAAACTTATATAATAAGAAGTAGAAAATTCTCAAGAAGCCTTTTCCCATTTTTAAAAAGAAAAAAAAAGTTAAATGAAAAAGTAATTATCCTATGTTTCTGATACTGTTCTACGCACTATTTAATGTTGTTGAAAAAGTAGTAACACTTATTTCAGCATTAAGTCTCCTGTCTGATTGACTAGAAAAGATTGTCCAAATGTCTCAAAATCACAATGACATTCGATCAGTTTTGCAGATTGCAGACCAAATTTTGGAGAGGCATCAATTTACAGAAGCAGGGAATTTGGCCCTATTTTTGCATACAGCCACCACAGGCATGTTGAAATTTGCACTGAGCATAAAGTAGATTTTGATCAAAACATAACCACACATTTTACATAACAAGGGACTCTACACAAAGCTGCTAAGTTTACAAAAGCAATTGATGGAGGTTTCATAGGGACTTGACAGATTAAAAGATGTCGGCACTACTGTTGCTGTCTCAGTGGAACTCGTTTCATCTAATTAACAAAAAAGAGCTGGAACAATGTAAAAAAAAAAAAAAAAAAAGCAAATATTCAGCAAACCTATAGAAACATTCCATTATTTAGGCAACATCACTGCGCCCACACACAAAGGTCATAGACAGAACCCAGAACAAAAAGGAACAGATGAAACATGGTTCATGGAACATAACTCAGGGTTCCTTTTCTTCAAGCATTTAGGATTCACATTTCTGCTGTCAAGTCTGTCTGCAAGGGAGCGTGAGTCATAACTTGCATCAAAATAGAAAAAAAAACATGCAAGAATAAAAGCCTAGAAGAAAAGATAGATGATTTCAGAATGTTTTCATTCTTTTAAAAAGATATATACTCCTCTTCATCCAGCTAAAACTCAGGTGTGGCTTAGCTGGAAAGCTCCTATTAGCATTTCAAAAAGGTTGGGTCCTGCAAGATCAAAAAGTAAAATATTTTTGGTATCTAAACACACATACAAAAGGATATTAAGGATAATTAGTCAAAAAGGAGTATTTGTGCATGCTTTTGTTTTGCCCTTTGTGATACTTCATGTTTTACGAAGTAACACAGTTATTTGTTTTATTCAATGAAAAAAAATCTTCATTTTTCATGTGTTGACTTTGGTGGTGGCAGTGGGCTTTTTTCTTCTGCAACAATAAAAATAAAACCATTGGGCATTGTCAGGGTAAGGAAAATCACAATCATTGTTAAGCATGCCTGCCATTTTCTATGTTCAAAGACCTGCTGAGGTCAGATGAGCTATGAAACCCTACCTGTCTGCCCATCTGCCTCATTGTGTCACTTATGAATTGGAGTTTGTAACAGATTGGACATGGGTTGAAGAATTGCCAGCAAAAGCTGAGAAAGCTGAGAACTTCATTAAAGAAAGGTGTACCACTCAAACTGTCATCTTAAATAGGCCTCTGTTAGTATGCATCCCAGATGTCAGACATATATGTAGCAAGTGGGGCTCCCAGGGCCAGTGTACTTGTTGTCCCACTCACTTGTCTATGGCTAACTGCCTAGCTGCCTCACCTGCCACACCTTTGATGAAACCAATTGGAAGTTGTTCTGTCTCAGGCCCCTTCACATGACCTGGACACCACCTCAGACTCCACGCAGTGGGACCTAGCCCTTTGCTTTTTCGTCAGGGTGTGCTCCCTTAGCCTTTCCCCTCCACAGGGTTACCCACAAGGCAGCAGGGGCTAAGGCTTTCTGGTGCCCCATACTCACCCTTCACTGAGGAGGCCCAGGTGCAGCATTTCCTGAGGACTGCCCCACCACTCGCAGCCCCACAAAACCTTTCATCCCCAGCAGGGTGTAGTTTTAGGTCATGCCCCAAGACCAAGAGCCTCCAAAATGTTATGTGAGCAGCAGCTCCAGCCAAGTGATGTTCTTTCCCTGGCTGCTTGCAGCAAACTGCTGGCTCCACTGCTCAGAACCTGTTCTCATCACAAACAGCTGTGCCCTCTTCCCAATCAGGTGGCCTCCCGCTGGCCGTGTGACTCCAAATTGGGAGTGCAGTCACCTGCAGGCTGCTCTGCTGCCTGCCTACACCCTTCTGAGTGACAGGCAGAAGCTGTGCCTTGTCACAGTATACCATTAAACCATACCACATCTCTTTATTGTATTCCAGCATACATACATTAAGTAATAGCAGTGATGTTTTTTTCTCTGCATAAAAGCAGGTTTTACTTGAAGAGAATTTTGAGTAAACCATTTTGTTGTTGTTCTTCAAATCTCTTTCTTGCCACGATGCCTTCAAAATCTTGACAACACATTAGGCTGCTGATGTACTTAGACCATTGTATAGCTCAGTGACCAGTTTTGTCTCAGTGTTTTCTTGTACCTTTCCATCTCTCTACAACCATCTACTGCCTCTTGTCTTGGACTGTAAGCTCTTTGAGGTAGAACCATTTCCTTATTCTGCGGTAAAGGGATTGTGGTCTGTGATTGGGGTTCCTAGACATTGTCGGGGCCGAGGGGCTGTGGCCAGCAGCCCGGGGACGTGGGCCGGGGAAGTCGGCACGGCGGACTAGAATTAGGCACTGACGCGTGGAGGTTGATTAAAGATTGTTTTACTTACACCGTAGATGGTCGCGGTGCAGGCAGGAAAACTTGCTTGGTTACAGTTGTAGACAGAAGAAAAGAAGAAAACTCGAACGATGAGAGCTCTCTGAACCGATACGAGAGTCCGAACTATGACTCTCAACGAGCGCGCAGGGTAGGGATACGTCAGGGATCATTCGGTGATGGGGAGAGACTCTTGATGGCTGATCAAACCATCATTCAGTCCGAGATTTATGTAGAAATCCACGAGGTAATCATGGACTCCTTGCCGGAATTCTCTCGGATTTCTCCTGGAATTCTCGGAATCGGGGTTTTCAGGATTCTCCTGAGATTCTCGGAGATCTCCGACTTGGGCGGAAACTGCTCAAGCCTCTTATATGGCTAGCAAGCCAATTGCTAGCTGCCAAGTGGGAATAATTTAGAAACAGCCAATAGTGGGACACAAATTTGCATGCGAGTGGTGGGAACTCCTTTGCACCGGGGTTTTCTCTCTGCAGCTGAGAATTGCACCGTGCAAAGAATGCTCCAGATGGCGGGAAGTAATTCTGCAGTGCCGAAGCACACACACAAATACTCATTAGGTTATGACATCCCCCCTTGCTGAAGGCACAGCTGAATTATATTACATGCTCATCACTTGGGTCGTTGAAAGCTCTTACAACTGGTTGTTGAACTAAATGGGTAAACACAAAATTAGCTAACAGAAAAAGTTTGTTCTCCAGGGATCAAATTAAATAATAGCCAGCACATACACATGCACACATAACCAGATTCATAACAAAAAACTGCATGATTAGGGCTTCAGTGGGCGTCATGGCGAAGGCACACGTCAAGCCCTCACTTTTGCTGATGATGTTGTCCCTCTGTCTCTCAGGGCTTGTCTTCGCCACGCACTCTGAGTCCTGAACCTGTAAACAGAACTCGCAGAAAATAAGTTAACATATATCAAAAAATTTACAAAAACCCGCACACAATAGGGTGGTTAGTTAAATGCACTACTGCTTCCCCAAAATATATAATACAGGTGTTTAAACACGGCTAGAGTAGAACCTATTCTCTCTTGCACGATCATCTAGATGAAATCATCGAGGAGCCGTCCTCTAGCTCTTCCAAATAATGAAAACCCAACTCATATGCCAATCCCCATTGGCCTGTGTCTCCCAAAATCCGAAGTTGCCGTTTACTGAGTCCAGAACGCTGTAGGAGGAATCCAAACATGAATCGCTCCTCTGGTGTTCTCTGTGGCAACGGTGGAAGATTGGATTCACGATGTCTTGTGCCTTGAGCCTTGGTCTGGTGTCGATGTTCCCGATCGCTGGATATTTTTGGCTCCATCAGGACACGCAGTCGTGACAACTGACGCAGAAGATTACTCACGGGTTGGTTCACCATTGGGTTAAGCAGAATCCGGAGGACAACGATGTTCTTTTGCCCATAAACCTCAAGACAACTATCTATGCTGTGGATGGTCACTGGAACGGTTCCAGGGTTTCGTAGATGACGGTGAGGCCGTGGTCTTATTTGCTGGAGTGGTGTCAGTCCCAATGTACATGTTCTGGGGTTCTAGGCACAGTATGATACTCCGATGATCGCTAACATAAGTTGCTCTGCGCCAGTATGTTCTGGCCATCCGTCATGCCATACGTGGGATTTCTGGCTTATCTGTCCTGCAACAAGCGCTGGAAGTAGAATAGGCCAGTGAACGTTAAACGTCACCATGTCGATATCAGTGACATGCCCTCTACTCCACGAAGCTTGTCTGATTAAGAAGCTTGCTTCTTCCAGGTTCAGCAGGTCAGACCCAAGTTCCATGACCAGATGTGCCAACCATACAGCTAGAGTTTCTTCAGGTTGGATTCTTGATTCTCTGCACAACTCCTGTAGTTCAGTTCTAGTGCGAGCGTAATAGGTAGTAGCACGAATTGTACCCTGCGGATTGATGACTCGACTGGTTGTTGCTACAGGTTGAGGCGTTGCTGCTGTGGGAGTCATTGCTGTTATTGCTTCTGGCAGGAGGGGCGGATGCAGTCCTCCGCTCGATTCTCCCTTCCGTCAGCAAGAAGGCGTGGTCGCCAGAAGCGACGTTACATCGGTGGGTGGGGTTACTGGCTGAACTCTCGCGAGTTCCTCCGAAGCTCCACCCTTCTCTTTCAGTTCTTCCCTGTGGTCTCCCTCTTGCTCGGCACCATATTGGCGTGGCGTCTCAGGATTTTCTTTCACAGCTGCCTCTTTGACCGCTTGAACGCCCATACGCAGCTGGGCTCTTAAACGTGCATTTTTCTGCATCAAATCAGTTATAGTACGAAATGTTGCAGTTAACATTCTCCCCTTGTCGTACTTCGGGGCCACCCTCTCATCTGCGGCACGTCCCTCCGTCTCCAGATCTTCGCGGAGCATGGATAGATGCTTGCAACCCCTCAATTTAGACACCACCATAAAGGGGGCGAACCAGTTGATCGGCACCGGTTCTTCACTCTCCCGAGCACATCGCAAAAAATGGGCACACTCCTGGGTCAGGGTCGGGTTTACCGCACCTGCCGGGTTGACTGTGGCGAGGGACACAGTGTCGAGGGGCCTAAACAGGACCCGTTCATTATTCATTATACACCCGAATGCCGCGGGGTGAAGATACACTTCCCTCTCTCTTGGGGCTCTGTTTTCGGAAGCTCCCTCTTCTCCCTTCAGCGAAAGGCGTCCGCTGATAAACCTTTCACCCGTTCCACCCTCCTGGTGGTAAGCGATATGCGCCTCCAGCTCCACGACACTTGCTAAGTCGCTTTTCCCACTTCGCCAAGGGCAGTTCTCAACTAATTCTAGTTCTATCATGCTTTCCCTGTATCTCATCCTCGTCGCCATGTCGGGGCCAAGGGGCTGTGGCCAGCAGCCCGGGGACGTGGGCCAGGGAAATCGGCATGGCGGACTAGAATTAGGCACTGACGCGTGGAGGTTGATTAAAGATTGTTTTACTTACACCATAGATGGTCGCGGTGCAGGCAGGAAAAGTTGCTTGGTTACAGTTGTAGATAGAAGAAAAGAAGAAAACTCTAATGATGAGAGCTCTCTGAACCGATACGAGAGTCTGAACTATGACTCTCAACGAGCGCGCAGGGTAGGGATACGTCAGGGATCGTTCGGTGATGGGGAGAGACTCTTAATGGCTGATCAAACCATCATTCAGTCCGAGATTTATGTAGAAATCCACGAGGTAATCGTGGACTCCTTGCCGGAATTCTCTCGGATTTCTCCTGGTATTCTCAGAATCAGGGTTTTCGGGATCCTCCTGAGATTCTCGGAGATCTCCGACTTGGGCGGAAACTGCTCAAGCCTCTTATATGGCTAGCAAGCCAATCGCTAGCCACCACGTGGGAATAATTTAGAAACAGCCAATAGTGGGACACAAATTTGCATGAGAGTGGTGGGAACTCCTTTGCACCGGGGTTTTCTCTCTGCAGCTGAGAATTGCACCGTGCAAAGAATGCTCCAGATGGCGGGAAGTAATTCTGCAGTGCCGAAGCACACACACAAATACTCATTAGGTTATGACAGACATTATGACTATAAACATAATAATAATCTGTCAATCCCAGACAAAAGGACTGGGTTCGGCCACATTAGTGGAAGAAGAACAGACTTTCTATCTTCATAGAGTCTCAGTGCTCCAGCTCTTCTCTCTGGAATCTGGACTGCTCGGCTCTTTTCTAGGCTGCATAAGCCAAAAGGCGCATACAACCCTAATAGGAACACACCATTCTCAAGATTTGTGCACCAAGGATATTGTTTAAAGTGGCAGAGTACGAAAAATTGAAGACAAATAGAATGAAGCTAAGATTGTACACTTAGAATGAATGTCAGGACAATCTTTAGTGTAGAGATCCTTTGGAAGACTGTTCCACAGACTGAGAGCAGGAATGAAAGATACATCAGTTGTGAAATTCAAGTTAGACTGAGGCAAGTACTAGACTATAGCACACATAAAAATCAGAACAACTGCATATGGTTGCACTAGCTGAACCACATCTGCAAATCTTTTTCAGGGGTAATGTTGAATTCATTGGATACCATCGGGGCAGATCTGTGCGAGGGTATTACTGCTCAACCCCAAGATTAAGACCAAGTGCCTGGCAGTGGCAGCATCATTTCTAATCAGGCAGTGCTGAGGGAGTCAATTGACTTCATGACTCATTATTATTTACTTGATCCTTTCTCAACACTTCATTCCACAGGTGTTAGCGACCCTCTCTTCTTTTTAATGGTCTTGATGTTCAACCATTCAAGCTATCCTTTGTTCTTCAAGTCTGTTGTCGCTTGGCTGCTTCTGATCATAAAACTCCTATTTCAGAGCCCTGGAGATTGAAGCAAACACAAATATAACTTCAATGGGATAAGTTAGAAACAATCTTAAACTGAATAATACAGCTCCAGGCCCCTAGCATATTAGTAAAGCTTCTAGTTTATTTTTAACTGGAGAAAAATGTGTTGTTTTATATGTGAGGATGCACCATGCCAGCTGTACTCGCCTTTTCAAAATCCTAGATCTGTCCAAGGATGCCATCACCTGTAATGCAGTAAGTCATACTGTCACCTTGACTATAATTTCCTTATAGCTCAAAATACTGTACATTAACTTTCAAAATGAAATGAGACCCCAGTATTTAACCTAGATTTCATCTGAAATCAGTGCAAACTAAAGCTTTGGAAATGAAAAAAGGTCTTTGAATTTGATCTCACAGAGACCTAAAATCAGGATCACTGATCGTCAGTGAGGATACTTTAATATAAAGCTGGCCCAGGTGAATCGTTACACAGAAACAGAATTATTCCATCACATACCTCTGTTTCAAGTTGTAAAGATGATAGTTTCAAAGTATCTCATAACAAGGGTTAGGAAATAGCATACATGTTGACCCCAGCAACATGCATCAAGACAATAATACATTAATTAATCTCCTGTGATAAAATGTGAACGATTAACAGTGTTTGGTAACTACTGTATGCTATAAATGGTATCCTTGCTTTTTAATGCTGCTGGTTAGTGTGGCATAATTGCCAGTCTTGGTGTGTATTTTCAGAGTTTATTTTCTGCTGTATTGCCGAAATGTCATTCTGGATAGATATGAAAAGGGGGGCTGGGTTTACAACAGATATTAAGGATTAGCACTCAGCTTTAAAAGTTTTCCTTATTCTGCATTAGCAGTGATACATACAAGAGAGTTGCTATTATAATTTAAAAGACATTTTAAGGTACACTGCTTTTTTATTTTCACTTACTTACAAAATGAAAATGTTAAGGGTCGCCAACTTGCCAGTTGGATCTTGCTGTAACACAGTGTGATTTGCAATGCAAATGCAATAGGCAGTCATAAAATAGGAAAACCTTTGTGTTAAAATGGAATGTGTGTGTGTGTCTGTTGTCCATATTATCATAGATACATATACATACACACACTAATATATATATATATATATATATATATATATATATATATATATATATATATATATATATATATACACATACACACACACACGCACACACACACACACATATATATGTACATATATAATGTTGATTACAATATGTGATAATACATGATATATATATTATGGACACTTGAATGTTAGTGTGCGTAGATAGGTTGATAGCTTTACAGAGTCAAGAGATTCAGACTGCCCTTGGGTATTGAAAAAGGAAATGGATCTTGTTGGCTAGGATGATATGTACTTTAATTACTTTAGTATCCCTTTCTAATTGTGAATTCTATTGGTGTTATATTGTTTAAGCAAATGATTTTTCTGTTAGTCCATTTTAATATAGCTTTAATTGTTGCTGCTCATCATGTTGATCAGTAACTAGTTCTCTGAAGGCTGGATATACTCAGTGCTGACAAGTACTCCAATGCACCAGATTTACTTCTATTGCTGGAGGTAATGCCCTTGTCCTTTGCTGAACCAACAAAGGCAGCTGTTTTCAGTGGCTGGTGGGAGCAATCTCCCAGACTATGTGCTAGATTGAATCTCTCAGGGGCTTCCTAGCTAAGCAGATGAAGTTAGAGTAGAGCTGTGCTCAGTAAGTACACTCTTGGCTGCCCTCTCTCTGTCAGCTTCTCAACCAGCAATGCCAGTTCTTGAATGCAGACTTACTCAGCCAAATTTTAAGCCCAGATTTAATGAGTTTTCTTTTTGTAACCATAATTTTGCAGGTGCAATTCTTCAGTTACAATTATAATACTTGTGGGTATAATTTAGATACTTCATGTTTCTAAAAGCCTGACTGCACTTAGATATTAAGTAATTAGGGCTTATCTATAGGAGAAAGCTGCACAAATTTCAGCTAATGCATTAATTTACACTGATTTAGTTAAACCAGTAGAAATCCTTGTGTATTTTCAAGTATGCATGGCTTTCTGGTGTAGATGGATTTGGAACAGGTTTAAATTGAATTGAATTTAGGCACTCTTAAAAATAAGGTGTAAAACAATGGATTCACTGGCTTAATAAGATGGGTTTAAAAATTAAATTTAAGATAAAATCATGCAAGCTACCCAGGAAGAAACAGCCTTTGGGTATTAAAAACCCTTTTCCTGTGAATGTTTGATCCAGTAGTTCTCAACATTTTTAGATTCAAGGCACCCCTCAGAGAATGCTAGTTCTTAGCCTTCACTTGCTTTTTTGACTTGAGAAAAATAATGGGGCAAGTCTTCTGTCGCCAAGAACTCAGAAAGACCACAACAGGTCAGAATGTTTTTGACACTGGAATCTTATTTGAAGTCTCTGGGTTTATCTTATGAATCATCTGTAGGTGCTTTCATAGCTAACAGTACTAATATTGTGCAATGTCCTTAAAAGTATCTTATGGTATCCAGGGGGATGTGGCACCCTGGTCAAGAATTGCTGACTTAAGAACATGTTTAACTTTAAACGCATGACTTCTGTGTAACTACTCACCTGCCTCAAGTTAATCATGAGCTGAAGAGTTTGCATGCTAAGTGCCCACATGCTCTAAATTATTCCAACAGTTTAGGCACTAGAATGGCATCCATTGCATGAAAATCCTATCCATGTATCCATTATAGAAATGTATATGTTACATGCTTGTTTGTTTTCCTTTCTTCCATATGTATATATTGAATTTCCCCTTATTACTGGATTCTCTCTCTCTGTAAAGTGTTTTTAATTTATATAAAAATGTAAATCAGAAATCCAGTAGGTGGGAAAGAGGGGTTGGGTGAAGGAAAGGGAGAAAAAATATTTCACCCACCATATTTCATCATTGTATCTCCAGAGACTTTAAAGCACCACTTATACTAAAGAGGAGACATTTTAAGAGAGAATCATATTTCATATAAAAAGGCCCAAAGAAATAAGCATTTGCCCATTTTATTTAAGAAAAACATAGCATATATTTGTTGCTGAGTAACTACCTGTTTTAATAATTTATTACAACTCCATCTCTTTGCACAAAAAATAGCGATTGCTTTCTCCATCTCATAACGTAAGGCAAAGGTGTCCGAGAGAAAACATGAAAAGGCTATTGCTAGATGGTGACCCCTCCTTCAAGTTGTCTAGATAAGAGGTCTAAAAAAGAGGATGTAGTTAACTAGTAGGGGAGGGTTGGAGTCTCTAGGGAGGTTCAGGTCTAGCTATACAAGAATGTGCTGAGGAGATGGACGGGCTAGACAAGACGGAGCGTGGTTATGAACATTCCAATCCTATGGCAAAAACTGATGTAGGTCTGAGTGCGAGGAGGAGTACATACATGTGTTTTGGCTATGCAAAAAATGGTTTCTTGGCAACTCATTTGTACAGTCTGGTAATATTGAGGGATAGGACTTTATAGACCTAGAAGCATGTGGAAGAATAAGCTTCTAAAGTAAACTGGGTAATCCTTTAGTAGCTCTATGTTGGGGAACACATAGCTGGCAAACAATGGTATCTATAATGGTCCTTTTGTTTAAGGAGGTTAACATAGGCTTCTATTTCTATAGTCTAGTTCAGTCAATATACATTAAATAAGTACAAGTCTTAATTAGAAATGTATTGAGGATATTTGCAGTGGCATCATTTCTATGACAAATACTTCCATTTTTAGACTAGAAGGCAAACAGAGACGGTACTCTGATAGAAAAGTCAACTATGGAAGGCCACTTCTAACCATGCTTATTGGTAGACACAGAGTTACTCAGTATCTTTATAAAGATTGCCTCCAATATTTATAGACAAGCAGAGATTTCCTCCTCACTTGGGTAAGAATTAGAAAAAAAATCTGAAAGCCATGAGGGTGATTGCCAGAACAGAGTTTAGCAAATGGCTAAATATCTTCCAACAATGGCCATATTCATTGCTATATCTAAGGTACATGGGGCAAAACAGTTCTTGTTTTACCTGAACATGCCTTCAAGTAGAGCACATAACAGCATGAGATTTGATGTAACTTGCTCCAGGTGGAGAGTTTCTCTAAATGGTAGATTGTAATGGGAATAAAGTACCACAGAGCTGAGTACTACCCCTGCCACATCACTGCTGACCCTTCCCCAGCCCTAGGCTGCCAGGTGAGCCCCAAAGTGAGTCGCCATGGCAAGCCTGGCTGCCCAGCCAGCAGCAGCAGGTGGTGATGGTGGGGGGAACTCCATAGAAGGAAGGATCAGGCCCCTTGGTGCTCTGGCATCAGTGGCAGCAGGATGCGTCTAGCAGCTTGGGAGGCTCACACTAAGGCAGTGGGGAAAGGGGGCTCCCTGCCTCCTGCCATCAGCTGTTGCTGGAGCTCTGAAGGGCCAGTCCTTCCTTCTGTGGTACCCTCCTCCCCCCCCCCCCCCAAACCTCCTGCCACCACCAGCTGGGCTGCTGGGGTCATACTGTAGCCATCACAAACCATCCTTCTTCCCAGTAGTAACTAAGTATGTTTTAAAGCATTCCACCAGTAAAATGTAATGCAGTTTGTCCACAAATACTCAGATGAATAAAGATCCCTTCCTACTTTCTAACATATGAACACATCATAAAATATAGAAATGCAGGTAAGTGTTAGAATAAATTCATTATTAATCAGTTATCTTTATTTTCTGCTCATTTTCACTGAATTACTGAATGCCATGTGCTATAGACAAAAACTTAGGCATTTTCACAGTTAAATTAATTTTATTTCATGGGTATTTTGTGTATGATGCTTGTAACAGGTCACCCTCCCCAGCGCCACCTTTTGCCTGTTATTCGCAACCTATGAGGGGTGGCCTTGAAGTTCCCTTAAGGTTTCTCATGTCCTGCTTTCAACTCATCTGCCACGTCTTGATGGAAATATTATACTGATATTCTTGTAAGCAGGAGACTGTCTATTGCATTTTGTATGTTGGGGTTCTCCGCCAACACGGGCCTTGACCCCTGTCTTTCTCTAGTTAGGCCTCCCCATCTAAACCCACCAGATAGGGTTTGACTCCAAGACTCGAGCTCCTTGGTCTTGGGGCTCATGGCCCTCCTTTTTGCCCCCAATCTGGAGCCCAGCTTCTCTAACCCAGAGGCCTGTCCACTGATCCCACAGCCAGGGGGGCACAAGTTCAAAGCTGGGCAGTGGCCTAGAACCTCCACTGTTCCAGTCCAAAAATACACAGCTGTACCCCAGGTGCACCAGGCCACTTTGGCCTTTTATGACTGCACCCTCTGGTGCCAGGGCCTGTACACCCCAAATACTGCACCCTCTCTGGCACCAGGGCCTGTGCACCCCAAATACTGCACCCTCTCTGGTGCCGGGGTCCCCATGCTGTAGTGGCCCCCCCAGTGAGGCCTCCTCCTTCCCCAGTAGCCTCACCCAAACCACCAGTGGTTATTCAATCAAAAATTATAAACAGTATGTCCATGGGCTATAACTGACACCAAAAATATAATTAAAGAAGGCAGCATGCCAACTTACATTTTCTCAGGGGGTTTGTGCTTCTTCCCCTCACCATCTGCTATGGTCCTTCTTCTGGGGCTGCTGCCACTTCTCTGAGAGTCTTCAGTAGTTCCCCTCCTGCAGCAGCTGGACTATTCACCAAGCCTCTCTGTGGAGCTCTTACACACACTCCTTCCCCTGTGGCTGCTGGCCCCTACTGCCACCAAGCCCAGGGTTTTTATAGTTCTGGCCTGCCCCCTTCCGGTCACCTGACTAGCTGGCCAGGCTCAGCTTTTAATCCCCACCTTACCAGTGCACTGTGCCCAGAAAGTTCTGGTCTTAAAGGGGCCGACCTGCCTTCTGGTAACGGGGCTAGGGTTCCCTGTTACAATGCTATTTGCTTCATAATCATAGGGCCCTGGGGATCTTTGGGTGGGTGTGCAAGAGCCAGGGTTGTGGTGCATGGGGCTATGCCTGAGCACAGGAGTTTTCCTAGGCTTTGTGTCAGGTCTGTCTGTACATCAGGGGGTGCTTCATAGATTTCATAGACATTTGGGCTGGAAGGGACCCCAGAGGATCATCGAATCCAGCCCCCTGCCCCAGGGACAGGAAGTCAGCAGGGATCATAGGATCCCAGCAAGATAAGTATCCAAATGTGTCTTGAAGGCGTTCAAAGTAGATGCTTGAACTGCCTCTGGTGGCAGTCTATTCCAAACCTTGGGGGTTCGGACAGTGAAGTTCTTTCTTATGTCCAGCCTGAATCGGTTGCGACAGAGTTTGTGACCGTTTGATCTTGTCATCCCTTGGGGCGCTCTGGTAAACAGACATTCCCTGAGATCCTGATGAGCACCACTGATAAACTATAGATGGCCACCAGATCACCCCTGAGCCTGCACTTTTCCAGGTTGAAGAGTCCCATGGCTCTCAGCCTCCTATCATAAGGTCTGTTTTCCTGACCTCTGATCATGCATGTGGCTCTCCTCTGCACCTTCTCCAGCTTCTTCACATCCTTTTTGAATTGTGGAGCCCAAAACTGGATGCAGTACTCCAGCTGTGTCCTCATCAAGGCCGAGTACAATGGGAGAATGACGTCCTGGGATTTGCTTGAGAAACATCTATGGATGCAAGCCAGCATTTTGCTTGCTTTACTAGCCGCGGCATCGCACTGAAGGCTCATGTTCATCTTGTGGTCAACCATGACCCCCAAGTCCCTTTCATCTGTACTGCTAACCAGTATAGCACTACCAAGCCTATAAGCATGCTAAAGGTTTTTCCTCCCAAGGTGGAGAACCTTGCATTTTTTGGTGTTATACACCATCAGATTCTTGTCCGCCCATTTTATGAGCCTGTAAAGATCTGCCTAGATCACCCTCCTGTCCTCAAGTGTGGATGCTTTACTCCAGAGTTTGGTGTCATCAGCAAACTTGGCCAGTCCACTTCTGACACCAATGTCCACATCATTGATGAAGATGTTAAATAGTATAGGCCCTAGGACAGAGCCTTGAGGGACCCCACTGGTCACAGTGCACCAAGACGATTGGCTCCCACTGACCACCACCCTCTGGGTCCTACTGTGGAGCCACAGATGCCTCCCTTCTCCCCCACCCCTTGTACTGCCTGCCTGTTGCTGACAGCTATCTGGAAACAGGAGGCAGGGCTGGGGAGAGGGGCTTTGCTGGCTTGACTCTGGGCCCGTTGGGTGCTTGGCGAATTTAACTTGAATTGATAGGGGAACTGGTACTGAAGTGCAATGCACTGGTCTAACCTAAATTGATTAAGTTTGAGCGCACATCAATCCAAGTCTATCTTAGATTGAGTTCTGCCATTTTGAAACCAGTCTATGAGTACCAAACTTCTGTTCTGTTCTGGGTATAGACTGGTTTCTGCTCACTTATATCGGTAAAAGTGTAATGCGTGTACCTGGCCATGGTGTAAATGAGCAAGTTAAAACTGCAATAATCAGCTTTAATTTAGACTCTAGCTCTTTTCAGAATGACTCATACCCTCATCATTATCTTGCCTTAACAGCATTGCTGAAAGACTGGTGTAATTAAGATCACTATCTTAGGAAATTTCTCTAGAGAAAATTTACAACAGGAAGACAATACTTTTCTGCTTTTGACAGCTTGAGACATAACTTCTCTTTATTTTATTTAAATTAACATATATAGAAAAAACATTCTACTACATTGTAAAATGGTCTTTTATGTAATTAACATCTATAAATGCAACGTGAGTTGCAGAATACTTAATGGGTAAACCTAGCACACATTAATTTTATCGATTTTATGACTTCTACAGTCAGTATTCAAACACTTAATAGAGTGGCTTCTGTATAAAGATCTATTTTCCAGTAGTTTCACATACATATCTTATTGTCGTCTAGCAATACAAAGCAATATAGAAAGACAGTGGTTTAAATAACAGACAATTTGTGAGGGTAAGTAGCAGGAACCTTCCCTCAGAAACTCCCCTACTATGCAAAAAAAGTGTAAACCAACAGATATAACACACTCAACAAATGCATGAAATGCTCACCAAATGGATACATACCTCTGAGAAATATTTTTTTCATTTTTCATTGACAGCACAACAATAGAGAAAAATAGACCCAGGACCTGAGTTCATATAGGCAGAGTTGATTTCAGAGTCTGTGGCCTTAAATAGTAGCTGAATGGCATTGATGTAGAAAGTATGAGGTTGCTGACAACTTTAACTTAACTTTGTTTTACCATCTTAAGGGAGAATAAATGTTAAATCAAGGTCACCAGTGCATCAGATAGTAATGAAAAAGGAGTGGTATCATTTTCTCCTGGATACAAAGACTATCATTAGTTAGAAATAGCCTATGTGATTTCTTCTGTAGTTCCTTGTCTGCCTAATAGATACCTTTAGGGAACATCACAGAGATTAACTTGATGTTGCGTCCAGATGCTGTGGTTTTGTTCCTATTGTCTGTGCCATAACACATTCAGACGTTCATCCCATCCCATAACAAAAAAGTAAGAGAAATCACATTTTCATATGATCCTTGTTTTCCATAACATCCATTACAAAACAGATAATTATGCAAATAAGTGTTGTTGAGATTGAAAGTGTTTTGGATGATTAAAATGAGATGTGGATACTTGGCAATATAGTGCATTACATGTGTTCCTGAAAACTCTGCTAGGCATTTGCCATTTTAAATCAGTTTCTCAATATATCCTACAAGAGAAGAAGCCTAGGGCATAAGGCCAGCTGCCAGAAAAATGGGGAAAGAAATGGAGACACGAAAGAAAAATAGAGACAAAAATCTACTGCTCAAGAGAAAGGGAAAATATCTGGTCAGCTATTTTTTCTTATCAATACCAGAACAAAGCTTGTTGATTAATGCTTGATTGTGAGTATTAGAAAGCAGGTTAGATTTGCACCTTATAGCCTAGCCAAAGTAGATATGCATATATAGCACAAGCTTTTGTGAGCTGGAGGGGCAGAGAGAGGGGAAAGGAGAAGGGGCAGTGCTGGAAGAAACAAGCAAACAACTAGTAAACCCATAGGAACAAGAAGTTGCAAAAGATAATCCAGATAATGGGATTAGTATCCATAGTCACTGTTTAAACCATACTTAACACAATCTGGTCTGTGGATGATTTCTTGTTCCTCAATTTCCAGTTCAAAGAGGTTTTAAAAAATGTGCGGTCTGAGAACAGCCACCCACAGGTCAGTGATGGACTCTCCAAGCAGGTTAAAGTGTTCTGCCACAGGCTTGCAAGTCTTTCTGCAGCTGATGTCAGAGCAGTGTTCATTCATTCTGTCTGATGTGGTCAGCACTGATTTTGGGACATGTAATAGGTCCGGGCCCCATGAGTGGCCACAATGCCTCCTGGTAGATGTATGGTTCCTGCCCAGATCAGTCTTTAAGATACCCGATACCCTTTCTTTACTTCTTGCCTATCCCTCCTGGCTGTGAACCCCTGTCTTTGGCCCCTCTCTCTGGGCCCTGGTCCTGCTCCTAGGCCAGCTGAGATTCTCTGGGCCCTGCCTCCTCTCACTGGGACTTGGTCCTTCCAGTCTCCAGATCTGGCCCTTCTCAAGCCTTTGTCCCCTATCTCTGGGCCCTAGCACCACACTTGGGACAGTGAGACCTTTAACTTTCCTGGCCCTGTTTACACTAACCCTTTTGGGGCCTTTATCTGTGTCCTACCCAGGCTCTGCACTCCCTGACCCTGTTTGCCTCTCACAGGGTGCAGAAAGCATTTGAGTCCATTGCAAGGCCTGGTGCCATGGTGAGACTAGAAGTTAGGTAACCTGTTGCTTGAGACAGAGTTTGTGGCTGAAGGGCTGTCTGTAAGCCAGGACTGGTTTGTCCCCACTGACTATCTTGAGGTTATTGTCATTTTCCAAAAGGGGTTGGAGGTCATTAAAGTGTTCAAACCAGGTGACAACTAGAGGGTCTGTATCGCCCTCTTCCCTGGGTTGGTATTGTAGCAAGTCAGAGCAGGGTCTGAGTCTAGGTCTGTTGATTTCAAGGGCTACAGTTTTGACATTGTATTGTAATTGGTCCAGAACATTATGGTGTGCATCCTAGTCAGTGGGATTATAGCAGATGCAGTAATGATTTAGAGTTTGGCTCTAGATTATGGATTTAGTGATATGTTTAGGATGAAATCTAGTGGCATGAAGTTAGCTGTGGTGGTCAATTGGTTTGCAATACAATGTGGTAGCAGTGCAGCCATTGCAAACCTTTACTATAGTGTCTAAGTAATGAATTTGCTGGTGATGTATTCCAGTGTTAGTTTGATGGAGGAGTGGAAGTTAAAATCCTGGTGAAATTTCTTTAGAGATTCCTTCTTACGTATCCATACAATGAATATGTCATTGATGTACCTTAGGTAGATCATGGGGGTGAGGGAGCGGCTGCAGATGAAGTGGACTAAAAAGACTTGTGTGTATTAGACAGACATAAAGATGGGAACTAAGTACAAAATGAATGGGTTTCAAGTTGACTGACTTAAAGTGACAGAAAAAGATTTATGGGATTGATACTCCCATTGAAACAATAGGATATCTATGCTTCTATGTGGGATGGATTAAGGACACATTACACTTTATTGAGAGAGCTATGCTCCCCCCTGAATAGATTGGGACTGTACTCTGGAAGCATATCACATATTGTCACCTTAGCTGTAGGGAAAGACTTAGAGGTGCTACAGGATTTGAACCAATACAAAGTCCAAATAAAACTCAAAGTGTAATGGGTTTTACTACAAGTTTTCAGCCTTTCCCAGTCTGTGGAGTTATTAATTTGGGTCCTTTTAGTTTCAAGGGTCTCCTGCAAACACTGGTGCAGTAACCCAGGTCTACCCTGCATTAGACAGTTACGGTCTACTGTGTATAGCCTTTTGCTGCAATCTGAGACTAAGCCTACTTTCTCTTGTTTGTAGACATTACCTAAAACAATGTTCTACACTAACTCTCTACCCATACATCTTTTTTTAATTTGTCCAAGAACATCTCCCAGACAGTACTCAGCCTGTTTGTTGTCTCCCCTTTCTGTCTGGACTGCATTACTTTATGCCAGTAGCTGTTATTGGCTAATTAGTCAAAGCAAATAAAATATCTGGTCTGTCTGATAGTCCTTTATGAACTTCTCTGTGTCACACTATTCTGAACAATTTAGAATAGTGGTGCTTAAACTCCAGCCAGAGGTTGAATCTTGGTTCCATGGCTCCCCATTGCCCTGGAAATTTGGCAGTGGTAACAACATCAATTGCTGTAGCTTCCAGAGCTGTGGCCGTTAACACTGACATTGTTTTACTGCTGCCAAATTTTCAGAATTGTGGGGAGCTCTGCAGGCCATATGACATTGCTCTTTATGTAAGATCATGGGGTTTGCAGCTGGATCCAGTGCGTGGAGTCGGGCCAGAATGGCTGGTCTTCATCTGGATCCGGTGCATGGAGCCAAGCCAGGGTGTGGGATCACTCCATGGCTGGCTTTAATATGAAGATTTACAACCAGGCACTGACCCTGTGCACTGACCCCATACTGGATCAGGCCCACAAACCAACCTTGCCTATGAGATGCAACCTGCAGACTAGCACCAGGCCATTCATCCTACCTACATGACCACAAGTTTGAGCACCACTGATTTAGAACATCAGGGCTTTAAGTTCAGTTTTGTAAATGAGCAAAGTATTTTTAGAACATGGCTTTTCACCTATTTTTATGAAGCCTGCCAATTTCTGTTTCGTACATTACAGACTGTAGAAACATGAATTTTCCCATGGAAATTCAATTAATTGCCACATTTTGACCTAGTAGAACATGGTTGGATATGATTTGCCACAGGAAAGCAGGTACAAGGCTCAGTGATATCAAGCAAAAGGCAGAACCCAACTTTAAGTCGGACAGTGACCGCATCATTTGAATATTTGAAGGTCACAGTCATAAAAAAAAAAAAAGAAAAAAGAACAAAAGAGGCCGATATGCTATGCTCAGAAGTGTGGCAGGTCTTACTGTTTACGGAAAACAATAACTGGAACAATGCCCATTTTTATTGGCTCCCGGGACACTGCCAGTTAGGCTGGCTTTCTGACATAGATGAGTTTGTAAAGTGCATTTAATGGTGTATCAACTTGTTTCATTTACCTGCTAACAGCTTTTTGTTATTCTTAAGATGTTGCAATTTATTCTGTTTGCTTTTCATTTTTCTTTTTAGCTCATAAGCCATTCAGAATCTTTTGGCATGAATTTCAATGATGTTTACATTACTAAAGCTGTGAATTGTATAAAGTTATTGCATTTTATGGGATCACTTTGATTTGCTGTTTGTTCAGATTCTTTTTTCATCAATGTCCAGCAATCTCATTCTCTAATTGTCCTCTGTATATTGTTGAAATGTTAAACAACCAAGTATCTGAAATAATCAGCCTTTGGCAAATGAATATTTATTGACTTTTTCACTTAGGTACCTTGGATGCTACTCGTGAGATGCAATATTTAAGGTCTTAGTGCGGTTCTCCAATATGAAAAACATACTTCTATTCAACGCATTTAATGCTGCCTTAAAGGAAAGACAGCTTTGTTAAACTGATGGTCTGGCATTCAAGAGAACTTGGCTATTTTCCCAGTTCTGCCTCCAGTTTCCAGTATGACCCTGAACAATTCATTTAACCTCTTTGTGCCTCAGTTTTGCAACCTGCCAAATGGAGATAATGATGCTTGTTTATGGCCTGACCCAAATCGCAAGTCTTTCCAAGGACTTCAAACTAGATTTTAATTGAAAAGAGGTGTTGCAAAACTTCATTAATTATTAAACAGTCATGGAAGCACTTTGAAAACTCCTGAAATGCAGGTTAAAGAAATACAATATATATGGCTGTGACAATAATACGTAGTTTTAATAAATTACTCTTTAGCCACCTATTTTTCATGGATTCTTAAAGAAATAAAATGAATATTTCATTACCTGAACATCTTTGTTTAAAAAAATGTTTCTGGTTCATTATAGCCAAGTCAGACTCAGAAAGAATTCAGTATTATTTCCTAAGCTTAGCAATAAAGCAAGTGCATCCAAACAGTAGGCTAGCTGGATTATTGAAGGAAGAACTTGTAATGAGATTCCTCATAGGACTACTTCATGAAAAGCCATACCAGTTATCAAGGGCTATACCAAACTGTAATGAGATTTAAAGACTTGTCTACCTATTCATTCACAGACACAGAAAAAGCAGGTCCTGGGAGAATTTACTACAATGCAAGGAATGCTAAAACTAATCTTACTGTAAAAGATTTTGAAAAAGAATATATGTACCTTCTGTTGAGATTATGTCCCTTATTTTTGGAGGTATAACATTTTTAGGATTCAATGACTTGTTATGTATTAAGATTTTAGACTTGTCTTTGGGATATTGATCTTAAACATAGATGGCAATATTCACATAGTTCAAGTTCTAAGTTATCAACAGGTTAAATTGATCTGTAGTTATTATGGAAGGTATTGTGAGGCTCAAGTCGAATTGATTCATTTTATATAGGAAATGACTAGAATTTGAGACTGAACTGGAACTATAAGTACCAAATTCGAATGTTCTCTAAGGCACATGGAAATCACATCACGTAAATTTGCAATATTTTTAATGATAAATTATAAGGATTATAATACTTTGTTGTTTTTTATAACATCTTTCAAAATGTAATTACAGAGCACTTAAATGAGAATTTGGTAATAAGAATACAGGGACATTCTTTTTAAAAGTCATTAATTCATTGTCAATATGCAAAGAATCCACCTTTGTTTAAAGTGAAAATTGCTAACACATCATGAAAAAAATTAAATGAACTGTTAATGGATAATAGCACAAAACATTGTATACAGATGAAGCCAAATATATAGATACTGAAAAAAACATAAGCAACTATTCATTAAGTCTATTTTGAGATTCAGCCTGAAATACTAAATCATGTATGCTTCAGTTGGAATAAAGACCAGGGAAGAGGCTGAATTGTTTTAGACGTTGATTATATGAAACTTAAGAGAAAGAAAATGAAAGCTTAAAAAGTTCAAAACAATTCCCAATGGGAAAAAAAGTTACAACATTCATATACATTTTATGCTCTCTAAACTGACTTAACAAAATAAATTAGGCTTTAATGTCATAGGGACAATTGAATTAAATTGCTCCAGTACTGAGTTCATACTTTTAGTTTAAACAGGTTTACCAAACTTCTATCCCAGATCCCTTCCTGAGTCAAGTTACCTCCAGCATCCCATGATCCTTTGTATGCCCACTCAGTCTGCTCTGTGGAACCAGGCTGGCCCTACCCCCTGGGCTATCACATTACCAAGGTAGCAAAGCCTCTGTTCCCCATCTCAAAGTCGTGCCTGCACCTGCCAGTGGTGGTGCAGGGGAGAGGGGGAAGATGTTTTTGCTCAGGCCTGGAGGGCAGGGGCTGGGCATGGCACCTGTGCTCCCCACTCTCTGATGCAGCCTGGCTCGGCTGACATGGGCAGACAGGAACCAGGGCTGAGAACCATGCCAAGACTATCAACCCAGCTGCTCAGCATCAGGGGTAGGAGGGTGGGGGGAGCAGAAGCCTCCATCCTGCAGGCCCAGATCCAGGCCCCCCAGACCCAAGCAAGCATAGATGGGGGGAGCTTGTGCTTCCCGACCCTTTCCCATGCCCTGCCTGCCACAGCTGACATGGGCAGGCACGAGCAGGACTGAGAGGTCTTCAGGCTGTCAGCTGAGCTGGGTGGCACTAGTGGATAAGGGGAAGGAGAGACCCCCCACAGTTGTGCCTGCTGAGGTCTCGGGGGGCTGGGGCCAGGCCTACAGGGTGGGGGCTTTCTCTCCTTGACCCATGCCCCCCAGTGCTAAGCAGCTGGGCTGACAGTCCTGACATGGCTCTCAGCCTTATCTCCTGCCTGCCCATGTAAGCCGAGCTCGGTAGCAGCAAGGGACGGGAAGGAGCAGAGCCCCCACCCCATGGGCCCAGCCCCAGTCCCCTAGACCTGAACAAGCACAGCTGGGGGGAGCCTCTGCTCCCCTTGCCCCCTGTGTTGCACTGATCAGCTGACAGCCCATACGGCTCTCAGCACCAGCTCCTGCCTGCACATGTCAACTGAGCCAGGCAGTGGCAGGGGTGGGAAGGAGCAGAGCCCCTGCCCCAAGGAGTCTAGTTCTAGCCCCCAGACTCAAGAAAGTGAATCTTGGGGCAGCCTGCATTCCCCCATCCTCCCCTCACCATCCCTCCCTGCTCTGGTGACACCAGCAGGGAGCAGCAGGGCCGAGAGCTGTTCAGGCTGTCAGCTGAGCTAGGCAGTACCTGAGCAAGCACAGTTGTGGGGGAGGGTGTTCCCCTTCTGCTGACAATGGCGGGGTGGGGCTGGAGCAGGGCTGGGGAAAGTGCACTGGGAGGCATGCAAGAGTGCCTCCTGCTTTCTGGTCTGGCCACTGCAGGCATCTGCATGCTCCCCTCACTCAAAGTGAATGCCCATTATGTCTACTCTTGGTTCAATCTACATAGTTTAGAGAAACCTGAGTAGGTTGAATCGGTTCCACTTCCAATTTTTTGAATGTCTGTGCTTAGCCCATAGGTTTAGCTTGGAAAAAAAATATTTTAAGGGAGGGTGGATGTCATGGCAGTTTTCAAATATTTGAAAGAACATAAGGAGAGGAATCACAACTGTTTTCTTTTCTTCTGAGGGCAAGACATGAAGCAGTAGTTTTCAATTATAGCAAAGCAGATTTAGATTAGATTTCAGGAACAACTTCCTAATCCTAAAAACATTATAATAAAACAAGCTCCCCAAGGTTTTCAAGAAGAAACCAGATAGAAATTTGAGATGGCTAGGAACAGCATATCTTACATCTGTGTAAAGGAAAGGACTCTTCAGTGTCCTTCCAAGCCTATGGTTTTATGCTCTTATAGTTCCAGCAGTACAGTTCCAGTAAAGCTGTGTCACTCTTTTCTGTAATTTACTATTAAACTCTTAAGTATTTGCTCATATAATCCTAACAATAAAATATTTGGAAATAAATGAAGCCAAATCCCTTTTAAGCAGAAATTAAGAATTTAATGGGTTCAATCTTATGTATTCAAATGTGTAATTCTATACTTTTCAGTTTTTCAAAGCAGGATCTGTATAGCTCCAGAAGTAATAGTAATAATTACTTAAGGAAATCCTGTTACTTAAACACACTCTTTTTTAATTCAATGCAGAATTACACATTTCTGTAATTAAAAACACCTACTAATGAAAGTTCAAGATCCCCAGCAGTTGGGCTTGGATGCCAAAGAAGGCACACATATGTGTCAGCATACATGAGCCCTCAGCTCCCCCAACCACATTGAGTGCAGCAGCGAGCAAGGAGCCAACAGCTGAATCAAGGTAAGCTGGACAGGGTGGGGGGCGGGGGGGCGGGGAGGGAAGAGGGAGGAAGAGCCGGGCCAACCGGGCCAACTGTAGGGAATCAGGAAGGGATTTTTCTCCCCTCCTGCCCCTATTTAGCTGTGCTGGGTAGGAGCCATGAGGACAGGCCCCTCACACTCTTTAATGCGCTCTTTAGGGTGTGCCAGAGTTTGCACGGGAGTGGGCACAGGAGGGAGAGCAGGAGGGGCTTCAGACTCCACGTGTCAGAGTCAGCAGCTTCAGACAGAGTCTCCAGAGTCTTTAGGTGCATGCACGTGAGGGAATGTTAATTGGGATGGTGACTTGGAGTGCAGCCAGGGACCCTGTCCCGATGCTGCCTCCCGACCAGGGCTCCTCTGAGGCCTTCACCCGGATGGAGCATTTGGGTGGGTCGGTGTCACCTGGGCCCCCTGCCTGCAGGGGTTGCCTGGTGGGTCCTCAAGGGCCCAGGGGTGGCAGGATGACCTGGAGTCCCCTCACCTGTCCCACATGTACCTGGATTGAGGCCCTGGAGAGGCAGGTGAGGAAACTCCAGGCAGAGGTTAGCAGGCTGTGAGGGATCAGAGCTATTGAGGATGAGATTGATGGGCACTTCCACTCTTTGCAGGATTGCTCAAAAGGTGGGATGGCAACACAAGAGGGACCTGACATGGATGGATGGAAAACAGTCAACTTTAGTTCTAGACGATGCAGAATTAGACCCCTCATTGCTGGAACAACTCCTCCAGTCTGATTTGGGGCCCTGGCATCGCTGGGAGTAAGTGCAGCAATGGAGAGTGCAGCAATGGAGGCTGCACCCGCAACTACTACCAGGCAGGCTGCAAGGCAACAGGGCAACCAGAGGAGGAGGAGACATTGGGTAATCATAGTGGGCAACTCCCTGCTGAGAGGAATGGAAGGAGACATCTGCTGCCTGGATCCCACAGCACAGGAGGTCTGCTGTCTCCCTGGGGCACGGATCTGTGATATCACAGAGAGGATCCCCAGGCTTGTCCAGCCCATAGATTACTATCCAATGTGGGAACAAATGATATGGCCAGGAGCAATCCAGACTGTGCCATGAGTGACTACAAGGTGCTAGCAACTGAGTTTAAAGGATCGGGGGTTCAGGTAAACCGGTGTCTCCGATGGTGGTGCCACCAAGAAGGCTTCTGCTTCTATGACCACAGTGCTCACTTCAAGGGCACAGCACTCCTGGGGAGAGACGGCATGCACCTCACATGGAAAGGTAAGTCCCTTTTCTCAGCCAGGATGGCCAATCTCTTAGGGCTTTACACTAAGATTGCAGGGGGTGGGGAAACACTAACTGGATCCTACCCAGGGACCAATATACAGGAAAGTTCCATTGACAATAAAACCAAGCAAGCCACTCTTACAGGAACTGAGAAAACAGCTCCCCTTCAATACATCAGGTGGCCAGTGACCTCAGTAGAAGGACTTAGGTGCCTGTACACCAGTGCCAGAAGCATGGGGAACAAGCAGGAGAAACTACTCCTCCTGCTTTCCACTCAGCACTATGATCTAGTAGGGATCATGGAGACCTGGTGAGGCTCCTCTCATGACTGGAGTGTAGCCATAAAAGGCTACATCCTTCACAGAAGGGATTGGGTATGATGGAGAGGAGGGGGTGTTGCCTTCTATGTGAAGGAGCAGTACACCTTTCTGCAGGCTGATGTTGGTCCCAAGGAAGAACAGCTTGAAACCCTCTGGGTCAAGCTCCGAGGGAAATGTGGCAAGAGAGACCTGACCCTAGGTGTATATTACAGGTCACCTAACTAAGGGGAGGAACTTGTTCTAGCATTCGCTCATAAACTAATGGAGGCCACACATGCACAGGACATGGTTGTCATGGGTGACTTCAACTACTCAGACATCTCCTGAGAGGAGAGCTCAGCCAGCTCGGATTAATCACAATCCTTCCTGACCAGCACCGAAGAGCTTTTTTTTACTCAGGAGGTTCACAGGACAACTAGAGGAAATGCAGTTCTTGACCTGGTCCTGACCAAAAGGGATGAACTGGTGACCAACTTAAATATAGAGGGCTGCCTAGGCGATAGCGACCATGAAATCATTACATTCACAGTCCGTTGCAAGGCTGACAAAACATATACCAAGCTCAAAGTCTTACACTTCAAAAATGCAAATTTTAATAGGCTCAGGTCACTAGTAGAGAATGCCCTGAGAGACCAAGGACCACAGGTAAAGGGAGAATAAGAAGAATGGTCATTCCTTAAGGATGCAATCCTTAAGGCTCAGAGAAAATCCATTCCCTTATGGAGAAAATGTAGCAGAAGGTTAAAAAAAAAGAGTGCTGCAAGAGTTGGCCAAAGTAATTGCAGAGCAAAGGTCTTTCAAACACCATGGGCCTCTGGAGAAATCCCAGAGGACTGGAAGAGAGCCAATGCTGTGCCCATCTTCAAGACGGGGAAGTGTTAAGACCCAGGAAAATACAGGCCAATTAGCTTAACTTCTATTCCAAGGAAAATCCTAGAAACATTCATCAAAGAGGCTATATGTGACAAACTTGCAGAAGGCATGATACTGAATGACATCCAGCATGACTTCATTGTAGACAGGTCTTGTCTGACCAACCTAATTTCTTTCTATGATCAGGTGACTCATCACCTGGATGAGAGAAAAGCAGTTGACATCATATAGCTTGACTTCCAGAATGCTTTTTCCAGAATGCTTTTGACCCATGAGGTATTAATCAGAAAACTGGAAGATATCAGTCTCAGCTGCAGGACCATCAAGTGGGTGTGAAACTGGTTGTGGGGTAGGACACAGAGAGTCCAAGTGAATGGATCATTGTTGTCCTGTCAAGATGTGGGCAGTGGCGTACCCCAGGGGTCGGTACTTGGCCCAGTGCTGTTCAGTATCTTCATCAATGACCTGGATGAGGCAGTGAAAAGCCCATTGGCCAAATTCATGGTTGACACCAAGATATGGGGTTGTGCACACACACCTACGGATAGGCTGCAGATACAAGCAGATCTAGACAGGCTGGCATATTGGGCAGAACAGAACCAGATGCAGTTCAACATAGAGAAACGCTAAGTGCTGCATCTGGGAAGGAAGAACTCCCAGCACACTTACAGGCTGGGCATCACTAACCTGACCAGCACTGCAAATGAAAGGGATCTGGGGGTAACAATAGACCCCCGCATGAATATGAGCTGCCAATGCAATGCAGTAGTCGCTAGGGCCAATAAAACTCTGGCATACATCAATTGATGCATCTCCAGTAAATCCAAAGAAGTGATTCTCCCACTTTACTCAACATTGGTGCAGCTGCAGCTGGAGTATTATGTCCAGTTTTGGCCATTGCACTCCAACAAGGATGTGCTAAAGCTCAAGAGGGCCCAGAGAAGGGCCACCTTCATGATCAGGGACTTGCATAGCAAGCCATATAAGGAGAGGCTGAAGGATCTTGGACTCTTCAGCCTAAAGAAAAGAAGGGTGAGAGGGGACCTGATTGCAGATTACCACTATCAGAGGCTTACATCAGGGGCTTGCTGACTAACTGTTCACCAGGGTGCCCTGGGGGAAAACTAGAAACAATGGCCACAAACTCCTGGAAGATAGTTTCAGGCTAAACATTAGGAAAAACATCTTTACAACTACGGCATCCAGACTATGGAACAAGCTCCCACCAGAGGTGGTGCAATCATCTACCCTAAAGGTCTTCAAGAGAAGACTGGATGGTCACCTGGCTGGGGTCGTCTGACCCCAGATGTCTTTCCTGCTCATGCAGGGGGCTGGACCCAATGATCTTTCGGGGTCCCTTCCATTCCTATGATTCTATATCTGCCCTGAGCAATGACTCTCTTGAATCATAGTCCTTTCCGTAAGTTGTGATGTGGAATTTGTGGCATACACTAAAGGATTAATTTAAAACATTGTCACTCCCTGAGGTAAATTCAACCGTTAATAATTTATTTTGATGAAAAACTATTTCTAAGTATGCTTTACTGGGCATGTCTGGGCATTAATTTACACGTGAAATTAATACAATGCAATAAATTCTAGCGCACTTCATACCAGCGTTTATAGCTCCAGGGTGCTGCGTTTACACATGCACTCAGGACTAAAGCACATTGAGGCAGGCCGGAGCAGCTCTGGCTGCCAGGCGGTTTGGGGGGTCAACATGCCAGCCTGGGGCTGCTCTGACCTAGCTCAACATGCTGCAGAGGGCCTGATTGTGGCATGAGGGTGCTCCAGTGTGGGACTAATTGGTAGGTAGCCCCACACTGAGACACCCTCATGCCCTAGCCAGCCTCATCAGCATTTACATGTGTGTTGCTGCACACTAGAGAACACTGCCATAGGATAGTACTTGTGGTTATATGTCCTAACTATGGTAGAGTAAATTAGTTTACTATGGCCTAATAGGACCACATGTGTAGATGCTGAGACTTTACTGTGGAGTTAATTAGGCAACTCTGCAGGAAACATCTCACGTAGCTGCATCCGCTGATTATTTTTTCAGTTGATATCTTGCTAGAGGTTTGAAATTTGTTGACTGCATGATTTGTTGCTGATTTCTTCTTTACTATTGAATTTGAATCTTTTAAGATGCAATGATCGTTTTTAAAAAACAAACAGTCTTAAATGTAAGCTTGTATTAACCTTCACTACCATCTTCTGAAATGATGACAGAAAACTTGGGATTTCAATTGATCACCTGATATTTTTCCACTTTGAAGAATTGTCATTTTATGAAAGCAGCTCTTCCCTAAGATTTCTACTGTTTTCAGCTGAACTCTCATGCGACTGGCTTTCATACAAAATATCAACTGCAAGTGATTTCAAAGCATAAAAAAGCACAAAAAAAAAGTGTACAGGTTTGGATTTGACCCAGAATCAAAACTAGAATGTACCAAATCAGTGTGGTTTGAATCTCTGCATTATCTCTTTGAACTGTGAGAGCCACATCCTTAGGTAATATTAATTGGAAATAGAGTTAAACTGATTTATGCTACCTGAGGATTTGGCCTTAAAGATTATAAGATGCTTCTTTTGGTTATTATTTTCCAATATCAAACATTTACAGGAGCATGGAATTAATAATATTTTATAAAATAAAGTTATTAGGGCAAAATCTAGATTGATCCTTTAGTCACCGTGAATGCTTGTGTCACTTTAACTAAATTTAGTTGTCTGTCCTGGAGGGTGATTAAAAAGAGTTAAGCACCTGTGGGAGTCAGTGGGCGAGTTAAGCACATTCTACCCATCTTGTTGAAGGTGGGCCACTGTCTAGAAAGGAATTAAAACATCTTCAGGCCAAAAGCACTCAAGACTAAATTGTAAACAGAAAGTAACATGATACTGCCTGAAAGTTAGTCTGGAATGCTTTTCATTCTATCCTTGAGCCAAAGACTCTGATTTAAAAATATTTATTGGATTGTGTTTTTGTTAAGGGCAAATTACATAAAACAAGATGCTCAGACCACCCTTCAGGTAATCTCTTTTCTCCATGGTCCTCTTATCCTGTGAGTTTTGAAACATTTAATTAAATAAATAACATTATGTGTGTTTTGCCTGTCACAACAATAGTTTGTATGAGGAGGAGTGTAATTCATTCATTAGTTTATGGATCCAAACCTTTAAAGAGTTGTAAGAATGCACAAGATGTTTATATTTCCTAGAATTTCCCTTTAGATTGTAGGATATCACAGCTCTTTAACCTAAATCTGTGTATGTAGACAGCTCCCTATTGGCTACAATCTAAACTTGTGCAATCTTCCAACAATGGAAGGTAGAGTGGCATAGTGATGCGGGGGGGAGGGAGGCTGGAGGGGGCCATGGCCCCTAGGCACTGACCTGGGGAGGTGGGGCACTGGCAGGAGAGATCAGGGCACCTCCCACATTTTGTGTGTGGCCCACCTGCCCGCCCGGTGGGTTGGAGCTTTCTTTGGCCATTCCGGCCGAAAATTCTGGCCGATGCCCCTCCCCCCATGGCTGGTGTGCTGCACTGCTAATTCCCCTGTGGACAGACCATGGGGCGGGAGGCAGGGCTCTGCACAGGCTGATTTTCCTCAGGCCTGCATCCTGTTTAGATTGTCCCTAGGAGGACAGGGGGCATACATGCAAGCATTAGGCCCTGGGCACCAGAGACCCACGGTACGCCACTGGGAAGTTCTGCAATCTCAGTACTAATAGAAATTTACAATCCTTATGCTACATTGACATTTACATAAGTATAAGGGATCTAACTTATATAGGAACAGTACAGGTTATTTACAAATAATATAATTGTTAGAGGGATTACCTCAGAGCAATTATCTCTGTACTGCATTCTACTATGCCACTTAGTCATTATTCACTTGTTTAGTAGCCAAATTATTTGCCAGTCAGTCTTCTGTGGTTGAGGACAATAGGAACATAAATCCTATATAAATTCAAATGTTATATATTAAATGATTTAGCTTGATAAACTGCAGATGTACCTTTCTATATAAAGATATAGATTCTAGAAGACATGCTGTTTGAGCTATACCCCAATGCAAAAAAGGTAGTGTAGTTGCCTTGTTTAAGGAAGAATAAAAATAGAGATGATGAAATTGATCCTGTTTCAAGTTTTCATTTTGCTGATGACTGAATATTGACTGACTCATTTTATTTTTAGGATTTTTTTCATCAATTATTTTTTGCAGGATTTTTATATTCAGTTTTCCTTAAACTGGTGATACACTGTTATCTGAAGACTTCCACTTAGGTAAGGGACATTAGCTTCCTCAAAAGTGGTTTCTGATCTCCAAATATATTATTTTATGAGGTTGAGAGTAATAACAGTTACAGTCTCTGGGCTATGCAATATATATATATATATATATATATATATATATATATATATTTAAACACATATGTTAATATTATTGAAATTACTGATAGAAATGGGTTTCTTACCACTTGGTGGTTGTGTGTTGTGGCAGAGCAGTGAAAGTGTCTTGTTATGGTGTTGGAATCAGGCTCTTTTAAATGGCCACCTGGTCTCTCAAAGCAGGGCATCTACATGTCCATTTTACTGTGGAGTTGACTAATTAGCTCTGCAGTAAATGTTACCATCTACATGTGCAGTGCTTTTAGGATAGCATAAACTAATTAACTCCACTGTAGGATAGTACTACCTGACACAAGTACTATCATATGGCAGAGTTATTTAGTCCAGTGCAATACAGGTGTAGACAGTGACCGAGGCATGAGGGTGCTACAGTGTGGGGGCTGCCTGCCAGCTAGCACTACACTGGAGCAAACTTGTGCCCCAGCCAGCCCCTCAGCAGCATGCTGAGCCAGGATGGAGCAGCTCCAGGTTGGCAGGCTGACCCCCTGGGCCCTCTGCCAACCAGGGCTGTGCTGCCCTAGCTCAACCTGCAGTGGTCCCAGGTACATGTGTAAATACTGCTCCTGGGAGCAATAAAATGTGGCACAAACTGCACTGGAGCTTATTTAGCTATGTTAATTGAAAGTGTAGATGCACCCAATGAGAGTCAAAGATAGCTGGATGTGATGCTGGCTGCAAGGTTGGGTTTTTTTGTGCCATTTGGCTGTAAAAACCAGCATGTCTTTATCATGTTAACCCAAAGTGCCATTCACCTTGGGCAGAACACTGACTTTTTTTCCCCTGTGATAATTCTGATCTAATTCAAAGATGACTAGAACAATTTGTATAGCTCCAAGGATGCTCACTTGATTTGTCTGAGGACCTGGAGGAGGTGCTGCAAACTAAGCAAATTAAAAAAAAAATATGAATCAAGGATAAAACCAAGAGTAAGAAGGTCATGGGCCATCAGAATCAGGATGGTTCTTTGTGTCAATTAGCCTTCAGATGGAAGACTGATTTTCTAGAAGCTATGTTAATGAGTATTTGTGTGAGAGAAAGTCACAGTATCCATAAAAAGATAATCCTATCTCTCCCTGCACTTTATGGAGGCTTGTTAATGAGAGGTCTGGACCAGCAGAACTTTACTGGCTGCCTTCATGCAAGCTATTAAAAAAGCAGATGTGCATCACTTTTTAGAGGTCCTTGGACTGTTGTGAGCCCCAGATCAAGGACAGCCTCCCCAGTGCTGGATTCATGGTGCTCAAAGCACTTGTGCAGCTGCACACTCACCTTTTAAGTTGCCATCCGGTGTGGAGGCCTGTATTGGGGACTGGGTTCTGATGCTGGCTTCCCACATTGATATTTATGTGATTGGGGAATGGAAGAATTTTATCCTTAATGCCCAAAGTCATGTGTCCTTGTATGCACAGCTGTCTTGGAGGGAGTCATGATTTTTGGGATTGGGCATAAAATCCCTCTGATCCCAATTGCACAATTATATTAACATGTGCCGGGGGCCTAAGAAGGAAGCTTTATACTTTGAGGCTGCCTATACATATGCTCAGGGGGAGGGGTGGGGGGCACTTTAATTACAATAGTTCTTGGAGAGCCACTCTAATTAAAATATATTATTTTCATGTCTTTTAAGCACCTGCACATTTAAAAATGGCTGTAGGATGTTTTAGCTAAACCTCATTTGATAAGGTTTAGCCAAAGCATCCTCACAGCCATTTTAAAATGCATGGAGGCTTAATAGATGTGATGCTGTGGTGCTGCTAGAGCATTTTAATTAGAGTGTAGAGCAGACTTGATTAATTGATTCTGCTCCGATATGTTCTAACTAAAGTATGAATAAGAATGTGTATAGTCAGCCTGAGGTTGTAAATTTGAAATAAAGTAATCTGGTTATAGAATTAAGATATTACACCAATTTCAAATGATAGATTCAATTTTACCTGGATTTTGATTTTGATATGATAATTATTTTATTTTCAGTGTAGTTTAATATTATTAGCAGCATTTTAGCTACGGTGTCATTTCCATCATTTAAATTTTATTTGTGTTGATAAATTTAATAAAAAAGACTAAGTCAGATTTCTTTAAGTAACCAAGATGGGTCTAGAATCTTTTAGAGCTTGGTGGATACCATGAGATCAGACCTAAAAGCCCAACCAGTTTCTCCTAGTTAGTGCTTTTCATTCTGGCATAGTTCTTATACAAAGTTATAGAACTCCTGACCTTCAGTGCAGTTAGCAGATTATACAAATCATTGTCCAACTTTTTTGGACGCTAAACTACACAGGCCTTCATTTCAGGTCTCATCCAAAGCTAACTGCAATCAACCGGATAGGCCCCACTGGCTTCAAGGGACTTCAGATCTGGAATTTAATGTATTAAAAAATAATTGGATAGGTAAGCATGCCACTGTAGGTTAAACTATCTTCTGTGAAAATTGGCACATGAGTAAACTTTGAAGGAACACAATATAGAGGACATCTGAAAATTTGGCACACAGCAATAGTTAAAAATCTTCTCCATCCTGATCTCAGGCAATAAGTTTTCCATTGTAATTCTACCATAAGAAATAAGTCTTGTATTTGAAAAAAAGGGAGGAGAATGGTGCACACAACGTGTGAATCATGCTGATCATATTACCCTCGTTAGTACAAAGTACCATCTGGAACAAAAAATTCTGTGTGGAACAATACTGTTTTTCTAAACAAAACTCATAATTATTTTGTCAGTGTGGATGACTTCTGGCAACACAAATCAAAACACAAATCTCACCATGTGGGTCATGGCAAACAGACTCCAGCTATCAGCTTAACCATAGATTGAGCTAGATATTGTATGCTGAAAATATTTATACCCAAATAGACCTAAAATTATGATAGAGAGAAATTTGATCTGAGTTTGAGGTCCTCAATTGGAGAAAGTAGTTCAATGTCATGAACTTAGAGCTAAATCCTATTTTATCTTTATATGCTGAAGTAGCACTTAAATAGCTACAAAGCTGAGTTTTTGGCATTTGCTCAGCAGGAATCCCATTTCTATTTGTGGTCAGATCAGATGACCCTGCTGGAGGTAAGCAAGTAGTAGTAGCAGTGGAAGGCCCTTCAACTTTTTATTCAAATGGCTTTTTATTCATCAGTGACTTGGACAAAGGGGTAGAAAGCACCATGTTCAAATTTGCTGACAGCACTTAATTGTGGGAGGATGAGGGCACACTGGAGGGGAGGAATAGACTGCAATTGGACCTAGACAGGTTACAGGGATGAGCAGATGAGTACAGGATGGGTTTCAACACTGACAAGTGCAAGGTGCTGCACCTGGGGAGGAAGAACCAGCAGCATACCGACAGGATGGGGAACTCCCTTCTCATCAGTGTAGAGGCAGAAAAGGATCTTGGAATCATTATTGATGACAAAATGAACATGGGCCGACAGTGTGGGGACGCGGTCAGGAAGGCCAACCGCACCTTGTCATGCATCCACAGATGAATCTCGAGCAGGTCCAAGGAGGTGATCCTCCCCCTTTATGCGGCACTGGTCAGGCCACAGCTGGAGTACTGCGTCCAGTTCTGCACTTCAGGAGGGATGTGGACAGCATAGAGAGGGTCCAGAGGAGGACCACCCGCATGATCGGGGGCAGCAGAGCAGGCCCTATGAGGAGAGGATAAGGGATCTGAACCTGTTCAGCCTCCACAAGAGAAGGCTGAGGGGGGATCTAGTGGCCTGTTACAAGCTAGTCAGAGGGGACCAGCAGGCACTGGGGGAGTCCCTGTTCCCCTGAGCACTACTAGGACTGACTAGAAATAATGGTCACAAGCTGGCAGAGGGTAGATTCAGACTAGACATCAGGAGGCGCTACTTCACTGTCAGGGCGGCTAGGATCTGGAACCAACTTCCAAGCAAAGTGGTGCTGGCTCCTACCCTGGGAGTCTTTAAGAGGAGATTAGACGAACACCTTGCTGGGGTTGTTTGACCCCAGTACTTTTTCCTGCTATGGCAAGGGGTCCGACTTGATTATCTGCTCAGGTCCCTTCCGACCCTACCAACTATAAAACTACCTGTCTCACACTTATTGTCTCCCATGGCCTCTGATCCTCACTGCCATGCAGCTGCATTTTCACAGACCTGCGTTTTATATATTAGCTTGTATTCCATCCAGGAGAACATAAAACACCAGCAGACTCTCCCTGTGCCTGAAGAATGGTGTTTGTGCCCAAAAGCTTGCAAAGAACAATTTTTCCAACTATTTAGTTGGTCTAATAAAACATATTACAATTACCCAAAGAACCCTGTCAGCCATTACTTAAAGTATTCTCAAGCCCTCCACTGGGCAGCCAGGAGGGAAAGATATGTAGGGCCTGGAGGAGGTCTACGGAATGGAAACCTGGTGGGATTCATCCCATGACTCGGCAGTACATATTGAGGGCTATAGATTGTACAGAAAGGACAGGGTGGGGAAGAAAGGGGGAGGGGTTGCGCTCTATGTCAGTGAGCAATATACATTAACCCTCATCAAAACGGAATCAAAGGATGAGGAAGTAGAAGGATTGTGGGTTAGGCTACATGGGGGGCAAGGAGAAAGGGATTTGGTGGTAGGGGTCTGTTACAGACCCCCACAGCAAGGGGAAGAAAGAGATTAGGGCTCCTGAGGCAACTCTCGGAGACCATAAAAGCTAAAGAGGAGGTAGTCATGGGGGACCTAAAGTACCCGGACATCTGCTGGGAGTCACAGACAGCAAAGTCCCACCGCTCACGCAGGTTTCTAACCTTTGTACAGGACCTCCACCTGACACAGGAGGTACACGGTCCCACTAGGGGGAATGCCATACTGGATCTGGTATTGACAATGGGAGATGACATGGTAGCGGATCTCCAGATCGGTAGCCATCTGGGGGACAGTGATCACCTAATAATAGAATTCACCATAAGACGTCAAGTGGGTAAGGTAACTAGTAGGGTGAAAGTGCTAGACTTTAGGAAAGCTGATTTCAATGAACTCAGGGGATTAGTCAAGGACGCACTGCAGAGTAGGAGATTTGAAGAGATGGAAGCCCCAAAAGGGTGGCTGTGCCTTAAGGAAACGATCCTTCGGGCACAAAGCAAGACGATCCCCAAGCGAGGCAAAAGAGGGAAAGGGGCCAGGAGGCTTCCCTGGCTGACCAGAGAAATCCAGGGCAGCCTAAGGGACAAAAGGGGAGCACATAAAAAGTGGAAACAGGGAGAGATCACCAAAGACGAATATACCTCCTCTGCTCGTGCTTGTAGGGAGGCAGTTAGACGGGCCAAAGCTACCATGGAGCTGAGGATAGCAACCCAAGTAAAAGACAACAAGAATTTGTTTTTTAGATATATAGGGAGTAAAAGGAAGGCCCAGGGAGGAATAGGACCCCTGCTAAATGGGCAGAAACAATTGGTGACAGACAGGGGGGACAAGGCTGAACTCCTCAACGAGTTCTTTGCCTCAGTGTTCCTAAGTGAGGGGCACGACAAGTCTCTCACTGGGGTTGTAGAGAGGCAGCAGCAAGGCGCCAGACTTCCATGCATAGACCCTGAAATGGTGCAGAGTCATTTGGAAGAACTGGATGCCTTTAAGTCGGCAGGCCCGGATGAGCTCCATCCGAGGGTGCTGAAGGCACTGGCCGATGTCATTGCAGAGCCGCTGGTGGGAATATTTGAAAGCTCATGGCGCACGGGCCAAGTCCCGGAGAACTGGAAAAGGGCCAACGTGGTCCCCATTTTCAAAAAGGGGAGGAAGGAGGACCCGGGCAACTATAGGCCAGTCAGTCTCACCTCCATCCTTGGCAAAGTCTTTGAAAAAAATTATCAAGGCTCACATTTGTCAGAGCCCGGCAGGACAAATTATGCTGAGGGGAAATCAGCACGGGTTCGTGGCAGGCAGATTGTGCCTGACCAATCCAGTTTCTTTTTATGACCAGGTTACGAAATGCCTGGACACAGGAGGAGGGGTGGATGTCGTATACTTAGACTTCAGGAAGGCCTTCGATACGGTATCCCACCCCATACTGGTGAACAAGTTAAGAGGCTGTGACTTGGATGACTACACAGTCCGGTGGGTGGCGAATTGACTGGAGGGTCGCACCCAGAGAGTCGTGGTAGATGGGTCGGTTTCGACCTGAAAGGGTATGGGCAGTGGGGTCCCGCAGGGCTCGGTCCTTGGACCGATACTCTTTAATGTCTTCATCAGTGACTTGGACGAGGGAGTGAAATGTACTCTGTCCAAGTTTGCAGATGACACAAAGCTATGGGGAGATGTGGACACGCCGGAGGGCAGGGAACAGCTGCAGGCAGACCTGGACAGGTTGGACAAGTGGGCAGAAAACAACAGAATGCAGTTCAACAAGGAGAAATGCAAAGTGCTGCACCTAGGGAGGAAGAATGTCCAGCACGCCTACAGCCTAGGGAATGACCTGCTGGGTGGCACGGAAGTGGAAAAGGATCTTGGAGTTCTAGCGGACTCCAAGATGAACATGAGTTGGCAGTGTGACGAAGCCATCAAAAAAGCCAATGGCACTTTATCATGCATCAGCAGATGCATGACGAATAGGTCCAAGGAGGTGATACTTCCCCTCTATCGGGCGCTGGTCAGACCGCAGTTGGAGTACTGCGTACAATTCTGGGCGCCGCACTTCAAGAGGGATGCGGATAACCTGGAGAGGGTCCAGAGAAGGGCCACTCGTATGGTTAAGGGCCTACAGACCAAGCCCTACGAGGAGAGACTAGAGAAACTGGACCTTTTCAGCCTCCGCAAGAGAAGGTTGAGAGGCGACCTTGTGGCTGCCTATAAGTTCATCACGGGGGCACAGAAGGGAATTGGTGAGGTTTTATTCACCAAGGCGCCCCCGGGGGTTACAAGAAACAATGGCCACAAGCTAGCAGAGAGCAGATTTAGATTGGACATTAGGAAGAACTTCTTCACAGTTCGAGTGGCCAGGGTCTGGAACGGGCTCCCAAGGGAGGTGGTGCTCTCCCCTACCCTGGGGGTCTTCAAGAGGAGGTTAGATGAGTATCTAGCTGGGGTCATCTAGACCCAGCACTCTTTCCTGCTTATGCAGGGGGTCGGACTCGATGATCTATTGAGGTCCCTTCCGACCCTAACATCTATGAATCTATGAGGTAGGCCAGTTGGAGGGACAGCAGCTCAGAAAAATTGATTCTCTGTATCAGGAAGAGGTGAACCTGGGTTTTGGCTTTGTTTCCACTGGCGTTTCTGCATTTGACATTCAATATTTGCTGGGATAAAAGGGTACTGGGTTAATTTTTCCCCACTGTTGGGGGGAGGGGGGGGGGAGGGTGGCTAGGGCCAGGACCCAGGGCCTTCTTCATTGCAGCCTGTATTTCCCACTTTTCAGCAACATGCTGTAATGGTTGGGATATAAACTAGGAATTAATCAAGAACTCTCCACTCATTGTTTTGAAGCTGGGCAGCCAGAAGGGAAATATTAAAACCACTAAGCTATTGAGTAAAAGGGGTAGAAAGCTTGCCCTCCTCCTCCTTCCCCCCATCCTCCCACTAGCTGTGTTTTTTCTGTTTCAGGACTTACCCAGTGTTATATACTGGTCCAGGCAATTCTAGTCCACCTGAATTTCTGAGCATGCTCAGAAGGGAAGTGCAATGTGAATGTAGTTATATAGAATCTAATCTGCGTACATGCCAAAAATTGCTGTTATGCAGTTATATAAGTGCCACTTAGGTGTGTAAAAGTAAAATAAGATTTTGCCCTTTAACTGGAATTTGAAGCTCAGATTGGATTTTATTCTCAAACAATGTTATCAATATTAAAGATTTTACAGGACAAATTATACTCTGTATAACTTGTGCAACTTGTGTCCTCCATTACACCCTCAATTATGCATTAGTTCCTGCTAAGCACATTGAGTTTCATATGTAGGTTATTTCACAATGTGACCCTCAGATTCTTTATTCCTGGTGACTAGAGATAGTTTATGAAATCCTAGCCAACTTATTTTTATAGAGTATATCAAAGTTCTTTTTATTTTAGTGTACAAAATAGACACAATTTTCCTGTTTAAAAATGTACATTTTAATATTTTTTAATCAAAAACATCATAAAAATTTTCTTGTAGTGGTATTATAAATTTGTACTTAAATGACATTTTTATAGAAATCGATGCAATTTTTTTGCTGTGAAAAATGTCCATTTTTTTTAAAGAAAAGCAATATATTGAAAAAAACTTCCCTTTGAAACATTTCTACTGGCTTTACTGATGATGATGAAAAGGACCCAGTATGAATCTTAAGGCCCAAGGTAAGTTAGCAAGACTGGTAGTTAGAAGAATCAACCATGATGTAATTTTTGCACTCATTTTTATGGAAATATTACATTTCGGGATTCAGCAACAAGCTAAGTCCCATATCATTTGCCACTTACTAAGGTGACTATGCACTTCTTTGCAATATCAAATAGCATATAAATAGTTCAGTAAAACATATGTGAATTACCAATCCCACAAATGTTCTATAACTCAGCAGTAAATCACTATTCCTTTTTCCAATTACTGTTTATAACAATGTTTTATGAGTAATGGCTTGATCTACCTCTTTTTGACTTCCATGTTGATATACGGCAATACCCAAGGTCAGTTTATGCCTGGTTCAAGTGGCTATAATGTATTTTGTAAAACACATTAACAAAACGATTTTTCAAGTTTTATAACTTTTTATCTTCAATTTTTAGCTTATAGGTGTTTTAACTTCCTAGACAGATATTTCAGTATATATTCTTTTTAAATTTAGGAGCCCCTAGTTGAAGATAAAACTGGGCACATCTACATGTACATATTAATGCAACACAATAAACTACAGTACAGTTCATGCTGGAGTTTATTGCTCCCAGGAGCAGCATTTATACCTGTGTGTGGGACCATAGTATGTTCAGTAGGAGCAGTGCAGCTCCAGCTGGCATGGGTGCTCAGGGGTCAGCCTGCCAGCCTGGGGCTGCTCTGATCTGGCTCAATGTGCTGTGGAAATGCTGGCTGGGGCACAAGGGTGCTTCAGTGCAGGGTTAGCCAGCTAGCAGCCCCTGGTTTGATTTCTCACCTTCATGCCCTAGCCAAATCCATCAGCATCTACATGTGCATTGCAGTGGGGCTGTGCAGGGTGGGCAGTGGCGGTGACAAGACCCCTGTGTGGATCTCTGCTTCCTGCAGAGCCAGGTTGCATGGCAGGGATTCCCCAGCCCCTGATTTGATTCCTCAGCTCTCTGATCATTTCCCCAGCTCTTCCTGGGAGGTGAGCGCCCACAGATCTGTGTACCAGGTTTCAGCAGGCTGCTGCTGCAGGCTGGGGCCAACAGCAGTACTGCAATCTTCCCAGTGCTCAGTGCAGGCTGTGTCAAGCAGCTATCACTAGCCCCAGCCTGCAGCAGTAGCCTGCTGAAACCCTGGTTGCAGATCAGGGGCCTGTGCCCCCCGGGAAGAGCTGGGGAATTGAACCAAGAGCTAGATGTCAATAACAGAGCAGTCCTCCCCTTTCCTCTCCCTCTTCTTAGTTTTTGTTTCCCTGCAAGCCCAACTCCAAAACATTTCTGATTCGTTTCAGAGCTATTTTGGAGACTTCTGTTTTGATTCAGATTCGGTGTTTCGGGTGCTGAAACAGCCTGAAACACCTCTGAAATGAAATGGCTGCCAAAATTTCACATAGCCCTAAAATAAATGTGGTTCATTACTATTGCACAATAGCGTTACATGGCATGAAGCGTGATGCAATGCTACCTTGCAGTAGGAATGAGCTACTGCACAGTCAGCATCACCAAAAAGCTGTTTGGCAATGCTACTGTGCAGTAACTCCAGTTACTGCACAGTCATTTAATATTTGTGTATGCAAGTACTAAATGACTGTGCAGTAACAACTGCACAGTCAGCTCTCATGTAGACATGGCCCATAGGATTGTACTTGTATCTGGCAGTAGTAAATTAATTAGTTTACTCTGGTGTAATAGCTTCACAGTACAGTGGTGACACTTTAGTGCAAAGCTAATTAGGTAACTCCACAGTAAGTGTCTTGTGTAGTTGCGCCCACTGATATAAACACATAACCTTGCTAGAACCCTTTTCCTGTATCTCCCTTTGTATTTCTTGCTACCTTCACTTGTTTCATTTTGCTTCAAGTAAGGTTAGCTACTCATCAGTCTGGAACCTCCATCTTCCAGTGTATTTTTCTTCAGGACATATTATGTGGCTCTAATTTGAGGACACCTTGGAATGCCAGTTCAATATGATAATCATTAATATTAATTAATCATTTCCTAAGGGAAGATTGGTGCAAATACTGTTTCTGTCCAGCCTCAGGCTTTATTTTGGCTACTCGATTTTATGGATTTACAGATTATAAAGTCATAATATTTTCTTGTCATCATCTAGTCCGACCTCTTGTATGATGTATCTTGTAAGTCCTGAGACTTTATTGAATTAAATCTTGTTTAAACTGGAGAACTCTTTAAAAAAATTTCAAGTCTTCATTTAAAAGTTGTCAGTGATGAATACTCCATCATAATCTTTGTTTCTACATGTTATTATGCTTACTATTAAAAACTTGCACCTATCTCTAGCCCAGTCTAAGAAATCCACAACCCTTTGCCCCAACCCCGCCCCCTCCCCCAAAGTTCTACATACACTGGGAACCATCTTGGCTGAATGTGGCTGCATCTTGAGGTCAGTCTTATCCTTAAGGGCACTTAGGTGCTTAGTATTGTTAGGTGCTCAGTAATCAATATAGCATTCTAAATATGGTCTATATTAACCCATTAGTTTCATTTCTATTGAATTTGATCAGTAGCATAACTAAGGGAGGAGTGGGGGGAGATTGAGGAACCAGCCTTGGATGTCAATTTAGGGGCAGCACAAAAATACCAGCTGCCATTACACAGATGCCATGCTGCCACAGGCAGCCCTGCTGTAGCTACTGGCCAGTTATGCCTCTGAATTTGATTGAGCATCTGTGCTGTCAGTCAGTAACTATTTAGTCCCTCACACGTTCTGCCTTTACTGTATGAAGGAATCATTTGCAAAAAGAAAACTTGGCAAACACTTTGGATGATAGGATGACTGTAGTATGCAACAGACCCCGGTAAACTAGAGGACTGGGCTTCAGACAACAAAATGAAATTCTACAAAGACAAAGGTAGGGTGCTACACCTATAAAGTAAAACCAAAAGGACAAATACAGACTTTAGAATAACAGGCTAGGCAGTAGTAATGTAACTGAGAACACTATCACTCTATGGGATTTTTCAGGCACTATTCCTTTCTTGTGTTGGTTGTACCTTCATAAACTAGCACACATTGTTATGCATCTCTACAAGGTCAGGCAAGGGGAATTTCCAGAGTATTTGTCTTACATTTCTTGAGAAGGCAGAACTGAGACATCAAGCTTTGACTTAACATTTTTGTTGCTCCCTTCACAATGTTTAATATTCGGGAATGTGTATACCCATCATCCACCAATATTTGCCCCTCCACATTTAATTGTGTGATTTCCTCAGCCTTCTTAATTGTTAAATGGTTCACTTGCAAGAGGGTTTTTTTTTGGTAACAAACTGCAAATATGCCCCCAAAATGGTAATTTGTTGCTTACAGTAGCACACTATTTGTGATAGGGGTTGTCCTATAAAATTATTAAATGAGCCTTTGAAAATGATGCCTCAGTAGCATTATACTATTTCTTAAATACATGCCAAATCCTCTTTGAATTCCCCTCCTGTTTAGCAGTATCATAAATCTGCAGCACTTCCAGGTGTGCTACGTAGACAAATGCTGTTACCTGCTATGGCAGGGCACTGTTGGTGCCTGATACTTTAAGAGATGAGACAAGTAGCCAGCAGGTGCTTGATTGAAGTGGCTATTTTAGTAACATCACCTGGCTGCAAGGCTGAATGCAACATCCTGGAGGGAAAGGCAGGAGCTTAAGCAGATGGTTTGAAGGCTCCTGGTACTGGGTATGACCTAAAACTGCACCCTGCTGGGGATGGGTGGCCTGGTGGGACTCCTGGTGGGGCTCCTGGTGGTGTGGGAGTCCCCATGAAATACCAGGCCAGTTACCACCCTGGCGAAAGGCGCGTCAGGTGGCCTTAATAACCCCAGCTCCCACAACCACGTGGGTTACCCCATAGCAGGGCCAAGAGGGCAGGCCCAGGTTAGAGAGTGGGCTAGAGGATCAGAAGCCTGACTTGAAATACCCTTGACTGATCAATGCTGGGGCCGGGACCAGAAAAGTCAAAAGGGCCAGGGTCCCACCGTGAGGGATGCCCAGAGCTGAGGGCCTGGGGTTTCTGACTGGCCTTGGAGATGAGTCTAAGGCCTATGTGGCCAAAGGTCTGGGGGGTGGGGTATGCCCGAGAGGGGGAAGAGTTCAGGGAGCTACGCAGCCCAGAATGAGGGCGGAGTTAGTCACCTGATTGGAGGGATCCGGTTGGTGTCTGGATTGGAGGATTCTGGGGCCCAGTGTGGGGCCGGTGATGTTAAGAACTGTGGATGCCACCTGTGAGGCTTGGGCTCAGTGTAGGGGAGGAACGGAGCCACAGATAGCGCCCTCTGGCATCAGGGCAAGAATGAGCAGCCTGCCGCCTAATTACCATCATAATTATATATCATCAAGGCATGGCAGGAGAGGAGGCAGGAGGCTGCCCATAGAAACAGGTGTGCAGGACAGCATGAGATCTGGCCCCAAGCTTTCCCCCTGTTACACTTGCATTTGATGTGTCTTCTCCAAAGTTCCTGTTTTCCTGATAAATCACAATCTTTTGCTTAAATGCCCTGAAAGGATAAGAATAATTTAATCTATGAAGTTTTCTTGTAAATCCAATTAATTTAAAGAATTGACTTGCTCCATTTTTAGTTCAATATAATTTTTTTTAAATAGTGGTTAGGAGCCAGTTTTGTCAGAACACAAGGCACAGTACTTTTTATTAACCTCAAGAGCATTCAATTCAGTGTTAGTCTGCTTCAGCTTCTGGAAACACACTGATCATGAAAGAGAATTTATTTTGTATACTTCATTTCTAACAAACATGTACTAGACCTATTGGACTATCAGTTGATAAGTGGTATGTTCGTTGATCAGGGTATAATGATTTCCATATCATTTTTTTGTGACAATGGTAATGGCCATTAGGAAGCATAAGGAAACACTGGTTGTGATATTTTCCCCATACAAGGAGTTCTGATGACTAGAGTTGTCCTTTTCAAAACCAGTGATTTGTAGCCCTGAGTGCATGGCCAAAGAAAGCATTTATGTTCAGCATTTATCCCAATGGTAGGTTTCAAATGAAATAGATACAATGAAATCGATTGTGTTTTCCATATTTAATAATATAAATGTCCAGTTAATTTTTTTTTATCATGAGACAATTATTTACTTCTTCCTTGTACAAGATAACAATTTTCAAATTTAGATGCCTAAACTCACCAAGCTATGAGCTTGGGCTGTTTTTTTAATACTGTATCTATAGAATTAAAAGCCTGATTTTTGTAAATTATTTGTATTTTATGTAATTATATTATTTTAAAATGACTTGGCCAATCACTAAGTATTTCTGGCAATGGTCAAGAATTCTAGAAGTTTCATAGACTCATAGATACTAGGGTTGGAAGGGACCTCAACAGATCACCGAGTCTGACCCCCTGCCTAGGCAGGAAAGAGCACTGGGGTCAGATGACCTCAGACAGATGGCTATCCAGCCTTCTCTTAAAGATGCCCAATGTACGGGAGAGCACCACCTCCCTCGGAAGCCCAATGAATTTAAGAATAAATTATAGTATTATTTCTGCTGAAAGTTCTTAACCATTTGTTATTCTTTTGTTAACATACCTGAAGGAACACCACCATGTTAGGAATATAGATCAGTTTGATAACCATACATAGAGTGAAAATTATTAGGTAACATTTAATAATGCCATGTATAATTTGAGAAATTGTTTGTTCATATTTCACAAGCTGCATAAAAGGAAGGAAAGATATTGGATTAGTGGAATCCTTAGTCATATATTCATAATCAAAAACAGAACTAGGCACTAATAAATCAGAGAAAAACAAAGTCTGGGCTCAGCTGAACTTTATTCATATACTGGTCCCAACACAGTTCATCATGTATTGCAGCTTTACATCAAATAGTGCAATAACTATACTGGACCTTATGCACTTAACAGACATGGAAGATGCAAAATTTTCCATCTTCTGGATTTCTTCAGGTAGAAAGTAATGAAGCCATTGAAAGAGCCCCTTAACATTCTCTTATGTTCAGCCTAGGACAGTCCTGAAATTCAGTTCCATTTTTGTCCCTAAAGTCAACCCACATACCATCAAACCCCAGTTTCAGCCTTTCCACTAAGCTTTTTCCTCAGAGTGTCATGAGGAGGGACCCTGGTTTTCTCTGATAAAACAACCCCCCCCTCCAAAAAAAACAAAACCCAACTAATGTTCAGGTTAAAAAAGTAACCCAAAATTCACACTTCTGTGATTAAAATGAAACATTACTAGTATATTTATATATATCTATATCTAGCCTGTGTGAAGAGGCTAGTATTGACTTCAGATTCAGATTTGGCTGATTCAGGGGACAGTGATTCGATTCAGTGATTCAAATCATGGTCCTGAATTGATTCAGCTGAATCTGATTTGGAGATTCGGCCGCCACCAAATCGGCCGAATCTCTGAATCAAACAGGCCCCATCCCATGCCCACTCTCCCAGCCCCATCAATGGCTGCCCTGCCCTGCCCCAGCATTCCGGTGCTTTAAAAAAAAAAAAAGCCCCACACTCACTGGCTGCTGCCAGATGGGGAAGGGGGGTTTATCCGCGCTGCCCCCCACTGCCCTGTGCTGTGTGAGGGGCTCTGCCAGAAGACCCCAGAAGACCCTATAGCTGCTATAGCAGCCGGTGAATGTGGGGCTTTTTTTCTTTTGTTAAAGATCCAGGATGCTGGTGCTGGGTGGGGCAGCCATTGGGAGGGCTAGGAGAGCGGGCAGGGGGTGGGAGCTTGTGGCAGAGCCTCCCACACAGTGTGGGAAAGTGGGGGGCAGTGGGGATAGCCCCTGGCTGCCTGGCAGCAGCCAGTGAGTGCAGGGCTTTTAAAATTTTTTTTAAAGAACCAGGAGCTAGGCCTGGGCAGGGCAGTCATTGTCAGGGCTCAGAGAATGGGCAAGGGTCAGAGGACACTCAGGGGGCTGGGGGAACAAGCAGGGGATGGGGTCTGGGGGGTCTCTTCCCATGGTCCTCTCCCCCCACCTCCAACCTTCCCCCCACACCCGCTACTTACCAGCATGGAGTCCGGGTCCAGCTCCCTGTGGTGGCAAGTAGGGACTGCCCAAGCCTCCAAATCTCTCCAAAGCTCTCCAAATCAAATGAACTTCAAATAGATTTGAAGCTTTTTATTGGTCTCCTGGTTTGATTTGGATTTGGAGATTCAGCTGCCATATTGGGTCTAATGTCCTCCAAAACAAATCAGCACTCGAAGATTTGCACAGCCTTTCTCTCTCTCTCTCTCTCTCCCCCTATATAGATAGATAGATAGATAGATAGATAGATAGATAGATAGATAGATATAAGTATTACAGTGGTGTTTCATTTTAATCATGGAAAAATGTGGATTTTGGGTTACATTTTTTAATCCAAAAATTGGGGTTGTTGTTTTTATCATACAAAACCCAGTCATGAGGCATGTTGAAACATACTCCCTCAGTTGTCTTTGGTACTATTCTGATTGCATATGCTATTCCATTTTCATACTATCACACTACCCCAGTGAAGTATTTTCCACTCTTTGACTGCTATTTAACTTAAACTAATTGGATATTAACTTCACATAATTTACTTCATTACAGAGTGTGGTTTCCAATAATTTAGACTCAGAACATCATGTACTGTACAGGTCAACTCTGAATTTTAAATTAGGTAATTTCATTAAAATTATAGATATGAAAAAGAATACCTAATTTTAAGTTAATGCAGTTCAAATTCAAAATTGCACTGATTGCTTCATTTTCCTTATGAAGTATTTTGTTTTAATTTTGATAATATGTCTATCTCCTTCCAGTGGCATATTCTCTAAGCATAGTGGATGAGTTTGTGCCATCATTGCTCATAATAAGTAGCATCTTTTGCAATGAGGTCTTTCAAAGATTTCTTATGGAGTAGGGTTGCACTCAGTGTGAACAAGGGTGGCAGAACTAGAATACACAAAACTTGCCTGTTTATATAGAAATAAATCTGTGTATTTCAGAGAAGGTGCAAAATTTCAACACACTAAGAGATGCAGTAAACAGAGAAAAATACCTGTTAGCAACATGACCTTGCCATTCAGAATGTACTTGGGATGTATGTCGAGTAGCCTTTGCTATCAGCAGCACATTTGGACTCTTGCTCGAGTGTAAGAGTCAGCACCCATGGTATTTTGCAATAATAAAGATCTACTTGACTATCCATGATTCAGTCTCTTTATACATGTACTCCCCAAAGGTATGGATTACTTCTCAGCAATTTCTGGGCTATTGCTACAAGTAAAGTGTAGTTTAATTGGTTTTACTTCATATGGCATTGTTGCCCTGGGGGGTAAGGCCAACTCTCAGGATCTCAATATTGAGCTGTTAGACAGGAGGGTGTGACACAATTGCACATATACAAACACACACAAATCAATTAGGTGCATACACACACACACTACCAGCTCAGGCACATACACATTCAAACCAGCCTAGGCACATGCATACTTATCACCAATTCAAGCACATACAGTATATACCCCAAAAGTTAGACACAGATCACTAATTCATATATCATGCACACAGTGCACTCTCTCTCTCTCTCTCTCTATATATATATATATAAATAGAGTGTGTGTGTGTGTTTGTATACACACACACACACACTAGCAACTCAGATACACATATGTTCAAAATAACCAGTCTAGGTTCATGCACACCTATCACCAGTTTAAGCCCATACACGCTACACACACCACATGTAGACAGAATTGGTTACCAGCTACTAACACCTGCACATCCAATACACATATGTGAATTACTAATTCATATACCACACACAATGCTGTATATATATGTGTAGTCAGTAATTGACACACATACCACCCACCTACATATACACACAGGTGACTTTCTAAGTTGGGTGTTGTGATGTGTATGTATGCATGTGCTTGGTGTACTTGGCATACCTGGGGAAAGGTTCAGGTAAGAAAGTAGAAGTGTAAGAAGTTAAAGTTACCAGGACCAGGATTAGAACTGGTAGACTACAGGGGTCTGGGCTGAAGAACTGAAGCTTGGGGGTAACTTTAGGTTAATTGATCTTAATTGATTAAAAGACAACACCCAAAGCCTGCAGAACAGGGAAGTATGCTCTCACAGAGTCTGGGACTGAAGCCAGAGCTACCGGGGAGCTGAAAAGGTAGGTGCTGGAGAGGGAAAGTGGGACTAAGGGAAAGTGTGGGTGTTAAAGAGGGGCTCTGGGTGTCGGGGAGCCAGACGATGTCTCTGGGGCAGCTAGAGAAGTTGCAGAGTGGGTCAGTAGGTGCTGGGAGCTGGAGAAAGGCTCCAGCTGCTAGAGAAAACTGCAGGAGCTGGGAAGCTACAGAAAGAGGGAGGGGGAAGCCTGAAAACAGAGAGACGGACAGCAGAAAATCACAGAAAAAGCAGCATGAGAGACTGAAAGATGGCAGGGGCAGCAGGAAAACAGAGAAAGGCAGCAGAAAGTCACAGGGAAAAGGCAGTAGGAGCGTGGGAAGCAGGGGGACAGCAGAAAATCAGAGGAAAAGTGGCAGAAGTGACTGAAAGGCGGCAGGGGCAGTGGGAAAGCAGAGAAAGGCAGCAGGAAGTCACATGGAAAAGGCAGTAGGAATTGAGAGGAGATCAAGAAACTAATGAAGAGGGGTGGGGGCTGGAATTGAGACAGAGAGAGAGAATGAGGCTGGAATTTAAGATAAGGAAGGGACTGGGATTCAGTAAAACATGACCCAAGTTGGGGTTGCAAATGACACTGGTTTTATTGAACAGGGGAGATGGTGACACAATGCCGAATTGGTTCCCATGTGTGCGCACGCATGTGCACACACACACACACACACACACACACACACACACACTGGCAGCAGGGGTTAGAGAGGCTTGGTGCAGGGGCTGAAGTCCACGAGGAGAGAGAGACAGAGAGAGAAAGAAAGTCCAAATTGTAGGAGGAGGTGTGCAGGTAATATCTACTTATCCAGGCTGGAAGGAGTCCTTGTCCAGTAGGTGTTGTCCAGAGGGGGGTCACCAGCAGGGCCTCTGGGTGGATAGGTGGTGTGGCATGGTGCTGGTCCAGATGGAAATGATGCTCCCACTGGGTCTGTCTTCACTGCCCCTTTTTACAGGGGCAGACCTTGTGTGACCCTAGTGACAGGAGGCATGCCCCCTGGTGTACTAAGCATGTGTGCTCCATGCAAGGATGTGGAATTTCAGGTGTCTGTAATGGTGAGAGTTGCTGGTTTTGCAGGGTCCTTTGTCTTTCAAATGCTGGTCTTGTCTCTGTTCTTGGGTGAGGTCCATGGTTCCTGGGTGAATCATTGCGAGGTGATGGCCCAGTCATTATAGGCCATTCAGTAGAGGCCTGCTACCATTGTATTTCAATCATTTCCAATCACACTCATTCATCAGGGAGCCATTTTACATGGGAGGGTTATGTGACTCATACAGTTGCAACACGGGATGCCCAGGCAGAGGACAGAAGACGGAGGCTTGACATATAAAATGGAAACTTGACATGACTTTGGTTCACTTACAAACACAGGCCTAAACCATACACTAGCCATATGAAACAATAAACATCAGTATGAAAATGATAATAATACAATATACAACAGTAAAAATCAATACTAACTTAATAATAATACAATATACAACGGTGGATATCCAAAACCAAAAATTTGCTACCAAAATAAAAATGTTTCAAGCTTATCCTACATCTTAGCTTACTTATACTTATCTATAGGGAAAAGAGAGGGAGAGAAAAAGTCAGAAATGATTGGGGAAGGGGAGGGAATGCATTTTAAAATAAATAAGTAAATAAAAAACAAAAAGAAACTGAGGGTTTTGCTACAGCATGACTATTAGGTGTCATCACTTCATGGAATCATATAGAGTTCATTACAGTGTTAGTGATTGGCCACCAGGGGGTGGTAGTGTGTACCTAGTCCAGGGGTGAGCAAAATATGGCTTGTAGGCCACATCCAGCCCACCAACAGATTTGATCTGGCCAGCAGGTGGATGGCTTCCAATTCATTGGATCAGACCCGCTGGTGGCTTATTGGATCTGGCTGCATGGTGCCAGGCAAGCAGGCAGACAGGACTGCTTCCATCCAGTGGCAACAGCCCTTGGTGCAGTGGCATCAGCTGTGGACCTGAGTGGTGCTTCTGCCACAACAGGCAGCAGCAACAGCAGCTGTGGATGCCACTAGCAGGTTCAGGAGTCCCAACACAGAGCCTCCTGGCAGCAACCACAGCTAACGCCACCATCCTCCCAGAGTAGTGGAAGCTCCCACCTGGATCCCTGACCCAAAACCTGCTGGCAGTGCTAGCTGTGGACCTAGGCAGGAGCTTTGGTAGTGTTGGGCAGGTGGCACTTTTGTAGTGTTGGGCATGTGGCAGCATCAGTTGTGACATTGCCAGCAGGTTCCATGTTGGGGCTCCAGAACCTGCTGGCTGTGTCCACAATTGATATTGGTCCCCACCGGACTGTGGTGGAAATCCCCATCTGGGTCCAAAGCTGAGCTTCAGGGCTCCTGATGAACTACAGCTCCGGCCAGGTTGTGGAGAGAGGGAAGGAGGGGGAGAGTGAGAGATGATGAGAAAGAGACAGAGAGAGAGAGATGGATGTGACCTTCAACAAGTCCCCAAAACTTGTTAAGTGGCCCTTGAGCCAAAATAATTGCCCTCCCCCCCAACCTAGCCTAATTGTAGGTTTCTGCTCCTCCTTCTCACTAATACTGGATGCATCTACACAAGTCGTTTATTGTGGAGCTGCCTAATTAATTCAGCAGTAAAGTCTCAATGTCTACATGTACGGCTATTAGGACACAGGAAACTAATTAACTCCACTTTTAAATACAAGTACTATCCTGAGTTGGTGTTCTTTACTCTACAGCAACACGTGTAGATGCTGATGAGCAGGGATCCTGGTTTTCTCTGACAAAAACAGTTCCAAATTTTTTTACTCAAAAAATAACCCCAAATCCACATTTTTCCATGATTGAAACACCACTAAATATCAATATAGTTAGAAAACGTGAAACTTTTTTTTTCAGTGAAAACCAGGATCCCTGCTGATGAGGTTGATTGGGGCATGAAGGTGCTTCAGTGTGGGGGCTGCCTCCCAGCTAGCCCCATACTGGAGCACCATCATGCCCCAGCCAGCCCCTCCACAGTATGTTGAGCCAGGTTAGAGCAGCCCTGGCCTGGCAGGCTGGTTCCCCTCAGCACCTTGCCAGCTAGGGCTGCTACAGCCCAGCTCAATGTGCTGCTTCCTGGGCACACATGTAAACGGCACACCCAGGAGCAATAAATTCTAGCATGATATATGCCAGAGTTTATTGCTCCATGCTAATAGCATGTGTAGATGTGCCCACTGAGTTCGGTAAAGAACTATTCCTTCACTTCACTGAAGTCTCTGTGGTGGTGCCATGGCTGGGGGTGCCCAGGTGTGTGTGTAGGGTAGAGTGGCTGCTTGGATCCCTGATTTTAGGGTTCCAAGAATTGGGTGCTTCAGAGCAGCTGGAGCTTCTCAAGGTCACTTTTCCCCAAGCCACTCATCAGTTTGCTTCAGTTCTTGGAAACTGACTGCAGTTCAATGCATCCCAGGCTGATTTGGGAGTGGAAAGGTGGCCAGATCCAGGGGGGCGGGAGGGTCACTTCCCATCCCAAATAAGCCTGGGTTGCACAGAACCCTGGCCAACTGCCACCAGTGGAAGAAAATTGGCCAGCTTCTTAGATGCAGCGGAGAGCTGCCCCCAGAGCCCGCAGCGAGGGTCACTGCAGTTAAGTGCAGGATAGAGGTTGGGGTTACATACTAGAACATCTAGTTTGCTGTGTGGTGGTCGGGGTTGAGGAGTGAGGGATGCCTGGGCCCAAACAGACATTACACATGGAAAATTTTATGTCCACACATAACACTGAAATGGTTCATGGAGACCTAGTTCAAAATAATACTTGATTATCCAGATATATTTTAAAAACAGTGCTTCAGATTTAAACCTTTCTAAATTGGCCTGGATGTTTGGATGCTCAAGATTTACACTGGTCTAAGTGTCATGTCTGTCTGCATTATAGTACCCAGTCATGCATTCACACAAGAAAAGTTTTCAGTTTATGTTCTGAACTAAGGTTGGGATTGATTCTTATTATACCTTTTTTATCTACATCCACTGAGACTTTGTACTGCTGTCTCCATTTACCTGTCAGAGCCTGAAAAATGTTAGGTCCAGGACATTCAATCTAACCTCTCATTTTACCTCTCCCGTTGACTCTGTTACCCTTTTAGCTGACAGCTTCAGTGCCATGCAGCTTGACAGCTCTCAGCTGACATGGGTGGTCTGCAAGTTGACACTGCTAAATGAACTCAATGTTAAGGGTCAGAAGGCACAAGACAATCAAGAAGAGGGTAAAACTGCTTTTAAAGCTTTTTTTCTAAATCAAAATTGAGAACAGGAACCAAACACCCAGAGTTCAGAGAGGAAGAAAGGCAATTTTAGTTTTATTAATTAAAAACATAGTTACGTTTAAAACAGAGAAACTGAGTTGTTTCACTTAAGTAATAATAGCTAAATCATAGAGTATTTCTTAAGGAGGAATGGCTGGCAGAAAGGAATTGGTGGCTTGAAAGGCAGCAAAGGATTATTAAACCCTATTGATCATTAATCTTCAAGAGAAGAACTGAGATGAGAGAACTGTTGTTGTTATGAAGTTAAAACAAAGGGAAAAAAAAACAGCTGTATACAAAGCATCATGCTGATACCATCTCACTTGATCCTGCATCTGTATTAATATCAGTAAGTTAATTAATCAGTAAGTAAATTAATAATCAGTAAATTAGCCAGTCACAACATAACTTATCATTTATCCCCCTTCTATGGCAGTAACGAATGAAGGGGTCACCTCTAGTCCTTCATACTAATATGGTTACTCTGGTAAGATAAACTTCCCAGATTGTGAGGAACAGCAGCTACCAGCAGAGGAGTTTTAGAAAGACCAAAGTTATTTTAGTCAGTCACAGAGCTTAAGATTGCACAGGGAAAAGCATTTTGGAGATCCTGTCTCCGCTGAGTCCAACAGCAATAGCACTGATTGAAATACATTTCAATGCAAACATACTTGTAAACATATATAGTGTGTCACCCAATAAAGGTTGTAAAGGTCAAGTCCTAGGAAACAAACTTTTTAGAACTAAGTTACTGTCTGATTGTACAGACCTTTTCTCTTTGGCATTCCTAAGAATACTGCTCAGGTTTTAAAGCCAAGCACTCAAAAGTTAGGAAATATCAGAAAGAAGCTTACCTGTACAACTCTAATTTCCCTCTCGTGTGTATCTGTATCATGCAATCTTTAATTACATTATCACATAATGTTTCTACAGGTCCCCATCTTCCCTGCCTTATTCAGTGCACTGGACAGAACTACTCTGGGAATGAATCAGGGTTGTGCAGTGAATGAGACTTGTTTATAGGACTCCTGCTTCATTAGTTACTGAAATTAGATGGCGTGTAGTAAATGAGGAAGGGACTGCAGGAAGGGAAAGGATTAGAGTTAGTTGGAACATAGTTAATGACATTTAATTTCCTTGAAATATGTGGCTGAAGTTCAGAGCTCTCTGGTGACTTCCAACTAGACAGGGAGGGGGAGAGGTCAATCACAAAAACTGAACTTCTTGATCTGAAGGCAGCTGCTTTTACAGTGCTCATTTAATGAAAATGTAAAAAAGGTAGGGGTGCATCAATAGAGATTTTGGGCACCGATAGAGATAGCTGATTTTTAAAGAGGTGTATTGGCCAATACTGATCCGATTTCTGATACAGCTGTGTCTAGCTGGTAAGTCTGTTGTGGTGGAAGGGGAAGGGGGAGGGAAGGGGCATGGGGAGGCAGATCAACACCCCGCCACAGTGAGGGAGGGAGTTGGGTGGGGCACAGGACAGAGCCATGGCTCATCCGGGGGGGGCACAGGGAGGAGGAGTGGTTCCTGCCACTGTGTGCATCCCAGGAGGGCATTGGTGGGGGAGGCGTGTGCCGTCATATCTGCATGGCATGCAGTGGGGTGGGCTGCAGCTACAGGCTGGGGCTGGGCCATGCTGGACCCTTCCTGGATGGGGGGGGAGGGCTGGGTCGCACTGTGCTTGGTGTGGGCAGCAGCAGCACTGGGAGGGGGGCTACAGCAAAATTTGGAGTGGTTGCATCCCCCCATAGCCCACTTCTCAGTGCTGCCACCACCCACCCTGAGTGTAGCCCATACTACCCCAGCACCCTCCCCACTGGGAAGAGCCCAGCATGGACCCTGGCCTAAGCCCACCTTGTCCCTCACTGATCAGAGGGCTAAAGCCCATGCCTTCCAGGGAGCCACACAACCCCTGCCCCCATATCCCCTGGAGAGATGTGGCTTCATCCCATGCTCTGCCCTGCTCTGGCTGAGCAGTGCCTACCCCAGCCCCAGCTCTCTCCCTCCCTCACCATAGGGGGTGTTGATTTGCTCCCCTTCCCTCCTCCTCTTTTCCCTCCTCGTCCCCTTCCACCACAACAGACTTACCAGCTGGATGCAGCTCTCCAAGATGCTGGGCTGCTCTCCTCACCATCTATGTGCTCTGCTGTGCCTGTGCGCATGCATGGGCATTTATCGGCCAAATTATTGGTCACATCAGGCCGATTTCTGATATAGTCAATTTTCTTTATATCGGTGCTGATCCAATATTGGACCAATGTATTGGTGCACCTCTAAAAACAGGTTTTGCTTTCACTGATGTACAGAACCAAAACAAAAGCTGAAAGCAACACAAAATGGGTTGTTATCCTTAGGACAGTATCATGCCTAAAACAGTTGAATGTGGCCCTTAAGAAACTGATTCTGTCCCTGCTTTGGCCAAAGAGTTCTGCATGATGCAAGGCAAGTCACCTCAACCAGAATTTTTACTGGTTATCACTAATTGTGTGCATCATTTTCTGAGTATTTGGCTTGAGAACCAAGACCCTGAATCACAGAATTGCTGAACACTTACTCAGTTGGGGGAGCTACAAAACAATAGTCACCAAAATTAGTGGATCCTTTTCACCTTAATGTTTCCAAACCTCCATCTGCCATTTGTAACCCAGGGATAATCAGAGGAGGCACTGGGACAATGCAAACCATGCAATTACACAAGAAACCAAGCTGGCCAGGAACCCCTACATTGTGGCCATGTTTAGTATGGTTGTCAAACAAAAAGCAGAGGCCTGAAACCGAACCTTTGCATGGCATTGCCAAAAATTAAACAAATCCCTCTGGACCCAGATGAACACCGCAAGAGCCAAGCGTGTGGCTACAAAATGAGGATGCCTGACATCTTCCCTTTCTCTCAGACTTAAGCACTCATCTGTCACTCAGATTTACAACCTCAAACCCATTCCTGGACTTGAGTGCCTACATGGTCCCTTTGGGTACAGACAATTTACTCATTATTTTCTTTTAAAGCATACGAGCGCTTGGGGGTGCAATTGCACCAACTTTCAAGTAGACTAGTGGTAACAGCCCACTAGAACACAGAAGATTGGGAACCTGAGTTACTTTGCTCAACTTGGATCATAAAACCCACAGCCACTTGTATACATGATGGGGCTTACCCCCCCTAAATTGAAACTGTGGGTTTGTAATTGCGACTCACCATTTCAATTTAGAGGCTCCCGTCACTGTTACGGTGAGGGGCCAGATCCCTTTTTTTTCCCTTGTAGAGCCTGCCCACCACTCCCATAGCTGTGGGGGTGAGTTGCTGGTGTGCTAAGTGGCTCCTGAGCTATGGTGGGCCCTGGTTCTTCCCTCCATGGCAGCGGTGCCCCCCAGGGCTATCTGTGTGGGTTGCTAGGAGGTGGGTGCCACCTAGGGGCTGCTGCTGCCATGGAGGGATGGTCCGGGGGCCCCTGCAGCTCAGAGCCTGCCAGCAGCTCAGGCTGGAGAGGCTGGCAGGCTCCACAAGAAAAAAAAAAAGGGCTGCTTTTTTTTTTTTTTTTTTTTTTTTGTCCTAAGTGGAGCCTGCCTGTGCGAGCTGCTGCCAGGACGTGCAGCCCCTGAACTGAGGGGGCCTGGCCCTTTCCTCCACAGCGGTGGTTCTCCCTGGGGCTGCTTGGGCAGGGTGCTAGTTGTGCAGGTGTTGCCCCAGCTTGCAGGCAGCATCCACCATATCCAACTTTTCCTTGAGCCTGCATGGGGAACAGCCCCCAGAGGACTTTCAGCTTGCAGGGTTGGGCAAGAGTTGGATCCAGTGGGTGCTGCCTGTGAGCTGGGGCCCCTTGCAGCTAGCACCCCACTTAGGCAGCCCTGAGTTGTGTTGTTGCCATGGAGGGGAGGACCAACCGGGCCACCCCGCAGCTCAGAGGCTGCATGGCCTAGTGGCAGCTCACATGGGCAGGCTCCACTGCAGGAAGGGGGAAGCAGCAAGGGCTGCAGGGGGCCCCAGACCTTCCCTCCACAACAGCAGCAGCCCCAGGGCCACCTGGGCAGCTGGCTAGTGGATGGGTGCTTCCCCAGCTCACAGGCAGCACCCAGCCCAATACAACTCTTCCCTGAGCCTGAACTCTGTGAAAAGAACAAGAAAAAAAAGAAGGAACAGGCCCCTCATTGTTTCTGCCTTCAGCCTGCCTCTCCCACTGCAGGGGGCAAGTTGCCAAAGGCTGCAGTGTTATAAACAGCTATGTTGCAAATTAAACTACAGGTGGATGTGGTTTAGTTTGCAATTTAGCAAACATTTAAATCATAAACAAACCCAGCCAATGCACAGCGTGACACAATTAAATCACCAATTTTTGCCATGTGCACAAGTGCCCCCCATCACCTACCTCTCTTCTGTGGGAAAGTGCCCTAGCCAATGTCTAAAGGAAAAGCTGGGAGGGTTGTACCTTCCATGCCTCCTGTTGAAAATGGGCCATATCTCAGCCAAGAATGCAAGATTAGTGGAAGCAGACAGAGTACAAATACAGGCGTGGCTCCACTTCTCGGGGGGGGGGGGGGCAGAACCCTTAGTTCCTATTCCTTTTCCCAGCATTGCTCATGCATTTTGAGCCATTAAATACAATACATAAACAGTACTAAGAGCAGGGGTTGAAGTCCAGGGCTCCCTGATTTCATGGGAACCCTCATATCACTGGATCACATAGTCATGCTCCCTTCTGCTTGTTCTCTCTCTTTCCTAGGCTGCATGAATCCTGCATTCTTGGCTTTGCAGTGATATAATATTAATAGGATGCAGAGGTGTCAAGTACATGGGGACTCGAGGGCCTTGGCCTCCCTCAGGAAGAGGGCTGTCACCTAAAATGAGTAAAACTTTCCACATGTCCATCATCTTAGACCTCCACTGGCAAAAACAGAAGTCCGTGTCTATGGCAAGAAGGGTGGAGAGTGGTCCTATTGGTTCTAGTCTGGTAGCTAGGGCCATTTGTGGGAGGTACCAGGTTTGGCTTGAACTCATAACTAGAGACTCATTTAGTGCCTTAATCTTTAGACCATCCACCCCACCCCAACAAGTATGGACACTGCTTTCAGTGTGACATGCTAGTGTAGCAGGCTTACCTTTCAGAGCTTGGGTTGAATCCCAGCCTTGAGATCCTGCTTTTTGATTGGTGGTGCCCATCCACCAATCAGGAGGCAGCAAGTGAAATAACATCATATCCCTTTCCTGACAGGAGGGGGAGAATAGCTCCCCTGGACCTGATTGAAGACTGCAAACTGTCAGGTCTGGAAGACTTCAGGCATGGAGCCCTGGAGCATACAAAAGGAGCAGCGTGCCCAGCACGAGGGGCAGATGCATTGGGGACAGAGAAAAGCGGGGCTTAGAAGAGCTTAGGAGAGCTGCTCAGCAGGGCTCAGCAGTAGCCCAGGAAGAGCCCCTGAAGACTTCTATCAGCAGGGAGCGTGGCACAGCTCCAGCAGTTAGGTTCTTGGTGCACAGCATGGCGTCCAGACCCTGGGAGCTGCATGAGGCAGCTCGGGTCTGCAACCTCTGCCATGTGGCCAGAGACATGGTACACAGGCCAGTGCACAGAGCAGGATCTTTGAAGCCCCTGAGGCAGCTCAGGTCCTCAACCCCCAGAAAGAGCCTGGGAGCTTGATGCAGGAGGTGCTGTACAGAAGTTGAGAGACCCTGGAAGCTGCTTGAGGTGGCTCGGGTCTACAGCTGCTGACACGGGGCAGCAGCTCAGTCAGATGATGCTGCCCAGAGCATCCAGGAACAGACAGAGCCCGGATGCTGCACAAGGCTGTCCAGGCCTCCAACCCCTAGCAGAAGGCGAAGCACCTACTACACACAGCAGTGCATGTGGCCCTAAGCCAGGATGGCGGCAGCAGTCAGGCAGCAGGAAAACCTGGTGGGGAACAGAGCTTGACCTGAAGAACAAGAGGCAACTCTCTGCCCTCTGGGACTGTGGAGTAATAAGTTACCCTGGAGAGAGGGGACCCACAGAGGGCTGTGAAGGGGCACCATGTGGGCTGCTCCTGGGTGATAGCGGTGGAGCTTATGAGTCTTTGGGGTCTTCCTCTTCTTTTTCTTTCCCCCCACCTCCTTTCTTGTAGTGGTAACTTGGGAGTGGGGCCCCTGCCCTGGAGGGCACCCAGGTAGTCTAAAGACTGCTGATTATATTTGTGGACTGTGCCTTACAGTTTATGTGAATAATTTGAAGTAATAGTCTGTATATGAATGGAGTTATAAGGTTGCCCAATCAATATTCTTTGGTCTGGTTTGTTCTATTGTTCATCTGTATTTTAAATGATAACTGGGTGTGTGTATATCTGTGTGTGTGTGTGTGTGTGTGTGTGTATATATATATATATATATATTATAGGGTTTATTGTTTTGTAAATTTGTACATATATATATAATCTATATCCTTACCCTTTAATGGTTTTGTTGTAATAACAAACCTGTATATAGTTAAGTAATTGATTGACTGAACCTGACTCTATAAGGGATGGAGGCGGCTGCTGGGCTGTTGTGTCCCTCCACAGCACACTGCCCTGCCAATAATTCCCTAAATTGGAGAGTGAAGTACAAACTCATGCACACCCAGGCTACACTATGTAAGTGCAAAATGTTTAATAAAGTAAAACTCCACATATTTTTGTTGGTCTTTAAGATCAACTTCAAATCATTTCATGACTATTTAGTGTTCATCAGCCACTTTGAAAACAGAAAGCACAATATAAATATAATTATTAGATGAATAAAAAAACTGACCATATAATATGAATACATCACAGGCATATGATTTCATCCCTTCTTTTGGGCCTCTCAGCACACCCTCTGATTTTTTGCAACTGTAGTAGTAGTTCTGGATCAAAAGCTTGCAACAGGGTTGCATTCCAAAGTCTAGTTCAGAGTTTGACATTGATGCCATAAATGCTTATGACAAAGCTGAAAGAGAGTAACCATTTATAGAGATTAACTAGTTTGGTATAGTGCCCTGTAAGCTGCAATTTAATGAGCTGGAAAGTCTCATTTTTACAAATACTAAAATTTAAAAGGACTAAAGGGACAGAAGACTATATTCTATTGATGTTTTCCTGAACAAAAGACATATATCTCATTGACAACCAGTGTTATCCAACAATTTATAACATGCCTGCACACCGAATAGCCACTTAATTTGACCATCAGTGGAAAAACAAGATGTCAGAACACATTTTCCAGCTTGCTAGTGGTATTTTCCAAATTTGAATGAACAACAGTAACGCTAGCCTATGAAAAATCTTGGAACGATTTACTAATCCCCTTGTTTATGGCCTGTACACCAAAAGTATACATTTAAAGATCCTATTTTATTCATTATGTCTAATGCTCAATCGTGTTTATTTTTAGGGAAAAACATGTATTTGGCCTGACTGGATTTTTATCTGCTATAAATCAGGAGTAACTGCACTGAATCTAACAGATTGAAATGACATTACAGAATGTGATGGCAAGTAAAATGAGAATCAGGCCCATTATTCCTTACAGGAGCTCTGGTTTGTTAATTAAGGGCTAGATTGTGAATTAATGATCTATTCTGGGCAAGGGGAGCATAATGTTGCATTATCCCTTGAGCAGCCCAGGAGGGATTTGCCTCCCCATATCCCAAGGGAGGGAATAAATGTGCTGGGTCTATCCCTAACACAGCACATAATAGTTAATAAGGCAGCAGTGCTACACTCTCTCCCACCCAGCTGTGCAAAGTGGGGATGCAGCACTTTCATGGAGCTTGTTTTCCCATCTCTCCTGAGTAGGATGCAGAGTAATAGGATGGTACCTCATTCCCTCTTACATTCATAAGTGACTGAAAAAGCTGGGACACACTCTGGTCCCAATGTATTAACCTTCTCTGACCACATCCAGACAGGTGAGTACATGCCTGTTGCGGCATCTCAAAGCAGTTTGAGAAATCATGGTATAAAAAAAAAACACTGGAAAAGAAGTGGCAGAAGGCATGCTCCTGGAATGCACCCTGAAGCACCGGAGGCTGTGTCCTCCAAAGAGACACTCTAGCACTCAGCCAAAGTGTTTCTATGCCTGTCGCATGCTCCTGCTGCTCCAGCACACTGCCTCAGTGTACTGGAGAAAATAGAAGTAGGGCAAAACTGGCAGCAGTATCTCAGAGCTCCCTGGGAGCCAGGCTCTCTCCCCGGTAAGTAGGGACATGGGGCTGGAGGGACTGTGTGGGTGGGGGGACTGTGTGTGGGTGGGGGGCCTGTGGTGTGGGGAGGACTGTTTGGGAGGGGTAGGTCCCCTCCTCTGCCCCCACAGTGCACAGTCCCCACCACCCCCGGTGGCAGCAGCCAGCAGTGGGCTCTCAGAGTGCTTGTGGCCTACTGCAGGCAGAGCCCCTCAGTTATGTGGGGCACCACCTGAGACCCAGGGGTTATACCTGGTGCATGGAACTGGCCCATCCCACTGGTATGCACCTTCAGGCAGAACCAGGCCAGCTCCTGCTGCCACCTGGGGCTCCCGGCACTGCATGCAGGAGCTGTGCACCATCGGGCTGAGTCAGCTCCTGCCTCCATGTGCCTGCTACGTGGAGGCAGGAACCAGCCTGGCCCTGTGTGCAGGGCCAGGAGTCGTTGGTGGCAGCAGGAGCTGTCCCAGTTCTGCTCAAAAGTGCATGCCAGAGGAGCTGTCCCAGTTCTGCTCAAAAGTACTGGCTCTTTGCACCATATGTAGACACCAGGTCTCAGATACTGCAGTGTACTGCCAGGAAGCTCTGTCTGCAGCAGGCTGTGAGAGCCCCAAGGGCCCACTGCTGGCTGCTCCTGCACACCATGGGTGGGAGGCGGCCATGTGGTAGGCCCCCCCACAGCCCCCCATGAACCCCCCCAACTCCCACAAACCTACCCCCCACAAACCCCAAACCCCCTACATACCAACTTAAAACCCCATGCCCACGAGCCCTCACAAAATCTACCCACAAAACCCACGTCCATGAACTCCATGCCCACAACCCCCCACCCACATACACACCCACAAATCCCAAACCTCTCCACAAACCCCACCCTCACAAACCTCACACCCACCTCTACATCCACCCACATTTAAAATTGTAAATATATCAATAAAACATTGCCCAACTGATCTCTCTATATAGAGGCCTTTCATTTTAATCTCAGAAGAACATGAATTTTGGGCATTTTCATGACAGAGTTTGGGTTATTTATCAGAGAATTTGCTGTTTTTAAACAGGGAACACCAAGATTCCTGCTGGTGGAACCTGGGCAGAGGAGCCTGCCCAGGACCAGCACTGGTGACCCAGCTGGAGGACAAATGAGGTGGCCATTTGGGGCCAAGAGGACATGTTTCGACAGTTCAGAGTGGGCCACTACAATGAGCACATCCTTGGGTGTGAGCTCCTAGATGGCAGAGTGGGGGCACCAGAAGACTAGACAACAACGCTGCATGAAAGCCAACTGTGCAGACATGGCCCACTGGTAGGTGGCCCAGAGGTGCAGGTGGCTCTGCTACAGTGCCCATACCACAGCCCAGGTAGCTGTGTGGTCCCCATCTGGGTCAGGCAGGCATGAAGCCATGGGGCCCCAGGGCCAAGGGGGTGGATGCTGTCACAGGTGGCAGCAGGTCACAGCCAAGCAGCAGCCCTCACCACCAGACTGCTGCAGTTGGGTAGAGGGTGCAGGGCCCACTCTAGGTTAGGGCTGCTTCAGCAGGCCAGCTGGCACAAGGGGCTAGTGTCCCCAGATACCAACTGGCCAGGCCTCAGAAGCTCCTGTAGGCAAGCAAGCATGAGCTGCTCAACAGGGTAGCTTTTTATACCACTAAGGACAGCACAGGTGCTGGCCCCAGCCTCTAGCTGCCCCTGGCTGAAGATCTGGGAGGAGCTGGGCAGGGTCAGTTTGCCCCAACTGGCACAATTTGCCCCACACCAAAATGTATGTGCAGGCATGTGTACTGAGGCATAAATCTCTGGCACAAATTTGTGTTGCTGCTATTTGAGCTGCTGCAAGCACATATACCTGCATGCATGGATTCACCCTCTGACCACAGCGAGACTCACAGTTCTGACCACTTTGTTGCAGGAAATCAGCACCTTATCAAAATGAACCTACAATTATGTTTGTTGCATCTTTAAAGATGAAGTAGCAAACCCCATAGTTGCTTGGTTTTTTTTCTTGCTTTTTCCTTTGCTTATGGAAATATGTACAGGCACATGGTAAAGGGGGGAATACTCTGCAATAATTTATGAAATCTGTATGTAACCCGGCTACTGGGAAAATTATGTGTTTATTTTGGGTGAAATAACAGGGGTATTGCATACCAAACTGGAAAGAAGAAGGAACAGGGGAAAAAAAGACTTCTGATAAGACATCTCCTGGGAAACATTCCAAGGTGGTTAGGAGACAAAGCCTGAGCTATTCACTTTCAAGCTTTTGCAAAACTACACATCCTTCTTGCCACTATGAAGAACCAAAAGACCCAGAAAGAAACAAATAACTTCTGGCCATCCAAAAGAACCATTTGCTAGAGAATTTCTGATTGTTTTGGAGACACTAAAGGGAGACCTGTCTAGAGGCTGTGCCAAGGGAAGCCAAAGCCTTTGGGTAAGGCCAATCTGAGATAGAGTTTATTACTGTAAAATCTTTTTTCTCTTATTTTATGTTTTGTTCCATTTTAACATAAAACAAAACTTTGGTTTGAGAAGGAAAACTAGTCGCTACTCAGCACCGGTCAGAGACTCCCACAGGAGAGAACCAGAAATGCTGAAGACTAGTGCACTTGCTAAGATAAGGACAGTTGATCTGCGGGGTACTGGGACTCAGAATAAATCTAAAGGCAGGAGGTAACATTATTCCATCCCATGTGGGGAAAAACACAAGTCTGGGCATAAGTGTGTGTGGGCGTTCAGATCAGTGGGGGTAAAAGTCACAGCTGGCCTTAAACCATGACACCTCTAGTTCAGTCTCCAGCTGCTGGAAGACATTAAGACAGTTATGCAGTTGTGGTCTGCTGAAAATTTAGGCTCCATTCCCCAAATAACATGACCTGCCATGTCAAATCAAGTGACATGCATGACAGATTATGTGATTCTGGGAATAGGGCATCACATTCCTCAAACCCCAGTTGTGCAACTGGCAGCTGCCAGCACAGGAAGCACTACAATCAGGAGCCTGAGCCTTGTGCATCTGTGGCTCTCTAATGTTGGGCTCACGGTTCCTCCCCACAATACAGCAGGGATTGGGGGAGCTCCCCCAACCCTCACTGCACATGATCAACCAAAGAGGCAATCAGTGCAAGCAGCGAGGGGTGAGGGAGTTCTCTCATCCCTAGCTGATCACACTAGGCACATCTATATATGCACTTTTACTCCTATTTAGTCTATTTTAATGAGCATTAAAGCATCACTAAAAATGTGCTTTTTAGTTAATGTGCATTAAAATACTCTAATGCACATTAAACGTCAATTAAAAACCATGCTCTTTAGTCAATGCACATTAAGACAGGCTAATGCACATTTCCCTAGTACCTCACAATGGAGGTATTAGATTTAACATGCATTAACTAAAGCATGTTAATGCACTGGGTGCATCACTAAAACCCATGCACAGCTGCAGGCCCTTTTAAAGAGGTGCCCGGTATCCTAGAGCTGATCCTGCAGATGGGGCAAAGGGTGGCTTTGTCCTGGACCCCAGGGATGCCCTGTGCATGATCCCAATGCTCATCTGAGCATCAAGATCTGGTATCAAGCAGTCCCAGTCTCAGAACCAGTTCAGACCCAGGGTTGTCCCTGGTCCAGTTCTGAGGATCAGGAAATCAGGGTGTGGAAGGAGAGAGGGGGAAGCTGTGTCCTAGATCCTGGAGCTATCTCATGCCTTGATCACTATACTTAGATGAATGTCAGGATCAGGCATGGGGCAGCAGGGTGTGCCAAACATGCAATTTAAGTTGTAACACAAACTAGCTATAAAGTGTTCCACATTATATGTGGAACATTTTTGGGGCTGCTTTCTTGTTTTATAACAGTTTAATTTAGCTGAACATGTGGCATTTTACTATTTATGGTGCAATTGACATGCTAACTGCACCATAAATGTAATGTGCCAGGGCTCTTTTTCTGCCTCTGTATATCTGAAGAGGCCCATGTGGTAGATGAAGAATTGTAACCTGGTACAATAAATAAAAGAAACCTACAGAAATAACAATAAAACTACCATTACCATTATTATCCCAGATTTACACTGACCTGAGTGATTTATAAAGGGTGATCCTGATGCCAGTAGAATGAAGGGATTCCGGTTTTCTTAACTGAGCTTTGGATCAGGCTTCAAAACTGAACTGTGCTCTCAGTTTAGACTAACCCTTCAATGGCAAAAAAAAAAAAAATAATAATTGCCTGATAATACACAGCACAAACAGGCCCAGAATGTGACATGCATGTGGCTGTCTTTTTTACGAATATATTCTAAAACACCAGAATTATACAGGCAAACACTTCCCATTGGTCAAATTGGTAAGGGTTGGGCTGGAGAGAGGGGTTCTTTTTTTAAGATCTGCTAAGTATGTATTCACCAATTCCTTCCCTATCATTACAGTGACAGGGCACTGTGTTCACCTCCCCTGCTTTTATCTGTTGCATGTTATAGAGCATTCTTGGTGTTTACAGTTTGTGGCTTGTAGTTGCATGTGATGGTTTGAAGTGGCAGTCTTGGCTGGCAGTAGTGACTGTCAGGAATCCTGGGGGACTTGTTTGCCTATGAACGCAGGGCACTGGACCACTGGCTCAGGAAGCCCTTTCTAAGTTCTCTCCCATGTGCCTCTTACAATTTTTGCCACTATTTGCTCATATAGTTTTTCATTAAATGCCAAAAAAGCCACTACAAGGAGAATGATAGACAGTTTTCCTGCGCAACCTTAATTTAGCTCCTTATGTATGGACTATGGTATAGCCTTTAAGTACCATGTACTCACAATAATAGGTCCCTGCCTCATTTAGTGTTTAGCATGGATGGTATTCACTTAATAAATAGCTATTCCACATGTGCCCCTGTGCTTTATTTACTGCTTGGAAGACAGAAGGAATGATTTCCTCATGGGCTTTTCTGTAGCACTCCTCACTCTGCTGTCTGAGTATTTTACAATTAATCATTTTTACAGCACCCATGTGAGATGCAGGGTCATTATTATCCTCCTTTTACACATGGTGAACTGAGGCACTGACAAATGAAGGTCAAAAGCATTCACTAATTTTGGGCATCAGATTTAGACACCCACGCTGATTTTTTCAGCGTTTGTAGCATTCTATGGCAGACTGCGTCCAAAGCAGAGCCCACCAGGTTTCACTTGCAGATGTAAGCACTTAACACTTCCCCAAATCAGCTTCAATGAGATCAAATGGTCTCCAGTGCTGAAACAGAAGAACAACATTTAGCAACTATCAGTGAAATGTTGGTGTGACTTAATTTTTCCTGATATCACACAGGAACAAGCAGGGATAAAATTTAGTTTCTGAAAGAAACTTCTCTTCCCTGTATTATGAGACCATCATTTCCCACCCTGAAGTCCCCTGCCAGAATCATTATACATTTTTCTTTTTTTTGCCACAATTGAAACAGAGGTCCTACAGACAAGCTTCCTTTACTTAAGAGCCAATTGGGTCCATCCTCATTCCCCAGAGACAAGATTACTGAGGGAAAATGTTATGTGATTATGTAACTAAAATTTATATCATAATGAATGCACATAAATTTTCACTGAAATTTTCCAAAATAATTCAGCCTGAGGCAAAAATCCAGCAGGGAAAATTCCGGTCCAGAAAGTTAAAGTTTAGCAAAGTTATAAGCAACTGAAAACAGGATCCTATGATGAGAAAATTAAGCCACCTTTACAAAGAGATAATCAATGATAGAAATACATGTTATTATTTGCCTAGATTCACACTGACAATGTTGGCCAGACTTCTTCATCCTTTTGAGCAATATTCTAACCACGTAAGTGGTGTTTTTGGCACTTATATAGAGTTTGCAATGCAATTTCCCTTGCAGTATGGATGCAGTCAGCTACATACTGGGTACATCTACATGAGATGCTTAATGCACAGTAGACTAATTCTACTGCACATTAGTGTGTCATGGCAAAAGCCGAGCTAATAAGCAGTAGAATTAATCTACTGCACGTTAAGCATCACAAAAAGACCATTCACCTTTGCTGCTGCACAGTAGCACCGGCTACTATGTATTCATGTAGTACCTCATATACAAGTACTAAACTTAATGCACAATAACAAAGGTACATTAATGCACATATAGACATGCCTACCTGCTAGGAGGGTATTTCTCTATACATGTGTGCCCATCCTGGATCTGTATCTGTGTGCTGGGACATGCACTCATTCCAGGTGCTTACCTTCATTTAAGGCACAAGAACATAGCTAGCCAGTAGCTCATGACTCATGGGTGTTCACTCTGGAGGAAGAGGATGGCTTTCACGTGTTCTACCCCCAATAAATGAACAGTTAGGGCTCTCTCCCAGGAAGCTGAGGAATATGGATCTAGGCCCCTGTGCCCAGACAGGATTTTAGCCTGTATATCTGGTTTCCTAACCCCTGCACCACAGACCAGTTATAACCCAGTCCCTTTTTTCAGTGCCCCAGGGCAGGCAAGAGGGGAAGTTATGTAGAACCAGGAAGAAGGTGAGACAAATCAGTGTTAGTGAAATGGATCCTTTCCTAAAAGGCAGAAGCACTCTTTCACTCTAATGAAGAAATAATGGGAAGATACAGCATTAATTGATTGTACATCTACTTGGATGCTTAAAATAGAAACCTAGTGAGCTGTAAAGTAAAACCCAGTGTGACCAGAATAATGTCCTTTTAAGAATTTATAGCACAACAGAAAACTACCTAAAGAGACATTAAAGATTTCCAAATTCACCAGGAGGAAAGTACACATTAGTGACCATCAGACAGATGTCTGTTAAGGGAATCATTTTATAATTTAATTCCTCTTGTTCTAGAAACCCATGAGGTTTGTGGTTTATAAATATAGAGGGACTGGCTTGAGCTAAAAAGCTGGAACTCCCTCCTCTCTCTTACTTTTAGGGCTGGATCCTGAAAGGCACTAAGCAATTACTGAGTGGTCTTTGTTCTTATTGATTTCTCAGGATGTGCTTAGCACTTTCTGGGAAAAAACCCATAATTAGTAAACCACAGACTTTCTTTCTCTTGATCAGTCACTCTTTGTCTTGCCTTGTGGTTATTTATCTTGTTGTAGTTAGACTATAAATTCTTCAGGGCAGAGGATGATGCAAACTCTTCATGCCACTTTGAGGAACGTGTTTGGAACAGATATATGTATGGATATATATGGGCTGCAGGCATATTTATGCCTATTATTTATTACTATGGAGTGAATTTATAGTCAGATTTCTTTGTCAACCTTTTAATTTGTGCCTGTATTTAGGAGCATCGTATCATCAGGAGAGGTCATTTCCAGGTTGGAATATGGGGCAACAGAAGAGGTATAGGGCGTTGGCCTCAAATAGCTTCTTAATAACATGACTTTCACTCTATAATACATATAGATGGTTAATTCCATCTCTCTTTTTTTTTTTTTTTGGTTTCCTTTGCTTCCTTTTCCATGTGGGATTTCTGGGGTTTTTTTAAGTTAGGGTAGGTGGGCATTGTTGGAAGGAAAAAGGTGCGAGAACTTGTAATTGGAAAGTAATACTAGGAGAGAATTGTTCTTAGAGATTAGCTAAAGCAGGGAGAGAGTTTCCAGGAGAGATTTGAAAAGGCTAAAAGAAATCTGTAGATTCTAGAGTAAGTGTTGCATGGAAGAAGACAGGAATTAAGGACTAAATGGAGTAGGGTCTGAAGTAGGACTTAGGTGTGATTTAGATATGAAGGTCAAGAACTGGAATCCTGAAAATTCATGTTCAGGAACTGCCTAACCTCAGAGGCTGCTATAATGTGTTTTATATTAATAAGTTTTAAAAAATATAAACTGCCTTTGGAAGCAGGGGCTGGAATCCAAGTCTCTCTCCTCCAAGGTAAGAGCACTAAGCACTAGGCTAGAGAGTTATGCTCACTCTTGCATGCTCTCTGAAGCTCACTCTCCACTGTTTTTGTGGGTTTCATTCTAAGTGGCCTAAATCTCCCCATGTTTTTCATACAGAACCTGAACACCTAACACTGGATTCTAGATCCTGCTACAGAGGTCAGTGACCTGGAAGTTAGGTGTCTTGAAGCAGGTCATAGAGCAAAGCCTCTGGTTGGATCAGGGAATAGGTTCATATGAGTGTGAGAAGGAAAACCTATGGTAGATGTGGTAAACCTATACAAAATTACAAAATTGGTTTCAGAAACAGGAAACCAATGGAAGTAACATGAGGTAAATGTGACGTGGTGGCATTTGTTAGCATGACCTTGGCTTTTGGATTATCTTCTAGTATATGGTAGAAATTTTGGAAGGCCATAAACAACCAGGAATGATAAAAGCCTGAAAGAGAATTTCAGGCAAGCTCGAGCTACAGTAAGAAGAAATTCTGGCTACTTTTCAGAAATGGTGTTGGAAGGATTGCAAGCCAAGGAGGCGTAAGAGGAAAAGGGCAGATTAAAATAAGATAATATGTACACCAACCTCTTAAAAGAATGCGTATTCATAGCCAGACTCTTCCCACCTCCTCATCTGCACTCATTTTTTTCCTGTTTCTCTCCCCTTTCTATGCCTATATAAAGTAATTTGCTACTATTATCTCAAACTATTTAAGTATATTAAAATGAGGATTTATTTGTGGAGTGTACCATAAGTATCATTACTAATGGAGCTACAACTTCAGTCTAAGTAAGGAATGTTTACTTAGACATATCAAGTATTCACTGTGAAAGCAATTAAAGAGCCTGATGTTCACAGTCAAGTATTAATATTAATGTATGAGAAACTGCATCCAAATCATTTAGAAGTGGTTAGGGAAGGCCTCTGGGAATGAAAGAGCCATACAAGGCAGTGATAAGATTATAGCTTTGCTGGAAAATAATAGAAACAGCTATCCTCTAAGCAGGCTCACCAGGGAAAGAGGGTCCTTAACATCTAAATGATGGCAGTTTTTACGTTTCATTTGCCTGCTGTAAACCATTTTACATTACTAGGTGTCTAAGATCTTTGCACTACATATTGTGGCTTGTTTTTATCACTGCTTTCAAGTCTCTTTATGGATGGTAACATTAATGGCACACATGAAATAATGTTGCATGACAAAATAATAATTTGCAGCCTGTTGCTATAGGGAGGCATCATTTGGTCTGCTTTCAGAATGGGAAGCCAATAAATGTGATCTTCTCATCCTGATACTGATTCGCTATTGAGGTGTAGCCCTCTGTTTCAGTTTCAGCTCTAAAATGGACATAATGATCTTACTTATCTCAGAGGGATTTTCTGAGAATGAATTAGTAGTAGTTATAAAGTATTTTGAATATGTAAAGAAATAGGTAATATTTATTACTTCTCTCTCTTCTGACCACTTGGAATGGTTGCAGACACAGATGTGCAATTAATCAGATAAGCTCACAGGGGGACTAAAGACTGAGGAAAATGAGGTTCTCAAACAAGGTGAGCAAGTTGCACATCTTTTGTTTACAATTAACCATTAATATGCTTCTTGCTTCGAAGAACTTTAAATTGTAATAGGCAAGTAACAGGAAAAATACAGACCTGGGCTCCGATGTCACAAATCCTTAATCATGCAGTGATTAAGAATGTATAGACTACATTTGAGAATGAGAGTAAAAACAGTACTGAAGAGGGAAAATAAAATTAATATAAAAGATAATGGATGGCCTTTGAAAGATGGAGAGAAACCAGCAATTTTGGAAGTCCTGTGAAGCTTTTATCTGATCAGTTTGACACACTCACTACAATATTACCATTGCTTTTTCAGATACCACTCTCAAGGTAGTTTTGACTTGGGAAAGGAATAGATAGATAGTAAGGGATAGTGAATCATCTTCAGTATTTCTTTTTATCATTTGTAAAAGACAATGTATCTGGACAAATTTGGCAATTTGCCCTTCAGCACACAATTATGTATGTAGTGAATCTAGGTTGTAGTATTTGTATATGCAAGAATGAGTACAAATGCATCACTGATGGACAAATCTATAAGTCCACAGAGGTGGGGAACTCGGTTGCTAAGAGAACCATGACATCCCCATAGCAACAGTGCTGAAACTCTATAAGTTGATGTTGAATAGAAAATTAACATGATTTAAAGTAGAGCAGGAAAGGGCTGTACAAGAGCCCAGTAGACCTTCTCACCTTGTCAGTAACAAGTCAATATCAAGTTGGTGTCACAAGCCAATATATAAAACATTTTCCATAACATAAATGTCTAGCTGAAGGAAGAGGTTTTTTAGTTCAATTATTTATATAGAGAAAATTACCCTGCAAATTAATAATTCTGCAGCCCATGCTGGGTTTGGTGATGATTTATATCGGTTGTCATTTGTCAGCTCATAACAGTTCCGTTCTTAACCTATGTGCAATTGTTTTCAAGTATGGCTTTTGCAATGAAGCAAATGTTGACATGACATCTTATACAGGCAGATTAATGTTCTTGTCCAATGTGCTTTAGTTTTTTTCACTAAAATTCAAGGTTACTTTTGTTTTGGCATATATTTTCTGCTTTGCATGACAACTGATTGTTTAATTTTACAGTTAAACCATAATCTTGTGTTATGAAATCATAGTCCATAAACATAGAAGAGAGATAACTAAATTATTGTCACCGTTCTGCACTCACCTACATGGGTGTAAATTTTGGGTAACTGCATATGATATTAGGGTGATTTCTTGCCTTTCAAAATCAGACTTAGACCTTGTTGCTTTACTGCAGGGTCAAGGTAGAACCAGAAGACATGGGGAAATCCTGATTTAAACAGGCATGGCAATTTAGCATTCAGTCCTGCAAGATGCTAAATGCCTTTGTAAGGTGATAAAATCTCTTATTGACCTCACTCTGAACAAAAGATGGGATTCTCAAAAATGCTCAGAGATGATCTAATTGTGCTTCCACTGAGGTTAACAGACATTTGCCTTTAACTTCACTGAGACCAAAATACGATCAATACTTGTCACTTCAAACCCCAACTCCCCACTCCGCAACAAAAGTGTGCTGCATTTTCTAGGTATTAGCCCAGAACGATCAAATAAAGAAATCAAGAAAAACAGCTAATGGATACATAGTTTAAATATTTTAATACAATATCTAATTTTTTTAACCAGAAGTCTTTTATAATGAAATGTTTATATTGAAACATATTGTAGGTTACTATAGACCAACTAAATATATGGATTTTGTGGCTCCAGCCAAGTTTATTTTCTGTGCATAGGCAGTTTTACAAAAAATATAATAAAACTCAAATTACATATATAATAAATTATATGTATATTAATTAAACTAATTAATTAAACTAAATGATTCTAGTGTATTTTTATAAAACTGCTTATGCAAAGAGAATAAACTTGGCCTGTGCCACAAAATCCATATTAGTATTTGGAAGCAGATATGTTCAGAATTTATTTCTGTTTCAGCCAACTAAGAGAAAAAAGAATCAGAAAAAAGTTAGACTAAGACTGTCAGGTGAACTAGGAGATGCAACTCCTGATTCAGGATAATTTTAGGAACTGGTGTCAGTGTGACTAAACTCACGTTCAAGAGGATTCAGGACTGGACCCATTTTCAGTTTTTATGAATGTGACTAGGTCTTTGCTGGATAGATTTTCCTGGAATACAGGGGAACAATATGGCATCCTTGTGCTAATTACAGCATGCTGCATAACAAAAAAATAAATCTTTGAAGTGTCATGAACAAAAACAATATCTAGGAATCTACTGATATCTGCAGATAAATGCAGCCTGTGTATAAAAATTGGAGTTAGTGATTGTGTGAACTGTAAATGTGGAACTAATAAATTATATCTCATAAAAATCTCTGTTCTTTTACCAGTGGTGAGTGTGACTTGCTGTCACCACCCTTCTCCAGCTACTTCCTGTCCCCTCATTAAAGTTTCTTTTTAATAGGGGGTTTAAGCTAAGACAGTTGGCAGCTTAAATATTTTAAACTTGCCAGTTAAAATAATGCTTCGGTGAATATTACTGCATCTTGAGATTAATAAATTATAGACATATAACTGTCATCACTACTTGAGCTTCACCTACACCTTAGGTGCAAAGCACTGGTTTATTCACCGTGTTCTTGGCGACAGTTTGAGACAACTTGCAGAATCAAAGGTGTCATTGTTTCATCTGTGACTTGATTTTTTTTCTAAAAATTATCATTTATGTAGCTGATGCTGCATGGCAAAGTCATGCCCAGGTGGACATATACTGTGGCCTTGATCAGTAATGGCTCCAAGATGAGGACAAAGAGAGGGACGAAGAGTGCTCCCAGTTTTGGCTGTGCCATCCATGCATATGCGGTGAGCTCATGGCCCAATCAATGCAGAGTGCTGCCAGAACTCTGCAGGAACAGTAAGCTCTGAGCTCAACAGCTAATCAGAGTGGGGTTTGGCTGGAGCCTCTGCTTTTGCCTGGCTTTGGAGACAAGGGGCTGAACTCTGCTGCTGTTTGCTCTTCTGTTTTCTCCCCTCCCTGTTGAATTCAGGAGCAGGGGAAAGGAGAGGATGAGCAGCAAGGGCAGTGCTTACCTTCTGGGCTCCAGAACCGCAAAGGCTCTGGCCAGACCCTGCACCAAGAGTTCACCTGTGGCACAACCAGAGGGATGCAAACATGTCACAACACCCTTTGGACCCCTGGAGTAGATCTGTGAGTCTGAGGGTTTCTTTTGACAGCCTCTTTCTCATGCAAAATGAGTACTTCAGTGGAGTGAATATATAAGCATATTTTATTAGAATACCCAGTTGTGAACATTACTAGCAAATAAAAGCATAATACAATACACATCTATATAAACTTTTATGATCCAGGCAGAAATAAGCAGTCTTTAACTTAGAATATCTACATCTTAAAATTACTAAGAGGTGTCCAGCCTATTAGGGAAATCTTACCCAAGTTTGGAGACTAAGTTCTAGGAGACACTGGATCAGGCAGATGGGAACCTCAGCAAAGGATGCTAGAGAAACAAATCTCAAAGCATTGACCTCTTTTTATTCCCTTCCTCAAACAAAGGCTTACAAGCATTACTTGGCAGAAACTTCATCAAACATGGCAATGAGAAAATGGCATTACATCATTCTGTTAGTCAAGACAGTATACACCGACCTCATCTTGTTATCAAGATTAGACATCCTAAAACTTGTTTGTCTTCCAAGAAATTTCTCTTACCTGCGACTCTGCTCATTTTATATTACTCCCTTATCCTCATTTATGCTAATTTAATCTAATTTAAAGTTAACATAGCTAAAAGCCTACAACAGATACTATAATGCAAGCTAAAAGGATTGTAGCAAAACAAAGGCCTACAACCCCCTCTGGATCCATTCCTGGCCTTGATCCGAAGTTCCTAACCAAGTTCAGTTGTTCTTACCTTATGTTGTATTACAAAACCGAATACAGAAATTATGATGGGGCATTTGTAGTATTTCCTTCATAATAACAAGCAGTGGAACTTTATACTTCTGATAAGAAAAAAAAAGCATTAACTCTCATTACAGCCAGGGGCAGATGGGTCAGTTCCTGTGCGCTACACACAAAGAAATCATTATCAAGTGTATAGAGTGATTGTGAAGACAAGCTACATTTTTTGCAAGATCTGTTAAAAGAGCACAACAGCCATGATATAGCACATGTTCACAGCTGCAGAGAGCTTTTAAAAAGTGCGGTCATGCAAATAAAGAAAGAAAGAAAGACTTTTTTTTTTACTTTTAAGAGGCATTTATTCCAGAGAGGGTGACAAATCGGGGCCAGTAGAGAGTATGTACAAGTTGGGCCGAAGATCTGGGCCTCATGGACAAGGCCTGGGCTCATGGCCTGCAAGAAAGAAAGAAAGAAAGAAAACCCTCGATAAAAAAGCTATTAGCTGAAGGCACTTTAGAGCAGAGCACCTTAGGGCACGTATATCCAGGTTCCCTTGAGAGTTAATTTTTTTTGCCCCTTCCCCTCCCCTGCCCCCCCAGTGTTGTCAGCAGGGGATCGAGGGGCAAGGGATAGGGGAAGGGGGCAGCATGCCAGGGCCAGAGCTGGAGGTGGGGGTGAAATGGAACAGAACAGAACACCCTCGCCTCACAGGCACCCCACTACCCCAGCTGGAGTATGGGGGAAGTTGGACTGGGCCCACGCGGTGGGGGGGCTGCCTTCCACCTCTCCCTCCCCACCAGCTCCGGCCATGGCAAAAGCCAGCTGCTTGCTGCTGCTGCTGTCAAGAGGTCTGGGGAAGGGACCACCCTTGCCTTGCAGGCCCATCCCAGCTCCCTCCAGTACCCCAGCTGCAGTAGCTGGGGGGGGGGGGTGGCATGTGGCAAGGTGGGGGACACCTAGCCAGCAAAGGGGGCATCCAGCACCACAGCGAAGCCCTGCTAACAGCTGCAAGCTAAACGTGTAGGCACCCATAGACAAACATGCGTCGTCTCTAACATGATTCAGCTAAAATGGAGGCTTTGATATCTATTGCTCAGTGGCCACTATCTTTCTACGTTGAACCTTCCTTGACATTCAGTCTATCAGTGTTCCTTAGTTCCCCCGTCACCTTTGCCCTCTTCTTTCTTACCTTTTCCATTTACTTCATAACCTCTTCCCTCATACATATTCTCTGCTTCTCACACTCCAAGTTCTCTGCTCTGACCAGTGGGAGATGCCCTTTACATTTTTTCTTTTATTTCCTTTCTGTGTCTCCCAGAATTGCTAGGTTGATACTGTCTTCAATTTTATATTCATAAGTACTTTTCAACAGTATGCACCATAATGTGAAGATAAAATAATTTTTCTTTTCTAAGGTTCCTTAAAGAGCCAGATGTGCTTTTCAGATTTAATCATCATGTTTAGAGCTGGCTGGGCAGTTGGCCAAGACCGTTCTCTTGCTGTCCTAATAGACGTAAAGGCGCTGCTAACATAAAAAAGATACAAAACTGTTGTTGCCTTCTTATATATGTCCTTATTTCCTTACAGTTAGTTACTTAGCTTTAGTGCTCACAAAAAGCACATATTTACAAAATTATTAAAATACTTCATTATATATGAACTTAAATTTGTCTAGTGTATAGTCATTTTGGTGGAGTTTTTAGTCCTCCCTCAAAAAGGGATTATTTATCCAATCTGGCAACTGCTTAGTCTTTCTCCTAAAAATCAATTATTTTATATTATGTTAGCTGTAAAAGTTTCCATCATGATCCTCTTACACCATATTATTGGAGTACGGAAACAAAAGTGAGGTTGAGGTAACCCATCTGCAGTAAATGGACTCTTATGCTTACCAACACTTTAAAATATTTTCCTGAAATATATTACAGAGTGGAAGTACATGCTATTATAAGTAATATGATACCTGCTTTTGTGGTTTCTATGACATTAATTACAGCATCAATTGAAAAATGCCACACAAGATGAATGGGTAAGCTGCTGCATTTGTGCCACAAGTGGCACAGGCAGCCTCAGCGTGTGGCATGTAGCAGAACAAGGGTAAGACAAGTAGTGCAGCAGGAGATAGGGCAGAAAGCAAAGCAGGACATAGGGCAGGGAGCAGAGGAGAGAGAGCACAAAACAGAGCGGCAAATGAGGCAGGTGACGGGGATCAGTGTGGGGCTAATTTGTGGGTGTTGGTTGTAGCTGTGTTGGTCTAAAGATATAGGTAGACAAGGTTCTTTGGGTGAATGTGATATCTTTTATTATACCAACTAAATGGTTGGAAAAAAAAGTGTTATTTGCAAGCTTTTGGGCACAAACACCCTTCTTCAGGCATAAAGCTAATTTGTGGCACTCCTGTCAAAAAGTTGTCCCCCTCTGATATAGAGCTAGGCATGTTATACAGGCAAATTGAAAAAGACCTTGCTCCTTCGATTACAGGCATCTTTACAATTCCAATAACATAGTTTTAGCAATGTGAATTCAAATCTAGGCATGTGTGTCCACTTTTACAAGAACGTGGCATGAAGCCCTTGCCATCTAATCTCACCTGCATAAGTCTCCTATTGATTTCAGGACTGGTGCTACAGGTGTCTATCCTGGAAACATGGATTCAGTCCCGGTAGTGTCCTTGCAGATGTATTAGCAGAACTGGGGACTTTCAGCCTGATTATGCAACAGGATGGGAGAGCCAGAAGGAAGAGAACAAGCAAAGGATCAGTGGCTGGAAGGGAGAGGCCCTGGCTTCTAGTCTTGACCCTTAGTCCAAATGGGGCAGAAGCTTCCCACTGCTTTCCATCATTTTTATCCAATGACTAGTAGCAATGACTTAGCTTTAAGAAGAGGAATAGAAAGAGACCTGAATAAATCTGGAGGTTAGAGTACTGTTGTGAAGTAGGTTATATGGAGGTCCAAATTTATTCAGCTCAGCTCTGTGTGATGGGAACCAAGAATCTGGGTCTCCCATTTTGTGGGCAAGTGCCCTAACCACTAGGCTGATGGACTAAACCACAGAATGGACCTCCTCCTCCTCAGTCTTTGCCCAGCTACAGATTTGGGGCATACAGTCAGGTGCATGTGTGTAGAGCTGTGTACCTGTCTAGGCAAACTACTGCCTACTGCTCATTCTCTGCAGTTAGTGGATGCCTGTGCATCCACACTACACATGAAACAGGGTCACTGACTGGATACATTCCAAACATAGCAGTTACAGACACAGTTGTGCAAGAAGCATTTGGGCACACAAGGTGAAACAGGATTCTGTCCTTAGTCGTTCCTCATAGGTACTTCCAAAAGAGCAATTCAGAATAAGGAAGGCTCTTACAACTAACCAGGTGGTAGGCACATGGGTATGTCTCAATTCCTGTTCCTCCCCAGTAGCATTATATATCTGACTCAGATCTGCAAGCTGGGTGGCTCCATCATGATAGTATGCACCTTATAGACTAATTGAATATGATATATAGGGCACATCAACATGTGCATTAATGCACCATCGCTACTGTACCTTAAGTTTAGTGCCTCTAATACGAGGTATAAATGAAATGCAGAGTAGCTGGCACTACTGCTCAGTAGTAAAGGCGCATGGTCTTTTCATGATGCTTAATATGCAGTAGACTAATTCTACTGCACATTAGTACATTAGCATGGCTTTTGCTGTGATATGCTAATGCTCAGTAGAATTAGTTTACTGCACATAAGCCTTTCATGTAGATGTACCCATAGAGAGCACAAGCTTTCATGAACCTGAGTTCACTGCATCTGATCAAGTGAACTCAAATTCATAAAAGCTTGTGCTCTCTCCATACCTTTTGTTAGTCTATAAGGTGCATATCTACCTTGCTTTCTGCATAACTTCAGACTAACACAGCTAACTACCTCTATCTGGCCCCATAATCCCAGGATCAAACTGCCTAAACAGGAGTTACACGCAGTGCCAGCAGTAATCATTACAGTAAAAAATTCAGAAGCCCTCTTCATTTATGACCACAGCCCCTGGTCATGGTACCCACTATCAGAGAAGCTTTAACTAAAGCTTGTCTGCACCCCCACCACCATTTTGAAGCACAGGGGCACTGAATACATGAGACTGCAGCACACTGGAGTGCTCTGATTAGGCTTGATTAATTGAGTCTGCTTCGACACATTCTAATCGGAACGTGTCAGAGCATGTGTAAAAGTGCCCTTTGTGCTTCCCAGCAAAAACCTGGATGGCAATGTCACTTAAGTGGGTATTTGATCTGGATCATAGCTGAGTGTACAGTAAAGCATAAATTTGGGTGTCTGGGAATATTTTCAAACCAAAATGGAAGCACTTAATCTAGATGTCGAAGTAGTTTTTTGGCCAATAGATTGTGGTTGATCTGAATCTCTTTCTGTGATCAAGGTACCTAAATTCATAGTAAATCTCATTCAGATGTTAAGGGAAAAATCTGGATCAGATCTATGACGACTTAAGTATTTATCCATGTTGATATATTTAAGGTTTGAAGAAACAAAGTCAGGCAAGAAGGATGGGGCAGTATTGCTCATTCTGGTCATAGACTCTGCAATGCTATATCACAGCCCCTATATAGCTCGTTCAATTCTTTCATAAGATATTTTATTAAAATCATAGAATCTTAGGGCTGGAAGGGAACTCGGGAGATCATATAGTCCAACCCCTTGCTTAGGGCAGGATCATACCTATCTAAGCCATCCTAGGTACGTGTTTGTCTAACATGTTCTAAAAACTTCAATAACAAAGCAGCCATAACTAAAGTTTTATCAGTCTTTTCAGTATTACAAAGCATTGCCCTTGCCTGAAAATAGTAGGAGTTCTTATTAGTTGATTTTCACAGTCTGCGTGTCATTGTTTACTTTTCTGTACTATATTAAGAGTCCTGCCTAGCCATTGTTAGCTTGGGGCTCTTTGTTCTACACTGTAGATTTATTGACTGTTTAGTTTGGAACCATGTTGCCTTTCTGCCTGGGCCAGAAAAAGAAAAGTGAAGAAAATAGCTTACTTTTACTTTCCTAAATGGACCCAAATGTGACACTGACTTTAATTTGGTGCTGCTTTTATTTATATTATACTATTCAATCTCTAACAAGGCAGATGTTATTGTTTAACATCTTCACTAATGGTTTGGATGATGGGACTGAATGCATGCTAAGCAAATTTGCAGACAACATCAAATTGGGTGAAGTTTCAGATACTCTGGTGGGTAGAGCCAGAATCCAGAATGACTTGGATAGGCTAGAGAAGTGGCCTTCCATTGTCCTCTTTGACTTTCATTTGATTGAACACCTTGCACTTGGAAGGGAATAATTACATATACAAATACAGACTGGTTGTCTAGGCTGCAGGATTGCAGGGAAGACCCTAAACATTATAATAGATCATAAGATGAACATGAGTCAACAGTATGCTCTTGTTGCTGAACCCCCCCCCCACCCAAAAACAAACAAACAAACGAAAAACAGGCCAACAGTAACAGGAGTGTCACTTCCAAATCAAGGGAAGTGATTATTTTGCTCTATTCAGCCTGGAATACTGTGTCCAATTTTGGGCTTCACACTTCAAGAAGGATGTGAACAGATTGCAGAGAATTCATCACAGAGCAACAAAAATAATTATAGGAAGCCTGATATATGCAGAAATGTGGAAAGAACTAGAGATATTTAGCCTAAAGAAGAGAAGACTAAGGTGGGGATGTGGTAACAGCCTTCATATTTCTGAAGGGTAATCACAGAGAGAAGGGAGATAGACTATTCACTGTGGTCATGGGGCACCATACTAGGAACAATAGCCTCCAGGTGCTGCAGAGGAAATTTAGGTTGGAGATTAAGAGGGACTTCCTGATTATGAGGGTGTTCAAACATTGGGACAGGCTACTTAGAGATGTTGTGGAATTTTCTTCCTGAGAAGTTTTCAAGAGCTGATTGGACATACACTTGGCTGTGATGGTTTAATTCGGGATGATCTTGCCCCGAGTAGGGGGCTGGGCTGGATGATTTCATGAGGTCCCTTCCAGCCTGACTTTCCTATGATCCTGTGAACCACAAATTAAACACATTACCAGTTTCTGCTTAATATCTTACACATTTTATTAGAAAAGTACAGTGCTGTCTTTATGCTTAAAACAGCATAGGCGTATCATCTCTTTCAGTTAATCACAAAGCCTACATATATCATAGTTATATGCATGAAAATGTGCATATTAGGCTGTACACGTGGACATCAAACTAATTTATTACAGATGTATATTTGAAAGAGTGGTGTTATCTAAATAAATTACAATGGGTTCATGCTGATGGAAATTCTTGCCTCATTGAAGTTGTTGGGAATTTTGCCCTGACTTCATGATTACATCCCCAGGTTCTATTCTTGACACTTCCACTAAGTTGCACTGTAACCTTGGCAAACATTTACATATGAACCAATTCTTGTATTTGTAAAATGGTTTTGTGAAGGTTCATTTAGCTGGTGGTCTCTATCTCCTGGGAGATGCAGAGCTTAATTAATTAATTCATAATGGAAAATGCTTGAAGAGATCTTTGGATGAAAAGCATTTCTGCACAATTTCTCCCTTCCCCTGAACCGTCTGTTATCCAAGAAATGTTTATAATGACCAGCCATTTTAAATGATAGAGGTTTCAGATTAATGAGGTTTGGATATGTAGAGACTGCAAGCCAGCTTTCCTATTTTACTATTATTAATTATAATATTCTGAGAGTGCCTACATGCGCCTATGTGGAGTGGGTACCCTTGTGTTGTAGAAGTACATGAGAAAATCTTTTCCAAAGGGGAATAAAAATTATAACCTGAGGATGAGGTTACTCACACTGTCCTACCTAAGACAGGAAGCAACAGGTTTGCGTATCCAACCCTGAGAGAAAAGGAAGGGAGAATGAGGGTGACGATATTAAACTCATCAGGACTCAGACACTTGTGCTAAAAGGGAAGTTGTGTCAGCTTATGGTTGGTAATCACAACTGTCAGCTGTGCAGAAACCCAAATCCAAGTGCAAAACTTAAGGCTGGCAGCTCCTGTGATCTGAACTCCTGCTTATCCTAAAGTTTCAGGTGTGCCTGGAGACCTCTGATAATCAAGCTTTGCTGTATGCAAGTGACAAGTGTATGATCTAATCTGATCAGAGCAGGAAGAGAACAGAACTAGGCAGGCAAAATAAACTTAAAACTGGACTGCAAAGTTGTGGTGAATGATTTAAAAGTCCCCCTCAGGTGTGCAGATGATGACAAGTAAGTATTTGGGAGTGTATAGTCCTTATAAGCTCGCTGCTTCACAGTCAGTAATCAGAACAGGCTCCAGGCTTATTAGCTGGGACAAACATTTGTTCTAGGACTGTCATTTCAGTGTATCTTTACTCCTCTGTGCCTGAGTCAATAGGTTCTTTAGTTATCATTGCACACCATTCATCACTGCCCCACTGCATCAAACACATCACCTTTGGCAACAACAAGATGAATGGGTTGAAAGCAAAAGGTTTCTGCATTAATTGTAAAGATGGCAAATTATTCAGAATTTTTGCACTCTCATTTCTTCTGCAGTTACCTTTCATAGACTGGGGTTAGTCAGGTTTGTAAATGTTGGACAAAAAGACAATCTTTCTCAAAGGTCACTTATGGAAGGAAAGGAAGTCATTATGGTGACTTAACAGCACTTACAGTCCCAAACTGAGGGTGAAGTTACATGTTGCACTTAGACCACACTAAATTTGTGAAATGGTAAGTGCTGTTAACTTGAAATATGCTGTAAGCTGTTACATGTTAACGGTTAATACCCTTTGTTGCCTGCACAGCTCTGACTTAACATTAGAGGGCTGGTGAGCAGGGGTGTATGTAGGAGCCAGTACACCTGGGCTCCATCACACTCTGGGTGAGAATGGCGGCAGGGTTTCAGTGGCTGGAGCATGGAGCTGGGAGGTGTAGAGCCATAGGAGCATGGGGGCTCTACTGGCACTCCACTGATCCCTACTGACCCAATCCCAAGTCCTCCCCCACAATTGGATTTCAGCCCCCTTGCCTTCCCCAGAGAGGGCTGCACCTTTTTCTCAGAATGGGGCAAAAGACAAAGAAGACCTCAGTTAGCCTAGGTTACTTAAGGTTAACTGAAATTTTCCATGCCACCTGGCCTGTTTCTCCCAAGCACCCCCAGTTCTCCTCCGCCAAGTGTCTTAATGGGAGCCGTGGCTTCCCTTTGCATCCACATGCACTGTTCCTGTCCTGCGTGATGGAGAGGGCTGTGCTCCCTATGTCTCCAAGCTCCAGCAGCCGCATGGAAGCAGAGCCAGCAGAGTTTAGTGTGGTGGCAGCACACAGCCATGAAGAATCATTCTTCTCTGCTCCCCATGGCTGCATGCTCCTGCCGTGGTAAACCCTGAGGCCTCCATGCTGGTATCACAGCCCTCTGCCCACTCCCCATAAGCCCAAGATAGTAATAGGAGGTACAAAAGAAGTACAGTGCCCATTAAGCCACTTGATGAGGGTAGAGACAGAGGTACTTGAGGGAAACAGGTCAGGCGATATTAGGAATTTTCAATTAACCTCAAGTAACTGAAGTGAATTGAAATTTTCAATGGCTTGTGCCTGGTTCCTAGAAAAAGATGCAGCCCTCTCCCAAGAAGGCTGGGGGCCTGAGATTGGGATGGGGTGGGAGGTGCTTGAAGCAGGTCAGCAGGGTTCAGTGCAGGGCTCCCTGCAGCACAGTCCTCTGCCCCCACCTCCCAGGGGCTTGCAAAGGGATGTCACTGCCTCCATGCCTCTCTACCTTCTGGCTTCATGCTCCTGTTGCTGAAGACTCCTGCCTGGCACTGGCCTTTCTCTGAGCAGTAGAGTTCAGGAAAGTGAATAGTTTATCTATGGAGAAGGAGTTGCGGATGGGGTGGAGCCAGGCAGCAATTCATCCCTGGATGCTGGAGGATAGCAAATTGCTTGTTTTATCTCTGTGGAGTGGACTGAAGTTACCCTAACATGAGATGTGCAGCATGGTCAAGAGTTAACCCTTATTTGAAGTGTCATATTTTTGAGACATTGAGAGGGCACTTAACACTTGGTGTTATGCACTGTATATATTGGAGACAAACGCTAGCTCAGAAGTGATTTACCATTAAAGGCCTTGGTTCTGTAACGTGCTGCATTCAGGTAGACTTCTCAGAACTCACACAATAAATTGCACAGTTAGCACTACAACTACCAAGTAAAAAAAGTAGTCTTATCTGCTCACACACTTGTACTGGTGTTGTTAAAGCAGTGTAAACCCTTGTGTGGAGACTTTTATCTTGTTTTAAGAAACGTTTATTTCAGGCTAGCTTTAAATAGCACCTCATCAATTTCAGGTAAACCACAACTATCACCTCAGGCCTAAGTAAGTATCCAACAGCCTTTTGCACTGGCTTAATTACAACAGTTTAAACCACATTACTTAGGTACAGGCATTCAAAAAGCCTCAGGAAGAATCTATTTAAGTTACATGGTTTCCTGTAAATGGCGTAGTTTAAAATCAGTAGTGAACAGAACACACGTTCACCCTTTGGTGGGGGGAGGGTGCATATCTTACACCAGGTTCTGCCATTTTTTGAACCAGTCCTTCTGTGCTGAACTTCTGTTCCGTTGTGGATATAGAACAGTTTCCAATCAATTATACCGGTAAAAGTGTAATGTCTGTACCTGGCCTTAAACTGGAGAAAGCCTGCTCTCAGGAGTTTGGCATGGAAAACATGCACTTGTGTCCCAATATGGTGTCTAACAGACCAAACTGCATTACTTCTTGTTTTATAATTTCAAAGGGCTTTCCCAACAACTAGCATTAGAGACACTGTGACATTGTACAGTGAAGACTTTTATGAAGGGAGAATGGGGAAACAGTGATAGACAAAATTTAGCAATCTTCTCAGGACCACATACAAAATCATCTATAGATACAAAATTAAAACTTAAACCAGATGCTAGAATATTATCCCACATACCTCTCAAGGTGATTTTTGGAAGAGAGAGAACCAGAAACTTCATGGCTCTGTTCTTTCCCCCTCTTAGATATAAACCAAGGCACACAATGGATGAGGTGTCAGGGAGAATACCCAGAAAAGCTTTGAACAATGGGAATCGATTTCATAAAAACAAATTCAAATTTTTAAAGGGTAGTTTCATTCTGCTGGATTATGAAGCTGACTTTTTGGCCAGTTGGTTGGTTGATTTTTTGAAATCTTCAGCTAGCTTTGGATTGAGCTTTTGTTTTGTTTTAAAAACTGTTCAGTTTTAAAATGCCAGCTTTTAGTTTTCACTTTTTTTTTTTCCTGTGGAAAAAGTAATAGAGCAATTTTTTTCTGTTGCAAAGAACATAAAAAGACCACAACATTCAGAATATTTTAACACTATGGATTCTTATTTGAAATATTTGGGTTCCTCTTGTGAATTATGATTGCACACCTCTCAATGCTAACATGGCGTGGTATCCCCCAGCACTCCTGAAAGGATCTTAAGGCACCCCAGGGTGCCACAGCACTCTATTTGAGAATCACTGCCTTAGCCTATAGCATGGAAGTTGGAGCATGTTCCTGGATAGTGACAGATATGGTTTTGAACACCCTCAGCATAAGAAGTGCCTGGACCATGGGTATGACAGTCATATTTCCTTTGCCAGTGCTCTAAACAAGGCAGGTGCTGCCACATCGCAAAGTGTGAGCCTTGTACAACCTGTAACTGCAGGTGCTTACCAGTGGAGGAAAACTCTGAGCTCTGAGTCCCAAGCAGACAGATATCCCTCCCTTGTGGTCCTGACTCAAGCTCTTACCTACTCTCCTACAGTAGCTGTTCAGTCACACCTCTCTGCTTTGGGTTTCCTATTGGATAGCCTTATATTGCACCCAGTTCAGCACATGGAGATTTTGATTGCCCTTCAGTGGTGTCTTATTCTCCCCACACATATTCAGAAAATCTAGGTGCCAAAAAGTGTAGAAGGACACATTTTGGAGGCATCTGAGTCATTTTTGTATTCCTTGGATCTCTCAAGCATATTTTAACCAGCTTTGCATCAGCAGGATGTTGACCACTGTGGTCCCCCTGCCTTACCTGCGTCAGATTAAGGTGTTAGATTCATAGATGTTAGGGTCAGAAGGGACCTCAATAGACCATCGAGTCCGACCCCCTGCATAGGCAGGAAAGAGTGCTGGGTCTAGATGACCCCAGCTAGATGCATATCCAACCTCCTCTTGAAGACCCCCAGGGTAGGGGAGAGCACCACCTCCCTTGGGAGCCTGTTCCAGACCTTGGCCACTAACTGTGAAGAAGTGTCACGGTGGTGCCTGCGGGAGGGCCGTGAGCTCCCTGAGGTCCCTCGCACCGTGTCAAGGCCAGCCCAAGGCGCCCTCTTATTCTCCCCTGCCACGTCTTGCTGGAAAATATAATAGGGAGGCTACCTTACTCTTCCTTGGGCACGGCTACTCGGGACCTCTGTCCCCGCGGTTTTCCTGGACTCTTGTCGTCATCCCGTATGATGGGTGCTACTCGGGCACCCCAGCCTTATGGGCTACGCGTGGCTCCTACCAACCCTTAATACCACACCCCAAGCCTCGCAGATGTACTGGACGTTGGTCTGTCAACATGCCCGCTTCCCTGGGCCCTCCTCTGCAGTCTAGCCCACTCCCGGGCCTCCTCCGATATACAGCCCCTCACTGGGACTCTCGTCGAGCCCACTCTGGGCCTTCTCTAAAATAACCCAGCCCACTACGGGACTTCCTAGCGAGTCTCTGGTCCTTTAGGCCCACCGCACTGCTACCCTCTCCGATATGGGCTCACCGCGCTGCTATCCCCTTTTGCTGGGGACAACCACAGCACCTTGCCCTTCTCCTGGGGTGCCATACTGCTAACCCCTTCCGTCGGGGTCCACCACAGCACCCTACCCCTATCTAAGGTCTACTGCTGTGCTAGCCTATAACTGGGCTCACTATGTCCATCTTGGGCTTCTCAATATGGCGCTCCCCCCTCTTCGGGGCTCACCTTGCCCACCTTGGGCTTCTCAATAGTCCCCACTTTCCCCGGGACTCTACACGCCCACACTGGGCTCCCCAATAATAATGCCGCCCCCTCTCTGGGGCTCGCTGTGCCCACGCTGGGCTTCTCTAAAGTGCGCTCCCCCTTCCTGGGGATCGTCGTGCCTGCGCTAGGGCCTGCTAGTAGTGCCCCCTCCTGGGGCTCATCGTGCCCGTGCTGGGGGCTTCTCAAAACACTCCTCTCTAGGGCTGGGGTCTACGCACCCCGCAAGTTGCGCCCTTACTGACGCCGGGGTTCTCACACTCCGTGAGCCCCCTATGAGGCCTCCTCCAACCCCTAATAGCCTCACCCAAACCACCGGTGTAATACAAACACTAAAGCAAACTCCAGCCTCCTAGCTATAACCAAAACACCAGGCATTAAGCCATAACAACATAAGCCTCCTGGCTGTACTTTAACATCATTGCTCCAGCCTCTGGAGCTCTCATGAACTATACTTGCTGTTAGACTTCTCCTTGCATCCTAACCACAGAAGCTCCTACGCCTCTAGCTGCTAGCAGGGAACTGCTAGCCTGACCTTGGCTCTAGGCTTCATAGGGGCCAGGCCCTGCCCCCTCAGGACCAGCTGACTCTCATTAGTTGCCCTGGCAACCTGAAGCTGTGCTCTTTATCTCTGCTAAGGCTCTTCCTCGGCAGTTCTCCCCTTTCTAGGAGTGGAGCAGCGAGGTGTGCCGTGACAAGAAGTAAGGTGTTGTGGTTGTTAGGCAATGTTGGCTTAATGGATATTGGCTTAATGGGCACTGTATTAAGTTTGACTGTGTAGTTTTGCTAATAGTTAGACAATAGATTTATATAGCATGGTTTGGATAGGGAGGATTCTGCCTCATGCAGGGGGTAGGACTAGATGACCTCTGGAGGTCCCTTCCAGTCCTACTTCTCTATGATTCTCTGATTATTTGATATGATCAATGTTTCCATGCTGTGTCCAAAGTTGATTAGTTTCTATTCTGTCCCTGTAAACTGTGTAAAGAAAATAAGAATAATTGAAGCTGGCCTTCTTCCTATTAATCCATTTGCTTACAGAAACCTATTTTGTCTACTGTAGCTATCTTTTCTTCAGAGTAAATATGCCTGGTTCCTCATACCTCTGAGGTTTTTTCATAACTTCTGTTGTTAAATGGTTGTGCTCTGAATTTCCCCTTTGTATCACTTCTCCCAATTTCTGCAGAGCAGTTTGGGATTACATAAATCCCTTCTAACACCTTTAGAGTGTGAAGAATGAATTTTTGATTGTTCTGGCAGGTCTCTTGAGATTAGATTTGTTGTATAAATGGAGTACTTCCCAAAATTAATATTGTCTCTTCTCCAAATAAGGTGGCTCTATCAACCTATTGCTTTAAAACACTGTGTGATCTTTTGGTTTCTCCTTTTGAAAGGCAATTCAACAGCTTGCAGCTCCATATAACATGCTAGTGAGAACTTAATAGCCTGATTTTCAAAACTACAAAATTGCACCAGCAAGTAAATCCACAGAAGAGCAAATCTTCTGGTGCATTGTTGTCCCCCAAACATTCAATTTCAGAAATGTTTCACCTTTCTGAAAACTGTAGCAACAGGTACTATGAGAGGGATGAAAATATTTAGGGATTGCTTCCAGTTACCTAGGTCAGTAATCAAAAGGAACTGGATATTTCCTGTATTCTTTTTCTTTATTTTATCTTTCTCATGCTAGTCCCTACACAATCACTTTTTCTCATAATATCACCATGAAAATCACCTAGGGCTGGAGAAGGACTCTGCTAAATTTAAAATTATTGTATAAAACTTGAACATAAAAGACTCTCTTTTCTGGCTATATCACAAAGCAGAATATTATGGTGAAGCAATAAAAGATACACACATGCACAAACACATGCATGCACAGGGTCTGCAAAAAATAGTTTGCAAAATACTGGTCATTTTGGACTGCCCCATACAGTCCATTGAGATTATTGTGCAGTAGAAGAAATTTTGTTGCAGGACAATGCTAACTCCTTCCATGGTACAGTTTATGCCCTAGGAAGACAGAATTGTATTGCTGCTAGAACATAGGCCTCTGATTGTTTTTGTCCATAATACTTTGAAGTGAGCTTGCTGTCTGAGTAGTTATGTGATGTCTTGGTGCAGCTCTTAATGTACCTCATTGTCCTTATGCCTTTCCTCTGCCATCTGTTTTTTTTTTTTCCATTTTCTAGTCTCAAGGGCTCTGAATTTAGAATCCTGCAGCATCTCCAAGAATATATTCCCCAAAACCCATTACATTCTCTCTCTGTCATGGTTAGTCTTTCAGGAAGGGGTTCTGCTCAAGGGCATCTTAGATAAGATCACTGCCAACCCCCCAGACAGACAGTGTCAGATTTAAGGTGGGTAGCAGACATCAGGATCAGTATTAGAACTCTCTATATTTTATACTACATGGATCTGCATAAAGATATGAATGCAATTCCATTAATTTTGACTTTGTTCTAGGACTATACAACAGCACATGGCATGAGATATTCTTTATACCCTCTGGCTAAGAGGAGTAGGGGGAAAGTTTTGGGGATACAGTAGAGATGCTGTAGTAAATACTACGGCTGTGCGAAGCTTCGGTCCCTGATTTGATTTGGCCCAATCTGGTGGCTGAATCTCCAAATCTGAATTGAATCAGAGGGCCCCTTAGTCTGTCCAAATCGGAACCCTCTGAATCAATTTGGAGAGATTCAGAAAGATTCATAGTTTCATAGTGCTTAGGGTCGGAAGGGACCTAAACAGATGATCAGATGACCCCCTGCCCCAGGCAGAAACGGGTGCCATGGTCATATCACCCCAGCCAAATATCTGTCCAGCCTCCTCTTGAAGATTCCCAAGGTAGAAGAGAGCACCACCTCCCTTGGGACCCCATTCCAGAGCCTGGCAGCTCTGATGGTAAATTAATGTCTCCTGATGTCCAGCCTGAACCTTCTCTCTAACAATTTGTGGCCGTTATTCTTGGTAAACCTGGGTGGTGCCCGGGGGATCAGAGCCTCCCCCAATTCTCGCTGGTTCCCCCTGGTGAGTTTGTAAATGGCCACCAGATGCCCTCTCAGCCTTCTTTTGTGGAGAATGAATAGGTTCAGGCCCTCTAGACTCTCCTCATAGGGTCTGCCCCGCTGCCCCTTGACCATGTGAGTGGCCCTCCTCTAGACCCTCTCAATGCTAGCCACATCCCTCTTGAGATGCAGTATTCCAACTGCGGCCTGACCAATACCACATATAAGAGGAAGATCACCTCCCCAGACCTGCTTGTGTTGCATCTGTAGATGCACAACAAGGTACAGTTAGCCTTATTGACCGCTTCCTTGCATTGGTGGCTCATGTTCATTCTGGAGTCAACAGTGACTCCAAGATCCCTTTCTGCCACTGTGTTGACAAGAAGGGTGTTTCCTAGCCTATAGGTGTGTTGCTGGTTCCTGAACTCCATCCTATTCTCATCCACCCACCTCTGCAACCTGTCTAGATCTAGCTGGATTCTGTCCCTTCCCTCCAGCGAGCCCACCTTTCCCCACAACTTCATGTCATCAGCAAAGTTGGACCATGTGCATTCCACGCCCACATCCAGATCACTGATAAAGATGTTGAACAGTACAGGCCCCAGGACCAAGCCCTGGGGGACTCCACTGCCCACATCCCTCCAGGTTGAAAACAACCCATCCACCACTACTCTTCGGGTGCAACCATCTAGCCAATTTGCCACCCATCTGACTGTGTAGGCATCACCTAGTTTTTTTAAGAGAATGTGGTGGGAAACCGTGTCAAAGGCCTTCCTAAAGTCCAGGAAGACCACATCCACCACAACACCTTCATCCAGGGACTTTGTGACCTGATTATAAAAAGAACCCAGGTTACCCAGGCAGGATCTGCCCTCATTGAACCCATGTTGGTTGCCCCTGAGCATTACCTCCCCTGCTGGACCCTTGCAGATGTGCTCCTTGATAATTTTCTCAAAGGTCTTCCCAAGGACCGAGGTAAGACTGACTGGCCAATAATTTCCTGGATCCTTCTTCCTCCCCTTTTTGTAAATGAGGACCACATTGGCCCTTTTCCAATCCTCTGGTACCTGGCCACTTGCCCCATGAGTGCTCATAGTTCCATGCCAGGGGCCTCGCTATGACCCCTGCCGATTTCCTCGGCACCCTCAGGTGAAGAGCATCTGGACCTACTGAGTTAAATATGTCCAATCCCTCCAAGAGTTCCCTAATTAGATCGTCCCTGACCCTAGGCATGGCGGTGCCACCCCGGGTCCATCCACAGTTCTAATGGGGGAAATGTCTCAGTCTCTGTTCAGGAATATGGAGGCAAAGAATTCATTAAAGAGGTCAGCTTTTTCATTTGATGCAGTCAGCAGGTTGCCAAGCCTATCCTGTAGGAGCCCCACATTACCCGGTGCCATCTTGTTACTCCCTATGTATTTGAAAAAGGGCTTTTTATTATCCTTAATTCTGGTCGCTAGTCCTAGCTCCATCTCTGTCTTGGCCTTCCTAACTGCCTCCCTGCAGTCGCAAGCAACAGAGGTGTAATCCTCTTTGGTGATAGCCCCCTTGCTTCCACTGTCTGTACACCTCCTTTTTTGCCCTCGGGCATCCCTAGATACTTTTGCCAAGCCATGGGGGCTTCTTAGCACTCCTGCCCCACTTGGCATGCATTGGGGCTGACTCACTTTGAGCTCAGAGGATTGTCTCCTTAAGGAACAGCCACCCATCTTGGACCCCCATCTCATTGAAGCTCTGAGACCCCAATGCCTCTCCTACCAACCTTCTTAGCTTACAGAAGTTGGCACTCCTGAAATCGAGGACCTCTGCCTTGCTGCTTGCTTTCACCATGTTGTGCTGGATAGTAAATTCCAGCAGACAATGATCACTGTCACCCAGGTGGTCCAGTACCCGCAGTCCCTCACCAGGTCATCACCTGTGACAAGGACCAAGTCCAGCAAGGCATTTCCCCTGGTAGGACTATGCACCTCCTGGGTTAGGTGGAGGTCCTGCATCCCAGCTAGGAACCTATGTCAGTGGTCGGACTTGGCTGACTGCTCCTCCCAGCAGATGTTTGGGTAGTTTAGGTCACCCATGACAACCACATCCCTTGACTTTACAGCCTTCATGAGCTGACCTGAGAATTCCAGGTCCAGCTCGTCCACCTGGTGAGGTGGTCTGTAGTAGATGCCCACTAACAAGTCCCCTTCCCCATGCCCTCCTTGCATTCTTACCCAGAGTGCCTCATTTTGTCCCTCCTCTGACCCCATCCTGATCATTGAGGAAGTGTATTGCTCTTTGAAATACAGTGCTACCCCCCACCTCTTTTCCCTGTTCTGTCTCTCCTGTACAGCCTGTATCCCTGGATGTCCACTGCCCAGTCATTGGTAGAAGCCCACCAGGTTTCCGTGAGCCCCACTGGGTCTGGGTTTTTGCTAGCTAGCAGGAGGGTGAGTTCCTCCTGCTTATTCCCCATGCTTTGAGCATTGTGTGAAGTGTCCTCATGTTCCTCTGTGCCCGCATCCCCTGGTGAACCTAGTTTAAAGCTCACCGTACAAGATCAGCCAGCCTGGAAGAAAAAGTGCGCTTACCTTTTGGGGAGAGATGAAACCTGCCCTGCCCAAGCAAGTCCTCTGTGCGGAAATGCAGGTCATGGTCCAAGAACCCAAGGCCCACCTGCTAACACCAGCTCCGGAGATTCAGACATAAAGACAGCTTTAAATGTTTTCTACATACCTCTAGGTAGCAGGGGCTCGTGAGTGCTGCAATGCTGGAGTGTGTGGAATGTCCCACAGAAGTGTTGGGGGCTTCCCAGTGCACTCGGTAGTAGACCCAGAAATGGACCAGAAGTACTTCTGGTCCATTTCTGGGTACCGGGAAGTGTGCTGGAGGGCCCCCCCCCATGCTTTCCCAGCTTGGTGAATGATGCCTCCTGGGTCTGGGGGAGGCACCCAGGGTCCCCCTACAGCTGATCACCTCTCCGGGGCAGCATGGGGGTGACCCCCAGCATGCTTCCCGAGAGACCCCGAAGTGGACTGGAAGTACTTCCGGTCCATTTCTGGGTTTGTTGCTGAGCATGTGGAGGGCCCTCCCGCACTCCTGTGGGACAGTCCACGTACCCCAGCATCACAGCAATCACAAGCCACACCTGCTACCTCAAGGTATGTAGAAAATCTTTTAAAACCATGTCTCTGTGCAAATCAGCATTGAATCTTCAGATTTAGATTCAGCCTAATTGAATCAGGGACAGTGATCTGAATCAATGAATCAACGAATCAAATCACTGTCCCTGATTTGGGCCAAATTCAAACTGAATAGGGCCTGCTTCACAGACCCCTAGTAAACACTGTTAAAGAATGTGAGTATTGGCAATGAGTGTGGGAATGCCAGAATCCTTGTACCAGAGGACCTCTAGTACCAAACTATTCTCCCAGGCTGGTTTATTTACTGACTCCTTGCAGTAGTTCATTTCTGAATGGCATATAGTGAACGATTTATGACTACTCTTCATAGAAATACTGGGGCAATGAACAAATAATATTTGCCTGAACATTTCAGTGAAATGATGCCAGAAGACAAAAGTGGTAAACCAGAAGCCTCACCAGTGTAAGAGAGTTATGTTCATCAGGCCGTTCTGTGAACTATTCAGACTAGCTTCACAAGCATACGCAAGCAATTTATAGATATACATTATGCAATTACTTTTTTATTTTAATTGGTTTCTTTCTGCCTCCAACAATTTTACTTTGAATTCATTAAAGGCTTCTGAAACAGTATGCATTTGGGAATGTGCTTAAAATATTGTTTGTTATTTTTAATGACAGTGCATCAAAATAAATTCCTTTGTTCCTTGCTCATAAGCAGCTGGTAACAATTGAGAGAAGGGAAGAGGAAGGCAGAGAAAGGGATGACATGTCCAGTACCAGTGCCATGAAGAAACTTAAGCAGACAAGGTTCTTTGGGTAAATCCTATATCTTTTACTAGACCAACTCAAATAGTTGGAAAAATTAATCTTAGCAAGCTTTTGGGTACAAACACCCTTTGTCAGGCTGTTTGTGCCTGAAAGCCTTGCTAAGAAGAATTTTTCCAACTATTTGAGTTGGTCTAATAAAAGATATCAGATTTACCCAAAGATCCTTGTCTGCCTATAACCTTAGACTAACATGGCTATAACCTACACCAATGAAGAAACCTAAAAAGAAGTGCTTTACTGGTAGTAATAAAGGACATCCCTGCTTCTGTGAAGCATATGGTGTGCTTGGACTCATGGTCAACATCAGAAAAACCAAGATACTTTACCAACATACCCCAAACCAACCAGCTGCTCCTTCACATATTACAATTGGAGGGCAGTCCTTGGAGAATGTTAAGCATTTCCCCTACCTGGATGCAGCTACCTTTCCCAAAAAGTAAATATAGATGATGATATTCAACATAAAATCTGCCAGCATTGTCTTTGACCATCTCTGAAGTCATGTCTTCTTATGATCATGACATCATTACCCAAACTGAACTGCTCATCACCCAATCTGTTGTCGTTCATAATTTCATAGTTTCATAGTTATTAGGGGCTGGAAGGGACCTTACAGATCATCAGGTCCAGCCCCACTGCACTTGGTCAGGAAAGATTGCTGGGATCAGATGACCCCAGCAAGTTCCTACTCTGTTGAATGGTTGTGAAACTTGGACAACATATTGCAAACATCTGAAAGCCTTGGCATGTTACCATCAAGCAATGTTTTCAGAAAATTCTCCATATCAATTGGAAGGACAGAAGAATAAATGCCAGTGTTCTGGCTCAAGTAAACACTGCCAGTTTTGAAGCCCTGTTTATAAAGCACCCACTCCCAGACCAGGTCCTATACTCACAACTCTGTAATGGTCACCACTCAAGGACACCTTGAAAGCCAAGCTGAAGAAACGTGATATTAAGAACAATACCTGGGAGACTCAAGCACTGAATCATCCCCAGTGCCACCATGATGTATGACAAGGAATGTATCATTTAGAGCAAACTCACTTCTCTATGGAGGTGAACAGACAAGAGATACAAAGGGAAAGACCTGTGGTCCAACATCACCAGGGTTCAGTCCTTCCTCCCAGAAGTATTTGCTACATGTTCAGTCAAACATGAGGATCTCGGATTAGCCTCTTCAGTCATCTCCATATTCACCAATGTAATGGAAAACTGTTATACTCATATTGAGGGAATGCCAATGAAATCACACTTACCTGTGTCCTCTTTCCTTTTGTGGGTTCTCTCTCTGGGTTCACCTGTTTTGTGAAGAGTTCCTGGCTAACAGCCATAGCTCTGCAGCCTAAGTTTTTCTTTCCTCCATACCAGGCCTCGACTGGAAAAAGTAAAAGCCCTTTATAAAAAAGAACCCCAAAGTGGCCTCTTAAATGGCTCAAAGTGAGGCCAGTGGAATCGCTGAGCTCATCATATTTTCTCTGCTGAAAAGGTAAAGTGTAATATGGATTAATTTGAAACAACTTGTAGCCATAGGAAAGCAAATTAAGTGGAATATCCTAGAAGTGCAAGTATCTGTTGGAAACTCATTACTTCAGCATACAGGGAAATTCAAAAAGCAAAACTAAGTAAGATGGAAAAGGTGGAAAAATATAATTAAAATAATTGGAAAGTTAATTGTGAAGAACCGTTTATTCTCAAATCACAGCTATGCCACACGCAGTGTAGTGTAGTAGCATTTTCACAAAGAACTCTATAAATGTGAGAAGTATTGTTATGCTTATTTTACAGTAGGAAATCTGAGGCCTACTCAACACTGATGAAATGGTTCTGCCATTTCTTACTAGTGTTGACTCAGACATACTGGCAGAAAGTCATGTGTTGTGGCAGTACAGTCATATACTAGTTCTGCAAGTGAAGCAGTCTACCAGCAAAAGCACTTTTTTGATCCTATAACTGTCTCTTTTACTAACATAATATTTTCATTTACAAAAAGCCTCTAAGAAAATAAAAAACCTGTCTAACTCTGTCACCAAGAGTCTCAAACATAAGCAGTCTACAATGTCTGCATCTACACGAGATATTGGCTGTGCAGTTGTTACTCTATGCCAGATACTGACTGCACAGGAGCTTGTTACTACTGCAGAGTAGCGTCACGTGGCATGAAACATGCTGTGATGCTAGTGCACAGTAGTAATGAGCTACTGCAGTCAGCATCACCAAAAAGCCATTAGGGGACACTACTGCACAGTAATGCTGGTATATGCAAGTACTAAATGACTGTGCAGTAACCAGCATTACTGTGCAGTAGTGTCCCCTAATGGCTTTTTGGTGATGCTGACTGCAGTAGCTCATTACTACTGTGCACTAGCATCACAGCATGTTTCATGCCATGTGACGTTACTGTGCAGTAGTAACAAGCTCCTGTGCAGTCAGTATCTGGTGTAGACATGACCAATGATGTCTAAACAGCTGAGCTGGCTGAAGACAAGCTAGCTTAGATACTGAGAACAGTATAACCATGTCAGCATGTAACTCAGTACAGACTAATTTACTCTGCTGCTTTGTTAGTTAAATTATCCCATGCCAAACACTGCTGCCACAGGTAGACTGCTTCTAGCCCTTGAGATATCTAGTTTAAAGATTTATCATGTATCCTAGAAGGGTAGACATATAAATGATGTCCCCAGGCAGTGGTGACGCATAGGGGATGCACCCCCTGAGAGTGCTGGTGCATCTCCTGACTGGCCGCACTCACCGCTTAGGTGACGGGATGGGGGGGCAGGCGGGAATGTCGGTTGCAGAGCGGGAGCTTCACGATAGGCCGCGGGGGGACCCTGACTAAGGTGGCACCAGGCACCCATGTCCCCAGGCTGTGGAAGAACCAGGAATTGAACCCAATTCTATTCCCATGCCATTCTTTATCCTGGAGACTTGTCAGGCAGGTAGGATGTAAGGAACAAGGAATGACCTTTGCAAAGTGCAGTACATGGACCAGTGGTAGCATGACCTGCATTGATATCTATGGGGTGGGTTTAATGGAAAATCCACTGTGAAGTCCCAATTGAAGTATAGCTGCTAAGAGGTACTTAATTAAATAAATTATATGCCCAAAGTTCAGTATTGCAAAAGGCTGTTATGGGAACAAAAACCCTTGACCATGAATGAAAAACCAGCAGTCACAGACATTCCCAATCTTATTTCAATCAGTTGTTTTATCCCAGAGCTCCTGTACTGAGTTAACTACAGACCCAGTGCTGACTCTAGACAGAGATAGTGTTTGATCTGAAAGCTCACAGTGCAAAGCTTGCCTGCATGTTAGAGGTCACTCTTGAAATGTGGGAAGGAGGGAGGAGAGAAGGGCATATGCTCTCTGACAAGTATACAGTGACTTTTCTTCCATACACCCTTGGGGCTTAATCTTTTCTTTTGAATCTTGAAAGCTAGTGGAGCTGAGTGCTGAAACCCATTGCAGAGCAATTATCCTTGGTGCCACTGTTCCCTTTCAATTTTCTTCATGGGAGCTGACATTGTATCGAACTATAAATCAAGTATAACTTACCTTGAAGCCACCCATTCATCTATTCAGATGAGTTGAAAAAAATTAACATTTGGAAAACTGTCCTGAACACAAATGAGAATAAAGCCAAACAACAAGGTTTTAAGAGCTTTTAAAGGTAACTGCAGTTTAACAAACAGATTAACTGATGACCCACCACTGAAATGTCAGGGATGAGCTGTTGATTTGAAGGCACATAGGAAAAGCCATAATGTTTGATAGAGTTCATTCTTCAAATGTGGGAACCTGAAAAGATCTTGTGCTATCTGACACGTGAAAAGACAAGTCCACATATCCCTCTGGGGTTTTATCTATTCTTTTGAATCTTGAAAGCAACCAGGAGTTGAGTGCTGAAACACATTACAGAGTAATTGCACTTGCTGTTCAAACTCTCTTACTATTAGTTTGACGGGAAACTCAGATGTGACATTGGCCTGTGACTCAACCATCTCTCTTCTTGAAGCAATTTTAATGTGTTGAGGTATTACTAGTCTTATTATTACTAGTACTTTAAGTTGCCTAGATATTTTTCATTTGCATTTCAATACCATCCAACATACGTTTTTACAGCAAGAGTCCTTGACTTACCTATTCATAATCTCCAAAACAGGGGTGCCAAACATGGTCTGCTGGACTTCCAGGGAGGCTGGGAATGTGGTGGTATGGCAAACAAGTCCCAATATTCATATCAGAGTCCTGCTGAGGATACATACTGGCTATGGGGGCTGAGTGAGGCCTCTCTCTGTTAATCCCTCCACTACTGCTACTCATCCCATTACTGCTGCCAGGATGGATCCTGCCTGAGAGAAGCCTGGCAGTCTGGATCCAGTCTATGGGTAGGTGTGAATTTGACAGCCCTGCTGTAAAGAGATTCTGTAATCAAAAGATAACTTGTATACTAATTAGTTATAGTTAATAATCATAACTTTTGTGACCGTGTATTTATATTAAGAATCCTTCCCAGGCAAAATAGCAGTGCCTCGCATGCACAAAATTAGGAAAATTAATACAGAAGGTGCCAAAGATTTATCTAAAGGCTACAAAAGGAAGGCTAAATGGATAAATCCACTGAACATTTTTTTAATTAAGTGCAATACTGTTTAGTAAAGAAAACTGAATTATGTGGAATTGCTTGAGTAGGTCTTAAAAGATGCACAGATGCTGCAAGGAAAGAAGGTTTTAAAAAGAAGACACCATGAATATTTGAACTGGTGCATAAGGGGACAATAGAGAACATAACTCATACCTCCTAGCCATAAGCATCATGTAGAGAAATTGAAATGCATAGGCTGTATAGTATAATGCCATGCTTTCTCCTTCACATGCTCAGATGTTACTGCTTTGCATACTGTTATGAATAATGTACGTTCAGGTGATATTGGTTTTTATGCCAGACCATAAGTCAGTCAAAGGTGCACTTCATACCTAAAAATGTGGCAAACTTAAATATTTAAATGGACATTGAAAGTTGTGAAAGATGAGCCTATTGTTTGATTTTAACAAGATTCATGTAATAATGATGATAATTCAAAATATATTGAATTTCTTTAAACCCTCTGTCTATGGAACTCAAGGAACTTTATAAATATTAGAGGTCCAAATCTTGACATCCTTAGTCCTGATGATTAGTAGTTATTCATATGAGCAATCTCAATGAGTCCATTGTAACTACTTGTTTATATAAGTACTAATCAGCATGAGCAGGAATAGCATAATAAACCCTGATTACATTTTCCAACACTTTTTTAGGTAGATAGGTCGTTATATCCAATTTACTCCTGGACAAATTGTGGTGTAGAGATGATCAGTGTCTTGATCACACATATGCAGCAAATCATTGGCACAGTTGGAAATATAAGACTTCCAGTCTTGCGCTGCAAACACCTCACCTTCCTCCACTAACGTATAACTGCAAGCATACAAAAGATAGCAAAGTAGTCTACTGACAGTGCCATATGGTACCAAATGAATGCCTCCTCACTCCAGAAACACTGACATTTGCTTCTGGATTTATAGCCAAACAATCTTTCTAAACATTAATCATTTCCAAATTTTCATTTTATTTCATTTTGGATTTTTCTGGAGACATCTAATAAGGTTTTACTTTTGGAAATGGTTTTCTTTTGGAGCCCTGATGCCAAATAAATTATCCTTATGGGTTTTTTTTATGATAGGCAAGTGGGTTGTGCAGCCTTTCACTTTGTATTGTTTCAGCTTAAGGGTTAAGCAAAGAACCATATCCCAGAAAAAAGCCAGGGAGGAAAAGACAAGGAATCATTTCTTAACTGAACAGTATTTGAGTTAAGAGTGTGGTAATGAGTAATTGTAATTGGAAATGGTAATAAGTGTTAAGTAGGTCTAGGCATCAAGAACAGTCTGTAGTTATGTGAGAGAGATTTTTTTTCTGGCAGAAAAGATTAAAGCAAAATTCAAAAGATACAACAATGTGTTAAACTTTCTCTTCCATCTTTAGAGACTGGTACTGAAGCAGATAACCAGAACAGCTTAGGAATAAATCAGATCTAGTCTTAACAACCTATTAGTATGGCTTAACAGGGCTGTGCAAAATTTCACCACCAGCTTTTTTTCAATGCCATATGAGGAAAGGCTGAGGGACCTGGGACTCTTCAGCCTGAAATAGAGAAGGCTGAGAGGGGACTTGGTAGCAGCTTACCAATACATCAGAAGCATACATCTAGGGCTAAGTGAACAACTGTTCACCAGGGCACCCTTGGAGAAAACTAGGAGTAATGGTCACAAACTCCTGGAAGATTGTTTCAGGCTATTTTCAAGCTCAATATTAGGAAAAACTACTTCACAACTAGGGTGCGTGGACTGTGACCATTACTCCTAGTTTTCCCCAAGGGTGCCCTGGTGAACATTTCATCCAAATCAGGCCAGAAATGACAAAGTTATAGGTTGTTTTGACCTTCCCCATTATATCCTATGGGTGAAACTTCAAAACAGTTTTGCCATTTCAACCCCGTTTCAATGGAATGGAACAGCTGTTTCGAATTGGAACAGCGTTTCGTTTAAAATTTTGTTTCGTCAAAACACTGGTCGAAATGGAACGCTGCCGTTTTGCAGAGCCCTACTGCTTAAGAGCTAGTGTCCCCATTGCTTTAAGGCTTCCATATATGGAGTCAATACTACTTATAAGTCCCATATGGGGATTAGGAACTGTTTTGATGGAGACACCTTCAACCTGTGCAGGCTCCGAGCAAACTCCAAAGTCCAGGCAGCCATGCTTCGTGACTTCCTTTTCGCTGATGACTCTGCATTATGTGCAGGCTCACAGGCTGACATGCAATGTCCGTGCTGTCCACATCAATGACAAAGTCAATGCAAGATTAGCAAAAGCCAGCGTGGTCTTCAGCAGACTCTGTAAGTCAGTCTGGAACTGCAGAGGTATCAGAATATTGACAAAACTGAAGGTGTACAGGGCCATCATTCTTTCGACCCTCCTTTATGCCTGAGAAATCTGGACCATTTACCAGAGTCAGGCCAAGAAATTAAACACCTTCCACTTGTGCTGCCTTCAAAAGACACTAAAGATCCAGTGGCAGGACAAGATGCTGGACCTCGAGGTGCTCGGAAGATCAATTCTCCCCAGCATTCACATCCTGCTGAAACTGGTACAACTAAGATGGCCAGCACCTCTCAAGAATGCCTGACACTCTCCTGTCAAAGAAAGTCTTCTATGGCAAACTGTTAAATGGAGTATGGTTTCACAGCCCACCAAGGAAGCGATACAAGGACACTCTAAAAGTGTACCTAAAGAGTTTCAGCATTGACCCAGAGTCATGGGAGCAAATTGCTTGTGGTTGTCCATTGTGGAGGTCCCAAATCCAGAATGAGCAACCCGGAAAATGAAAACCTCCCCTATCTAGTCATCATCTCTCTCCTGCCCCTGCTGCAGCAGATTGTTCAAAGCAAAGATCAGACTTATAAGTCACCTACATACTCATGTGACCTAGCCTCTACTCCCCGTCATTCTGTTCTCTTTCCCTTTTTTCTCCTTTTCCTTCTTTCTCCTTTTTCTTTTCTCCTTCCCTTTTTATTTCCCACTTCTTTTCTCTCTCTCCATGCTGGATGTAGTCGTCTTTGCCCATGAAGGACAACAGCATGAAAATATATATTTACTGCTGATGACAGGGAGTAAATAACATTGGATTGCTTCAATACCAACAGTCATATATAGTTCTACAACTTTTATAGCAGAACATCATTGAACTAAAGTGCTCATTTTCATATAGCCCATACAATATTAGCGTACAAATGTTATAATTAGCTTCCATCTTTTCATACTCTACCTCATGCCAGAAGTGTATTTATGGATACAGACAAGTTTACTACAAAGCAAATTGACTTTATCCTGTGGCATAGAGTGGATACATGATATGCAGTCTTACACACTGTAAAATAGGATATTCTAAGAGACAGTTATTTCTCTGTATACTTGCGTAAGTTACACAATTTTACCAGTCATGTCTCTGATTCTCTAATTAATTAAATCTGGAGTAGCCACTTGTTCAGTACAACCAGGCTATTACCAGCTCCTCTACTCTCTAATGGCCAGGCTCTGTAGTAGAATGTGTTGCAGACAGCCAATATAGGATAGTTGGTCACATGTCCATTCCTTACTTTACAGTAAATTGATTAGGGAGTAGAAACCAGGAAAAATTATTCCATTGTAAATATATCATGCGTCCTCACTCTGTGTTTTTTTTAACAACTGCAGGTTTATTAATGGGGAAAGATTAAAGTTTCTAAAAAGCACACAGTGCTTTAATGTACTCTTATTCTTTTATTGGTAGCTGTAGATAATCTTAATTTTCTATGAACTTAGCTCTTTTCCTTTTTTACCACACAGGAGAATACTACACAGATTTAAGGGACATAAATTTAACTTTCATTCTAAAACAATTTGCATGGTCATGGGTTTGTAGCTTAGATACCTGTTCATTGTTTACATGAAAAATAACAGTAAGTAAATCTCTTGTATATTAATAACTCCATTCATATTGATAGATGTAACACTGATTCATGTTCATTGACTGATTTAATATGACTTGGACTCTCATTTTTCTCAGGAAATCTTGTATCCATAGTGGTTTTAAGTAATCCATAAGAGTAGTATAGATGAACAAAGCAGGTTGGTAAAAAATCTCTCTAATTTTTAATATCTTTGCTTCTTATATTTGCAAGCACTTTGCATATGCTCAGTTGCTCTGTTTCTTCAATGTAGTTATGGTGTAATTTGTTCCTGTGTAAAGGCAGAATTTGATTGGCCAGCTGGTTCTCAGCTATGTCCTTTGGTCTGAGTTTTTAATAAGCATATAACAATCCAAACCCAATGTTTTTATCTCCTACCTTTTTTGTGCAGGTTTCATTATTTTTTATGTTTCTCTTAAAGCCAAAGTCCAGCATTCATGTGGCCATGTGAGGTTCAGGCTCTCTTGGTTACAAAAGGAAGTTTGGTAAAGAAAGCTGAATGAACCTTAAAACCAGGACCTTGATATTTTTGCTTAAAAATTTAACTTTGAAGAAAAGTTCATGTTTCGCGAATGTAAAAGCCTGACAGTGCTGCATGCAGACCTAGTCCTGCTTCCATAAGACACTGGCAAAATTCCTATTGATTTCCATGGGAACACGTGGTTTTGTGACAGAGTACATTGTGACTGATGGCCTCAGTTGAATTATGGAACTCAAAACTAAAAAAAGTGAGTCTTGACCTAACAGGAATGAGCGGTACCTGAGGATGAAATTATGTGTTACAATTTGACTACACTCACGACACTTAGAATATGAACGTCTGCATGTTAAAGTTTATTAACTCAAGCCAAGTGCCCTCTGAGTGATTCAGAAGGGCAACTGACAGTCCTCCAACTTCCCAGAATGCACTGTTCCTAGTCTCACCCCCTCCCTCGAGTAGGGATAGAGTTCAAGTGTTCTGGCTCCAAAGCATGAACCTGCTTACCAGCACTCTAGTGGCAAAGTCAGAGCCATGCAGGCAAGGAACAGCATTAACCATGAATGTGCAACTGCTCACAGCACATTCTAACTTTAACAGTGCTTACCAGTCCACAGAAATTGTATGGTGTAAGCGTAATGTGTAACTTAAGAACATAAGAATTGTATAGGTTCATCTAGCACAGTATTCTGTGTCATATGGTGGCAGGGAGTGGATGCTTAAAGGGAGAGTGCACTGGGTATGACCAGGGTTTTCTCCACTGTTCCTCTCTCACTTGCAGCCTCCAGCATTAAATGTCTAGGAAGTTCTGTTTCACAGGTTATGTCCCTAACACCAGAAGGTGTCTCTCTCAACCCTTAACCAGAAGGTCAATAGCTCCTGATGTCCTTTTCCTCCAAGAATTTGTCCAATCCTGTTTTGAATCTGGTTAAATTGTCACCTTCAACAACATCTGGCAGCAATGAGTTTCACAATTTAATTATACGAAATTATATGAAAAAGAACTTCCTTTTGTTAGTTTTTAATTTACTACCTACTAGTAATGAAATAGGCAATATATAATACCTCTTGTGGAGAATGGCAGTATATAATAATTCCTTATTTACTTTCTCTTTGCCATTTGGTATTTTGTAAATACTTATCATATCCTCCTGCCAAGTATATCTTTTCTAAGATGAATAGGCCTTGCCTCATAGAATCATAGAAGTAGGGTCAGAAGGGACCTTGTAGATCTTCAAGTCCGACCCCCTGCCTGGGCAAGAGGAAAACTGGACTCAAATGACCCCAGCCAGGTAGGCCTCTTTAGTCTCTAATCATATGGAAGCCCCTCCATACCTCTAACTGTCTTTGTTCCCCTTCTCTGTACCTTCTTTAGTTCTTCTATATCCTTTCTGAGGTGCAGGGACCAGAACTAGGCACAGTGTTCAAGGTACCGACACACCATCATTTTATAAAGGGGTTTAATGATACTTTCTATTGTTTATAATTCCATTTTTACTAATACCTATAATTTTGTTTGCCTTTTTGGCAGCTGCTGAGCACTGAGCTGACCAGAACCTTTCCATTCAATAATAGGCAAATTTATTGATACACAGTGATAACAAAAAAGAAATAATACAAACAATCAAGACATTCTATAGCTACTGATTCTAGGGCCATCCCCTGTGGCCCTCTGATTAGACTGTAGCCCCTGCCACTCAACAGGGCCCTCTAGCAGCAGGCAAAGGAGAACTTAAGGATAAAACACAGGCTAATTAACAATTCAACAAAAGAAATAGCTTGCAGTGATGGGACAATAATTGAACATACACAGTCAGGTTACATCAGTAGAGTCACCAACATATACAAATAACCAATACCATAGATTCAAATATAAAACATCTTACAACCCCTCTCCTAATACATTAATAAGGATGCAGAGTTACAAGAATCCTAATGACACGAGGGACCAGAACACAAGAATGGCCCAGCAGCTGTGCCCCAAAGAAGACATGACAACACATGGAAGGATCCTGTTACCTTATAGAACATTGTTATCCCCTCCCCGGTCACTCATTCAGGAGGGGCCTGTAACCCTGGAACCACCCTTAACAAACAGGGTTCTGGACTCCACTCTGTGCCCGAGGGCAAATGATCCCCTCTCCTCAAGGGCTTCTCATTGATAGCCCGCAAGGAGGAAGGCCCCTCCTCCCCTTTGGGAATCCCTTTCCCTAGGTAACTCATAATTCCCAATGTCCTCCCTCGCAAGGGTGGTTGACCCATCCAATCATTGCCTGTGGCAGGAAGGCCCCAGGTGCCTCGTGCAGCCAACGAGGCCTATCAGCTCTCTTGCAGCCCCCTGTGCACAGCCCTCTGCACTGAAGAGGTGCCTGCCTAGGGCAGGAACATGGACCCATGCTGCCTCATGCAGCCCCAGTAACTCATCAGCTCTATGACCCAATCCATGCACTGAGGGCCCAGGCAGGGTGGGGGACTGTGCTGCCTCATGCAGCTGCCACAGACCTGGCTGCTCTCTACCAGTCCCATGCACCACTCTGTGTACTGATGGGTCTGAACTCCTGCCTCATGCAGGGTTGGGGATCAGCATTGCCTTGTGCAGCCACTGAGGTCCTGTCCACCCCTGGAACCTCGCCATTCCTGTGCACCATCCTGTGCACGAAGGGCTCCTGCCCAATGCAGGGTTGGGGACCCACAGTGCCTCGTGCAGCAGCTGAGATCCTGTCTGCCCTCCAGACCCTCTGTGCATCGATCCATGCACTGTTCCCACACTCTTCCCACAGCGGTTGGGATGCAGCCACCTGCTTTTTTACCCCGCCAGAGGCATCTTCAGGGCACTTCTGGGGCAACTACCTCATCACTGCTGGTTAGCTCAACCAGCTCTTCTACAGTCCTCATCTTCATCGTCCCTCTTTGAAGCTGCCTATGTGCTGGGCACACTGGCTTTTTATTCCTTCTGGAGGCTCCATCTCCAGATTGGGCGTGGACCAATAGGAAAACTTGAGGGGTTAGTTCCCCCTCAGGTCCTCTTCTTCACTTTGCCACCTAGATCAGGGCAGGGCAAGCCTCTCTCCATCCCTCTTCTGATTGGTGGGGAAGGGGAATGCTCCCACCAATTAATCTGTGCCTTCCAGCTCAAGCCAGCAAGCCGGGCTGCCACCAGCCACCCTGCCACACATATACATATATCTATAAGCCAATTCCCAAAAAAGCAACCTTTAAATACTATTCTTAAGCCATCACCTAGGGGCCCCTTTTAACTTCTATATAACTAGCCTCCTCATTTTAGCCTAGTCTCCCTTTACAGGGTACTGTGGTAGATTTTCTTCTTGTGTCCCTCCCTACAAGTATGCCAAACCCAATTGCATTGTGGTCACTATTGCAGAGCAGCTCCGTATCTTACCCTTTGCACCAAATCCTGTGCACTACTTAGGACTAGATCAAGAATGGCCTCTTGCATGTTCCAGGACTAACAGCTCCAAGAAGCAGTCTTTTATAACTTCAATAAATTTGCATCCAAGCCTGACGTTAGATTGACCCTCCCTGTTTGCAGATAGTTGAAGTCACCCATTATTATTGAGTTTTCTACTGTCACAGCCTCTCTCTCAACTTCACCCTAAGAGCTTTAACAGCCTCTCATTTTCTATATGGTTTGGGCACAAAAAGGGACACAACACAAACTGATCAGTGAGTTTCATTTTCTTTTAATATATTTAATAACCATGAGTGTATTTTGAAATGCCAGTGCTGTGTGGTAGAAAATGTTGCCAAGGTCTGTTTTATCCTTCCAAAACATTTAAAAAACCATTCATAACTAAGTTGTATATGAATAATGCCTTTGTTTTCAAGACTTAGAAAGTTGTTACATGGTATAAATAGAACATTATTTACAAAACATATATTTTAATGTTAGATGCCAATTTAGCATGTACATTATCTGATATTTTCATGACATCCTTTTGCAAGTCTTTATTTGCATGGCCTGCACCCTGTAGCATCTGATAAATCTATCAGAAACTTTACAAATGATACTTAATTTCTGTATTCCATATAGATTTTAATAATACATTTCATTTTAAGACATGAAGTTTTAAATATCTTGGCTTTCGTGCAAATAGAAAATAAATCTTCTCTACACATGTATTGCATCCTCTGGGTATTAAAACATGAATGATTAATTTGATACATAAATTAACCAAGCAATTTGATATTTATAAACAATCCCCAGTTGTCTCTCATTGTCACTTCCCACTGCATATGTATTAAAAATAAACAAATTATTAACATATTAGCTGCATTAATTGAAATGTTTAAAAAATTGTAAACATCCTTTTAAACTGCTTTTGTGAATTCCTCAATGTACTTGAATACAGACTGAATGATTCATGACAGAAAAAGCTAGTAATTTGTTGAAAACTTTTCCAATTCCCACTTTGTCATAGTCTCAGTAGATGAAAATAAGTGAAAGTAATAATGCACTACAATTCTTCCCAAAGATAATATTTTACATTTTAAAAATGTGTCCATTTGCCACTTTTGTCTTTTTTTCTCTGTAATTAGAACAAGAAAGAACAGGTGCCTTTGATCATAAAAAAAATCAAGAAACAAGCCCCCCAAACTTTCAAATGATTCTCAAAAGAAAACACCATCCACAGTGCTTCTGTAGAAGTCAGATTTTTGGGGGGTCAGATTTTCTAAAGACTTCAGTTCCCATGTATGTGCCAAAAAAGGATAGCCAGATTTTCTTTAAAACTTTCAGAGCAATGGGAGCTACTGAGCTTTGTGTAATGTAGGTATCTAAACTGGGTGAAATATTTTGAAAGCTTGATCCTCAAATCTTAATTTCCATCCTCATTGATTTCTTACAATTATGGTTTACCCGAGCCCTCATTCCAGAGATTTAGCAGGATTTTGGAATACTGGTGAAGTGACTCAACAAGTCTTTTTCTGATGAAGCCTAGCTTTATATTTTAGCAGCCACAATAAAATGCTGTGCCAAGAAGTACCTGAAATAGTGAATCACTGTGAGCCAGGAGTTTGTTTTGAAAATAAGGAGAAATGTATATGTTTGAATGCATGCACATGGACATGCAAATATGCATACAAGAGTTCATACGGAAGACAGGATGTAGTTGCTTTGACCCATGGGGATCCTGAGAATATTTACCTTCATATTTAACTTTAAGACCCACAGGAGTTTAGGAGTACTCTCATACTAATAAAGATAACTATGGGCCTAAATGCTTGCAAATTCAAGGCACTGATGGTGAGGAAGTGAAGATCTCAACTTGGAGATAAGGCTGCCAGAACTTAGTCCTTTCCACCATAAACCTGCAATCAAATAGATGTTTCAGGAACAAAGAAGCCTGTAAGGTCTACAGCAAGAGGTCACAAGGCACAGGCAACATAGAACAAAACCCCAAACATACAAACAAAATCTTAATTCAAAACCAACACCTCCATCTTTGAATAACAGGTTGATTTTGATCTGCTGGTAAGCTTAGTGTCAAAGGAACTCAATCAGGTTTTAATAGAATCTAATTAGCACTCACACAAGCTGTTAATTTTTTTTACTTGCAGCCAAGTGGCAATCAGGAAAGTGTGAAATTCTTTCTCTATCTTTGAAACCATCGAAGCAAATCAATTCCTCAAAACGGAAAAAGGCCAGCAAAAGTCAAATCAAATTAAATCAAAACATAAATGCTTGTACAGAAATATGACTTGATTTTTGGCAAATCATATTGAAATAATCCCAATAAAGTGTGTTTTTTTTTAAACTAAATTCCGTAGAATGCAAATTTTGATTTTTTAATATGAATAACTAAGCCAATCCCTTTCAATCTCTTCAAATCACCTTTGCTTCCCTTGGTAATGCCTTCTCTTTCTATCCCCACCCCCTTCCCTATCCTTTGTATTTAAATGACCCTATCTCTTTTTATTAAGTATCCCTGATCTCTGAAAGTCCATTCATAACATCAGATGAGGTATGCTGTCTGAATGAGTTAGTCCAGTGATTCTCAGCCAGGGTGTTGCAATATCCTATTAAGGATGTCACTCAATATCAGCACTGTAAGGTGTGCAAACATGAACACGTGATTCCAAAGAAACCCACAGATTTAAAAAAGGAATCCATAGTGTCAAAAACAGTCTGACCTATCATGGTCTTTCTGAGTTCTTTGCAAGAGAACTCAAAAAATGAGTGAAACCGAAGAACTGGAATTTTCTGAGAGGTGCCTTGCGTCAGACAAGTGGTACCTTAAGTCTAAAAAGGTTGAGAACCGTTGACTTAGTCTCATAATGTGAAACACTGTCCTGCCTTCTGCCTAACTCAAACTAGCATGTCTAATGATCTCTGTCAGTTAATAAATATTAGTAAAGTTATACTAGTTTAAAAGAAATGCAAAATATATCTTAAAAAAAACTTTCTTTATGTAGCTTTAAAAAAATATATAGACATCTAAGATCTAGAGAGGTGTTTGAACCATTTTCTCAGCCCCAGACGCTACTAAACTTTATAAAGTATTTCAAGCCTACCCAACTCCAAGAGAACGTGAAGATTACTGAATAAATAGGGCAGACATTCTAGGATCACTCCCAAACCTCCCTGACTGCAAAGAGAATAGGAGAGAGAGATAGAGAAAGAGGAAGGAGAATGAAAGATACAACCTTTTATCAAGCCATCCAATAAACAGAATATAAGAAAAGAAAGATGCTATTAGAAAATCACAATGGTGGCATTTTCAAAAGCTAAAAGATGTGTAAAGCATGGTTTATGTCTGTGCTTTTATTGTTAGTGCTTTTGGGAATGTGGTTACTAATGGCTTTTGAGCATTCTGTGTAACATCTTTTATTATACTATGTTTCGTTTATAGTCGATATTAATAGATGAGCATGGTCAGGTAGCTGCAGTGTCATACCTACAGTTGACAAAATAAAGCTTAATAATCCATATGTTCACTATGTGTTTTTATTTTTAAGAATGATTGGGGGTAACTTTTTCATACTTCATCTATATGTATTTAAATAATAGTATAGATGAATATAAATACTTTCTGGTTAGCCTGCACTGTTTGCCTTTTTTATTTCTCGTCATCCTGCTTAAAAAGTATCATTTATCCCATTAGATAAATTACCATGTAATTTTTAGGCAATCAGTCCCATGCTAGGTTTAAGAATATAAGGTGCTTGTCCATGTGATGTGGCTTTAGTCCCCTAAATTGAAACAGTGGGTTTTTAACTGTGATGATTAAAAACCCATCATTTCAATTTAGGGGCTTCCATCACTGTTATGGCGAGGGGCCCGCTCCTTTTTTTTCCCCCACAGAGCTTGCCTATATCTCCTGTGGCTGGGGGGTGAGCTTCTGGCAAGCCCTAAACTGCCCTCAGAAGCAGCACCCAGCCTCATCCAACTGTTCTCTGAGCCTGAGCTGGGGCAGCATCCAGCTCACTAGGAGCCCACCTGGGCAGCCCCAGGATGCCTAAAAATTGGGAGTTGCAATGCTGAGCACTGGAATGCTAAGCATTCTCTTTGTGAGTTTAGCCTTAAGCAGCTTTCTTAATCTATAAATGCCTACATCCTTATGACAATCTGGCTGTTGAAGCACTTTTGAAAAATCTCAAACTAAATTTACTGGATAACTTACTGCCAAAGAATAATTCAACTAGTTCTGGTCACAATGCAAGCATCAAAAATGATATGTTGACATAACACAATGCAATGCTATGTAGGGATACTTGAGTCAGATCAGAAGATGTGCTATCAACAGTGCTAGCAAGGTTAGCTCCATGCAGCACTGAATTTCACCAGGTAGATCTACCCAAATTATATGTGTTCCTCTGTAATTATATTCGATGATAATATGGCTCCTCATCCCTTCAAGGTTGACTGAAATGACTCAAAAAGTGCACTGAAAATGTGAGCTGCTGGTTCAGTTGCAGAAAACTGGCAACCCATGAAGTTTTAAGTGAAATCTACATCAGTGAAATAATGGAAGAGAATTCTGCAATGGATCACTGGGCTTCAAGGGTAGTATGTGATTATTTTCAAATATACAGTGATAGGAGAATGACTAAGCAGTGCATGGCTCAGTGACTTGTTAGTGGATTGTTGCACATATCCACTGGTCATCATTTCAAATCTAGCTCAGGTTCATCACAACCTAAAATGAGTGCAACATGATATCTGTTTGGTGGCCTGCATGAAGTTGATAGCTTCAGCTAGCTTCCCAGTGAACAAGTCTCCCTCTTACCATTTTCAGTTATTAAGATCTTTGCTAGTAATTTAACAGAAAGCCTTAAAAGTCTTCACACCTATAAAAAACAACAAAAACAATCCTTCTGATTCTGCAGTAAATATATATGTTGGATGCTACAGGGAAGATGACACTGCCGACACTCATGCTGAACTCTGGATAAATACAGGACTACATGTATACGGTGGTGACTTATAAATAAAGATATGTTCTGGGTATGCTACTGTAATGCAAAAATGTGGTGTAATATAAATTCACCTCTGTTGTCTATTGAAATCATGGCTATTATTTTTGCTTACCAAACCACCTCAGTTTACCAGACAATTTAAAAATATAATAGGATTTATTCCACTTACCCCTTTTGTTTTACTCTATTCTTTTGAGTGTATTACAGTGTACTGAAGAGGAGCATAAAAGGCATGTTGCATAAAATAAAATAAGGCATGCAGGTTTACGTTAACCATCAAGCCCAATGCATCATCCCTCTTTTGGCAGACTCTGATCTTATACTCCGGGTTATAAAAAGGAGATTGTAAGGCTCAGGTCTTAAGTGGTCTGGCATAGTGGGCAGGGCTAGAGAGAGGGCCTAAAGTCCAAGTTAGCAGATCCAAAAGGAATTCCAGAGACTAAGTCCAAGTCAGGGTTCCAGAGTCAGGGACCAAGTTATCAAAGCCAAGTGGAGTACCTAAAAGCCAAAGTCCAGAAGCAGAGTCAGCCAGAAAAAACAAAAGAGCATAGAATCCAGGGAGGCTTTAAAAAAAAAATAAAAAAATCTCAAAAGTATCAAATACCCCACATATTCACATATGCCATATTCACATTCTTATCCATAACCATATTAATATTTACTGAATTGCCTTTTGTACAGTTTCCCTTCCCTTTAAGTACACATTCTTCCTATCCTGTACCTCTCTAGCTTTCCCTCACCAAGCATAAATCCAGTACAATAAGTAGGCCACACATGTTCAAAAACTGTTGCATTCTCTTCTCCACAGTGTACCTTTGTGGGTATTTGCCACCCTATTTGGCCTACTCTTATAACCAGGGATCCGGGTTTTCTGTTTCCAGTGGAAAACAGAGAAAAATGTGCATTTCCCCTTTTACCAGAGGAAACCATAGATTTCTTATTTTAATGGAGAAACCCTTGGATTTTGCAGTTTGGTAAAGAGCTCTCTGCAGGCTGACAGGCAGGGGGCTGGGAGGGAGCAGGAGGAGGGCGGTAAGGCAGGGGGTTCCATTTGCATGTATATGCACATGACTGCCAGGCAGCCTGGACAGCAGCTCTCACAGGTAAGTGGCAGGGAGATTGAGGCCCCATACGGAAGTGGGGAGAGAGTTGGGCAAGGCTTGGGCTGGGGCTGCGGCTGCTGCCCAGCTGGGTGGTGCGTGGGGTGCAGGGCCCAGGGCCAGAATATGTGGCTGCAGGGCCCCACTGGGGAGTGGGATGGGGCTGCAGGTGGCTTGTCCAGTGGGAGGGGTGTGGCTGGCTCCCTGCCACCGTGCTCACTCTTAGGAGGGCAGAGAACACCTGTCCCCCCAAGACCTGTGCATGGGGCAGGGGTGGTTGTGTGCTGCCTGCTGTGGGCTCAGGCTCCCCACTCTGATGTGGGGCTGCATGGGGAAGCTGCTTCCCACTGCGAGCTCCACACTGCCCTACCGAGGCATCCCCTGCACGCACCACAGCAGCAGGGGTGGTGGCATGGGGTTGTGCCCCTTGCTGCTGCGGTGCATGCAGGAGATGTATTACCAGGGCAGTGCAGAGCTCACAGTGGCAACAAGCTTACCCATGCAGCCCCACTGGGCTGCAAAGGTCTGGGGGAGGGTAGCAGGGCAAGAGACCAAGCCCACAGCAGGCAGCCCACCTCCACCCCCACTCTGTGTAGAGATCTGGGGGGTATGGGCATAGGTGATGCGTAGGGGTGGCACAGGCCCCCCTGAGAGTGCTGGTACCCCCCCTCACAGAAAGCACTCTGGCTGGTAGAGGTGCCTCCCCTGAAATTGGCTCTGCTGGCAGTGGAAGTGCCGGCACTTCTGCTGCCCCTGTACCACCGGTGCACTTGGTGACTGGCCAGTGGGAGATCCTCCCCCCCTGTCACTGGCTGGCCGTTGGGGGATTCCCCCCACCCAGGTTGTGCCCTCCTGGTCCCCCGCAGACTCGGGAGGCACCAGTCACCCATGGGCACCTGCCCTCCCCAGGAGTGTGTGCAGCGGCAGGAAGCAAGCCCCCACCCAAGCCCACAGCAGGCAGACAGTGGGCAGCAGGGGTGGGGAGCTGGGCTCCTCTCTGCTGTAGTATCTGCCACCTCCTGGCAAGAGCCGTGGGCTGTGGACCCAGGTCCCTGGCCCTGTAGCCCTGGAAGTTGGGGGCCCCCTCTGGCAGGGCTGGGGGGCAGCAGAGGGCTATGGGTGAGTGGTGAGGGCACCATCAGGGCTGGGGGGGGTTGTGGGGGAAGTGAGGGACACCATCAGGGCTAAGGGTGTATGTGAGGGTGGGGGTGAGGGGCATGAGTAGGGCCAGGGGACTGGGGAGGGAAGTGAGGGGCACCAGCAGGTCCAGAGGGGCTGTGTGGGGAGTGGAGGCCTTTCATTTTAATCTTGGATTTTGAGGGTTTTATCAGAGAATTGTGATTGTTTATCAGGGAAAACCAGGATCCCTGCTTATAACCCATATGAATTATAATAATGCAGCAGGAAAACCAGCATGGATTTGTAGCAGGTAGGTCATGCCTGACCAATCTGGTTTTGTTTTATGACAGGGTCATAAAATGCTTAAATGCAGGAGTAGAGGTGGATGTAATTTTCTTGGATTTTAGCAAGGCCTTTGATATAGTATCTCACCCCATTCTCATAAATAAATTAAGAGGCTGTGATATAGATGATTACATGGTCCGGTGCATGGCAAATTGGCTTAGCAGTTGCACCTATAGAGTGGTAGTAGATGGGTCGGTATCAACCTGGAAGGATGTGGGTAGTGGGGTGCTACAGGGTTTGGTTCTTGGACTTGTACTCTTCCATATCTTCATCAGTGACTTGGATGTGGGTATGAAGTGTACTCTGTCCAAGTTTGCGGACGATACTAAATTCTTCTCCATGCCATCATGCCCAATGACTTCGCAATCCTGGCTATCATAAAAACACAGTTCATGCAATATCAGCTGAAGGCAGTCCTTAGTGGTAAAAGCAAGTCCTTTAAAATGAGCAGATTCCTCCATTTCAAAAGGCTTAATTTAAAACATAAAAAGCACCAATACATACTTTCCATTTGGGTTAAGGCCAAATAAACCATTTCTTTCACAATATGCCCTTGTTTCTTGCTCTTAAAACACACAGTTTGGGCATGATTGGCCACCAGGTGCCTCTCCAGTCCACAGATATGGTATCTCATGAGTTATTTGTAATAAATAATAAAACCTTTGGTGTGGCTCTAATGTAATCCCCTGAAGGAGGTGCTGACTCCCACCCTCACAATAATTCTAGCAAACCATGCCCCTGTCCATATCCTGTATTTATCTCTGATATTATTAATCCACATGACTTTCTCAATGTGCTCCTCCAGCCAGAACTTCCTGTCCTCTACCAGTGTTAGGTCCAACAACTTTTTCAGGGTAACTAGCCCCTCATGTGCTATTTCATCAGATAAAAACCTATACATTTATGGACTGCATTTTTATTCATTTTCTTGTAGGTTTTCTAAAACCTGTCATACTCCACAATAGTATAAATTGTAAATTCTCACAGACACCAATCAGTAAAAGCTATGACACTATTCAAATCTTCTGGTTGCACTTACAAAACAGCTAATGAAATATTCTCCATAAACTTGTATCTGCTGATTTCCCTTTTGTTTCCTTCAGTCCCTTTGTCAGCCAGAACCACCTTTACCAACAACCTGTTTCCCTCTGTCACCTTCCGCAGCAACACCACTATCCACGAACCACCTGTCATGTTCTGTCCGCTGTTCACCATATTCATGCAGCTGGCAGGCTTGGCCAGCTGGGCAATTAGTCTGGACTGAGTTGCTTGTTAGGGCACTTGACAGAGAGTCTCTAGAACAGAAGGAACCTTCTTCACCCTTCAACTTCCTCCTTCCATGTTGATCCTTCCCATCCTGTGAAAGCTCTGCTAGAAAGTTGTCTCTGGTCCAGATTCTACAACCCAGCTGTTATTAATCCATATGTTTTTCTACAGACCTTGAATTACACTGTGCAGCAGGGCCTATCTCCAAGCTCTGCATGGTGAAGGATGAGGAGGAGATATTTTCCACAATTAAAGATTTTCATGTAGCTATTAATGTGATAACCTTCTCTGTTAACCTTGTTCTACGATGTCTGAAGCCCTGCAGGTTCACAACTTGGTTAAGCATCAGGTGCTAAATGACACTAATATCAATGAATTATAGCTTTAACTGCAATTGTGAAAACGTAAGTCATTTTGACCTTTGGATTTAGCCAAACACACAGGTTTATAGACTCATACTAGAAAGTGTATTTTTAAGTGTTGTTAAAAAGAGGGGGAGGGAAAAACAGACTTGAATAAGTACATTTCAGCTGTGAAGATAGGCAGAAAGATATGTTAATTAACACATACGGTAGGGCATGATGTAGCATACAATTAAGCAAAAGTGGAAAGGGAGCAAACTATCTAGTCACTATGGACAAGAGAAAAGAGATAAAGCCTGACCTTAACAGATGAATAAGGGCTTGCTTTCAAAAAAGGAAGCCTGGGAAAAAATAAGTTGACGTCTTAGAATACCTCTTCTACGTAGAGCATAGACAGGGTGGTGAACCCATACACCAAGGTAAGTGGTTGAAAAAAATACAAGTGACACTGACACATGGGATGAAAATAACAATTTTATACTAAAAGAGATTTTCAGGAGTGCAAGGGCTGGGTAGGCAGATCCTACTGAAAGACCCTCATATAGAACAAATGAAACCAGCTACGTGGCTCTGTTTGCCAGACAACCCTTTGATCAACCCTTGAAGGCTCATTTTTCCTTAGCCTAATTTTCCTTCCCCTCATATAAATCCCCTGCACAGAATGGGAGATACCATACCCCTATTCCTCACCACAGCTCCTTCGATTATTCATGGCCGGGAGAAGAAGGCCTTTCCTCTCACAAAGTTAACTTACCATGCCAACTGTGAAAAGCAAAAGTAAGGCAATTAAAAATTACAATACCTTACAAATCCTCAGGCTGATGTGGGCTTCTGTGAGCAGCATCTATATTATGAGGTACCTATGGAAGGTTATATGAAACACTATGTCCTAAATAATATAATTCTGATTTACTGGCCTCCTTTTTATTTTACTTCTGTTCAAGAATCCCTGAAGTTAGAGATGAGTATTGTACATACCAGCTTGTGATTGTGGCTGCTGCAATCACAAGCTGGTATATCAACCACAAGTTGGTATATCATGTCTAGATGTCTGAACTAACAGATGTAAGTCTGGCAATCACCCCTCAACTAGCAGACATTTCCTTTTTTCTTGGATACATACCATTGTGAAGGAGGAACATTCCTTTCTCACTGGGGTGGAACGATATAGAGGAAACTAGAAAGGAAAAGGGAAAATATCAAATGGATAATCCATAATAAGCTGAAATAAAATATTTTTTTTAAAAAACAGACAAAAATCTCTAACCCAGTATACTCTTCATATCTCTCTCATCATGTCTATCTTTACTCTGTGTATCACAGTAATTTCAGTGTCCCTTTCACATTGTAGGTCATTTCAGGAAACAAAATACCAGAGAGTTGGCATAGGCACTTCAAGGAAAGTGTTCAGGAGTGAAAGTAATCTTTACAAAAGTGCATCTGCTCCATATAAACCAATTCATGTGAAATTTGTTTGAAGACAGACACCATAGAATGGTGAAAAGTTTTGAAATGGTTTTTGTAGAGGAATTAAATCATAGAATCAATGGGCCAGAAGGGACCTGGAAGATCATCAAGTTTGGTCCCCTGGAAGGAGGTTAAAGAGCTCAAACTAGCTCAACGAGGTGCTTATCCAGTCTCCTCTTGAACACCTCCAAGGATGGCGACTGCACCACCTCTGCCGGGAGTGTGTACCAGGTTCCAGTTACTCTTAAGGAGAAGAAGTTCTTCCTTATGTCCAGCCTACATCTTCCCTCTGTTCGTTTGTGTCCATTGGGCTTCGTCCTTCCAAGGAGTACCTTCCTGAAGACTTACTCCCCCAGATCTTGGTGCTCCTGCCTGACATTTGTAGGTGGCTATCAAGTCACCTCTCAGCCTCCTCTTACCCAGACTGAACAAAACTTGTTCCCAGAGTCTCTCCTCATATGGCCTGTCCTCCAGGCCCCTGATCATACAGGTTGCTCTTCTCTACACTCTCTTGAGCTTATCCTCATCCTTCTTGAAGTGTAGTGCCCAAAACTGGGCACAGTACTCCAGCTGCGACCTCACCAACGCTGTTTTGCACCCTGGGTAGCGAAGGTATACAGGGCAGTGGCAGTGACTGGGCTGTGAGTGTCTATTTTTGTGGAAATCACTTCTCAGGGCTGGTGACCCCCAGCCCTTAGCCTACTGTGTACTTTCCTGCAAGGAGAAAAACATTCAAAGGTAAAATTCACTGTTAGCATAAAAGGCTCATAAATCAGAGGATTTGCAGTAATCCCCTGCATGCCTCAGAACACCAGGCCAGTGGAAGATATTTTTCAGTCTGTGCTATATCATTTTTGTACCCTGGTGCCCAGTGAAAGGGCAACCATGTGCCCTTTCACATGATTCTCAGCAGCAGTGTGCAGTATTTTGATGGCACCACCAATTGTCTGTGGGCCTCTCTGAGTAGTTCACTGTTTCCTACTAGACCAGTCTTGTACAGCTCTTCATCCTATACTGTGAAGCTCTCAGTGTCCTTTCCCTCACTGTCAATACTCATGATTAGGAGCTGAGGTGGTGTGGGTGCTAAGGAGCACGGTTGACAGCCCAGAAGTTGCAATTTTGAGACCATAGCAGAAGTGTTCAATGTGTGGCCCTGTCAGAGTCCAATGAATCTGTGAATTCTGCTAAATACCTTGTCACAAGGATGAGATAAAGGAAGGAAGCATAAATGGATGAAAATCTATCAAACTAAATAGAGTTCTACTCACTGGTGCTTGCAGCAAGTTGAGCTCGGAGTATTAAATGCTGTAGTCACCGCAGTCAACTAATTTGTCACCAAAAGAAAGAAACTGGAATAAATTGAACAAGACACTAAAGATCACCCACAGCAACAAAGAACAAACCAAGTGGTGATTTGTGACCATTGTGAGGAACTGCTACTCCCTTGTAAAAAGTCTGCTGGACAGATGAGGTCTCAAGACACTTTAGTGGGTAATAAAAACTAATGGTGGATGTACAACATACTGAGTGATCCAAAAACAAATACTAATATTTTTTTATTAGGTTTTCTATATAGATCTAAACTCATATAAGTGTGAAATCAAGTGCCAAAGTATATTGTTTTGTTTTACAATTCCAGTTAAATATCCTGTTTATTGCTGGTGAAATCTTTTAATATCTGGCAGCATACATACATAACCTGGAAGGAAAAGAAATGTAACCATGAGGACTGTGTTATTCTCAAAAGACCAAGAAGTTAAACTTATAAAATAATAAAGCTTGTTTTTTCAGAGAGTCATCTTAGCTTCCTGATCTGCTGTTCCCTCCTGCAATCCCCAGGCAAATGTAATAACTTATACATGTATTTGGTAGCCATGTTGGTCTGAGACAAAAAGAAATGCAAAACTCTAGAACTCTTGGTTCAGAGATGATACCTTTTATTAGACCAACTAAGAAATCACCAACAAAAAAAAATCTTTTTCTACAAACTTCGGGCACACGTGCCCTTCCTCAGGCTCAAGGAAAATTAAAGATGGTGAAAAGTCACCATAGGTATAAAATAAACTTCGGTTTTGCACAGAGAAGCTGAAGGTGGAAGTCTGTTCCTCCTGGTCCATGACAGTGTCTTTATGAGTTGCTCTTTTTTGTGATTTCTTAGCTGGTCTAATAAAAGTTTAACGCGATGATCTTCTGAGGTCCCTTCCAGTCCTAATGTCTATGAATCTATGAATCTCTGAACCAAGAGTTCTAGAGTTTTACATAATTTGTACATAAGGCTCTTAAAGATATCCACACATCTTCCCCTTTACGTGTAACATATCCCCATATAATATTAACTTTGGAAGTTTAGTTCAACCCATTGTTAAAGCACATTTTAACAGTTATCTATTAGTCTTTGTGTTGGCTTTCTACTTCTAATTGATCTTCTCAGTTTCTCTGCATTCTCAATCCTTATTGGTTCAGTTCTTGTTTGGTTTCCTTGCTCAGATGTTTCTACTTCTGTGTCATTTTCAATCTCCTCTGTTGTTTCTTATCGCTTTGATATTAGCTCTGATTCCTTTGCTGAATCTTGTGATGCTGCTTCTTTGCTCCCTTTTTCAAGCCGCAAGTGTTGTCTGTTCCCTCTTAATACCTGTCCTTCCAGTGTGACTACTTTATAAGATCTAGCATCTACCTGATGGGAAACTACTGCTTTTTGTTTCCACATTTGTCCATCTGAAATAGGCACCGTATCTTTGTTGTGCAGTTGTGGTAACTCCCTGGAACCCCTGTCATAGAACCATTTTTGTTTGAGCTTGTCACATTTTTTAAATGTTTTCACGCCTTGCTTTTCATTCTGATGAGCATCATCCACACAATTTGGGAGCCTGGTTTTGAGTTTCCTGTTAAACAGCATTTCTGCTAGGGGCTATCCATGTTTCAGGGGTGTTTCCCTGTTATTTAAGAATAACAGGTAAATATTGGTGTGTGAATCTGTAGCTTTTTTTCAACAATTTTTTCACTCTTTGTACTCCATTGTCCACCAGATCATTGGATTGTGGGTATTTAGGATTTGAAGTGTTGTGATGGAATCCATATTTGTTTGCAAATTCTTTCAACTCAAGACAGTTGAATTGAGGTCCAATGTCTGTTCTCACAATTTGTGGAATCTCATGTCTAGCAACAATTGATTTGATGTGAGCTATGACATGGTTTGCTGTTGTGCTTTTGAGCAATGGAAATTCAGAATAGTGAGAATAATAATCCAGCACGAATATATAATTTTTTTCCTTCATGCATGAATAAGTCAATGCCCACTTGATACCACAGAGCCATGGGCTCCTCCATGACTATAATGGGCTTTTTTACTTTGTGCTCATCTGTACTTTAGGCACATTGTGCAAGCCTTTACAGCATCTTCTATGTCATTATTTATGTTGGCCAACATAGAGCATCCTTTGCTCTTCTTTCGTATTTTGCAATGCCTAGATGCCCCTCATGTTTTCTTAACATGTCTTTCTTTAGCAGTGCTGGAACAAGAAGTTGTGAGCCTCTGAACAAAATTCCAGCTAGTATTGACAGCACTTCCTTGAACTGAGAGTAGGGACTAGGTATATGTTTTCTAGGCTAACCAGCACAAATAGGTGTTATCACTTGTTGCAATGGGGTGTCCTGAGAAGTAGCTTCTTCAATTAGTGCCCACATTTTATCTGTGACAGGAATCACTCTTTTAATGAGATTAACATGTACTATGTCTGAATCTAGAATTCCATTGTGTCATATGCTCTGGACAATGTATCTGCAATAGGTAGATGTTTTCCTGGCATGTACTATATGTGTAGATCAGGGGTAGGCAATGTTTTTGGCTGGAGTGCTTAAACCCCCAGCCCTGCAATGTCTACCTTGTAAGGTGCCAGAGTGCCAGCATGCCAGAAAAATAAAACCGGGGTGGGGTGTACATGGCAGGATGCACTGCATGTTAAAATAGTTAATAATATTAATGTTGCTTTTTTTTTTACAGTAAATATCAGATTTTCAAAAAATTCTAAGCCTAGTGACAATAAATAAAACTTCATATATTGCCTTTGTTTTTGTGTATTCTTTTTTTCTTAAGCATGTTGTGATGAGAGAGAGAGAGAGAGAGAAAAAAAGAAAAAGAAGAGCGAGAACAGAGAAGAGAAGAGAGAGAGAAAGAGGTAAAGAAAGAAAAAAGGAGAGAAAGAGACAAAGAAAAAACAAAAGAAAAGAGAAAAAAGAAAAAAGGGAAGAGAAAAAGAGGAGACAAGAAAGAGAGAAGAGATAAAAGAGAAAAAGAGGAGAGAAAAAAGAAAAAAGAAAGAGGGAAAGAAAACAGGAAAAAAGAAAAAAAGGAGAGATTAAAAAGAGAAGAGAAAGGAGGAGAGGAGAGAGAGGAGGAAGAGAGAGAAAAAGAGAAAGAGAAAAAAGGAAAAGAAGAAAGAAAAGAGGAAAAAGATGAGAAAAAAGAAAAGAAGATAAAAAAGATAAAAAGGGGCGAGAGAAAAAAGAAGAGAGAAAAAGATAGGAGAGACAAGATAGAAAGACAAGAAGGAGAGAAAACTAGAGAAAAAGAGGACAGAGAAGAGAATAAAAAGAGAAGAAAAGAAAAAAGAGAAGAGAGAAAATGAGATAGAGAGAAAGAAAGAGAAGAGAGAAAAAAAGGAAAAAAAGAAATAAGGTGCGTCTAACCCCATCCATGTCTCTGACTGTTACTGGCTGTGGCTCAGGCCACTGGTCCAGGGCAGTGTCTGCTGGAAGGAGACAGCAACACCCAGCAGCAGCCACCATGGCTGGGCACTCAGACCTCCCCAACGGTCCCGGAGCATGGGGAGCCCAGGCCTAGGTCTGGAAGGGAGAGCTGGGGCTTGGGTAGACAGATGCCCTGTCCCACCTGGGCTGGATCAGTACCAGGGTGCTGAGTGCCAGGGCCAGGCATTTGGGGCAGTGTTTGGGCACTGGGTGAGAAGAAGGCATGGAGGGAGGCATCGTGGACTGGCTGACCCGCCTGGGCCCTTAGGAAGGTGACAGCTGGAGGAGAGCAGGGACCAAGCAGGAAGTGTAGGCTGTCCTTGGGCTTTGCAGACTCAGGCTATGATGGGCAGGTGAGCAAGGGCACCCAGCAGTACCCAAGATGGGGCCTGGCCTGGCCCATGCACCTCCATGGGGATCTGCAGCCATCCTGCCTGTGAGAAGATGCCTCCTGGCCAAGGCAGGATGCAGGGCTTGTGCGGCTCCCGGCTCTGGGCTCAGCTTCCCTGTGCACCAGGAACAGTACGAGTGGGGCAGAGCCGTCCCAATGCAAGGGCTTGGCCATGGGGCCTGGCCACAGGAGTCTCCTAGCCCTGAAAATAGCTGCTGTGGGCAGCGCTCGGGGCTGAGCCAGGTGGAAGCCTCCAGTGAACTGGCCTCTGCAGCACCTGCCCAGGCCTCAGCCCCTAGAAAGTTGCTGCAGGTGGCCGAGGCCAGGGCCTGGGCAAACACTGCAGAGGGCTGCTGTACTGGAGGCTCCTAGTGGATGGAAGAGCCTTGGGCCTGGCAGGGGCTCAGGCAGACAGATGCCCCATCCCACCCAGGTGGGGTGGCACCGGCTCACCCATCGCTGGCCCTGGGTGCTCAGGGCAGGGTCTAGGTGGCACAGGGAGAAGCACATGTGGGGAGAGGTGACACAGGTAGGCTGGCCTGACCAGGCTCTTGGGAAGGCAGCAGTCAGAGGAGAGCGGGGGCCAGCCTGAACCCTGAGGCTCCATGGATTCAGGCTGCAGAGGGTGGGTATGGATGTCCAGTCTGGCCCACGCAGCTCCACAGGGATGGGCCGCAGTCATTCTGCCCATGAAGGGATGCCGCCTGGCTGGAGCAGGGCGCCAGGCTCGGTGGCTACCATTTCATCCTTCTTGTGCACCGGGCACAGTGTGAGTGGGGTGGAGCCACCCCTGGTGTGGGGGCTCAGCCACGGGATCCCCCAAGCCCCGGGAATGTGCCTGGAGCCAAGCTGACTGGTATCTAGTAGGGGCTGGGCCTGGCTGGGAGGCGCAGTCCGGGGGCAGGGGGCAGGGTCAGCAGAGTGCAGACAGCATCCACGCCTGTGTTCTCCTGACCCAACCTCTGGTGTTTGCCACAGTGACGGGACCTGTGGCTCCTCTGGAGAGCCCAGAGCAGCAACATAAAACAATTAAAATAAACAATTTCCTCACACCTCCTGGCATGTTGAGAAAAATGTCTCCATGTGCCACTAATTGGCATGCATGCAGGGGGTTGCCTACCCCGGTCTAGATCATACATTTGCAGCTGAAAGAAGAATCTCTGTAACTTGGGTGGCATGTCTGATAACCCTTTCTTTGCTATAGGTAGCAAAGGTTTATGATCAGTTGCAGCTGTCACAGGCTTCCCATAGATGAATATATGACATTTCTTACAGCCACATACCAGAGCTAAACTTTCTTTCTCAATTTGTGCATACAGACACTCTGAGGTAGGGAGTGCCCTAGATGAATATGCTATTGGTCTCCAGCTATCCCCATGTTTTTTAAGCAAAGCTGCTCCAGTGCTCTCATTAGAAGCATCTGTTGACAATTTAATGAGTCTTTTAGGACCATAGTATTTTAGTACTGGATATTTCATTATTTTTTCCTTCAAGTTTTTAAATTCAGCTTCATGTTCCTGTTCCTATATCCACTGAGCATTCTTAGGAGTGAACTAAGGTGTTTGGTCTGCTCTGCTAAGTTAGGTAGATATTTCCCTACAAAATTGACCATTCCCAGTAATCTTTGCACTCCTTCCTTATCTGTAGGGGGTGGCATGTTTGTAATAGCTTTAACTATTGCAGGATCAATTTTGCACCCCCTTCTCAGAAAGCTTTTCTCCCAGATATGTTATTTCTTTGACCCTGAACTTACATTTTTGTTTGTTCAGGTTCACACTTGTTCTGCAACACTTTCTAGTTCCTTTCTTAGCTTCAAGTCGTGTTCTTCCATAGTATTTCTCCAAATTAATACATTATCAGTATAAATCATAGTTCCATCAAGACTTTCAAAAATGTGTTGCACCTTTCTGTGAAATACTTCAAATGCAGAACACAGCCCAAAAGGAAGCCTGTGAAAGTAATATCTTCCAAAGGACATAGTGAAGATACATAATTTAGTGCTATTCTTTCCAGGGGAACTTGACAAAACCCAGAAGAGGCATCCAAAGTGGAGAAATATTTAGCTTCTGCCAAAAACCTATTCCCTGGTGGGAGTGGGAAAATGCTCCCTTTTGATGTACCTCATCATTTGCTTAGGACCCAGACTCAATCCCAAGAATCCATCTTTTTTTTCTATTATGACCAGTGAATGAACCCAAGCAGTTGGTGCTCTACTTTTTCTGTTATGTCCATGCTCACTAATCTAATTCCTTTTTCAGTTTCTCCCTTAGTACAAGGGGAACATTTCTTGGAGCATGTACGGTGAGAGTGTTTGGTTCTCTTAACTGTATCTGTTACTCAGTTGACAGTTTCCCTATGCTTTGAAACACTTCATAAAACTCTTCTAAGTTCTTGATTTCTAGTCCCTCAGTGACATCCATTCTCTTAATCAAACTTAGTGTTTTATACATTTGCAACCCAATAATGGGCCTAGCTTTCCTGGGACTGTTACAAACTGAATTTTTACTATATTACCCTTGTGTCTAACATGCAGTGAACAATCATATTTCCATTATATGCTTTAAGTCTCACTTTCTTATTCTTATAGCATGCAAGTTTAGTTTTCATTTTTTGAATAATGTATTATAGTATTACATTCACCTGTGCCCCTGTATCTTATTTAAAAGTTAGCATTAGTCCATTGGTGTCCAGGGTGATTGTCCAATCCCCAGAAGAATAAACTTCTTGCATTGTGCCAATGAGGAATTCTTTCTTTTCCTCATTGCATGGACCATGCACCTGCTGTTTCTTGTGCGTTGCATCCTGATCCTTTCTGCAAACTCTTGCAAAGTGAATGAATCTTTTGCATTTGTTGCAGTGCTTGCCAAATGCACAACATTGAATGGGCTTGTTGTAACATCCACAACATCTGCAGCTGATTGTTGTTTCTTAAAGCAATTCTCTTTGACCTCCACTTGCCTGCTTTGTAGTGAGGTCCTCCTTTTTGTATTGTTGGTGAGTTGCCTTAGGTTTTTGCAGTCTTGTAATCCTGTCTAGTTCAGCTTGTTCTGTTTTTTCCTCCAGCTTCGCGCAGCCTGGCATTTGTTATCTCAGCCATTTGGTCCATTCCAACTGCCTTTTCCAAATTAATCTCAGGATCCTCTAGCTGTCTCTTCCTGAGGCTTGTATCCCTTATACCCAATACTATTTGGACTCTGATCATAGACTTTTTTAGGTCTCCAAAGTTGCATGTCTGTCTCAGCAGTCTGAAGTCTTTGACAAACTCCTCTATTTCCTCACATTTTTTCTGCTGTCTCATGTGGAAATTATACTGTTCAAATATTTCATTTTGCTTGGGTATACAATATTCCTCAAGCTTTTTTATTACTGTGCCATAGCTTTTCTGTTCTGCTTCTGACAGTTGTAGGATATTATAAAGAGACAGAGCTTCTGGGCCTGCTATATTTTTTTTAAAAATTGCTTCCTTGAGTAGATCTTCCTTCCCTGTAGCTCCACTAGCTAATATATATATGGTGAAACTATGCTTAAATTTCTTCCAGTTTGCTGCATTGCTGAACAGCTTTAACTCCTCGGGAATTCTGAGACACTCTCATTTTTTTCTTTCTTCTCACTCTACTCCTGGTACCATGTGTCATTCTCAAAATACCAGGGAATTAAACTTATAAAATGATAAAGCTAGTTTATTCCAAAAATCTTCTTAGCCTCCTGATCTGTTGTTCCCTCCTGCAATCCCCTGGCAAATGTAACAACTTATATATGACACTCTTAAAGGTATCTATCTACACAAGAACAACTAGAAAAGTCATATGATCTATTATGCCTCATTTCTGAGGCAGGATCCTGAAATTAATTTTTTTATACATTATAATGCTTTTAATGGTGTATCTCATATATTCTAATTGAGTGGATTGCACCTTTATATGCAATTATATTGGTTTTCACAGCTGGTAGATGGCATGGAACAAGTCATTCTGCCCATAATAACAGAACTCAAGAAAGTTTAGTTCACTGTATTATTATGTATTGTATGTTTCAGCCTTTCATTTTCAACTACAGCATGAGGCTGTTTCTGTTCATGGCATAACCAACAAAGCTGAGTAATCAGGTTTTTTGTTGTGATGCTTCCTGATCACTTTGTCAGAAAGCTCTTTTCTTACTTGATTCCACAAACTGTAGGCCAGATCTGAAGCTACTGTAAATTGCACAGCTACACTGATTTGACATAGTTCCATAGAGCATATTTCCCTCCTGTGGAGCAGTGGAGTGATGCGTGGATGAAAGAATCCTCCAGAAGCCTACAGATCTGGGCTCTTGGTCCTGATTTTTTATTTTTCATACACTTTAAATGAAACAATGATGAGTGATTTTGCATTTATCACTTTAACAGAAAAGGAAAAGGCACATCAGAAATAGAGTGAGCAGAGTAAGGACTGGGCAGACATGATGGGAAATCCTAGTATTTCAAAGATTGATGCTGTTGATTTGGCACATAACATCCTTCCTTCATATTCAGCAGCTCCTTGGAATATTTTGGAACTGTAAGGATGCTATCACTAGTGTCCTTATAGTGTTCCAATATGTCTGATATTTAATAATCCCTTGCAGTTTCTAAAAATGTATTTCATTTCTAGTGTTATACCATAGGGCATCACTGCTGCAGTCTGTTAAACATCAGCAATATTATGCCCATAAATGGTTGTAAGAACTGGTGGGTGAATTCTAGTCTGTATAGGTCTCTTTATACTGTACAGAATGCAGCACAATACTCTGTACATCTGAACTAGCTCTGTATGTGCTAGCTCCTGCACCACAAGTAGAGTAGTGTGTATATCACTTCCATGTTTTCTCTGAGTTCACTGAATCCCTAGGGCAAACTAAAGCATTGTCATGCTGGGTTGTGAGTGGCTGGCAGACCCCACTCAGGGGACAAGATACTAACCAGAGTTAGGTGGCGTGAACAGTATCCAAGTATGGGCTGGGTCAGGAAACCAGGAGATCAGTTAAAGAGCTGGGTCTGAGAACAAGCTGAATCAGGGAGCTGAAGGATCAGACAGAGCTCAGAGTAATGGGTAAGCCAGGTCAAAGAGTCAGAAGAGCAAGCCAGGAGCAGGTGCAGAACACTAGCTGGAGAGAACAGTAAGGTGGGGTCACTTTAAGCCTATTTGCCCAGACACTTGTAATAGATCAGGGGCTCATATGGAAGGGAATGATCGGTCAGCTGACCCTGGCTGACCACTCTGTTAGCAGGGTGGATGACTAGACCTGGATGGGAGTTTCTGCCCTGCTTGCTTGGCCTGAATGGCCAGCTGGAGAGGTAGCAGACCAGGATGAATGGGGAGGCCAAGGCCCTAGATTCAAGGCCATGGCTTGATGAGTAGCTGAATCACAACCTGACTGAACTTTGAGAGGCCATAAGTCTACCCGCTGAGAAAATGGGACTCCTAGGAGTAGAATATTATCAGCTCATTTATGTTTAAAGGAATCAGCAAGGTAAGTCAAAGGATTCTTAGAGCCCAAAGAGAATGCCGGGTCCATATTCTCTGGGTATCTGAAGTGAACTGTATTAGCCTTTCCTCCTCTGTATTTCGTTCTCCCTCATTTCCCATACTTTTCTTCATCTCTGGTCCCTTTCCCCATTTCCTTCAATCTTCAGGCCTAGACAGTGCATGTAGCCAGGAAATTAATGGCTTAGCATTATGTAAATAACCACCAGTCAACTGCATATTATTGGCTGGGTTACTCCTTATGTCACATATAATTAATCAGTGGGTAAATGTAATTTCAGCAGAATCAGGTTCAAAACATAAAGTTAACAACATCCAAAAATAATTCTCCTGTATTTCTTCACCAGCCACTTTTGAATCTTATCAAAAAGATATAAGCAGGAGCACAGAGGAGTATTTTATGTGATTTGGAATAGTGATGTACTTTGGTTTCCATCAAATAGCTATAAAAGACCACAGAGAAAAGCTGTGGATACGAGTGTCCCTTGATCAAAGTTCTCATGATATCAAAAGCACTCAAGTTTCATTTTTAGAGTTACTGAGGTGTTATTAAATACCACTGATATTTACATGTAGTTTTATAAGTCAGCTACCACTAAACCTGGATAAAAGAGGTTTTTATTTTTTTTCCTGTGGTAGTCATAGCACAAGTGAATAAATTCTGTGTCTTGATGCATTGGTTTTGATGTGGGTAACATGACAGGGGAAATTCATTTATACTTCCCTAGTGGTATTGTATAGTATTCCCCATATATGCTATGAAATACCAATATGACATCTATTAAAAAGAGCATGGTATCAGAGCTGGAAAAATGTAATACCACATCTCATTGCATTGTAATGTGTTCTCATTTAACACTGTTATTCTCAATGTTTCAAGATTATAAATGGAGTTCTATATAGTTATGCTGATATCAGACAAAAACACTACTCTCATTATTTTTAGGTAATTATGCACTTAAAGAGTGTGAAATTATAAAAGCTTGAAATGAGGTCAGTTTACTTTCTTAGTGATGTAGGAAACGTTCACTTTTGTTAAGAAAGTCCAGGTTTTTATTATCATCAGAGTTTTCTCACTTAACTAATTATTTTTGTTACTTCATGTCTAACAGCTTCACTTTTATGTTGGCCTGATATTAGATTCTGCAGCTAAATACAAGCTATGGGCCTGATCCTGCATATCTTTATATCTTAAATACCAGGAATATTAATGAATCTTTGTTAAAGTCAATCTAAATAAACCATAGTGTTTGCCAGGTTTACCAGTAATTTTGGTAGCATTTTCAGAATTAAACCTGTACTTTATAAGAAGATTATATTATATGTTTAATTATCTTAAATAATTCCTTAGTTTAGACCCATTGAATTTTTATTGTATAATTTACTATACAAAAGAATCAATTGTGAGCCTAGTTGCATGCCAGGTCAGGGAACATTAGGAATACTTTTATTTTTGTTGTGCTGAGATGGATTTTTTTTTATAGTTTTGATATAGGAGATTAATTTTTAAAAAGTCTTATACACTGTTATAACATTAAAGTGTAAAATTTGGTCTGAGGTTTCATGTTAAGGTACTGCTGAACATTTCCATTGTAACAATCAACATTAGCGGCCTTGCACAGAGCAAAGGAAAGCATTTGAAACTTAAAAAAGTAAAAAAGACTTTCATGTTAATAACTTCCATTTTTCCCTTTGCCTTTCCCTGTAAAGATTTTAATATCATTTGTTAAATTCACTTCTGACTATCTTTTATTGGAAAGAAGTTAAATTCAGTTTGAATACTGGTGGTGTGTTCTCCATTAAAACAAAACAGAGCAAACAAACTTAGAAAAAGAGAGAGAGAGAGAAAGAGAGAAAGGAATAGTTAGAACAGAATAAAAAGAAAAGAAAATGCAGTTTCTGTTTCTGACATTTTCTTTCACTTGCAGTCTCACTGTTGGGATAGTACTGAAATAAACACAGTCTTTTCAGCCTTTTCAGCTATTCTGAGACTTGGCAAATTTTTGGTGAGCTGGGATTTTTTTTTTCTTTTTTCTTTTTCTTAACTATGTTGGTCATGACTCACAACAGTGACAAAAAAACAAAAACAAAAACAAAACAAAACAAAAAAAAAACACCCTGGATTTTACTTTTCTGACTGGATAGGAAAAAGGAAAAATAAGGGAAAAATGGGGGGAAATGACACAACAAGAAGGGGATAGTAACAAAAACATCCCCAGTAATTTATATTCTATGTGTTAATTCAGAATTTAATCAAAGCCAAACACCACCAAAACACCAAAATCTTCTTATAAGCACCCTGTTCAAATTTGCAGACAACACTAAGCTGTGGGGAGAAGTGGGCACGCTAGAAGGGAGGAATAGGCTGCAATTGGACCTAGACAGGTTCCAGGGGTGGGCAGATGAGAACAGGATGGGTTTCAACACTGACAAGTGCAAGGTGCTGCACCTGGGGAGGAAGAACCAGCAGCATACCTACAGGCTGGGGAACTCCCTTCTCATCAGTGCAGAGGCAGAAAAGGATGTTGGAATCATTATTGATGCCAAAATGAACATAGGCCGACAGTGTGGGGACATGGTCAGGAAGGCCAACCACACCTTGTTATGCATCCACAGATGCATCTCAAGCAGGTCCAAGGAGGTGATCCTCCCCCTCTATGCGACACTGGTCAGGCTGCAGTTGGAGTACTGCATCCAGTCCTGGGTGCTGCACTTCAGGAGGGATGTGGACAGCATCAAGAGGGTCCAGAGGAGGACCACCTGCATGATATGGGGTCAGGAGGGCAGGCCCTACAAGGAAAAGCTAAGGGACCTGAACCTGTTCAGCCTCCACAAGAGAAGGCTGAGGGGGGATCTAGTGGCCATTTACAAACTAGTCAGGGGGGACCAGCAGGCATGGTGGGAGTCCCTGTTCCCCCGAGCACTACCAGGAGTGACTAGAAATAATGGTGACAAGCTGGCAGAGGGTAGATTTAGACTAGACATCAGGAGGCGCTACTTCACGGTCAGGATGGCTAGGATCTGGAACCAACTTCCAAGAGAGGTGGTGCTGGCTTCTACCTTGGGGGTCTTTAAGAGGAGGCTGGATGAACACTTTGCCGGGGTCGTTTGACCCCAGTACTCTTTTCCTGCCATGGCAGGGGGTTGGATTTGATGATCTGTTCAGATCCCTTCTGACCCTAACTACTATGAAACTATGAAACCACCTTTTTTTCTTGGGTCTGGATACCATATGTAAGAAGGACTAGAAGTGTGAGGAGAACATTCAGTTGCATAGAGGATTTCATTAGTTCAACATTTGGTTTGACTCTGATTAAAGACAAATACTGAACATTTCACAACTGAACGTGAAAGAAAATGAACCTCTGGTTCTGAGGCAGTACGCACAGTGCTGAGCACCCTGACCAGAAGCAGGACAATGACAAGCTCAGACATTTCACACTGCAGTTTGCCCTGGAGTTAGAGATGTTTTTGGAGCCCAGGTTGAGGAGCTGTGAGAGCTTTTAGCTTCCCCCTATCCAGCCATCCAGGCAAAGAGCCTAGAAGCCTCATAGACTGTGTCCACATGTGCATGGATGTTTGGTTCCTTGGGGACAACTAGCGGTGGTGCACCTTGTGCTGCTCATAGTTGTCCCTGGGGAATGCCTGTGCCATGCGCCCTCTGGTGCACTGCAAGTTACTACGGGTGGGGTAGGTTAGGCAGAGGCCAGCACTGGGCTGGACACAGCAGTCTTACCTGGGGTCTTCCTGGGGCTGTAGCAGCGGTTATCCTGCCATGCAGAGCTTGGCCAGCAGCAAAGTGTGGCTCTGGCTGGCGAGACTCCATCTTTGGGTGGCACATGCTGGTGCCACATGTGCCACTCTGTTTTCTTTCCTGCAGGTTTTTTTGACCCCTGGATATTCAGAGGTCAAAAAAAACCCTCGGCACTGCTCTCTTAAAGCAGAGAGAACAACTGAACATGTAGTATGTGTTGCAGCAGACATGTCTGCCGTGCCACATACTGCATGGCTCCGCTTGTCTGGATACAGCCATAGTAGAGTATAATTGACCAATAAGGATTCTGCTGGTAATGGTTCAAGTGTGTTTATGATAGGAACATAAATGTCATTTTCAGCTTGCTCACCACACTGGGCAGGTGATTAGGTGGATTAGGTGGACTGAGAGAGTCTGTGAGCTTGGACGAGCTTTGTGAGGGCTGCTGTCCATCAAACACAGTGGTGGTGAGGGTTAAAAGCCTGAAGGTTGTGGACTGCAGAGGGAAACCTGAATATACAGGGGAGGTTTTTTTCTCTTTTGAGTTTCCCTGGCAATGTGGATCCTGAGACTGAGTAGCTCCAGGGGGCATTGACGGGCATTAATGAAGGCAATTAGTGGAGCCATTGAGGGAAGCCTGGCTAGCCAAAGAGGAATTGTGGTTTAAAGGGACACCTGTGGGACAGTGTCAGTAGAAGTACTGAGTTCATTTTTGTGTTTCTTTTTTCTCACTCTTAGTACTAAAAAAGGGGAGGATTCCTCCATGAGTTTTGCTTTGTCCTGCCGAGTGAAGGAAGCCCTTCAGGACAGCTAGATCCCATGCACCAAGCATAGAAGAGGGGAACAAAAGAAAAGAAGAGAGATAGGATTTGTTCAATTTATCAGACTGGGCAAACAAGTCTGGGTCTGAGTTCTCAACAGTTTAAAGACTCTTTTCCATATCAAAGGTAATTATTTTGAAGAAAAAATGAAAATTGGCCTTGAGTTAGAGAGAATGGCCAGGCCGACCACACACATATGTCCTGGATTATATCTGTTGCTGTGATAACAACTTGTTACTATACGGCTGGCATGAAAGGAGAGGTTGGAGCCCCACTTGGAGGGTGCCTGGCACCATAATAAGACTCACGAAGGCAATATCACTTCTCAAAAGAACAATCCATTAAGTCATGGCAGGTAAGAATTGGGTGGAAATCAGAGTCTGATTGGCTGGGCCAAGGCACTTCTGACATCCACATACAGGTGAATGTCATCAGGACGTTGTGGGCCATGCCCTTACATGGTGGTTCCCCAACAACAACCACACACTGAAATCATTTAGCAAAACATGCCATATTGCTTCAAACATTATTTTATGTGCTCTGATAACACAGTTGTACAGTTTTCCTTTCATTATGTTGGTGGCAGTGTTTTTTGTTTTTTTTTTAATAATCCATTTTCTGTCTGACAGTCTTCAAGTCCTGAAGTGGTGAAATTCTGACCAATTGCTGTTAAGTAAACCATGATGATATGGAAGTCTGCCAGTCAAATGATTACTTATTCAGTCTCTTCTGGCCGAGCCCCCACGTTTATTCACTTTCCATAAGATGCCTGATCAAACGTTATGGCTGTGTGCTGTTGTCCTGCAGTTTGCATGATTACAGTCCAAATAGTGTCACACACAGATGCTGTTGCAGGAGTACGGGACAAAATCCAACAATCAATGGTGGTGAAGTATCATCAAAAAGAAGCTGGTTAAATGGTATTCACCCTGGTATGACAACATTTTCCTGGTTGTCAGCTGGTATTTGACATCTGTTGAATCGCTTTGTTGTTGAGTTTTTCATTCATGTTCCTACCTATACTATGGACAGCTGGTTTCAATGGCTTGTTATGGGTCATCATCACTGGAACGATTGGTATATCTTTCAAGGTTCTTTTCATTTGTGTTACATCAGTGCTTTTTTCAATCTTAGATGGTTTCAATGGTCTTCTTTCAAACGCTACAATTTGTGTTACATGAAATGTTTTTGGTTTTTTTTTCATCCAATGTCTCCTCCAAGATATCAATGTTGGCCAATGAAAAGTGAACAAAGTGACCAGGAGATTCCTTGGGAAAACAACTCCATTTTCCTGAAAACTCCATTTCCCCAAAATTCTTTCATTTTTTTTCTCAGAAAGGGTGGTCTCAATGGGATGAACTATGCCATATGGTATGCTGCATCTAGCAGCATGGGGACTTTGTATCAGCTTCTTAGATCTACTTGTGTGCTTTATCAACACCCACCATATTTGGGTGTTAGTTTTTTGCCCTTTGATGGCAGGTAAACCAAATCTTGACATGTATTCAGTACATCTCTGCCTAGATTATTATTTTGCACATTACTTTCAATATCTAGCTCATTATTGTTATTTTTAAAAATCAAATGGATCAATGATTAAAAGCCATCAGGAATACATTTTTGGGCTTGCTCTTTATTCAAGTTGCTGTATCTCTTCAGGCCAGCTCTAACTTTCAAATCTTCTTTGATCGCGAAAGCAGCATATTACAAATTTCGTATGTCCACAAAATCTTCTCTGAACGGCAGGCCAATGGCTTCCTCATTATTTACATGCAAGGTTAAAACTGTTTGTACAGCTTTACCAGTTGTCACAATTTGGAAGACAGGGAGTGGAAGCTTTGCCTTTCTTTGGTGATAAAACTGAATGGCTGTCTTGTGATAAGTCTGAAGTTTTTCCTTCATTTGCTTCAATGGGATCAGAGGACATTCACCACCTTCATCTTCTACTAAATCACAACATCTTTCAAGTATATCTTTCAGCCTGTACACATTTTTCTACACAAATCCAGCATCTAGTTCATCAATCACTTGATGCCATGCTCTCACTTCAGGAGAAAGAAGAATATCTTCTTGCACGTCTCCACCTGTAAATGGGAATGAGGGACTTGTTGCTTCTATTGTTCCTCCCACCTGCACTCAGGATGGTAACATGCCTCAGACATTATTAGATCTTCAACACCAATTCAGCAATGAAAAGCTTCATTCTTCTCTTCTAGCTGATGTATTGCATCGGCTGATTTAAACAACAATCCTTGACTCAGTCTTATTAGTACATTTCTGGCAAAATATGCACATCCTCCAGTGAACTGCTGGAGCAGATGATCTGCCTAATGTCCTAGTGTGTTCTTCACTTGATGTTGTTGATAGGGTTTCCCTTTCATCTTTTACCTTGCATGACTTTCTTAACAGTCTCTCAATATGTCCTTTGTGTGTAAAGGCAGACAATGTTCTTTGGGTAAATGTGATATCTTTTATTAGACCAACTAAATAGTTAGAAAAATTGTTCTTTGCAAGATTTCAGGCACAAGCACCCTTTTTCAGGCATAGGGAGAGTCTGTTGGTGTTTTGTGTGCTCTCGGGATGGAATAGAAGCTAAAATGCAAAACACAGGTCTGTGAAAATGCAGATGTGTGGCAGTGAGGATCAGAGGGAATAGAAGACAATAGGTGTGAGACAGGTAGGTGAGGGGCAGGGAGGGGGGATGTTGAACTGGTGATGGAATGTAGCTGGTAAAATACAGGCAGGTTACCTGAAGTTATCAGATGGCAGGCAGGTTATAACGTGCCATAAATCCAATGTCTGTATTTAGTCCATGATTTTTTGTATTCAGTAAATTTATGAGGTGAATTTTATAGGCTCGTATACAAAAGGTGTTTTGTAAATTCCCTTTGAGGATTAGAACTGAGAGATTGGAGAGAAAGTGGCTGTCTTGTGAGAAGTGTGCACCCACAGGTAATTAGATATTTTTGTCTTTGATAGATTTTCAGTACAGATTTTGGTACACAGTTGTTGTTTGGTTTCTTCTACATATTTTCCATCAGGGCATTTAGTGCACTGCATTGGATATGTAACATTTCTGGAGGTGCAGGTGTAAGATACAGGAATGGTGATGATTCTACTGTGGGAGTGTTGGAGATGCATTGGCAGGTTTTCCATTTCTTGTCCAAGCATGGTCTGGAGGACTGAATATCTACAATCCTCTGACTACTACACACGACTCCACAAATGCTTCACAACTAGGTAGGAGAACTTTTGAAAAACTTAGAAATCATCTCCTTCACATAACCTACACCGAAAGAGATCAACTCAAGAAGGAAATCAACACGTTACAACAAAGAGATATATATGGATATTTTCCCAAACATTATACAATGTATACAAAAAGACTACCATGGTTTTTTACAACATTCATCCCATATAAAAAGAAATGAAACCAATTACCGCAGGAACAACTTTCCCAGCCACAAAACAACCATCAGCGAAACAACATCGATACCACACATCATTCTAACTTTATATGCGATGAAACCGAAGGAGCCAGTCAACCCTCAAATATTTTCAGTCTCTCCACACACACACTTACCAAAGCTGAAAAAAAATCTGTCCTCTCTAAAGGCCTTAATTTCTGTTCAGAAAAATACCCTAATATGATACTACAATGTGGACAACTAGACAATTTTTTTACACCTCCGTTGCACGGAATATTTCCACAACCAAAACAAATCGTCTTTCAACACCACTTCATCCTGTGACAACATTGAGGAAAAGATTAACTCCAAAAAATCTAAAAAAAATCAGATTTGACACCTCACAGTGGACGAAATTCAAACCTTGACCATCATATCGACGGCTTCAGGAAAAGAATGAACAATGAAATAACAACAAACACCACCATAACAACCTCTCCTTCTCAGAGAGAAGGGCTGTAGAATCCCTAAAGTCCAACTACCAAATAGTAATAAAACCAGCAGATAAAGGAGGAGCCATAGTTATCCTTAACTATGAAGGCTACATAAAAGAAGCCAACAAACAACTCTCTGACATGACCTACTATGAGAAATTAGAGGAAGATCCAACTCCCATTTTTACCTTAAAACTCAAAACTGTGAGAGTTCTCCTTAACATGTACTCTGTGGTAATTTCATGATAATAGAATCATATCTATACAGTTTTTTTATTTCAATAAATTAATAAATGATGATAAAAATAAGTTCTGGCAGATTTTTTCAACATTTTCTATCCAATATCCTTAGCATTAACATAGACCTATGGAACCAAAAAAGTGACGGAAACAAAGGCAACCATAATAGTGAAATCAGTCTGCCTGGCTCTTCCTGATTCCAAGTTAATCAATATCCAGAGAGGGGTGTTACCTTTGTCCAGTTAAAATTAATCAATTAAAATATATTATTACTAATTTCAACTGCTAATATTTTCTTCTATGTCAGTCTATTGTCATGCCAAGTCCCTGCCTGAACAAAAGCCTGCAGCACTCTTAATCACACTATTTTAACATAAATGTTTAACTTAATACAATCTTTCAACTTTTGCTTATATTTATTAACAATGGTAGGGATAGGTTGATTTGGACTTTTTCTACTTTGGATATTTCAGGCTATAGATACAGTACTTCCCTGCATGGACTACCTATGTCACTGGAGCCTAGAGACAGGGGGAAGAGGAAGAATAGCTGCTCCTGAGCTTCTACTTTCTTTTGAATAGGGAACTGGAATGTGAGCAAGGAGAAATATAGAGAGTGGAGACATGGCTGGAGCCTGTCCCCAGTACACCAGCTAGAGACTGGAATCAGTGAAAGAGGGGGAAGCAAAAAAGCTAGCATGGTATATATCTTAGATTGAGGCAAGAGGAAAGTATCTGACCAGATATACTCTGCTCCTCCTCAATCTCTTGAGGAGCTATCCACTACCTTTTAACTGGATTTTGAGGAATGAGCATAACAATCCAGCCCAACATAAATAAAGATATCATATATCACAGTCTGGCCTTGGTTTAGTACCATAGTCTCACATGCATCTCTTTCTTTTCTTCTTTTTTTGGTAACCTGTCAGCAGATATAGTCATACCAACAATATTCCAAAGTTTTAATTAAGTTTGTTCTAAAGTAGGTTTGGTGGATTTATTGCCAATACAAATGACCCTAAAGATGTCTAGGAGGCCAGACACTCACAAAAAAACCCACCATGAAGTCAGCAGTCTAGTAATTATCACATCACAGAAGGATACATAATGCTACACATATACAGTACATCATTTTGAAAGAATGAGAGTGTCTAGCACTTAGTACTACTATAATTTAAGGAGAGATTCTGCCCTTTTTAATGTGTAAAGCTTACATTGACCTATATGAAGGATAATCAAATCTCATACTTGGGGACATAAATGCTGATTGCTAGAATCTCTAGAACGTTAATTCTTCCCTTCCCCGTACAGAATTGCACAGCTATCTAAGTCCTTTATGGAGAACCGAGCTCACCTTCAGAAGGCTGTAGGTTTCCCTTTTTTAGCATGGGTGAAAGGGGCATATTACATACTGGAAACCTCTGTGTTAGAGCACCAGTTATTCAAAACATTGATTAGCACAATACTACTCATATAAGGCTTGGCTAAGGCATTAAGTAGGCCTCACAAGAGCAGTGACACACATGAACAGCTTACACAAGCTTAAGTTCAAATATGCATATTAGAGGCTGATACAAGGTCCACAGTACCACCAAGAAGAGGATCACTGAGCACAGATTGTTCAAGTGTTGTATGATGAAGAACAGAAACAGGATGCGTGATAGATACAAGACAGCTCAAGATACTGAGGGAATGTAATATTCAGCCTTGGGTCAACATGGTTTGCTTAGTAATATGAGTTGGTTTGTATAAAAGAGGAATTGCAAAATGGAACCTTGTTTTGTCCTGGGGGATGCAAACTTATACTGATCACCACTGAGTAGAGTGATGCTATGTTTTGTGAGGAATAAACTCAACAGAACTTTCACCATCAAAATGAGTCTGAGGTCTTTCTTTCTATAACATTTAGCTCTTCACCAACACTTTGGCAGAGCACACATATATAGAGAATAACATAGACCCCCCCGTACTCTATTCCAAAAAATGTTTGTTGCAAAAGTTAGGTGAGAATCCTGCGGTGGACAGGATAATAGGATTTATTTTACCCTCTGTATCTTTTTTTTTTTTTTTTTTGGTGGAGCTGACAGTTGATATAGTATCCTTAGTGAGATACTCAGGATGTAATCCATGTTTCTAAGCAGGTTTCTGACTTCCTTAGGTATTGTATCACTCCAAAATTAAGTTATCCCAACTTTGACCTTGAACAAAGCAGGGTTAAAGTTGGAGCAGTTTTGCTACACTTGAATTGGTACAGAATCATACATATGTGACAGCTATATTGTAACAGCTTCTATCGATAGCCTTTAGTAGTGACACGGCAGTTATATTTTTCTATACCCCATGTTTAAGATTATCAGAATGCCACCCCATCAAATTCCATGCCAGTTGCCATCTCTGGCTAGGGATGGCCTAGAATACAGTAAAAACAGGGGGTTTATTTTGTAGGAATAGAAGTTAGGTAGCATGTAGATGAAATTATGCAATGGATCCGCAATGACTGTGTGCCACCAACATGATACTATGGCTACCAGGTTAATAATAGGAAAATAGCCATGAAACACAGGCTTCTGAGCTATGTGGATTCTCTAAGACAATTGGGAAGAGTGTGAAAGTCATGCATTAGCTGTTACACCCCCGGAAATGCATTTGCCATGACCTTAATATTGTGGAAATGAATGTCTTTGCACCACTAGGACAAAGAAGTTTAAAAACAACAATAAAATAAGCTCCTCACCACAGCATAGAAGTCCTCACACTGAACAGTAGTGTCTGGGGAGAGGACTGCCCAAGGAAGTTCCAGACCTTCATTGGTAACATGGGTTGCTTGTTTGCCCCTTGATCAAGGAAAAGGATTCTGTTTTGCTTTTCCTTGGAGCACTTAAGATTTATTCCCATTAGTAATGCCCAGCAAAAGAGACAAGTGGGTTTCCTTCTTGACTGTCCAAATTGAAGCTAGATATCAGCCTCTTTTCTTACCTCAGAAAGAAAGCAGTCTAAATAGAGGAGAACTAGGGCCTGCTGGGAGTAGAGAATTTGTGTAGGAAGGCTTGTAAGGTCTAGTTGAGGAGATCGCAATACTGCGAACAATTTGCATAGAAAATGCTTCCAAACTTTTAGTCACTAATGTGAATTAAATTTTCATACCTTCTGAAGTTCAGCCAGCATTATTGCCGGTGCATGAAAGTTGGGACTGGGAATTTTATTGCACAAAGATTACTCTGTTCTCTACTTGTACCTCTGTGGTTTCAAATACAGTTAATTTTTTCTTGAATACACAGTCATTTTGAACACTTAAGATATTCCATAAATAGTTTTGGTTACTTCTGTTGTAAAATACAATTTGAATTACAGTTGGTAGAGAATGGTTTTATTTCTTTAATCACCTTGTTGAAAGAAATCTTTTAGAATTGAAATAAAGCCACTTTTTTCACCTTTTTTTTTTTATTTAAAAGTTTGTCAGATTCTGCTTAAGAAGACATGCTTACATATCCATTATAAACCAATTTTCATCCTGGAGCAGCTCCCATTGAAGTCAACGTGAGTCCTTCCATTAACCTAACTGGGCACTGAAAGTGCCCTTTTTGAACAATTTACAACTTCTTCCTTCTCAGAGAGGGAGAGAATGAAAGGCAGGGTGGAAGGAAGGGGCAAAGGGAGGGCAGGCTCCTGGAATATTTCTCATTTACAGTGCTTCTAGATAATATGTGCCCATCATGAATCTCTGTCACTGCCCTATACATTTATGCAATGTTAAAAATAATACCACCAGCAGAAAAAGTCAGATAAAATAAAGAATTAATACAAACAATGTTTTACTTTTGAAATAGGAAAAGAAACAATTATTCTGAAAAGAGGATGTATACAAGTTATAGAAGTTATAATAATCTTACAGCAGCAGAAACATATGCTTGCAGCTTAAAGTATACACCTCTGGTCTCTAGTATTTTTAAAAAAAAGTTATTTTACCTCCTGCCATACCCTAATAATAAGCTATAGGTGCTGACAGATGTGGGGACCCTCCCCCCGCCCCCCCCCGCCAAAAAAAACAACAACAAAAAACCCCAATAGTGCTTGGGTGAGCCAGGTCAAACTGATGCAGTACCTCTTCTGGGTATGTGCTGTGCTTGACAGCGGGGGATGGGGGGTGCTGAGCTGTAAGTAAAGCACTGTTTTTTATTTTCACATCTATAAGCAGCCTATGAGCATAAAAATGTTGAAAAACGTTGATTCTGCAATTAGATCTAAAGATGTCCATGTATGTAAATTTAGTTGCATGATCAGCTGATGCGACTGATGTAACTGATTTTTTTGGCTTTGCTGGCTGAATCAAAAAAATTGAAAACAAGATTTCCTTCAAATAAACCTCCAAGAAAGAAACAAACATTTCATTCATTTTGCTTGAAATGTTCCATTTCTTGGGCTTTAGGTTTGTTTTTTTTTTAAACTAAATTGGGCCTCCAGATATCATTTTCAAATATTGAAATGTTTCAATTTGCTGTTTCATTTTAAAACTGTTAAATCAAAACATGACAACTTTTCCTGCCTTTATTTTTTTATTTCTACCATGTCAAAAATAGTTACTGAATTTGGCATGAAATTGCAGAGTTTCAATCAACCTGAAACTGCATATTTCTATGAAAAAACAAACAAACATGTACCTGAGATATTCTTCCCAGCTCTGCTCAGAACAATATGTGCATTTGATGATTGATCTTGATTAAAAGATCAATGCTTCTACTGGCAAAATAGTTTTCTCATGGGTTCATCTTTCATTCCAGTACATTTGCTTACATATACAACACAAAGCTTGCTAGAATCTTATACTGGCTTGGGTTATGAAAAATAATACCTAGCCAATGTAACTATAGCAGTAAAACCTCTCACCTGGAGGTAGCAATGCTGACAGGAGGCCTCTGTCGTTTAGGGAAGTGGTATAACTATTCCAGCAGAAAAAAATTCTATTCAAGAAAATATCCTGTATTTGTTTGGCAGGTAAAATGTAATGTTGTTTCAGGTCCCTTCTGGAAGTATAATTCTACATTTCTACAATATGTAAAACTGAATCTTCATTAGGGGGAATTACCTAAATAGTTGTTCTGGCATAATAATAATAACAATAAGTGTGTACCCAGGGAATTTTCCCTAAAAAGGTTTATTGTGGTTGCACATTTACTTTGTACATAAGATTCTTTCTGGAATACATTACACTGAATTTCTTTACTAGCTGCAAGCTCACTGAATGCTTAAAGCTAAAAGATACATCAGGTTGTAATACACGATCAAATACATAATGCTGTTGAACAACGGAAACTCATTTAATTTGTTCTCACAACTTGTCCTCTTTTTCTTTCCACTGCACTATAGTTTTTCCTTTTAACATTTGGCTCTTTCTTGATTTTCCTGTTGTATTTGACCAAAATCTGTGTCAAATGTTCATAATGTTGGTATCAAATCTTGAAATCTTCATTAAAGTGGACATATTGGTTGCGTCCGAAAATCTGGCCCAGTCTGTAGCAACTTTTCAATTGTTTTCAAATTTATCAGCAGGGATCCTGGTTTTCTGTGATTTAAAAATTTCCCAGGTTTTGGTTTTTGAAAAGTAACCCCAAATCCACATGTTCCCATGATTTAAGTGAAACACCATTAATATATAGATATGTATGTAGTGGTGTTTCATTTAAATTATGGGAACATGTGGTTTTAGGGTTACTTTTTTAACCAAAAATTAGGGATTTTTTAAATCACAGAAAACCAGGATCCCTGCTTATCAGACATATGATTGAGAGATTTAAAGTCACTTGCTTCAAAATATTTCCAGAGAATCCTATGACAAAACTGATGTTAAAATACATTGAAATAGTCCACATACCTTTTGAAATCGCTTGTTGAACTCAGAGTAGCTTCACAAGAGTATTTAAATTATTTAAACAAATGATTAATTCAAATGATTTAAACAAACATAAGAAAGTTCAATCATTTTGCAAGTCATAAAGGGGAGATGGATAGCATTTAATCCAATTGGGCATATTATAATTATGAACCTCATTGAAGGAATTCGTGGAATACCATGTTTTTCATATAACATTTTCCATGTTTGGAAATATTCCTTGGTCATTTGTCTGTATAATTTGCATTTTCAGATTTTCAAATGATTTTGATTTTGACATTGCAACATATAGCCAGGTTATATATAGCCATGTTGCATTTAGTGGCACCTTGCGTAGCAACGTAGGCCATATCCAGACACAAGCTATGGTTGATTAGACACCTAATCTATCAAATGTTTGACCTTGGCTTTTGTTGATAGGCATTGTAAAAGCTACTCTGATAGGAAACTTGTCTCCAGAGTATCTCAAAAGGTAGAGCTGTGCCTGATGGGCATAATGTTAACTCTTGGCAAAAAGATGTTTTTCAGCAGCCTCTCCTGTTATCTCTTCTAAATCTGTAGTGCTGTTGTGAAGTCTTTTTACAAGATATCTGGTCCTGTTGATTAAGCAATTTTTGGAGTCATACTTTGCAAATGAATCACAATTGTTCCTGCCATAGGTGTGAGCCTGCAGGGAAGAAAACTCCTTAGTGACAAATGGCTGAAAAACTCAGCTGGACAAGAGGTTTATGTGTAATTTATACTACCTATGATTAGTAAACTTCTCCAATAATTCTGGCAGTTATGCTCATTTATAGTATCACAGGCCCATTTTGGGGCAAAGAATGGCAGAATTTGAATTGCAAAGAAAGGCATCCTCTGAAAAGTCATTGCTATAGACACATTCAATTAAATTGCCTTCTTTTAAAATACAGTTTTCTGTTACTCTGATAATGTCAGAGCAATGTCCATATGTAGGCTCCATATATAGGCAACATCCTTTGAAGTGGTTGTCAATTTTCTTGCTAATGAAGTGTCTTGTACTACAGTACTGACAAACTAAGGACAAGTTAAATAGAGTGATGATCAATGCAAGCTAAAGTACAAATCTCTGAACAGAATTTCACTGTTATATTGTCTAAGCATATGTAAACAGCATACTCACCTGCTCTTCTGTTCTCATCATGTGATTCATTATGCATTGAGTGATTTTCTTCATTTTCATAATATTCTGCAACAGCTTGCCTTTTTGTTGACTTCTGTGGTGACCTGTCTGCCATCTGTGTGATAGTAGACATCCTGCTGGCACATTTTCTTTCAATATTTTATGTGTACACTCCATGAAATAAAGATAGAATTATTTTTAAATGTTAATATGTAGTAATGTGAGCAGTTACATATAGCTTAGAAATAAAAATGTAGTAACTTGAGCACTTATTGCTTATGTTATTGAAAAGCAACAAAAAAAAAGCAAAGGAATTGCTATGAAATATGTTTCAAAGGTGCACACACATTTGTTTTAAGTAGGAGGTGATAGTGTGTCAGATGAAAATCAGGCAGTGATCTTTCTCAAATGAAGTCTCATAGTGCACTGAAGCCCAGCACTGACTGCCACTTGCTTCAGAGTTCATAACATGCCCTGTATTGTGTAATATTTTTATGGCCCCCTTTTTTTATTCATGTCTCATGTTTTTTCAGACTTTTTCATTATTTTTTTAATTGTGCAAATCTACACTAAGTTTTAAAATGATATAGAATTGCGCATTAGTGAAAATACCTTTAAGCATTCTTAGCAATCTGCTCTTTAGCGTATTAGCTTATAGATAGCAGCTCTGTAATAAAAACAAGCTTATAGAAGCAGCTACATTATTTTATATATGAACATATTTTTTCAAGCAAAGAAGCATTTTTTGAGTCTGCAAAAGAGGATTCATCCCTTTATTTGTCAGTCTCCCATAAAATCTATGCACCAATTATCCAATGAAAAAAGGGTAGAGTTATGAAACTGGTGTCACCTACCTTTGGGTATTTTCTTCCTGCTGATTTTCTAATAAACATGATTCTTTCTTGGTGTGCAACTGTATTGACAAATTCAGGTGTGTAATCAGAATATAAAGAAAAAAAGATTTTTTCTTCCCACTTAACCTAGCTTTGAAACACTAGTTCTAACCATGGCTCTTCTCAAATGTGGTATAAAGGATTCCTGCTTACATAGTGTGCAAGTTTGATGCCTTGGAAAAAATCTAAAAGTGGTTTTCAACCTTTTTAAATGCGGACCCATAAAAGTTTTGAATGGAGGTGCGGGTCCCTTTGAATTGTAAGTGTGGGTATTCACATATTTTTGATGGATCATAGCATCTTTTTTGAAACCCCTTAGATATAGTCTGTAGACTCCCAGGGCTCTGCAGACCACAGGTTGAAAAACACTGATCTAACAGGAATGGAATTCCAATAAACAGGTTAGGGATTACTTCAAGAAACTTAGATGCCTTCAAGTCATCAGGGCCAGATAGGATATACCCTAGGGTACTAAAGGAAGTGGCTGAGATAATTTCAGAGCCATTAACTAATCTCTGTGTGTATGTACGGTGTGTGTGGGCATGTGTGTGTGTATGGTGGGTGTGTGGGAGGGTGTGGGTGTGTGGGTGTGCGGTAAGGTTGTGGGGGTTTATAGCTTCATAGATTCATAGACATTAGGGCTGGAAGGGACCTCTTGAGATCATTGGGTCTAGCCCCCTGCCCAAGGGGCAGGAAGTCAGCTGGGGTCAGATCATCTCAGCAAGATAAGCATCCAAGCGTTTCTTAAAGGTATCCAGAGTAGGTGCTTGCACCACTTCCCTGGGGAGTCTATTCCAGACTCTGGAAACTTGGCTGGTAAAGAAGTTTTTCCTTATGTCTAGTCTAAAAGAAGTTTTTCCTTATGTCCATATGTTCCAGCAGTTCATGACTGTTAAACCTTGTTTCCCTTGGGATGCCCTGGTGAGCAGATGTTCTCCCATTTCCTGATGCACACCCCTTATATACCTATAGGCTGCCACCAAGTCACCCCTGAGCATTCATTTCTCCAGACTGAAGAGTCCCATGCCTCTCAGCCTGTCCTCATAAGGCCTGTTCTCTTGACCTCTAATCATGTACATGGCTCTCCTCTGGACTCTCTCAAGCTTTTCCACATCCTTTCTAAAGTGTGGAGCCCACAATTGCTCCACACTCCAGCTGTGGCCTCACCAAGGCCAAGTAAAGAGGGAGGATGACTTCTTCAGTCTTGCTTGAGATGCATCTGTAGATGCAAATCAGAGTTTTATTTGCTTTGCTGGCTGCAGCATCACATTGGTGGCTCATGTTCATCTTATGGTCAATCATGACCCCAAGTCTCTTTCAGCTGTGGTGCTAGTGAATGCTGAGTCTATAAGTATGATGTGGGTTTTTTCTCCCAAGGTGGAGCACCTTGCATTTCTCCATGTTGAATGTCATCAGGTTTTGATCTGCTCACCTTGCAAGCCTGTCCAGGTCAGCATGAATCGCCAGCCTATCCTCTAGCATGACCGCACTTCCCCATAGTTTGGTGTCGTCTGTGAACTTAGCCAGTCTGTTTATCCCACCCAAATCCAGATTACTTATAAATATATTTAAGAATACTTATCCAAGTACTGAGCCCTGGGGAATGCCACTGGTCACCATGCACCATGTTGACTTGGTTCCATTGACTATCACTTTCTGGGTCTGACCACAGAGCCAGTACCCCAGCCATCAGACTGTAAGGTTGTTGAGGCCACAATTCCCCAATTTTACCAAGAGAACATCATGGGAGACAAAGTCAAAGGCTTTTTTGAGATCTAAATATACGAAATCAAACTCTTCTCCTCTGTCCAGGTAATGCATCACCTAGTCATAGAAGGAAATGAGGTTAATCAGGCAAGACCTACCTGCAATGAAGCCATGTTGGCTATTTCTCAGAATGTTGCCTTTATTTAGCCTGTTGTTGATTGTTTCTTTGACGATTTATTCCAAGATCTTTCCAGGGATTGAGGTCAAACTAATTGGTCTGTAGTTCCCTAGATCTTCCTTCCTTCCTTTCTTGAAGATAGGCCCTACATTGGTCTTTCTAATCTTCAGGAACTTCTCCTGAGCACCACAAGTTCTCAGTGTGTGAGGGGATTGTGGGGGGTTGTGGCTGTGTGGCGTATGTTGGGGGTTAATAGAATCATAGAAAGAAGGACCAGAAGGGACCATCAAGTCCAGTGCCCTGCTATGGGCAGGAGGTAATTGGCTCAAACAAGGAGGTTCTTGTCCGGCCTACTCTTGAACACTGCCATCCCTGGCAACTGTACCACTTCTGCTGGGAATGTGTTCCAGATTTTGGCTGTCTGTACAGAAAAGAAGTTTTTCCATATGTCTAGCCTATACTTTTCCCATTGGTCCTCATCCTCCCAGGGGGTACTTTTCTGAAAAGTTACTCTTTCAGATCCTGGTGTACTCCCTTGACATATTTGTAGGTGGCTATCAAGTCACCCCTCAGACTTGTTTTACTCAGACTGAACAAACCCAGGTCCTGAAGTCTCTCCTCATAAGGCCTATCCCCCAGGCCCTTGATCATGTGGGTGGACCTTTTCTGCACCCTTTCAAGCTTGTGCACATCCTTCTTAAAGTGCAGAGCCCAGAACTGGACACGGTACTCCAGGTGTGGCCTCACTAGCAGTGAATAGAGGAGGAGGAGCACCTCTCTGGATCTATTGCTGACACATCTGCTGATGCATACCAGAGCTCTATTTGCTCTGTTGGCAACTTCATCACACAGGTGGCTCATATGCATTCTCTGGTAGGTTGTCACCCCCAGGTCCCTTTCAGATGCAGTGCTAGCCAGTGAACCACCACCTATCATATAGGTATGGTGAGGGTTCATCCTTCCCAGATGAAGAACCCAGCACTTGTCCCTGTTGAACCTCATCTGATTGTATTCAGCCCATAGGAACAGCCTGTCAAATTCATCCTGGATCTTTGCTCTGTCTCGAGATGTGCCTGCTTGTCCCCACAGCTTAGTGTCATCCACAAACTGAATCATTGTGCTTTTCACTCCCTCATCCAGGTCATTCAAAAAGATTTCATAGATTTCATAGACATTAGGGCTGGAAGGGACCTCGGAAGATCATCGAGTCCAGCCCCCCGCCCAAAGGGCAGGACGTCAGCTGGGGTCATAGGATCCCAGCAAGATAAGCATCCAGTTTCATCTTGAAGGTGTTCAATGAAGGCACTTGAACAACCTCCAGTGGCAGGCTGTTCCAGACCTTGGGGGCTCGGACAGTAAAGAAATTCTTCCTTATGTCCAGCCTGAAACGATCTTGTAGTAGTTTGTGACCATTCGACCTCGTCATCCCTTGGGGCGCTCTGGTGAACAAACGTTCCCCCAGATACTGGTGGTCACCCCTGATAAACTTGTAGGTGGCCATCAGATCACCCCGAGCCTGCGCTTTATCAGGCTAAAGAGCCCCAGGGCTCTCAGCCTGTCATTGTAGGGTCTGCTTCCCTGACCTCTGATCATGCGCGTGGCTCTTCTCTGGACTCTCTCAAGCTTCTCCACATCCTTTTTGAATTGTGGAGCCCAAAACTGGATGCAGTACTCCAGCTGCTGCCTCACTAAGGCCGAGTACAGGGGGAGAATGACGTCCCGGGATTTGCTTGAGAAGCATCTATGGATGCAAGCCAGCGTTTTGGTCGCTTTACTAGCCGCAGCATCGCACTGCAGGCTCATGTTCATCTTGTGGTCAATGATGACCCCCAACTCTCTTTCTTCCATAGTGCTAGCCAACATAGCACTGCCGAGCCTATAAGGATGCTGCGGGTTTTTCTTCCCAAGGTGGAGAACCTTGCATTTATCGGCATTGAACACCATCAGATTTTCATCCGCCCACTTGCTGAGCCTGTCCAGGTCAGCCTGGATCACCCGCCTGTCTTCTGGCATGGATGCTTTGCCCCAAAGTTTGGTGTCATCGGCGAACTTGGCCAGTCCGCTTCTGACTCCAGTGTCCACATCGTTAATGAAGATGTTGAACAGTATGGGTCCAAGGACAGAGCCCTGGGGGACCCCACTGGTCACAGGACACCACGATGAGTGACTTCCACCAATTACTACCCTCTGGGTCCGACCTCGGAGCCAATTTTCCAGCCAGTGGATCGTGGAGGACCCAAAGCGACAATTGGCCAGTTTCTCCAAGAGACGATCATGGGACACCAGATCGAAGGCTTTTTTGAAGTCAAGATATATGACATCAATCTCATCTCCCTTGTCCAGGTGATAGGTCACCTAGTCATAGAAGGAAATGAGATTTGTCAAGCAAGACCTACCCGCAACAAACCCGTGCTGGCTATCCCTTAAGATGTTGGCGTCGGCCAGTCCATTAAGGATGGCCTCCTTAATAAACTTTTCTAAGATCTTCTCCGGGATAGAAGTCAGGCTGATGGGCCTATAGTTAGCCGGATCCACTTTCCTCCCTTTCTTGAAGATAGGCACCACATTGGCCTTCTTCCAGTCTTCGGGCACTACACCAGAGTGCCAAGAGTTTTCAAAGATCCGCGCTAGAGGCTGGGCTATGATGCTTGCCAGCTCCTTGAGTACCCTGGGGTGAAGATTCTCAGGGTCGGCTGACTTGAAGGTATCCAGCTTCTCAAGATGTTCCTTCACGAAGTCAGCATTAATGAAGGGCAGGGGATCACCCTCACCTGGACTTCCCGGCCCTGTAGTGGGCATGGGCGTCCCATGGGGCTGATGAAAGACTGACGCAAAGTACCTATTTAATAGGTTGGCTTTTTCCTGGGCGTCAGTTGTCAGTTGCCCCATCTGGTTCAGCAGGGGTCCAACGTTGCCCCCGCTTTTCCTCCGGCTCCCCACATATCTGAAAAAGGACTTTTTATTGTCCTTGATGCTCAAAGCTAGCTGGAGTTCAGTTGCAGCCTTGGCTTTCCTGGTCTGCTCCCTACAGGACCGGACCAGTGCAGAATAATCCTCCTTGGAGGTGACTCCCATCCTCCATCCTTTGTAGGCCTTTCTTTTTAGCCTCAGGAGGTCTGCTAGGTCCCTGGAGAGCCAGGGGGGCTGCTGTGCCCTCTTGCTGCCTTTCCTCTGAGATGGAATAGACTTAGTTTGTGCATTGAGGATCGGTCCCTTGAGGAGCAACCACTCTTCTTGAACTCCCCTCTCCCTGGGGTCACAGTCCCTTAGGGCCTCGCTGACAAGCCTCCTGAGCTTGTCAAAGTCGGCTTTCCTGAAGTCAAGGACTTCCGTGTTGCTGACTGACTTGCCAGCTTTTCAGCAGATGGTGAAGGTGAACAGCTCGTGGTCGCTGTCACCCAGCTTCCCATCGATCACTAGGTCGCCGACTAGGTCATCCCCAGTAGCCAGTACCAGGTCGAGCAGCGCTTTGCCTCTCATTGGCCCATAGACTTCTTGAGTCAGGTAGAGGTCATCCACGCACAAGAGGAAGCTCTGCGACCACTCAGATTTTGCTGAGCGATCCTCCCATGAGATTTCTGGGTAATTGAAGTCACCCATGACAACCATGGTCCTCGAGCAAGCTGCCTCAGCCGGTTCCTGGGCAAACTCCTGGTCAAGCTCAGGACTTTGGGTGGGAGGTCTGTAATAGACTCCCACCATTCTGTCCCCTGTGCCATGTTCCCCACGGATTTTAACCCAGAGGGTCTCCAGCCGTCCACCCTGGTCGCCAATATCGGCTTGCAGGGACGCGTAGCTTTCCTTAACATAGAGAGCTACACCCCCGCCCCTTTTCTCTACACGATCCCTCCTGTACAGGGTATAGCCATCTATCCCTGTGGTCCAGTCATGGGTGGAGTCCCACCAGGTCTCCGTTATCCCTATGACATCATAATTGTTTGCACTGAGCAGGAGGATGAGCTCCTCCTGCTTATTCCCCAGGCTCCTGGCATTAGTGTACAGGCAGGCAAGTGCCCCCTGGGGGGATCCTTCCTTGCCCACAGATTTTACCAGGGCTGGGGCCGGGGTGGGCTCCCTTGAGTGCTGTGATCCGCTGGCTTTGCAAGGATTGCTCAGCGGGCCAGCAGTGGCGGTAGTCCCCCCGTCCCCCAACGGGCTTAGTTTAAAGCCCGGTGGAGCAGGTCAGCCAGTCTGGCTGAGAAGAGCCTCCTCCCTAGGGGAGAGAGGTGGAGGACATCTCTTTCCAGCAGCTCGCTGCCTCTCTCGCCAAAGAGTGGGCTGTGGTCATGAAAGCCAAAGCCTTCCTGACGACACCAGCGCCGCAGTCTTTGGTTGACCACATAGATCCTCCTGTCCCTTCTCAGCCCATAGCCTGAGACTGGGAGGATCAATGAGAACACCACCTGTGCCCCCAGACCCTTAAGCCCCACTCCCAAATCCCTGTAGCGCCTCATGACCTGGCTGGGAGTGCTCTGAGCCATGTCATTGGTGCCCACATGAATAAGGAGCATGGGATAGTGGTCTGTGGGTTTGAGGAGCTCTGGGATCCTCTCTGCAATGTCCCGGATGTGGGCCCCTGGGAAGCAGCAGACTTGCCGGGCTAAGGGGTCGGGGCGGCAGATTGGCCCCTCCATCCCCCTCAGGAGGGAGTCTCCCACAACAAACACCCTACGTTTTGTCTTGGGGAGAGTAGGGGCGGGAGCTGCAGTTAGGCCCATGTTGCCTGTGTGGGCCGGCAACTCAGCAGGTTCTGCTGGGGCAGCAAGAGGTGCGTACCTGTTGCTCAGTTCTAGTGGGGGAGGGGCCTTGGTGTGGCGGGCCTTAGGGCCCTTGACCACCTTGGTCCATGCCCCTGGCTGGACACAGCAGGAGGTCCCAGAGTCCTCCTTTGGCGTGGAGGGAGACCGTGGTCTACCCTCTGCCTCCCGGGGGAGAAGGGCCTGGCAGTAGGAGTCTATCTCCTGCTCGTAGTCCCTGATGGCACGCAGTCTCTGGACTGTGGCCTGGAGCTCCTCCAGCTGGTGCACCAGAGACCCCAAAATGGAGCAGACCCCGCAAGGGGAGGTCACCATGCTCCCAGGCCCCAGAGCCTGAAAAAGAGACAGGCAGCTCCCGCAGCTGAGAGCCAGGGGCTCCATCTGCGTGGAGCCCGGAACAAGGGGCTCCGTCTGGGTGGCCGTCTCTGAGGTGCCAGAGGGGGGGGCCGCGGAGCCCGAGGGGACCCTCGGGGTGCAGCGCGTGCCCATCCGTGTCATGCCTCTGGTAGGCTGGCTACGGCTGGGGCTGTCTACCCTGGGGGGTGCGCTGGCAGGGTCTGGTGCCCTCCCGCATACCCTCCCGTGCAAACTCTGCGCTAACTCACGCGCCGGCAGAGAAGCACACCTGTTTGCGCAGCCTGTTCACGTGGCTCCCTGGGGGGCTGGGCGAAGTAGGGGCCTGGGCGGGGCTTGACCCAGCCCAGCTCCACTCAGCCACTGCCTCCCACACACACACTAAGGGGTTAGCCCCCTCTCTCCACGGGCCCCGCTTACCCTGGCTGTTCTGGGGGTCGGTGGGGGGCTCCACAGCTGCTGGAGGGTTTCTGGGGGGCTTCTGGGGAGCGGGGGTGCAGCGAGCTATCACCCGCGCATCTCCCGCCACTTCCGAGCCTCACTGGGCTTTTTCCCAGTCGGCGGGCCCTTTTAAACTGCGTGCATGAGCAGTGGGCCTGCCGTCGAGGAAGCTGCTCTTAGGGCAATAAGGGAGCCCTGCCTGGGATTTGGGGGACCCTGCCCTACTGGAGGGGGGCTGGTGAGTACCCCCCCTCCTCTCTCTCTCTCCCTGGGGGGCTGGGCCAAGTAGGGGCCTGGGTGGGGCTTGACCCGGCCCGGCTCCACTCAGCCACCGGCTCCCACACACACACTAAGGGTTAGCCCCCTCTCTCCACGGTCCCCGCTTACCCCGGCTGTGCTGGGGGTCGGCGGGGGGCTCCACGGCTGCTGGAGGGTTTCTGGGGGCTTCGGGGGAGCGGGGGCGCAGCGAGCTATAACCC